>NC_090379.1:20391792-21062424 GCF_036365525.1 Heterodontus francisci
TTTTTCCTGCTCCTGTTTATTTGTGTACTCTGTCCCAATTATTTATAAGTAGGCTTTCTGATGGTCAGCTTTATTCCATCCTAATTTTCGGTCAATAGGAATCTATCCCCCCTCAAATCAAAAACCCCAGAATTTTTGTCATGAGGAAACACTATGGGCTGAATTTTACCGAACCCCTGAATGTCGGGGGTCACGGCAGGGCGGGGGGGGGTAGGGGGGCTGGAAAATGCCCCCAGGAGAGGCCCGCCACGGGCCTCGATGCCGGGAAGGTCTGGCCCTCACCCCCGCTGCTTGGCGACGGGAGTAGAATTTAAATATGTTAATGAAGGCAGATTAATGAGTTAATGACTTACCCTGTCCTGCCGGCTGTCCTGTGGTTGGTTGCCGGGACTCCCATGCTTTCGGATCTCCGTCCAGAGATCCGATGCGGGACACTGGTGGGGAGGGCGAGGAGGTAAATATTTCACTGTAGGAGGTGGGGAACGGGGTCAAACTAATATGATTGGTCTAGGGGATGGTGGGAAGGGTTAAAGGTAAAAGTTGGTGAACTTTGTGGTGGGGGGAAGGTCAGGTATATAAGGTAGGTTTTTCGCGGGGGCAGAGGGAGGGGAATGTGCTGTCTGGTTATTGGGGGGGGGGGGTGGGGTGGGAGAGGGGCTAGACACATTTATTTATTTTTTTCATTAACTTTTAAATGCATATAACTTTTTAAAATTTTTAATTAAATGTAAAGGCTGCAAGCTCTTTAAAAATGGCGTCAGCGCCTGCACAGTGGCGCCGGATACCGTTGCCGGGGACGCCCGCCCCCTCCATGTCATTGGGGAGGGGGTGAGTGGTCCGCTCCAGCCATGTAAATGAGCCGCTGTGTTTAATATTGCCGCTGCTCCGCGGTGTAAAGCCCGCTCGTACAGGCTGCCACTTTTTATGGCCGCCACTGATTACGGATTACGCCGGTGACAACATAAAAGTCAGGCCTATGCTTTAATCAAACCAAGAGATATTAGCAGAAAGAAAGGAAATACTTTCAACTATGTTCTTGTCTAATGCACATGTATAATAACAACATCAAATTGTATTTACATCGTGCCATGAACATAATAATACATAACTAGGTGCTTCACAGGAGCGATTATGAAGCAAAATTTGATACCAAGGCACATAAGGCGATATTACAGCAGGTGACCAAAAGCTTGGTCAGAGGAAGGTTTTTAGGAACATCTTGAAGGAGGAGAGAGAGATAGAGAGGCGGAGAGGTTTAGAGAGGGAATTCAAGAGCATAGGGTCTTGATAGATGAAAGCATAGCTGCCAATGGTGAAGCAGTTAAAATCGGGGATGCTCAAGAGGCCAGAAATGGAGGAGTATAGTGTCTCAGAAGATTGTGGGGCTGGAGGAGATTACACAGATAGGGAGGGGTGAGGCCATGGAGGGATTTGAAAACAAGGATGAGAACTTTAAAATCAAAGCGTTGCTTAACTGGCAGCCAATGTAGGTCAACAAGCACATAGGTGATAGGAGAACAGGATTTGGTGCAAGTTAGGACACAGACAGCAGAGTTGGATGAACTCAAGTTTACGGAAGGTGGAATGTGCGAGACGAGCCAGGAGTGCATGAGAATAGTCAAGTCTAGGGATAACAAAGGCATGGATGGTAGTTTCAGCAGCAGATGAGCTGAAGCTGGGGAGGGGATGGGGGAGAATGCTACAGAGGTGGTTTTGATGGTGGCGCAGATATGTGGTCAGAGGTTCATCCATAGCGGGGTCAAATAAGAGACCAAGGTTGCCAACAGACTGGTAAAGCCTCAGACTGTTGGTGGGCAGAGGTATGGCGTCAATGGCTAAGTAATGGAGTTTGGAGAGGAAACCGAAAACAATGTCTTCAGTCTTCCCAATATTTAATTGGAGGAGATTTCTGCTCATCCAGTACTGGATGTCAGACAAATAGTCTTTTAATTTAGAGACAGTGGAAGGGAGAGAGAGGTGATGGTGAGGTAGAGCTTGGGTGTTGTCAGCATACATTTGGAAACCAACGAGCTTTTGGATGATGTTGCTGAGGGGAGAGGAAACATGAGAGGCATGTAGATGAGGAATGAGAGGGCCAAGAATAGATCCTCGGGGACTACCAGGGGAATAGTGCAGGAGCAGGAAGAGAAGCTAAGTGATACTCTTGGCTACGTTTAGATGGATAATGATTGGCCCAGGTGAGTGCAGTCCCACCCAGTGGGACGATGGTGGAGAGATGTTGAAGGAGCATGGTCTGGTCAACCGTGTCAAAGGTTGTAGACAGCTTGAGAAGTTCAAGGACGGATAGTTTACCTGTCATACTGATATAGGATGTTGCTTGTGACTTTGATAAGAGCCATTTCAGTACCGGGCAGGGGCAGACACCTGATTGGAGGGATTCAAACATAGAGTTCTGGGAAAGGTATGAACAGATTTGGGAGAGGAAAGGGAGGTTGGAGATGGGGCAGTAGTTTGCAAGCATGAAGGGGTCGGTGTTTGATTTTTTGAGGAGGGGACAATGAAGGAGGATTTTAAGGACAGAGGGGCAGAACCTGAGCAGAGAGAATTATTAACAATCTCAGCAAACATGGGAGTTAGGAAGAGAAGTTGGGTGTCAGCTGTTTAGTGAGATTAGGGTTGAGGGAGCAGGAGGTGGGTGTCATGGACAGGATGAGTTCGGATAGGGATTGAGGGGAGATAGGAGAGAAACTAGACAAATATGCGAGTTCAGGGCTAGGGCAGGAGGGAATTTTAGAGGAAGTTTGGCCCGGTGGGGGCTAGTGGAAAGGAGGGAAGTGGCAGAGGCGGCTGATCGGATGTTCTCAATGTTAGTGACAACAGAATCCATGAGCTCCTCACACTTGTTGTTGGAGGTGAGGGTGGAAGAGATGGGGAGATGGACTTAAGGAGATGTTTTAATACTGAAACAAAGTTAACATGCACATTTGTTCACTCCTCAGTGCTCCTTGTTCACGTACGCGATGCAGATGTCTGAAAAGGTGCTGAATATTAATGTTAGTTGGTTTGGAGACCTGGCCCTGTGCCAAACAGGGAAAGCAATTTCACTCCAACAACAAAACTAGAGGATCTTATCATCGACAGTTCTAAGATTTATTGGGTTTACTAAAACAGATCTTATTTGGATATTCTTAATTATCTTTAATAGATCATGGTGCTCTGTTATTTTCATACTCTAATCCAGTTATCTCTTATTATTTGGATACTCTGACCCAATACTGATCCACTTATTTCTAACTGATTTTGGTCCTATTATTTGGATATTTTGACCCAACTATCTCAAACAGATCCTGATGCCCTCCGTAGGAGGGCTGATCAAAACATTTCGAGGCAACATTTATTTCAGACTGGGTGATCGCTTTGCGGAACACCTCTGCTCAGTCCGAAAGCATGACCCCGAGCTTCCGGTTGCTGGCCATTTCAACACCCCCCCTGCTCTCATGCTGACATCACTGTCCTGGGATTGCTGCAGTGTTCCAGTGAACATCAACTCAAGCTCGAGGAACAGCATCTCATTTACTGATTAGGCATGCTACAACCTGCCGGACTGCATATTGAGTTCAATAATTTCAGAGCATGACGGGCCCCCATTTTAGTTTTATTTTTAGATATTCTTTTTTTTTGTTTATTTTGTTTTAGTTTGTTCAGTTTATTTCTACTGTGCCTACCCACTGTGGTTTTTTTCATGTTTTTTTCATGTTTGTACTTGTGGCTGTTCGGTTTTCAGTCTATTAACACCCTATCTGTACTAATGCTTTGTCTTTCAACACACCATTAACATATTGGTTGCCTTTGCTCCATGACCTTCTGGTCAGCTATTCTGTGACATTGTCCTATCAACACCTTCTCTTTTGTTATCTCTTGCCCCACCCCCACTTTACTTGCTTAAAAACTTTTACATTTCTTATCTGCCGGTTCTGAAGAAGGGTCACTGACCTAAAATGTTAACTGTGCTTTTCTCTCCACAGATGCTGCCAGACCTGCTGAGTATTTCCAGTGTTTCTTGTTTTTATTTCAGCTTTCCAGCATTTGCAGTATTTTGCTTTTATTTATTTCATCAAGTTGCTGTTGACTTCTCTCAACAGTTATACTTGGGTTCTTAGCTGCACAGCAGTTTCCACAAGCAGATGGAGCCCCTATGATCTGAAAACCATGCCCTAATTCACCTCTGTGTGGGGTAACATTTCCATCTTTAATAAGAAGTCCCTAATCACTGTGAGATGTATACTGGACAATAAAAGGGATGCCTATGACATTCCTCCATCACCTTTGAAGGCCAATGTGCACTGATCAATTACTTGCCGGTGAAATATATAGAAGCTGTTGCGATCAGGTGAGGAGGAGTTGAAGGGCTTCCCTTTTTTCCCTCTCTTTGTTTGACCACAACAGGTTTATTTCTTTTTTAAGTGGATGTACTTGCCAATTCAGTGAGTGTTTAACTGTTTATGTGCGTGATCTTAAAAAGAGTCAATCGGACAGGTTTTCTTGAGTTTAACAAAGAAAGAGGCTAATTTTATTTTTCTTAAACCAATGTAAGTAAAATAGTAAAATATGCTCCAACTTTCACAAACGCACACACACACACACAAATAGGTTGCAGAATGGGAAGGATAGATTGGTTGAATTAGAATTCAGAGAAATAAAAGAGGTAGACAGTCTGTGGAGGTTGGTAACTCGGCTGGCATCAGGCTGAATTCAGTGGTTCTGGTTTGAAGAGGTGGACGCTGATTCAATGGTTCTCTTGGAGACAGCAATGTGACTGAATTCCTTTGAGAGAGATATGTGGCTGTTCTTTCTGGAAGGTTCTCTACCCATAATAACTTCTCTGTCAGGCTTAAGTCATTAAACACAGTTCAATTAAACCACTGAACACTACAGCCTGCTGCAGGGAATATGCCTCGGTAGTAACGGTCAGCAGACAGTGTTTGAAGCTTGCAAGGTTTAAGTGGTTTATTTCCACAGTTTAATATTCAGGTTTCCAGCTGGTGGATTTAAAAAATCATCCTTCAACCTCGCACATTTTTGTGACAAAGCCAAAAGACACAAGTAGATACTGAACAACATAATCTTTAAAGAAAGCAACAGAACATGAATCAGCCCACATGGAGTTATCATTCCCTTTTTTCTGAAAAGTGTTTCTTATGGTCTCTCCTCAGAAAATTCTTACATGCATACATACGTACATACAAATTAGGAGCAGGAGTAGGCAACTCGGTCCCTCAAGCCTGCTCCGCCATTCAATAAGTTCATGGCTGAACTGGTTTCTCCACATTACCACCTACCCCCGTTAACCTTTCGCCCCCTTGCTTATCAAGAATCTATCTATCTCTGCCTTAAACATATTCCAAGACTCTGCTTCCACCGCCTTATGAGGAAGGGAGTTCCAAAGACTCACGACCCTCTGAGAGAAAAATATTTCTCCTCATCTATGTCTTAAATAGACGCCCCCTTATTTTTAAACAGTGACCCCAGTTCTAGATTCTCCCACAAGGAGAAACATCCTTTCCACATCCACCCTGTCAAGACCCCTCAGGATCTTATATGTTTTGACCAAGTCGCCTCTTACTCTTCTAAATTCCAGTGGATACAAGCCTAGCCTGTCCAATCTTTCCTCATAATATAGCCCATCCATTCTAGGTATCAGTCTCGTAAACCTTCTTTGAACTGCTTCCAACACATTTACATCCTTCCTTAAATAAGGAGATCAATATTGTACACAGTACTCCAGATGTGGTCTCACCAATACCCTGTATAGCTGAAGCATAACCTCCCTACTTTTGTATTCAATTCCCCTCATGATAAACGATAACATTCTATTAGCTTTCCTAATTACATGCTGTACCTGCATATTAACTTTTTGCAATTCATGCACTTGGACACCCAGATCCCTCTGCATCTCAGAGCTCTGCAATCTCTCACCATTTAGATAATATGCTTCTTTGTTATTCTTCCTGCCAAAATGGACAACTTCGCATTTTCCCACATTATACTCCATCTGCCAGGTTTTTGCCCACTCACTTAACCTATCTAGATCCCTTTGTAGCCCCCTTATGTCCTCTTCGCAAGTTACTTTCTGACCTATCTTTGTGCCATCAGCAAATTTAGCAACCATACCTTCGGTCTCTTCATCTCAGTAATTTATATAAATTGTAAAAAGTTGAGGCCCTAGCACAGATCCCTGTGGCACACCACTCATTACATCTTGCCAACCAGAAAATGACTCATTTATGCCTACTCTCTGTTTCCTGTTAGCTAGCCAATCTTCTATCCATGCCAATATATTACCCCCTACACCATCAGCTTTTATTTTTTGCAATAGCCTTTGATGTGGCACCTTATCAAATGCCTTCTGGAAATCTAAGTACAGTACAAAGGTTGCCCTTCATCCACAGCACATGTAATTCCCTCAAAGAACTGCAATAAATTGGTTAAACATATTTCCCTTTAACAAAACCATGTTGACTCTGCCTGATTACCTTCAATTTTTCTAAGTACCCTTCTATAACGTCTTTAATAATAGCTTCTAACATTTTCCCTACAACAGATGTTAAGCTAACTGGCCTGTAATTTCCTGCTTTCTATCTCCCTCCTTTTTGAATAAAGGAGTTACATTCGCTATTTTCCAGTCCAGCGGAACCTTTCCTGAATCTGGGGAATTTTGGAAAATTAAAACTAACGCATCAACTATCTCACTAGCCACTTCTTTTAAGACCCTTGGATGAAGTCCATCAGGACCCGGGGACTTGTCAGCACGCAGCTCCAACAATCTGCTCAGTACCACTTCCCTGGTGATTGTAATTTACTTGAGTTCCTCCCTCCCTTCCATTTCCTGACTTACAGCTAATTCTGGGATGTTACTTGTCTCCTTAATAGTGAAGACCGATGCAAAATACCTGTTCAATTCACCTGCCATCTGCTTATTATCCATTATTAATTCCCCAGACTCATTTTCTATAGGACCAACATTCACTTTGTTAACTCTTCTTTTTTAAATATTTGTAGAAAATCTTACTATCTGTCTTTATATTTCTCTCTAGCTTTCTCTCGTACTCTAATTTTACCTTCCTTATCAATCTTTTAGTCACTTTGCTGTTTTTTATATTCTGTCCAATCTTCTGACCTGCCACCCATCTTTGCACAATTACATGCTTTTTCTTTACGTTTGATACTATCTTTAACTGTTTTAGTTAACCACGGATGGCGGGTCCCCCCCCCCCACCTTGGAATTTTTCTTTCTGGTTGCGATGTATCTATTCTGTGCATTCTGAAATATCCCCTTAAATGTCTGCCACTGCATCTCTATTGACCTATCCCTTAACCTAATTTGCCAGTTCACTTTAGCTAGCTGAGCTTTCATGCCTTCATAATTGCCCTTATTTAAGTTTAAAATACTGGTCTTAGACCCACTCTTCTCTCCCTCAAACTGAATGTAAAATTCATCATATTATGATTGCTGCTACCTAGGGGCGCCTTAACTGAGGTCATTAATTAATCCTGTCTCGTTGCACAGTACCAGGTCTAGTATAGCCTGCTCTCTGGTTGGCTTCAGGACGTATTATTCCAATAAATTATTCTGAAAACATTCTATGTGCTCCTCATCTAGGCTGCCTCCGCCCATCTAATTTTTCCAGTCTGTATGTAGGTTAAAATCCCCCATGATTATCGCTGTACCTTTCTGACAGGCTGCCATTATTTCTTCCTTTATACTTATATATATTATACTATATTATATTATATGTTATATTATATTATTATTTTAGATATATTTCTTTTTTTTAACCTTGAAAACAAAATCTTGAAATTTGAGTTTCTTTGGGGAATGAGATCAAGATTTGAGCCCTGATGCTCACTGCAGATGGAAATTCATTGATGATTTGAAAAATTTTAATCATTTGTACGTCATAAGAAAGGGAAAAATTTACCTTATCTTCCAAGAAACAGGCTTCAGTGTCTGGTTGTCTGTTAGAAATTTCCAGGAAACTCCACAAAAACGGGACTATCTGTTTCACAAACAGTCAGTTGGCAACCCTACCCTCAGGCCCCCCTGATTAGAGTATATTGGAATTTATGTTCTAGTTTCTCCCACAGTTAATTTATTCCCTGTGCATATGCTCAGCAGCACTATTAACCATTCTTACCCAAGGGGTAATTTTGATGTCTTAATCATTAAACACCTCTGCAGAACTCAAGTGGTTCTGGCAATTGGTGTGGCCATTATTTTAAAATCAGCTCTTTTCGTCAAATGGCTGGTGGTGTGGCCCCTAAACTAACTCACTTAAATAACTATTAATTTCTTTTAAGATTTTTTTATTCGCTCATGGGATGTGGGCATACCTGGCAAGGCCAGCATTTATTGCCCATCCCTAATTTCCCATGAGGAAGTGATCTTGAGCCTTCTTCTTGAACTGCTGCAGTCTATGTGGTGTAAGTATTCCCTCAGTGCTTTTAGGGAAGGAGTTCCAGGATTTTGACTCAGCGATGATGAAGTAACGGTGATATATATTTCCAAGTCAGGATCCCTTATCCTTCTAGGTGGTAGAGTTCTTTTTTTTAATTCTTTCATGGGATGTGGGCATCACTGGCAAGGCCAGCATTTGTTGCCCATCTCTAATTGCCCTTGACAACTGAATGGCTTGCTAGGCCATTTCAGAAGGCGAGTCAATCACATTGTTGTGGGTCTGGAGTCACATATAGGCCAGACCAGGTATGGATGGCAGATTTCCTTCCCTAAATATCATTAGTGAACCAAATGGGTTTTTATGACAATCGATGATAGTTTCACAGCACTATTACTGAAACTAGCTCGAGCTTTCAGTTCCAGATTTTTAAAATTAATTAATTGAACTGATTAACTGAATTTAAATTCCACCAGCTGCCAATGGTAGGATTTGAACCTTTGTCCCCAGGGCAGTGGCCTGGGCCTCTGGCTTACTAGTTTAGTAACATTGCCACTATGCCACCATCTCCCACTTAAGGGTTTGGGAGGTGTTAACAGCTTTTAACTAATGGGTTTCTTTTTGAAGAGCTCTGTACCTAAATAACATGGAGATTGTAAAATACAAAGAGAACTTGTTGGAAATAAATGGCAGGGCTGTCAGAACTGTAAAGAGGAAAGATGGAATAATGCTTAGGATATGGACCCTTCATCAAAACTAGGGACGTTCCTGTTCTATTAAAAACAATGATACGAAAATCCACTGGGCGAAAGTCATGACACAAGCATTGAGATGCAGCCGCAGCCACCTCTGTCCCAGAACCTGGCATCTGGTATCTGGGGTCAGATGGAGGTCTCCTTATTAAAATATTGCCAATGGGCACCTTTGCTGCCTGATCAGGGAGGTCAGTGAATGTGGCCACTCTGGGTGGGTTAATGTCCCCTCCCTCCAAAAAAATGAAGGTTCAGATACTCCAGAGACCTCTGTGTAAGAGGCCTGAAAAACCCAAAGCAGGCTTCATTTCCTATCAGATAAGCCCAAAACTACACCTTTTGCCTCACACAGCATTCTCCAATTGGCCCTTGTCATTACCTCCTTATGAGTAACATCCCCAACTGTCCCTTCAACTAACTCACCTTGTTCCACCCCTTTCGTTTCTTTTTTAAATTCCACATTGTCTACAACCTACCTCAACCCCATCTGGAGTTTCTTACTGAGATTTTCTTCCTCCTTTTCCTTCTCAGCCACTGAGCTGAGTGACTTCTCATTTTCAGTGGTTTCAATCTCTATCTCAACTCACCTTGGCCTCTCTGCAGTCTTTGGCATGGTCATCATACCATCTTCCTTCAATGCCTCTTTCGTTTATCCAACTTCACTTGGTTCCACTCTTATCTAATCCCATCCAGCACATCTCCAGCAATGGCTTCTCTTCTCATCCCTATAGAAGTCTCCAAAATATCTGCCCTTGGCCCCCTCCTCCTCCTCAACTACATACAACCCCTTGATGGCATCATTCAAAGACATGGGGTCAAGTTCCTCATGTACGGTGATGACACCTAACTCTACCACCTCTCCATCACCTCGTTCAACCCCTCTGTGTTGTCAGACTGGATTAGCTGAAATTTCCTCCAGTTGAACATGGGAAAGACTGAAGCCGTCACCTTTGGCCCCCACCTCAAACCCTCATCATCAATTCCATGACCCTCCTTCACCATTGTGTCAGGCTGAACCAACCTGCCACGTTGAGCTTATGACCTCAAATTCTCCATCACAAAATAATGAGCTTGAAACAAGACACAGTTCAATTCCTATTGGCCGTGGATTCATAGCATCAAACCATTCGTAATTCAGCACTAACCAGAGAGATGCGGGAAGTGGAGAAGTAAGATTGTTGGAATAAGGAAAGCTCCTCTGAGATTTGGGCAAGACCGTTTTGGATAGAAGGGAGGGCACTTTACTCTGCCTCTAACCTGGGCTATAACTGAAAGTGTTTGCTGTTGACATTAGAGGGGAAGATTTCCTCTGTGCGCCATGTGTAATGAAATCATAAATTTGTTCTTTAGAAATAGGTTAGAGCTTCCTTACACACTTGACAGCACATAGAGGAAATCTTTCCCTATAAGGGAATAAGGGAGTTGTTCATTTCTCAGCACAGACATCAGTTATCTCAACCAGCAGAAGCATTCAGCAACATTTGTACAATTAAACGTAAAGAAGTTCAGAGTTTTGAATCTGTTGTATATCTGGGGAGGTTGCCTCTGATGACTTATATTCATATCAATGATATGCAGACTGGCACTTCTCTTATGTGCTTACACTTCCATTTTGTCTCCTGTGTTCTTCTACATTGTTAATGCAGATTTAATTTTAATGAGTGGTTGCACATGTGGCTTGAAGTCAAAGCATACCATGTGCAAAAATTCTGCCTTTGAGCTTAGAAGGAATAGTCCTCATCAGAGAGCAGTTGAAACCTGGGATAGACTTCGAGAGGAAACAGTTAATACCATGTTTGTTTACACAGTTGTAAAAGAACTAGATGAATATCAAGCTAGGAATGGGATTGAGGCTACAAAGATCAGTATCGAGAGGAATGGTTCTATACTTTATGCAGCATGTGGTTTCTGAACTGTGGGAGCTTTTGAAAATGTCATGTCAAGGAACAAACCATTGGGAATCAGTAATGTAATTCCAGACAAATACTGTAGAATTGCACTACTGTTGTCTATGGCTGTGGTATGCAGGAGGGAGAAACTTTACAGAATCTTTGCTCAGAAAAATTATTGTCTGGGGTCTATGATGAAGCAGACGGTATATGGTCTGTGGAGGGAATGGGCTTAATATAGATTTTTTGTTCAATCTTTTATTTGTTCTAAAGTGAACTTTTTCACATTCTTGGACATGAGTGTTGCTGGGGAAAGGCCACATTTATTGTCCATCACTACTTGCCCTGAGAAGATGGCAGTGAGCCGCCTTCTGATAAAACTGAGTGGCTTGCTAGGGCATCTCAGAGAGCAATTAAGAGTCAATCACATTGGTATGGGGCTGGAATCACATACAGGCTGGACTAGGCAAGGACCACAGGTTTCCTTCCCTAAAGAACATTAATGAATCAGTTGTGGTTTTCATAACAATCTGACAGCTTCATGGTCACTTTTACTGATACCAGCTTCTTATTTCTGGATTATTTTAAACCAAATTCAAATTCTCAACTTGCCCTTGTGGGATTTGAAGTTATGTTCTTTGGATTATTCATCCAGGCTTCTAGATTACTAGTCCAGTAGCAGAAAGACTACTCTACCGTACCCATTAAACTGCTCAGCAGTGAGCTAAAAGTTTGTGTTTGTGGTGTAAGAAGTTGGTAGGAATCCTCTAATAATGTTGCCTTGATTATTTACCATCTGCAATTTAGTGTGAGGTTGGCTCAGATCAATGGGAAAACCTCCCTTTTCTTGGTATCAATGGAAGCAGCCTATAACCTATAACATGGTCATACCTTCACTAATGGTGGAACAGTGTTACCAGAGAATAACATGGCGTATCTGTATCACTGGGTTGTTCTTATTTCTGCTTGTTTGAGGATAATACTCTCCCATTTTCTTCACATTCCATAGTCTCCTCCGACCACGCACTGACATCAGCTGAGAGGGAAGCCATCAGCCTGTTCGTTGATATCTGCCAGTATTGCATTAGACCCAGGACCAGTATGACTGTGGATAGGGTGCTTTCTATGTGAAGGGGTTAACAGATGTTGACTTATGTCCAACAATTTCAGCATGACAATGTGTTGGAGCTCAGCTTTACAGCACACACCCCTATTCTAATCTTTGATTTGAGTTCACTTTCCTCACAAAGTTGTAAGCTTTAACACTGATGCTTGACAATTTGTGTGCTCCTCACAGACATGTAAAGAGAAACATATTAGAAGAACCTATAGTAACAAAGAAAAAGATTAGTTACTTTAATTACCAATGAATATAACACTTTCTGTAGGGCTGCAATGAATTTGAATTTTGATCATTGAATCAAAATGATTAAGCTGACGCCTTGGATCCTTTGGATTAATGTTAAGTAATAAAGCACCTCTTCATAGTTAAATGCGTCATGCACGCTAGTTGTTGACACTTGTGAATAATGCTGGGTTGGCTGTGGCGCAGAATCACGGTGCATAGCAGCTCCAGCCCACTACTGCCCTATCGCCAGGTACATCCTGTCAAGAGGATGGGCAGTATGGGAAATATCACAATGGTGGTGACGTTTCTGGGGAACAGTACAGTGCCCTGCACTCTGTACCTAACCTGTCTAGTATATACTTGACCTGGAAGTTCTTATTCACTGTTGTAAAAGGATCTTCACCTTCCTGTACAGGCATGGATGATGGAACAGTGCAGACCAGGCCTGTCTAGTTTTGGTTAGGCAGTCCAGATTTTTGTGTGTGCTGTTCAGGAATATCTTATGTATAAAGCAGACATTAAGGGGCCTAAAATGGGATGACTGGCACCTCAGCTGATCGGGGCGCAGAGTCCTTGAGACTTGCAATGGAATCAATGGGTTGAGCACTGCCAGTGCAGTAGGCTGTGGAAAGAGAATTTTTTGAGCCCCCATTCCCAATGGGCACTGAGGAGGGAGTCCAGTAAAGGAATACAAAACTTTTTTGTCCGGGGTTGTGGTCGTCAGTGGAGCTTTTACTTTTCCCTAGAGCTAGCCAGCTTGCGATTTATTCTGTACTCCAGTTTTAAATGCTTTGCTGGCACTATTGTTTTTCATCTTCTCCCATCAAAAAGAATAAACACTGACTTTCCACAGGCAGGCAGCAGCCCTTTGCTAGCTGTTGGCACCTGAAATCCCTGCCCTGCCCTCTGGTCCTTCACACATTTTACACCAGAAAGGTACTTAATGAGTGTTATGGGGCAAGATCAGCTCATTTGTGCAGAGGCACAATAACTGAACAGTGCTGGCGTTATCAACACCTAACAGTCTGCTTTTTAAAATAGAAGCTATTTTTTCCACTGCATACTCTGCCTTCTGAAGCTGTGGCATGACATAGCAGGAATGTTACAATTTCAATTCACTTTCAAAAGCGGTAGAATTACTGTACTGAAGCCGGGATCCCACTCCATATACCACCATGATTTTGCGCATCATCTAATTTTAGTGTCTGCCTTGGCTCAATGGTAGAACTTTTATTTCTGAGTCAGAAGATCATGGGCTCAAGCCTCACTCCAGAGTCTTGAGCTCAACATCTGGGCTGATATTCTGGTGCTGTATTGGGAGAGTGCTGCACTGTTGAAGGTGCTGTGTTTCTGAAGGGACATTAAACTGAGGCCCTGTCTGCCCCCTCAGGTGGGTCTAAAAGTTCCCATGGTGTTGCTTTGAAGAAGAACGATGGCGCTCTCCCTGGCGTCCTGGCCAATCTTTAACCCTGAGCCAACATCATTAAAAAGAACGGATTACCTGGTCATTATTTAAATTCTGTTTGCGGGATCTTGCTGTGCATAAATTGGCTGCTGTGAATCCTATATTACACTTCAAAAATACTTCATTAGATATAAAGTTCTTTCTAGCATTCTGAGGTCATGATAAGTGCTATACAAATGCAAGGTTTTTTTGGGGGGGATTTCACAAAATGGATTTGCCTGTTCTAAAGGGAAATTTAATCAGCATTTGATGAATGTTATACCTGATGTGGGAATGCTCAACGTTAGCACTCAGGAAGCAACATAATGTAACATAAGAAGTAACAGTAAATCAAAATGAATTATTGAAGGGTTAAAGACCCTTTGAAACAAAAATAAGGCATAAGTTTCTGTTATTAACACATATTCCTAAGTGCAATTAATGCAAGTTTCCAAAACTGGAGAATGAAACTGCTCTAAAGGCAGGAAATCATACGTCATAAACAAGTAGCTGAATAAATTAAGATGGATCTCACACCTCATTCCCAGTGCTGTGAATTTCTTTGCCTGTGTCACATTATAATTTGCACAATTCAAGATTTGCATAAAAGCAATTACATATAAGATGAAGTAACTGGGCAGACTGCTCGCTTTGACAGTAGGGGCACTAAATTCAGAACCATGGGCTTAAATTCAAATCCCAGCCAATTGGCATTTGGACTCTCTGTATATTTTTAGACGAGCTTTGGCAGTAGTTACTTTACTCTTTCTTGGCATGTTCTGTTTTGTGTGTTGGAAATATTAATAAGAACCAAAGAGTAATTGCACATTGGGATAGTTAGTAAAAGGCAGGAGTGGACACCATGGGATATAACTAAAAGAGACTCAAAATATCTCCTTCCATAAGAATGAGGTTTGAGAAAATGTGCTCCTATCTAACAATATCAACCAAGTCCCTATCCCAATGATGTCAATGTAGCATTATTCATAAATATATGCTCTTTTTAGTGAGGATGTGACTATCTCTTCCCTCCCACCTCCACCATTTTGCTTCTTTCCATTTTCCAAACTGCACTTGGGAGGATTATGACCACGAATTTCCTCGGAGCTGCTCTTGCTCTGCTGCCATAACTTTGCAGTGGAAATTCAGTATGCTCAAGTAAACAGGGTTTCCACCATATCAGCAAGTTTCCAGCCTGTGCAATTGAAAAGGTGGACAATTGACACGCTTGGTGGCATCTAACAGCGGCACTCTGTCATTAGAAAATGTGTTAAGGATGGGCTTTTTTTCATTTGTTTCATGGGATGTGGGCATCGCTGGCAAAGCTAGCATTTGTTATCCATCCCTAATTGCCCTTGAGAAGGTGGTGGTGAGCTGCCTTCTTGAACCACTGCCGTTCGTTTGCTGTAGGTATACCCACAGTGCTATTAGGAAGGGAGTTTCAGGATTTTGACCCAGCGACAGCGAGTGATTTGGAGGGGAACTTGCAGGTGCTGGTGTTCCCATTCATCTGCGGCCTTGTTCTCCTCAGTGGTAGAAGCTGCGGGTTTGGAAGGTGCTATCGAAGGAGCTTTGATGAGTTGCTGCAGTACATCTTGTAGATAGTACACACTGCAGTCATGGTGCGCCAGTGGTGGAGGGAGTGAATGTTGAATGTGTTGGATGGGGTGCCAGTCAAGCAGACTGCTTTGTCCTGGATGGAATTGAGCTTCTGTTGGTGCTGCAGTCAACCAGGCAAGTGGACAGTGTTGCATCACACTCTTGACTGTGCCTTGTAGATGGTGGACAGGTATTGGTGAATCAGGAGGTGAGTTACTCACTACAAAATTCCCAACCTTTGCCCCGCTCTTGGAGACTCTATTTGTATGGTTGGGCCAGTTAAGTTTTTGGTCAATAGTGTCCTCCAGAATGTTGATGGTGGAGAATTTAGACTTCCTCTAGTTGGAGATGGTCATTGTCTGGTACTTGTGTGGCATGAATGTTACTTGCCACTGTTCAGCCCAAGCCTGAATGTTGTCCAGAGGTTGATGCATGTGGGCACAGACTGCTTCAGAATCTGAGGAGTTGTGATGGAGGGAAGGTCAATGATGAAGCAGCTGAAGATGGTTGGACTTGGAGGACTATCCTGAGGATGTCCTGGGGCTGAGGTGACTGGCCTCCAAAAACCACAGCTATCTTCCTTTGCACTAGGTACGACTCCACCCAGTGGAGAGCTTTCCCCCTCTTTCTCATTGACTTCAATTTTACAAGGGCTCCTTGTTGCCGCACTCGGTCAAATGCTGTCTTGATTTCAAGGGCATCCACTCTCACCTTACCTTTGAAATTCAACACTTCTTTCCATGTTTGGACCAAGACTGTAATGAGACCTGGAGCTGAGAGGTCCTTGTAGAACCCAAACTTGAGAATCAGTGAATCAGTGCTGCTTGATAAAATTGTCGATGACACCTTCCATCAATTTGCTGCTGATTGAGAGCCCTACTGATGGGGTAGTAATTGGCTGGATTAAATTTGTCCTGCTTTTTGTGGACAGGACATATTTGGCCACTTTTCCACTTTGTCAGGTGGATGCCATCATTGCTGTTGTACTGCAACAGAGGCTAGAGGCATGACTAGTTCTGAAGCAAAGGCCTTCAGCACTAGAGCCGGGATGTTGTCAAGGCCCATAGCCTTTGCTGTATCCAGTGTACTTGATATCATGTGGAGTGAATCGAATTGGTTGAAGACTGGCATCTATGATGGTGGGAACCTCAGAAGGAGGCCGAGATGGATTATCCACTCAGCACTGCTGGCTGAAAATGATTGCAAATGCTTCAGCCTTACTTTTTGTACCGATGTCCTGGGTTCTGCCATCACTGAAGATGGGGATATTTGTTGAGTCTCCTCCTCCCGTTTGTTGTTTAATTGTGCACCACCATTTCACGACTGGATGTGGCAACACTACAGAGCTTTGATCTGATCTGTTGGTTGTGGGATTGCTTAGCTCTGTCTATAGGATGCTGCTTCCGCTGTTTAGCATGCATGTAGTCCTGTGTTGTAGCTTTACCAGGCTGACACTTCATTTTTTTTACACCTGGTGCTGATCCTGGTATGCTCTTCTACACTCCTCATTGAACCAGGGTTGGTCCCCCAGCTTGATGATAATGGTAGAGTGGGGGATATGCCAGGCCAAGAGGTCACAGATTTTGGTGGAATACAATTCTGCTGCTGCTGATGGCCCACAGCGCCTCATGGATGCCCGGTTTTGAGCTGCTAGATCTGTTCTGAATATGTCCCATTTAGCACAGTGGTAGGGCCACACAAGTATTCTCCGGAGGCAGCGAAGATGAAATGAATTGAGATGTCGCTCTTGGCTGACATACGTTGTCCAGGCCTCGCTGCCACAGAGCAAGTTACTGAGCCTCCGGAGAATACTTGGCATCAGGTGGCAGGACCGTATCTCCAACACAGAAGTCCTCGAGGCGGCCAACATCCCCAGCTTATACACACTACTGAGTCAGCGGCGCTTGAGATGGCTTGGCCATGTGAGCCGCATGGAAGATGGCAGGATCCCCAAAGATACATTGTACAGCGAGCTCGCCACTGGTATCAGACCCACCGGCCGTCCATGTCTCCACTTTAAAGACATCTGCAAACGCGACATGAAGTCCTGTGACATTGATCACAAATCGTGGGAGCCAGTTGCCAGCGTTCGCCAGAGCTGGCGGGCAGCCATAAAGGCGGGGCTAAAGTGTGGCGAGTCGAAGAGACTTAGCAGTTGGCAGGAAAAAAGACAAAAGCACAAGGGGAGAGCCAACTGTGTAACTGCCCCGACAAACAAATTTTTCTGTAGCACCTGTGGAAGAGCCTGTCACTCTAGAATTGGCCTTTATAGACACTCCATGGCGCTGCTCCACAAACCACTGACCACCTCCAGGCACTTACCCATTGTCTCTCGAGATAAGGAGGCCAAAGAAGAAAGGGCCACACAACATGATGGAGGGTGTCCTCAGTGTGAAGATGGGATTTCATCTCCGCAAGGACTGTGCGGTGATCACTTCTACCAATACTGTCATGGACAGATGCAGCTGTGACAGGTAAATTGGTGAGGATGAGATCAAATAGGTTTTTCCTCATGTTAGTTCGATCACCACCTCCCACAGGCCCAGTCTGGCAGATATATCCTTCAGGACCTGGCCAGCGCAGTCAGTAGTGGTGCTACCGAGACACTCTAGGTGATGGGCATTGAGGTCCTCCACCCAGAGTTCATTTTGTGCCCTTGCCACCCTCAGTGCTTCTTCAACATGGAGGAGTACTGATTCAACAGCAGAGGGAGGGCGTTCGATGGTAATCAGCAGGAGGTTTCCTTGCCCATGTTTGACCTGATATCAGGAGACTGCTTTGGTCCATAATCAACATTGAGGATTTCCACGGCCACTCCCTTTTGACTGTATATGACAGTGCTGCCATCTTTGGTGATTCTGCCCTGCTGGTGGGACAGGACATAACCAGGGATGGTGATGGAGGAGTCTGGGACATTGTCTGTAAGGTATAATGCTGCGAGTATGACTATGTCAGGATGTTGCTTGACTAGTCATTGGGACCACTCCCAGGTTTGGCACAGGTTCCCAGATGCTAATGAGGAGGTCTTTGCATGGTGTACTGGGCTGGGCGTGCCTTTGCTGTGTTCGGTGCCTAGATCAATGCCAGCTGGCCCAGTTTGATTTTTTTAATAGCTGTTCATAGTATGTTTGATGCCTCTGCGTGGCTTGCTAGGATATTTCAGAAGGCATTTAAGTGTCAACCACATTGCTTGGGCTAGAGTCACATGTAGGCCAGATCAGGTAAGGATGGCAGATTTCTTTTGCAAAGGATGTTAGTAAATGTGATGGGGTTTTATGACAATCCAGTAATTTCATGGTCACCACTACATTTACTAGCTTTTTAATTCAGATTTATTTAATTGCCTGCCTTGCACCCTCCTGACTGCACTTGATGGAACAGAAATATATTAAACTGAAATAATACAAAGAATACATAGTCACTGGAATGGATGGTCACCCATTCTACAAAACAAAGCAGAGAATTCCTTCTTAATTCTTATTGAGCTTAATGTTAATTTTGAAATCAAGCCCTTGTGCTCATTCCAGATTTATTTCAAAGCATTTATTATCTTCAATTTCGTTTACTCTGCGGGGTCAACTAATAAATAAAGGACTGGCAGGGGTGCTTCAACCTCGCGAGTGCACTTCCTGTGCTATGTGGGAGCTCCAGGATACTTCCCGTATCTTGGAGAACCATTTGTGCAGAAAGTGTTGTCAATTGCAGCAGCTTGAGCTCCGGGATTTAGAACTTGAGCGGCAGCTGGCGACACTGAGGTACATTCATGAGGATGAGAGCTACGTGGAAAGCACATTTATAGATGTGGTCACCACCCACTTTAAGAGTATGCAGGGAGAGAGGGAATGGGTGACCACCAGGCAGTCAAAAAGAATCAGGCAGGTCGTGCAAGAGACCCCTGAGTGCGTCTCACTCTCCAACGTGTATTCAGTTCTGAATACTGAGGAACGTGATGCTTTACCTGGGAGTGCAGCCAGAGCCAAGTCCATGGTACTACGGGTGGCTCAGTTGCACAGCGGGGACAGGGAAGACTGGAAGAGCGATAGTGATAGGTGATTCGATAGTCAGGGGAACAGACAGGTGTTTCTGTGGCCGCAGATGTGAATCCAGGATGGTATGTTGCCTCCCTGGTAAGGCTCAAGGATGAACACTGAGCAGCTGCAGAGCATCCTGAAGGGGGAGGGTGAACAGTGGTGGTCCACAATGGAACCAACGAGATAGGTAGAAAGAGGGATGTGGTCCTTCAGTCTGAATATAGGGAGCTAGGCAAGAAATTAGCACGCGGGACCTCAAAAGAAGAAATCTCCGGATTACATCCTATGAATGATTTTAAAAAAACTATAGACCCCCAAACAGTCAGAGGGAGATAGAAGAGCAGATATGTAGGCAAATCTCTGATAAGTGCAAGCACAATAGGACAGTAATAGTAGGGGATTTTAACTACCACAATATTAACTGGGATAGTTTTAGTGTGAAAGGAATTGAGGAAGCAGATTTCTTGAGGTGCATTTAGGAGAGCTTTTTTGTCCAGTATGTAGCAAGCTCAACAAGAGAGGGTGCAGTTTTAGACTTAGTTTTAAGAAATGAAGATAGGCAGGTGGAAGGAGTGACAGTGGGAGAGCATTTTGGTGATAGTTTTAACATAACAGGGCGGCACAGTGGCGCAGTGGTTAGCACTGCAGCCTCACAGCTCCAGGGACCCGGGTTCGATTCTGGGTACTGCCTGTGCGGAGTTTGCAAGTTCTCCCTGTGTCTGCGTGGGTTTTCGCCGGGTGCTCCAGTTTCCTCCCACATCCAAAGACTTGCAGGTGATAGGTAAATTGGCCATTGTAAAATTGCCCCGAGTGTAGTTAGGTGATAGGGAATATGGGTTTACTGTAGGGTTAGTATAAATGGGTGGTTGTTGGTCGGCACAGACTCGGTGGGCCGAAGGGCCTGTTTCAGTGCTGTATCTCTAAATAAAAATAAATAAATAATTATGGAAAAGGACAGAGATAGAACAGGAGTTAGATTTCTCAATTGGGGCAAGGCCAATTTTACTGAACTGGGGAGTGATTTAGTGAAAGTGGACTGGAAACAGCTACTTGAAGGTAAATCAGTGTCAGAGCAGTGGGAAGCATTCAAAGGGGAGGTTCAAGGGGTTCGGAGTAAACATGTTCCCACAAAGAGAAAGGGTGAGACAGCCAAATCTAGAACCCCATGGATGTCAAGCAGCCTACAGGGTAAGATAAGGCAGAAAAGGAAAGCTTATGTCCAACACCGAGAACTCAATACTACAGAAAGCTGAGAGGAGTATTGAAAGTGGAGGAGTGAAATCAAAAAGGAAATTAGGAAAGCAAAGAGAGAGCATGAAAGAATATTGGCAAACAAGATCAAGGTGGACCCAAAGATGTTTTATCAATACATTAAGAGTAAGAAGATAACTAAGGAGAGAATAGGGCCCATAAAAGACAAAAAAGATAACCCATGTGTAGGGGAGGAAGATGTTGGTATGGTTCTTAATGAATACATTGTGTCTGTCTTCACAAAAGAGGGGGACGATGCAGATATTGTACTTAAGGAGGAGAAGTGTGAAGTATTGGATGTGATAAACAGCGGGATAGAGGAAGTATTAATGGGATTAGCATCCTTGAAAGTTGATAAATCACCAGGGCCAGATGCAACGGCCTAAGCTGTTAAAAGAAGCAAGAGAGGAAATAGCAGAAGGTCTGACCATTATTTTCCAGTCCTCTTTCGATACAGGTGTGGTACCGGAGGATTGGAGAACTGCTAACATTGTAACCTTTGTTTAAAAAGGGAGCAAAGGATAGAGAGAATAATTACAGGTCAGTCAGTCTAACCTCAGTAGTGGACAATTTATTGTAGTCTATTCTGAGAGACAGGATAAACTGTCACTTAGAAAGGCACAGGTTAATCAAGGATCATCAGCATGGATTTGTTAAGGGAAGATCTTGTTTGACCAACTTGCTCAATTTGTTTGAAGATGTAACAAGGAAGATGAATGAGGGGTAGTGAAGTTGATGTGGCCTACATGGATTTTAGCAAGGCTTTTGACAAGGTCCCATATGGCAGACTGGTTAAAAAAATAAAATCCCATCGGATCCAGGGAAATGCAGTAAGGTGGATACAAAATTGCCTCAGTGACAGGAAACAAAAGGTAATTGTTGACGGGTGTTTTAGCGACTGGAGGGCTGTTTCCAATGGCGTTCTGCAGGGCTCAGCACTGAGTCCCCTGCTTTTTGTGGTCTATATTAATGATTTGGACAAAAATGTAGGGGGCATGATCAAGAAGTTTGCAGACGACACAATAATTGGTCATGTGGTAGATAGCTAAGAGAATAGCTGTAGGCTGCAGGAAGATATTGGTGGTCTGGTCAGATGGACAGAAAAGCGACAAATGGAATTCAACCTGGAGAAGTGTGAGGTGACGCATTTGGGGAGGTTAAACATGGTAAAAGAATACACGATTAATGGGAAAATACTGAGAAGTGTAGAGGAAGTAAGGGACCTTGGCGTGAATGTTCACAGATCCCTGAAGGTAGCAGGACAGGTCGATTAGGTGGTTCAGAAGGCATATCGAATCCTTTCCTTTATTAGCCAAGGTGTAAAATACAAGAGCAGGGAGGTTATGCTGGAACTGTATAACTCATTGGTTAAGCTTCAACTAGAGTATTGTGTGCAGTTCTGGTCACCTCATTACAGAAAGGATGTAATTGCACTGGAGAGGGCACAGAGGAGATTTATGAGGATGTTGCCAGGACTGGAAAATGCAGCAATTGGGAAAGATTGGATAGGCTGGGGTTGTCCTCCTTGGAATAGAGAAGGCGGAGGGGAGATCTGATTGAAATGTGAAAAATGTTGAGGGGCCTGGATAGAGTGGAGGTGAAGGCTCTATCCACCTTTGCAGCGAGGTCAGTGACTAGGGGGCATAGATTTAAAGTGATTGGTAGAAAAATTAGATGGGAGATGAGGAAAAACTTTTTTCACTCAGAGGGTGGTGGGGGTCTGGAAGTCACTGCCTGAAAGGGTAGTTAAGGCAGAAACCCTCAACTCATTCAAAAGGAGTCTGGATATGCACCTCAAGTGCGGTAATCTGCAGGGCTACGGACCAAATGCTGGAAGGTAGAATTAGAACAGGTGGATCGTTTCTCAGCCGGTGCAAACGCGATGGGCCAAGTGGCCTCTTTCTGTGCCTTAAACTTTCTATGATTCTACTCTAATCATGTCTTCTTTCAAGCTCTTAAATTGAATAATCTTATTTCCCTTAACTACATCCATTAATTTAAGTCTGGGTGTTATTGGTGTTGCTTGCCCATGCTTTGATGTCTGTTTTAAAGATAGTCTAAGTGCAGTCTCACTCATGTCCGATTATTGAAAGTTTCAATCTAATTCCCTTTGACTCATCTCCTTGCTTCTCAATGATGCTTCACATTGTTCTTGCCTTATTAAGTGCGTTCTCCTGCTGCTGAGGCCTATAACTGTTCCCAAGCTCCTTGATCCTTCCATTTTCATTGAAGTATGGTTATCCATCCTGCCACAAGAATTAACTCTTGATAAATTACCTTGACCAGCAAAAACTAGGGTATATGAACAGTGGACAAAATAACTTGTCTAGTGCCAGTGCTTGAGAATTACAGGTGAGAACTTCAGATCAAAGAATGACCTGGAAATATCTATGAAACAACCATGTCAGTGGTTACAATTGTGAGCATTAATAGGGTGGCTGGAATTTTACTCCCTGGGTTGAAGGCCCAAGTCAAAATACCATCAGTGCCCTCTTGACCCATTTGGACCTCAATTTGCATAAATTCATGAGACTCCCACCTGCTTTAGGGGAGGGGGTTGGGTGCCTCATCTGCCTGCACAACTCTGCAGGTTGAAATCAGCAATGGTGAGGCAGAGTCCAGTTCTGTGTGGGTAAGTAACCTACTTGTTAAATCAGGTTAAAATTGATGCCAGGCTGTGGAGTTGGTTTTCACTCATTCAGCTGTCAACCATTTTGGTTGAACATTTCTAAAATGGACAGTGAGACTTGAGAGACAGTAGAAAATAACAGCAATTTGCATATATTTGGCACTTCTCATGTAATGAAAGGTCCCAAGATGCTTTAGAATGAGATTTAAGGACATTCAATCGAAATAGAAGGGAGATTCGGAGAGGTGCTTGGAGGCATGGAGCTGAATTTATTTCTGGCACCGTAGGTCCCAGTGGTGGGCTGGAAGGCAGGGGAAGACCCCGCCTCGGCCCTCTATTGGATTCCTGTTCGTCACTTTCAGGCAGGCTCCGGCGATGGGGTGAGAAGGTGGTGTTGGTGAGGGTGGGGCCAACACCTCTGGATTGCCCCCAAAGGAAGGACCTCCCAACTCTGTTAGGAGGCCCACCTGCAGTGGCGGACCCCTTTGCCTTCCATTTAAGTGAGGTGGAAGCGGGAAGAGGCCCTCGAGTGGTCATGAATTGGCTACTTAAGGGCCTCAATTGGCCTGGGGCAGGAAGACCATTCTCTGCCTTCCCCGCCCCGGGCTAAATTGGAAGGTGTCAGGAAGGTGACGGGCACTGCATGCCCCTGCCTTCCCACACAATTTTATGGACATCCCGCCATCGTTCCCATCTCTAGGAAGCCCATAAAATTCAGCCCATGATCTCAGAATTAGATTTTGAAGGTGAAGAGCATGTTGCCCAGGCAGAGACATTTAGGAAGAGACTCCCAGAGGACAGGGACATGGTAGCTAAATACTCTGTCACTGATTGTGCAGAGGAGTAGGGGGAGGAAGTTGCACAGCAGAACAGGTCCAAAGAGTGCACACTGGGACAGAGGGCTCAAGGAGATTGCACAGACAGGGTAGGATGAGATGCAGAGGGATTTGAAAATGAGAAGCAAGGAATACACTTTGGTAACATTGAGTACAGTTGTTTGGGACTACAGGATAGGATTCTGGATGAGTCGGAGTTAGACAGTGTGGAATTTCAAAAGCTAGCAATGAGCGTGTTGAAGAAATTGAGCCCTGAGGTGACACGGTATGGAAGAGGGTTTTGCCGCTGGTGATGTTGAGGCTGTTACATAAATAATGCTTCAGAAGTGAAAGTAGACAGTAGTAATGATAGACCAGTTGAGAGATATGACAATCAGCTCAGGGTTGAATATTAAACACCATTAGGTTCGGCCTGAGTGAGCAGCTGAGAAGTGAAATTCTGCAACTAAGGTAAAAATGATGGGAGCCCAAGAAGGTGCTTTCAGTCTTGTTGATGTTGAAATGAAGAAATCTTTGGCTCGTCCAGTACTTCATGTCAGGGGGTGGTGTCAGACAGATAAAATTAGGCTGGCTTCAAAGAGGAAAAAGGAAGAGAAACTAAGAAAGAGCGAACAGAAATATGGAGTAATTTTTTGACTTCAGTTCCTGGTGGAGAACCTCACCTGCCACGAGCACATATTGGAAACAGAGCTATGTGCTGCATGTGGGTTTTCCGTAGTTCATTTAAATGGTTGTATGTCCGAATTTCCAAATTTCACTCCGGTAGATAAGTCTCACTGGAGCAATAAACCAGAAAATTACCCCAATTATTTTCATTTAAATATTTTTGGATGTTTATTTTATTTTACTATTTGTTACTGCTATAGTAACAACGCTGTTGTTGACACTGGAGTATATTGCTAAGATTTGTATCAATGTAATAGCGTATGAACTGACAACAGCAAAATTAACAGGCCTGATAGCGTGAAACTCCCAGATTAATGTCTGACGTGTTCCAGTTCCCTGTGTTATTGAGTGTGGAGGTCTGAGGCATGCAACATGTCTGGGAGGCCCAGGATGGTCCAATGTGAGGGCCAGTGCAAAGAGGCTTTTATAACATATTAAAATTGGCGAGTGGGGTTGCTGAACCATAGTTCACCTGGAGAGCTGGAGAACACTATTCCAAAAACACCCTTTCTATGCCCTGTGTCCCATCCCCACACCACCTGGTTAAGAGTTGGGAACCACCTTCTGGTCCCAGGGGCCTTGTTGTTGCCCCCTGATGCTCTCAGAATGTTGTGTGCAAGATGCTCAGAACATTAGAAGGTGTGTTGACCTTGCCTTATCAATTGGGACTGGATTATGTGTAGGTGTACGTAGCACCCTACAATGCCCTGGCCTCAGCCCCTGTGTTTGATCTTCTTTGCTATTTACCAATCATACAAGTTCTGAGTTGCTCCACCACCCACTCCCCACCCACCCACCAATCTCCTGAAGCAACATTTACCTCCGCTTCCCACAATTTTGTGTTATAAGCAAAATTAGAAATTTTTGCTTTTTGTCCTGCTAATCTATGAAATTTGTTAGCTCTGCAATATAGTTGAATGAGACAATTGAACTGAAGGAAGATGCACACTGAGAAAGACACAAGTCAAACATCTTAATGAGGGAAAAAAAGAGTAGAGGTACAGATTAAATGAGTGTGATGGACGCCAATTCTGAACCCTTTCCCCAAATGCTCATTTCTATAAGCTTCCTGCAGCAGCACAATTGCTGAGATTCTCTGAGAAAATAAAAAAGATTGACTGGAAGTCCCCAAGAACTTAGTTGTCATTTTGTTACAGCGCGCTAGCTGCTCGTCATCTGGATGAGGGGGTCTGTGATGATGCAGATTCTTACAACACAAGTAAAATGAAGTGAAAGGGAAGTGAAAGAGAGGAGCAAGAGAGAAAATGTGGCAAATAAATCAGGATAAAGGGGAACATAAGAGGCAAAGAGAGAAAGCAGATTGCTGTACTGTCCTAAGCACGAGACTACAGGAGCAACAAAGACACTGTGTGTGGGAAAACATTAGGGAGAGGTACCCTTATATTGTCCATTCTATTTGTGTAGAACAGGGCAATTTTGGCACAAGGCCAAGCTTCCTTTGATAGGCAAATCTCCTGGTCAATTCCAGAAACAGTTTTACATGAAAAATGGATGGAGTGATGTCTCGTTTATCCAGACACGAATGTGGGTAATCAAGCCAGATTAGGGTTATTTGGATTACTCTCAGGAGATGCAACATATGACAATGCCAACCCTCTTGATGATATGTAATTGGCATTGGGCAAATATCTGCTACTGCTTCATCCAGTGGTTAAAATGGAATTTGTTAAGAAGGGGTATGTGTCTCCAGCCACAAATTACCTTTAGATTAAATTAAATTAAATTACCTTGATAGATATTTGGTCTCACAGGCAATCAGGGAATATGGGGAGTGGGCAGGAAAGTGGAGTTGAAGCCCAAGATCAACCATGATCGTATTGAATGGTGGAGCAGGCTCGATGGGCCTATTGGTCTACTTTTGCTCATATTTCTTGTGTTCTTGTGTTTAACTCCACGGCCTTTTGTCTGTGCACAAAACATATGCAATACCTTCCCCATCTTCCCCAACTGCCTCCGCCCACATTTTTCTCTCAACACAATTCTCTCCGACACTTTTCTCGTGCTAAGTATTTCTCAATCTCTCTATAGCATATACCCTTGCCCATTTATTCCATCTGCCATATACTTTCCATTCCTCCAGGGCTTAAATTCCTGGTGATATGTTCTGCTGGCACAAGTGCGGTGGACCAGAACTCATGTTTATGCTAACCCCAAGGTTTGCTCCCAAATGCTGGGGTTGTTTGTATGGTTTGTATGGTTCATACCACAGCTGCCAGGGTGTATCAGTGGTGCCCACCTTGAATTGCCATCAGGAATGTTGGACCATACCACACTGCAACAGAGAGTAGGCCTGAAGGGCACCCAAACAAAATCCTGCTCTTCGCAACCTCTGCTCCTAATGAAGCAAACCAAGGTATTGAGGAAGGCACAATCCATGTGAGCTAATAGTTTTAATCACATTTATACACCTTGTTCCCACATCCTCCACCTATTCAATCTAATCTAGAATGTTTCTGCCTCAAACACTAATGCCAGAAGTATGTTCGACAGCCTCACAGCTCTGTGTATAAAGAACGTTATCTGACCCTTTGTTATATTCTCTTACATTTAATCCCTTATCGATGGCCCCTACTGGAAACAATTTTCTTCTATCTACCTTGTTCTATCCTTCTATAATTTTTAATACTTCTGTTATACTGCATGGAGGTCTATGGAGGGTAAAAAGGATCGAATTCTTGTGGTAGGCCAGGAACTGCAACCATCTCTACATCTGACTCCCCTTGATACAGAAGATGTGGATAGAAAATTTATCTATGACCTCCTCCCACCAGATTGTAAAGGGCCATAGCAAAAGGGGTACAACCCTGATGCTGGATTCTGTCACAAATCCGTCTTCCCTGGTGAAAATGGGCCTATCGATTCTTTTCAGCCACAGGAATTTTGAAACATTTCTTTCTTTCCTTTTTTGTATTTTCTCTCTTCATCTCCTTGTTTTTCCAGTCCCACCCTTTCTATTCTCATTATCCTTTTCTATCTTCCCGCTTCCTCTCTCTTCCCTTTCCTAACTTAACCACCAACACCTTTTTAAACAGATCTCGAATAGTCCAATTTATTAATCCCACCCCAAAATATATTTTGTCACAGCTGTGTAGGGTCATTCCCACCCCCGTGTCCCATAAATGTAGTTTCATCAGAGGACCACTGTAGTCCCATTTCTGTAAAGAGTAACATACTGTGTCACATAGAATGTTCTGGACTGCATTAGTGCACTGACTTCCCTCAAAGCAGCCAAGTTACTGTGTGGAAGTCAGGCACTTTTCCATTGGACAGTGTCATGCAGGCCCCCACCTGCTAAGAATGAGGCACATTAATTTCACCACATAGACATTAAATTTCAAATTGTTGCTGGGAAGAGAAGAGGGCCTGTTACAAGGAATTGCCAGGCCTCCAGCTGGAAAGACATTTTTGCATACTAGCAGACAGTGTTGGAACAAAGGAACCAGTTCCTGCTCCCAATACACAGAACAGACGTGGTCAGACCAGTTTAGTCACATAGCTAAATGGCTGTTGCAGAGTTTTGAACTGAGAGTTCTAAATTGTAGAGACAGAGTTTGAAATGGCAGAAAGCTTCTGTCTTCTAGATTGAAAACATCTCTTTCCTATCTGCTGTCATCTCTTTCTCACCAGCCTCTGAATCCACTGAAGACACGTGAACTCCAAGAGAGAAAAGTCTCCTACAGTGAACAAGGTTTAAGAAGAATACTGGGCCCCAACGAAAAACAAGAATTACCTACAAGCAAGGGCTCTATAGTGAGCTCGAAGAACTGTAACAATGCTTCAGATATTGCCTCAAACCTTTCCACTTATTGTTTTCTTCTGCTCTTTTCTGTCCCTATCTGCATGTGTGTATCGCGTATGCATGCCAGCGTGGGTGTGATGTGTATCCACAGGCGTTAATCAAATTAGAGTTTTAAGTTTAAGTTTAATAAATTTCACTTTTCATCTTAAACCTAAGAAAGCCTGTTTATGCTAATTTCTTTGCCTTATAATTGGAAAGCGGTGAACAAGGATTCACCAAGGGGGAGCTAAAAACACAATGTGTTTAAAAATAAAACCCTGTTACAGTAAGACCAGGTGAAGGCTGCGAGGGACCCCTAGACACCTTTCTCACCTGGTCATAACAGTAGTGAGGGAGTGAAACATTCCAGGGGGACTGTTATAAATCTACGAGGGTTTGGCTTCACATATGCAACCTCAGGAAGGGGGAAATGCTGTAAATGGGCAGATTGATATTCACAATGTAAGAAAAAAGAAGAAACCTCAAGTCCTTCTTTGTTTTGACAGCCAAAATCTCTGGAGACAGTGGTTGTTTTCCTAATTGGAGCCAATACAGTGGCCACAGAGGATATATGGATAATCCTCTGCCCCTGCACCTGCCCTGTTTTATAAATCTCTGTACTGCTTTCTGTACTCTGTACTAGTTATGTGCAGCAGTGAGTCTGCCTATATTTTGCAAGCTATTCAATCCCTGATTATAGATGATGCTGTAAAACCATCCAATTTCCCTTCCTGCTCCTGATCAGCAAGTGCCTATTTTATGTACAGTGCAACCATGTCAGGTTGGCTGATGTTGCTCATTTAACATATGAGGAATTATGGGCACCAAGCTAGATTGGCCTTTGATGATAAGCCTGTCATTACATTAAATTAACATAATGAGAGGTTTTGTTTAGAATTGAGCTCCATTATGAATGGAGTGAATAAATGTGGACTGAATCATGGAACACAATTGTTCTTAATTTAGAAATGGTTTGATCAGACAAATAGTTTTCAGGATTCTTGTTATCTGACTTATTGATCAACTGGGTTATTGCTCACCATTGGGATGGGGCTCACAGACCTGTAGAGTGATGGGATCTGTATTAATAATGCAAGCCATTGCTCAGTCGGTAGAGCTACTCTCGCTCAGGTCAAGCCCCACTCCAGAGACTGACACTCCACAACAGTACTGAGGGAATGCTGCACTGTCAGTATTGCTGTCTTTCAGATGAGATGTTGAGATTCCATGGCACTATTTTGGAGGACAGCACGGGAATTCTCCCCAGTGCCCTGGCCAATAACCTTCAACGAACATCACTAAACACAGATTATCTGGTCATTATGGGCGGCACAGTGGCGCAGTGGTTAGCACCGCAGCCTCACAGCTCCAGCGACCTGGGTTCGATTCTGGGTACTGCCTGTGCGGAGTTTGCAAGTTCTCCCTGTGATCGTGTGGGTTTTCGCCGGGTGCTCCAGTTTCCTCCCACAGCCAAAGGTTGCAGGTTGATTGGTAAATTGGCCATTATAAATTGCCCCTAGTACAGGTAAGGGAATTGAGGGAAGGTGGGGATGTGGTAGGAATATGGGATTAATGTAGGATTAGTATAAAATGGGTGGTTGTTGGTCAGCACAGACTCGGTGGGCTGAAGGGCCTGTTTCAGTGCTGTATCTCTAAATAAATAAATAAATCATCACATTGCTGTTTGTGGGCTAAGAACGGAAAGTGCTGGAAATACTCAGCAGGTCTGGCAGCATCTGTGTCACAAACCTGAAACGTTAACTCTGTTTCACTCTCCACAGATACTGCAAGAGCTGCTGAGTATTTCCAGCACTTTCTGTTTTTATTTCAGATTTCCAGCATCCACAGTATTTTGCTTTGATTTTGCTGTTCGTGGGATCTTGCTATGTGCAAATTGACCGCTGCGTTTCATACATTACAGCAGTAACTACGCTTCAAAATTACTTAATTAACTGTCAAGCACTTTGGCATATCCTGAGAGCATGAAAAGCACAATTTAAATGCAAGTTTTCCTCCTTTCTTTTCATTGGCACTGAGCACCTTAGAAAATATTGACAAAATATGGCAGTATTCTGCATGTCCCTCATGTGTTATCCTCCTGCTGACAGGGCAAAGCCCTCAGCTGCCTATTGCCTTCTCTGAATTACAAAGTTGATTTTCTGGTCCTGATCACTTGCGGCACCAGAGCAGAATAGGCACCAAGAAAACTCAGGCGACCAGTCAGAGGGGAGATGAGGAGAATTTTTTATGAAGAGAGTTCTGGAATACACTGCCTGAAAGTGTGGTGGAAGCAGATTCAATTGCAACTTTCAAAAGGGAATTGGGATGTATACTTGAAAAACAAATATCTGCAGAACTATGTGAAAAGAGCAGCGGGGTGAGATTGATTCAACAGCTTTTTTCAAAGTGTCGACACAGGTGCCATGGGCTGGATGGCTTCCTTCGATACTATAAGATTCATTATGCTCTGATCAGTCTTTTTGGCTGTCTGCCTGTTCTTAGTAAACTTTTAATCTAACCTTATGTGAGGCCTCAGGAGTTCTCACCGAAAACAGAGGAGAATTTAATTTTAATATATTGCTGTCTTATAGTGACATGCTTATAATGACATGTCTCTTTCTGACTGGAAGTACACTGCGCCTTGAGTTCACCCTCATAGAAACATGCCCTTGGGCCTTGTGCATTCTGGGCCGGTAGGAATTCAACGGTTAAAGTGACACCTTCTGTTTTTCCAAAACAATATCTAAATATGTTATTTTTATTTATATTCTTGGTAGGTTTTATTGTCATTAACTCTTTTTTGTGTCAGTTTATTTATTTGGAGGGTTGAGCTCTCATCCTGGCTGCTACGTTTTTAGTTGCTACAATTACGATTTTGAAAATGGCCATTCTGCTGCAAAATCTTCTTTCTCTGTGCTATTTGGAGGATATTGAAAAGGATGGAAGGAGGACTATGAGGCCATTTCGATTGGATAATAGGTGATTGCTCCCACCCTTCCCCACCCTTGTCCACAAAGACACAACTACAGGCAGAGGCACACCTACCCTGGGATGTTGGAGAAAAGTATCTTCACTGGCTGTGCTCCACCAAGGAGGCAATAACAGAATGATGCCATCATCTGGAAATTGACTTCTGGCCAAACTGCAGCATTGCCAGTGACTGTGAAGGTTGCCATCACCCTGAATTCTTATGCCTTTGGCTTTTTTTAAGCTGCCACATAAGCCAGATGCATTGAATAAGTGATTGATGCTTTGTTGGCAAAAGCAAAGAACTTTGTCACTTTTCTCATGGCCTGCTGGCAGCAGAATGGTCATGGGGAAAAGCCAAGATGTGATTTATAATATTTGGAGAGTTTGTGGTTGTTAGTGGTGTGTGATTGCCTTTAAAAGTGTTGTCCCTTTAAGATCTTAGTATGTTAATGAGCTAAGTTCAAGGATGCAGTCATGTGACTACATGCCAGCCACGCTCTGTAATTGTACTACCAAGAGGCAGCTTCTGTAAATAGTTAGCTCTGTGCTGTATATAATAGTTAGCTGTAATAAACTTGTTTGAGATCTTCAATCACAGAATCACAAAATCATACAGTGCAGAAGAGGCCCTTCAGCCCATAGAGTCTGCACCGATGCACCAATCAACTGAACTCCACACATCTCATTTATGTTGCATCAGACGACATAAAAAGCTTCTCATTATAATTAGAGGTAAAACCATTGTGGCTTTGGAAATCTAGGCTCTGCCTCTGTCACATTGAGGAAGTGATCGGAATGGTGGATGAAGAAAGTCCAGTTATGTAGTGTTTCATGACTGCCATTACTGATGACACTGTGATACTCTGCAAGCAATCCTACCATCTTCATAAACTGCAAGGGCCTCCACTCCATTAACATGCAGGTCACCTGTGACCATCAAAATAACTTTGTTTGTACAGTTGTATTTGTCAGAGCGTTTATTAAAGTCCAGCTATGCCTATTCCTATAGGTACACCTCCCTACTTACAGGCTGTGGAAGAGAAGGATGATCAGAGGAGGTATGCCAGACAGGTGAACTTGCAGCTTAGATACCCCATCTCAGCGCATCATTACGCTGATATTTGCATGTTCAGGTGTAAGGTCCCTTATCCGGAGTTGTCTGAAGAAACTTGCCAACATAAACCTAGATTCCCAAGGTTGCAGCTGCGTGGCAGGTTCCTTCCAGACAAATGCAAGATTTCTGCTACATCTCCCACCTTTAAGTCCACAGCTGTACCCTATTCGTAGCTGCTGCATTGTTTAGCAGGCTCAGAGATTCCATCACATTTCTGTGAAAAGCAGCCAACACTCCTACCAAGTGGCAGAATTCTCCCACATTTCATTGACTGTGCTCACAGCCCTATGTGCCCTTAGCATGAATACAGCATCACTCATGAATAGAAAGGGCTGTCATCCCAACACTGTACAGTGAACTGTGACCACAGAAACGGAGTTATGCGGCTGCTGCCATGGTTCCTTTATCCTGTAGCAGTCAACCGTGGAAATCTTATTTGAAGGGCCAAAAGACTGTACGGATGTGCCTCTGTGGAGAATAGGTATGCCCTCAGCCGTGGCTCATGACACCAATGCACACTGAAGAAGAAGCGGTCAGGAGAGTTACAATGTGGTCATCACATCCACCAGTACCATAGTAGAGTGGTGGAAATTCAACCCTGATGTGTGTAGGTGTTGATTGAAAGCCGGATTGGATTTGACTGTGATGCCACACATGGAGGAATTTCCTGTCATTACATCAATAATGGCTACCTGGTGAAGGGAGTCTCGTACCTCTGGAAGCAAAAAAAGTTCCTTGAATAGGGAAGAAGACTTCTGAGGAAAACAAAAATTGAAAAAACTGTATCTTGATTCCTCAGCTCCGCTTGCTCATCACAAATCGTAATGTTGGTTATTTTCTCACAGTAATGGTGATCCAGAAATACATCTTCACTCTGTACACTGATGGATTAAAATGCTACCAGTGATACTGGACTAAAAATGGAATTTGTCTAATGTGTTTAGTAAGCCTCCTGCTATTAGGAAATGCATTAAAAAAAACTCTGCTGGAAAGTACTTTGAAAAAACTCTTGGATACAAAGGAATAGGAAAGCTGAGATTGATACATTTCTAGTTTTTAGTCTTAAGAATTTCACACAGTGGAGTTCTTCTGTGTAGAGATGGAATCTAGGCATCACTATCCCGTTTTAAAAATGAAATTCTTGAAAAGTAATAGTAACAGGAAGAATGATTTTGTGTTCACACTAAATGCTGATGATATATCTGACAAGGAGGAGTAACTTACAATGAGCGAACCACAGTAATGTGCAGCCCCAGTGAAGTTGCCCTAGCTAAAGACAATGTATCTTGACCAATATCCATTCAACTCCTTCACACTACTGATGCTGAGCAAATTCATCAAATATTGCAGCCAAGAATGAGACTATTTGGCCCATCATACCTGTGCTAGCTCTTTGAAAGAGCTATCCATTTAGTCCCACTCCCCTGCTCTTATCCCATAGCCCTGCATTTCTTTCCTTTTCAAATATATATCCAATTCCCTTTGTATGCTTCCACCACCCTTTCAGGAAGTGCATGCCAGATCGTAACCAGTGGCTGTGCAAAAGAATTCTCCTGAACTCCTGTTTGGTTCTTTTGCCAATGGTCTTAACCCCTCTGGTTACTGACTTACCTACCAGTGGAAACAGTTTCTGCTTAATTACTCTAACAATACCTTTCATTCCAAACCATTCCTAATTATCCATCGAGTATTTACGTATGTTTTACCACACAGTCTTAGCAAACATCAATGAGGTTACCAGCATCATCCTCTGCTTTGCTTGGGTCCTGCAACTCCATATATCATCCTGGGCCAGAAGTGTTGGCAGATGATTTGAGTGCATGGTGAGATTGCACAGGGATGACTAATCATGTATATTTATCAGTATAGCTTTTCTGCAACCAGTCCAATGGATCCAAGGGAATTCAGAATATCAAATCCAAATTAAAGGGTTATGTATACTTATAGATGAGTGCCAGCAAAAGGGGACAGTTTTGCCAAGCTTCAAAATTAATTTCATGCATTTCTGAGCCTTGGCGAAGGTTGGGAGGGAGGAAAAAAGTGTCATATATATATGAAGTGAGAAGAAACCCAATGCAGATTGCTCATAACAGATTCCTGTGAGCATGGGAATGAACAGAACGGCAGACGGTCCCTTGTCTCAGGGATGGATTAATGGATATATAGCTGCATGTAGTGGATGTAAGGAGGATTGTCCAATGCGGCGCTTCCTAGATGACAATTGGACACCCTTCATGGAAGCAGGTAGTCAGCAGGCTGAGCACTACATAGTCAACAGAACCTGGGACGAGATGGAGAAAAAAAACACACAAAGAAGAATCCAGCAAGAAATCATTGCTCAGTCATATCTTGTAGACAGTGCAAAGGTTACTCGCTGCAAAAATTCCCTCACAAAACTTTACAGTTTGTTCTTCACACCTCTGCCCTTCAGAAATTCAAACAAGTATGCAGGTGGGCGCACACATTGGCGGGTACATTATGACACCATGCAAAGGAGGGAAAGACATCGTATAATATAATACCCACCATTTTCACCCTGGCAACACCAGGGCACGAGGTGCAAATCTGGTGTCCAGTTTCAACAGTTGGTTTCCTGAAGAAATTGACCACGTAGTGATGGATTGTTTTCGGAAAACTGGCCATAAAAAAAGCAGCAGCTTATGACAGATTCCAATTTCAGCTTCCCCGTGTCACCTGGCCCACTAATGATGTGCCAAGACACTGAAACAAATTTCCCCACCACTTGAAGTGGGCATTCTAACTGCACCATAAATGGCACAAGTGCTCCAGCCCTCCTCCGCCCCCTCCAAAAATTATTTAAATGCCCGTGACCTCAGGAAATGGAAGAGGGTCAGGAATTTAACTAATGGATGAATGGTATTCTCAAATCTCTGTCATTACAGCAGCAGAGTGGCACTTGAGGACATTCAGTGTCCATGTCCAGGATTCTATTTACAATATGTCCAGTTCAATCAAACAGACATAAAAGTACATAAATCTCAGGAAGATGCAGAATCGCTGACATCAGGTGTGTCCAAGATTGCTCCCACCTCAGATGACACAAGGAGTTAGATCAGCTTCTTCTTCACTGTCCCAAAGTTACTGGGTCTTATTTGACTTATATTAAATCTAAGACCATTAAACAGGATTATATATACACAGATTTGCAACGTAGAGTCTGAAGATCTAAAAATAGCTGTGAAAAGGATTATCTGCCAGAGTTAGATATCAGCACAGTTCTCTGAATGCTTCAACCTGCTAATATTTCAAATATTCCTGACAGAAACGAAAATTACTCCAATAAACATATGTGATCTTTCCACCGTTAGCAGGGCTGAGGACTCTCTCTTTGCTGCTGAAGGAAGTTTACATTTCTTCTCAGACAATAAGAACTACAAACTTAATTTTTCCTCAGTGTTATATTGATAGTGACAGACAAATGGAAACATAGGAGCAATGAATCTCTGAATGAATATCTATATATCTTTTATTTATCTATCGATACAATTAAAAATCTGATCAGCTCCTTCTTTGTTACTAATGATTTGATTGATTTATGGGAATTACATGCTTCCATTGATGAGTTTGTAGGAATTGTATTTTTGGATGATAAAGTTTTTGATTTTTGGATACTCAGGGGATTGAGGGAGATGCGGATAATACTAGAAGATGGAGTTGAGGTAGAAAATCAGCCGTGACTAAATTGAATGGTGGAGTCGGCTCGAGGGGCTGAATGGCCTGCTCCTATTCTTATTCCTTATATGTGACAGTTATTATTACTGATCATGTGATTACCATGAACCTATCATTGCTCTATTATGCCAAAGGAAGTAGGTGTTGCTCCCCTTGGGCCCCTCTTCCAGCTCATTCCCAAACGTGCAGTTTACTTGCACTTAAACCCTCTCCTAAGCCTCCCCACACAACACCAAGTGCTATCCAGTCTCAAAACCCTCACAACTTGCTCCAGACTCAAACACCCACTTCCCAAGAATAGGCTCTCTGTCTTCAAGATTTTGAGAATGTGTTTCCACTGATGGGGGAATCTCGAACTAGGGGACACAGTTACAGAATAAGGAGGCACACATTTAAAACTGAGATGCAACGGAATTTCTTCTCTGAGGGTGGTGAATCTCTGGAATTCTCTACCTCAGAGAGTTGTGGAGGCTAGATCACTAATTGCATTTAAAGAGGAGGTAGATAGATTTTTGAAATCTCGGGGAGTCGAGGGTTATGTGGAGCAGGCCCGAAAGAGTAGTTGAGGCCTGGGACAGATCAGCCATGATCTTATTGAATAGCGGGGCAGGCTTGAGGGGATGAATGGCCTACTCCTGCTCCTATTTCTTATGTTCTTATGTTCAATGCTGCTGTCCAAGGTCCTGAATTGCTATTGATCCCTGAAGTCAGGTCTCAAGTCTCTGCAGCTTCCTAGTCAAATAGTAAAATTACTGCAGCTAGCAGGCAAGCACTAAAACAATGGCTAGGAGCAGTCTAAGGAAGACACATACTTGTACCAGTATAGTGTAAGACGACCATGGAGACAGCTTACACCTCACAAGGGGTAAGATTTCTGTGTGGTACATCCAAAAAAATTGTAAAGCCATCCTTCATAAGCAGGTTCAGAATCTCATTACACATTGTGCACAGAACAAAATGTTCCCCTTCATATCTGGCAAAGGTTTGCTAGCCTATTTTGAGAACTTGTCTACCTTCTTTGACGGTCATTGTAGATCATCAACTTCTTCTGGGAAATGATTGGGCCTCAGTGCTGACTAATTCATACTACATTGTGTCAAGTGTAAGTAAAGGACCAAATAAAACATAAAAAGAACACATTACCATATAAGCCAAGTAATAACATAACCCTTAATTCAACGCCCTGAGAAAGTGAGCATTAACCTTTATTTTGCTACAATATTTAAACACAATCTAAACAAGCTGATATCATTCTATCTAGACCCTGAGAAATCAAACTGCAGCATGAAGAGTGGGCCTACTGCCAGCTTAATTCCTTGCACTTCACATAATGTGCCCCCTACAGGCAGACATGTCAGAGTGCTAGACTAAAAGAAAAACGGCCAAGAGAAAGTTGGTCTCTTCAGGTAAAAAAAAATCTTCGGCACTATTGGAGCTGCACAGAACATGACTTCTTCAAAGTTATCACACTAAAATGTTAATAAAAGAAGGAGCTTGTGTTTTTATACCATGCTTCATGACCTCAGATGATCCAGAGCAGTTTTTTTTAAATTCATTCATGGGATGTGGGCATCACTGGCTAGGCCAGCATTTATTGCCCATCCCTAATTGCCCTTCAGAAGGTGGTGGTGAGCTGCCTTCTTGAACCGGCGCAGTCCATTGGGGGTAGGTATACCCACAGTGCTGTTAGGAAGGGAGTTCCAGGATTTTGACCCAGCGACAGTGAGGTAACGGCAATATAGTTCCAAATCAGGATGGTGTGTGACTTTGAGGGGAACTTGCAGGTGGTGACGTTCCCATGTATTTGCTGTCCATGTCCTTTTATTTGGTAGAGGTCGTGGGTTTGGAAGGTGCTATCTAAGGAGCCTTGGTGCATTGCTGCAGTGCATCTTGTAGATGGTACACACTGCTGCCACTGTGCGTCGGGGGTGGAGGGAGTGAATGTTTGTTAATGGGGTGCCAATCAAGCGGGCTGCTTTGTCCTGGATGGTGTCGAGCTTCTTGAGTGTTATTGGAGCTGCACCCATCCAGGCAAGTGGAGAGTATTCCATCACACTCCTGATTTGTGCCTTGTAGATGGTGGACAGGCTTTGGGGAGTCAGGAGGTGAGTTACTCGCCTCAGGATTCCTGGCCTCTGACCTGCTCTTGTAGCCACGGTATTTATATGGCTACTCCAGTTCAGTTTCTGGTCAATGGTAGCCCCTAGGATGTTGATAGTGGGGGATTCAGCGATGGTAATGCCATTGAATGTCAAGGGGAGATGGTTAGATTCTCTCTTGTTGGAGATGGTCATTGCCTGGCACTTGTGTGGCGCGAATGTTACTTGCCACTTATCAGCCCGAGCCTGGATATTGTCCAGGTCTTGCTGCATTTCTACACGGACTGCTTCAGTATCTGAGGAGTCACGAATGGTGCTGAACGTTGTGCAATCATCAGCGAACATCCCCACTTCTGACCTTATGATTGAAGGAAGGTCATTGATGAAGCAGCTGAAGATGGCTGGACCTAGGACACTACTCTGAGGAACTCCTGCAGTGATGTCCTGGAGCTCAGATGATTGACCTCCAACAACCACAACCATCTTCCTTTGCGCTAGGTATGAGTCCAATCAGCGGAGAGTTTTCCCCCTGATTCCCATTGACCTCAGTTTTGCTAGGGCTCCTTGATGCCATACTCGGTCAAATGCTGTCTTGATGTCAAGGGCAGTTCACTGTTAATGAGGTACTTCTGAAGTGTAGTCACTGTTATTGCATGGTCAACAATTTATAAACCATGACAAGTGTTGCAAGTTAGAGTTGCCAACTCCGTGTGGACATATTCCTGGAGATTTCTTCACATGCCTGCTTCCAATCAACCTGCCCCATCAAACAGCCATTTCATCCCATCGCCAATGTCCAAAAGTGTTCAAGGAAAATGAGAAACGCACACTTAATTTTTTAAATACTGCTGTGATATTTCTTCTCCCCAGGTTGCTCGCAACAGTGTTTAGAATGATTTTTAATTCCTGGAGACTGCAGGGCATTTGCCTGGAGAGTTGGCAGCTCTATTTTCCAGTTAATCTGTTTTTGGTAGTGTTGGATGAGGGAAGAATATTGGGCAGGAAAGCTTCCAATTTTCTTTGAATCGTGCCATGGGATTTTTTTTCATATCAATCTGAACAGACAGGTGGGGCCTCCTTCCAAAATCTTATCTGAAAGTCACAACCTCTGACAGTGCAGCATTCTCCCAATACTGCACTGAAGTGTTAGCCCCAATTACCAGCTCAAGTCCTGGAGTGGTGTTTGAAGCCATAACTTTCTGCCTCAGAGGTGAGTTTGTTACTCAGCCAAGCTAGCATAAAAAGACCATAAATCCACAACAATCTATATCCGGTTAGATAAATAGGGAGGGACACTGTTAGATCTGGAAAATATTATCACTTTATCAGCAGCGAATAAAGCCAGGAATACTCATTCATGATGCTGAGATCTCATTGATAAATGTATTGAACTAGGGAAGGAAACAAAATTCCTGAAGTTTCCATAAAGCGGTTTTGCTGATATTTTTGTGATCATCAAGGTTTGAATCCAGCCCGAGCTTTTGGGGTGAAAGTCTCCTTAGAAATGGAAGCATTTGAAATAAATTGATTTTAGAGATCGTTCAACCGATTTGTGAAACATCTTAACTGGAACAAGTTGGGTTGGCTCAGACTGGCCACATGTATGACTGGTGTGCAAAGCAGGTATGCCACACTGGCTCTCACACTGGCTGCTTTTCTGAGGTTAGGTTCAGGGACATTGTTAGAATATTTAAGGAGGAGCTTTACTTTGCACCTACTCATAACAACAACAACCAAACAACCATTCGCTTTTTGATAACACCTTTAGCATAATAAAATATCCCAAGGTGCTTCTAAGACTGCTTGATGGGATATCATTGAATTACATTGACCTAGACCTAGACCTGTAGTACATACATTTTATAATAAAATAGTTGGCGTCACTTCCGTAGGAGAATCTCAGAAGGGGTACTGGATGGCAGGGTGCCTGTTGCTAGGCAGATTATACTTGGAGAGGAACGGCAGAGGAAATTGTACCTCTACAGTATCTACATAAATAAAAAACAATTGTCTATAGTGCACCATTTAGTCTCACAGATCTGATCAGTCAATGCTAACCATCTGTCCATTACTACAGTATTGCTCACATGATTACCAGAGACTAACTGACTGGATGCCAGCCTGAAAATGAGTCCAGGGACAGAATTCTGCCTCCATGCTTCATTGCAACTCTTCCCTAAGACTCCAGCATCATGCAAAAGAAATTTATAATTCCCAATCTCCCTTAGGGTTGCCAATCCTCCAATTTTGCCCCAGAGACTCCAGGAATTAAAACTTAATTTCCCAGACCCTGCTGAAAACAACCTGGGAGAAACTTTATTGGCTCACTTTAAAGAAAAATATGTTTTTACATTTTTCTTTGAATTCTTTCGTTTATTAGTTATAAAAATCTTGGGGATGGGACAAGGGCTATTTCATTGATAGTTAAGATTAATCCAGTTGGGTATCAAAGAGTCCATTCCCTTGCCATGGGAAAACAGTGAGCCACAACGTGTTAGGCCACTAATGGCGGGAGTGAGGGATGGTGTGGTTAGAGGTGGCAGGTCATGTGATGAAAATTCCCGCAACACATCCGACCAGAGTTGGCAACCCTAGTCTCACTGTCCCCTCTGAGCCCAAACATCAGGCTCCAGATTCCATTCTTAATCTAAGGCCAATCCTCAGGGTGAAGCCCCTCAGTCTGTTCAAGCCTAAAATCAAGGCCAAACCCCAGGCCCCAACCTAGCAGCTTGCTTACAGCCTGAGGCCTCATTTGTCTCCTCACCCCTTCGCCCCAGGGCTAAAAGCCTGACAAGCTAAGACATCATCTTCATCATGTGACGTCAAGCATGAGGGATAATGACATGCTTCAGCATAATTTACACTGCCTTGCCTGTTTTCTAGGAACATAAGGAAAGGCTTGCCTTTTTCATGAAGGTGACAGCCTCCAGGACATAAATAACAATTAGACAATGTTCAGGTTCAAGGCCACACCACTGGCAGCGTTGACAGTACCGGCCACTTATTAATGGTGACATTCATGACTAAAGTATCAACACCAGCAAATAATTAGTCACTGATTGCCATGCATCTCCATGGCCAGGAAATGTTAAAATTATCACATTCCCAATTGATATTGCAGTTACCTTAAGTACTGTGCATAATAATCATTGTTTTTTGAAGACAAGCACTCACCCGTCCTGTCTGAGGAACTTCAGCACAAATGGAAATGCCACAGATGGAGAATAGCTGCCAGTTTATTTTACAGCAGCCCTGAGGGGCAGGCTATATTTACCCATCAGTAAAACCACCTCCGTCCAAACATTACATCGTATTCTATGTAGCATCTGTCACAGCATTTCAACTTACTTCTGGTAAATTCTGTTTTATAATTAGCTGGGAGGCATAGTGGAGGCGTCGATCTCACAGGCCTTTGCTGTTAATCTGAAAAGAAAAGTGATTGCAGGAACAGCTTCGTTCACAGTGAGGTATGTGGATAAACCCTGAGTGTGAACCTTGACTCATAGGTGTGACTCTGAGTCCTGCTGATAACCCGGTAAAAAGCGGTGGAACATGAATCTTCTGAGATGAAATGTAAAATGTACATTCTAAATAGTATTGGCAAGTGTAGTGAGGCACCTCATGTACTGTATTGAAAGAGACTGATATGCATTACATTTTGTTTATTCATTCATGGGATGTGGGCGTCGCTGGCTAGGCCAACGTGTATTGCCCATCCCTAATTGCCCTTGAGAAGGTGATGGTGAGCTGCCTTCTTGAACTGCTGCAGTCCAACTGAGGTAGGTAGACCCACAGTGCTGTTAGGAAGGGAGTTCCAGGATTTTGACCCAGCGACAGTGAAGGAACGATGATATAGTTCCAAGTCAGGATGATGTGTGACTTGGAGGGGAACTTGCAGGTGGTGGTGTTCCCATGCATTTGCTGCCCTTGTCCTTCTAGTTGGTAGAGGTTGCGGGTTTGGAAGGTGCTGTTGAAGGAGCCTTGGTGCGTTGCTGCAGTGCAGCTTGTAGATGATACACACTGCTGCCACTGTGCGTCGGTGTTGGAGGGAGTGAACGTTTGCAGATGGGGTGCTAATCAAGCGGGCTGCTTTATCCTGGATGGTGAGGATGCTTCTTGAGTGTTGTTGGAGCTGCACCCATCCAGGCAAGTGGAGAGTATTCCATCACACTCCTGACTTGTGCCTTATAGATCGTGGACAGGCTTTGGGGAGTCAGGAAGTGAGTTATTCATTGCAGGATTCCTGGCCTCTGACCTGCTCTTGTAGCCACGGTATTTATATGGCTACTCCAGTTCAGTTTCTGGTCAATGGTAGCCCCCAGGATGTTGATAGTGGGGGATACAGCAATGGTAATGTCATTGAATGTCAAGGGGAGATGGTTAGATTCTCCCTTGTTCTACATGGTCATTGCCTGGCACTTGTGTGGCACAAATGTTACTTGCAACATCAGCCCAAGCCTGGATATTGTCCAGGTCTTGCTGCATTTCTACACAGACTGCTTCAGTATCTGAGGAGTTGCGAATGGTGCTGAACATTGTGCAATCATCAACGAACATCCCCACTTCTGACCTCATGATTGAAGGAAAGTCATTGATGAAGCAGCTGCAGATGGTTGGGCCTAGAACACTATCCTGAAGAACTCCTGCAGTGATGTCCTGGAGCTCAGATGATTGACCTCCAACAACCACAACCATCTTCCTTTGCGCTAGGTATGACTCCAACCAGCAGGGAGTTTTTCCCTTGATTCCCATTGACTTCAGTTTTGCTAGAGCTCCTTGATGCCATACTCGGTCAAATGCTGCCTTGATGTCCAGGGCAGTCAGTCTCAGCTCACCTCTTGAGTTCAGCTCTTTTGTCCATGTTTGAACCAAGGCTATAATGAGGTCAGGGGCTGAGTGGCCCTGGCGGAACCCAAACTGAGCGTCACTGAGCAGGTTATTGCTAAGCAAGGACCGCTTGATAGCACTGTCGAAAGCACCATCCATCACTTTACTGATGATTGACAGTAGACTGATGGGGTGGGGGGGGGGTAATTGGTCGGGTTGGACTTGTCCTGCTTTTTGTGTACAGGACATACCTGGGCAATTTTCCACATTGCAGGGTAGATGCCAGTGTTGTAGCTGTACTGGAACAGCTTGGCTAGGGGCGCGACAAGTTCTGGAGCACAGGTCTTCAGTACTATTGTTGGAATATTGTCAGGACCCATAGCCTTTGCAGTGTCCAGTGCCTTCAGTCGTTTCTTGATATCACGCGGAGTGAATCGAATTGGCTGAAGTCTGGCATCTGTGATGCTGGAGAGTTCAGGAGGAGGCCGAGATGGATCATCAACCCGGCACTTCTGGCTGAAGATTGTTGCAAATGCTTCAGCCTTATCTTTCGCACTGATGTGCTAGGCTCCCCCATTATTGAGGATGGGGATATTTGTGGCGTCACCTCCTCCAGTTAGCTGTTTAATTGTCCACCACCATTCACGGCTGGATGTGGCAGGACTGCAGAGCTTAGATCTGATCCGCTGGTTATGGGATTGCTTATCTCTGTCTATTGCATGCTGCTTATTCAGTTTGGTACCCAAGTAATCCTCTGTTGTAGCTTCACCAGGTTGACACCTAATTTTGAGGTATGCCTGGTGCTGCTCCAGGCATGACCTCTTATACTCTTCATTGAACCAGGGTTGGTCTCCTGGCTTGATGGTAATGGTAGAGTGAGGAACATGTCGGGCCAAGAGGTTACAGATCATGGTTCTACAATTCTGCTGCTGCTGATGGCCCACAGTGCCTCATGGATGCCCAGTTTTGCATTGCTAGATCTGTTCGAAATCTATCCCATTTAGCACAGTGATAGTGCCACACAACATGATGGAAGGTATCCTCTATGTGAAGAAGGGACTTCATCTCCACAAGGACTGTGCGATGATCACTCCTACCAAGACTATCATGGGCAGAAGCATCTGTGGCAGGCAGATTGGTGAGGACAAGGTCAAGTATGTTTTTCCCTCTTGTTGATTCCCTCACTACCTGCTGCAGACCCAGTCTAGCAGCTATGTCCTTTGGGATCCGGCCAGCTCGGTCAGTAGTGGTACTACCCAGCCACCCTTGGTGATGGAAATTGAAGTCCCCCACCCAGAGTACATTCTGCGCCCTTGCCACCCTCAGTGCTTCCTTGAAGAAATGATCAACATGGAGGAGCACTGATTCATCAGCTGAGGGAGGGCGGTTGGTGGTAATCAGCAGGAGATTTCCTTGCCCATATTTGACCTGATGCCATGAGACTTCATGGGGTCCAGAGTCGATGTTGAGGACTCCCAGGGCAACTCCCACCAGATTGCATACCACTGTGCCGCCACCACTGCTGGGTCTGTCCTGCTGGTGGGACAGTACATACCCAGGAATGGTGATGGCAGTGTCTGGGACATTGTAAGGTATGATTCCGTGAGTATGACTATGTCAGGCTGTTGCTTGACTAGTCTGTGGGACAGCACTCCCAACTTTGGCACAAGCCCCCAGATGTTAGTAAGGAGGACTTTGCAGGGTCGGCAGGGCTGGGTTTGCCGTTGTCGTTTCCGGTACCTAGGTCAATGCCAGGTGGTCCGTCCAGTTTCATTCTGTTTTATTGACTTCGTAGCAACTGAGTGGCTTGCTAGGCCATTTCAGAGGGCATTTAAGAGTCAACCACATTGCTGTGGGTCTGGAGTCACATGTAGGCCAGACCAGGTAAGGACAGCAGATTTCCTTCCCTCAAGGACATTAGTGAACCAGATGGGTTTTTACAACAATCAACAATGGTTTCATGGCCATCATTAGACTAGCTTTTAATTCCAGATTTATTAATTGAATTCAAATTCCACCTTCTGCTGTGGTGGGATTTGAACCCATGTCTCCAGAGCAATACCTGCATCTCTGGGTTACTAGTCCAGTGACAATACCACTATACTACCGCCTCCCCATAGTAATGTACTTTACAAATTTTATGCATAAAGTATATTGAAAAAATAAAACACATGGCTCTTATGCTGGTAAATGCAGTTGTGTTTTAATGATTTCCCTCACTACAGCTGGTAAATGTATGTGTGTAACAGAGGGTCTCCACTTTTTTAGATAATCATTGCATTCAGGGCAATACTGTAAAATTAAGTATATGGTGAGTCAGTGTTTGTACTACAGAGCAGAACCAGGACATATGGTGACGTAACAGCAACAACCTGCATTTATATAGTGTCTCTAATTGTACTAAAAAGTCTCAATGTGCTTCACAGGAGTGTTATCAAATGAAGTTTGACACCCAGCCACATGAATTGATATTAGGACAGGTGACTAAAAGTTTTGTCAAGGAGGTAGATTTTAAGGAGTGTATTCAAGGAGGAGAAAGAGGCAGTGAGGTTTAAGAAGGGAATTCCAGCCTAGGCATCCGAAGGCACAGCCACCGATAGTGGAACGATAACACAGGTAAAGCTGCTCCTTGCTAAGGTGCCGAGGCCCCTAGCAGTCAGCTCTATTCTGACAGTAGTGTGGTCAGAGGCATCTCCTTCAAACAATGGTACATCCCTTTGTAACAAGGATTGAATCATTGAATGTACAACCCATGAGCAGCAGCTTTTCAGACAAGTGTGGGCTTGAACCCCTCCGCCTGTAGGCAGATGAAATACTCTTGGTCAAGTTGGATAGTGCCACTAGGTTCCTCCAAGCAGGCAGGTGATTGTCATTGGGTCAAATGCCAGGTATCTGATCATGGAAGCCATTGAGAGGCAGTCTAATGGGACCTCAACACAAACTCAAGAAGTTGAGTTCATAACCAAGGGTAATTGCCAAGTCAGAGTGACAAATTCCCTTTGCATTACAAATGGTCAGGTTAAGATGCAGGGAATGGTTTTCCATAAAAATGAATTAGGCATTCATATGCTAATATCACCAACATTCATTCCTTGGTTCTAAGATCTGCACCCTCCAGTGGACTGGAATGGTATTTACGCCTTTGTGCACTGTTAAAAGCACCATTGCCAAATTCAATCAGATACAGCCATTAAAAACTAATGTTTATTAAAACTGACTTTGATTAAGGGGAAGTGCACTCTGTTGAATTGTCACAGCATTGGAAATGTAACAAAATGTTACACAACATAATTGATTTGATTTAGTGATCATCATTTATAGTAATCATCAGTCTGTAATACTCAATCTGTTCTCGCCAAGGCTACAGCTCATATGTCTCCGTTTCTGATTTGTGAGATTTAGTTGTATTGATCAGATTAATGGTACAGTGACTCTAATCCAATTCACGAGGGGTTTTGATAGCATAGATAGGGAAAAACTGTTTCCGAGGACAAGAGGGTTGATAACCAGAGGACATAGATTTAAGAAGAGTTTTTATGCAGCAAGTTACGATGATCAGACATGCCTAAAAAGAGAGTGGAAAATAATAATTTTCAAAAAGAGATTGAATGTATATTTGAAAAGGAGAAATTTTCAGGGCTAAGGGGAATGAACAGGGTAGTGAGTCTGATTAGATAGTTTATTTCAAAGAGCTGGCTCAGAATGGCCTATTTCTGTGCATTGCTGAATTTTCATCGATCCACCATTGGTGGCTGTGTCTTCAGCTTTCAAGGGCCGAAGCTTTGGAATTCTCTCCCTAAACCTCTCCACCTCTCTATATCTCTCTGCTCCTTTAAGACACTCCTTGAAACCTACTTGTCCTAATATCTCTTTATGTGGCCCTCGGTGCCAGATTTTTTTTGATAATGATCCTGTGAAGCATCTTGAAATGTTTTAGTATGGTGTAAGTGCTACATGAATGCAAGTTGTTGTTGTTGATTCCATGCGCTGAATTTTTTCAGTGACGATGAAGGTCGGCAGCCAGAGCCGAATATGGGAGCAGATCCCAGTTCGGCCGGCGGGATCCTAGGTGGTATATTGTTGGCAGCAATGACGAGGTTGCAGCTGAGGCTGCCATCCAGTTAAAAGTGGTGGTCCGCACCCACCACCCCCCCCCCCCCCGCATCCCCGCAAGAGCTACTGGCCCAATCAGCCATGACCATTGCTGAGTCTGCAACTCCAGGATGAGGGTGCCTCAATGGCAGAGCACCCTTGAAGACAGACCACTGTGGTTGGAGGAAGCTGAGGTCTGGCAGCCAGGCCCCAGCGATTGTGGGGGTGGGTGGGGAGCGGGGGTTGGATGGCAGGGGGAGGGTTGTGGAGTACCAACTGCACTGTTGTTGCAAAAGTGGCCATTGCTGCCTCGGAGCCTCTCCCTGGGCCATGAAGCGCTCATCAGGGAGGGTTTATCTAGCAGTCTCCTCGGAGGTGGTGGGAAGTGGCCTTAATTGGTCATTTAAGTGGCTCAATTGGCCGTCCGGTGGGCAGATGAGCCACCAACTTTCCCGCCGCTGGCAATATAGCATAGCGGCTACCCTCCTGAAGCCTTCCTCCATTATTTTTCCACCCCTCCTACCTCCCAACCTGTCGCCAATGGGCAGAGAAAATTCAGCCCCATAATTCTATAAGGGGATATTTTCAAATTTTGTGTTAGGAATCTGTTTACTGGAAGTGCAGGTCAGAGATTTGGGCTCATAAGCTACTCGCTTTTGAAGCACCAGTTAGAAAATCATATGCAAGCACATGCACAATCACAATTTCTGATATGAGCTTGGAATGGATTGGATTTCCTGTTGGAAGTGTGAAGTTGAACAATTTGCTCTGTCGTCTCTTGTTCCTGTAGTGTTTGATTGATCTGGGTTTGATTGTATTAGTCTGTCCACTTATCTGTGTTCACTGTGTTCAATTGCTTAAGCCTATGGGTGGAGCTTAAGAGTTTGAAACTGAAAATAAAAAGAGACAGAGCTAGAATGTTCTACAGAAACATACAGACTGTTCTGAAGAAGACATTGTACTGAGATCTTGTTAGTGCTGTAAATAAACCAGTTGTTGATTTAATACAAGTGTGCTATCTGTATTGCTCTGAGACAAATCAGATATGCATAATATAGCATCATAGAAAGTTTCATAGAAAGTTTACAACACATGAGGAGGCCACATAGCCCATCATGTCTGTGCCAGCTGAAAAATGTTCCACCCATTCTAATCCCACTTTCCAGTATTTGATCTGTAGCCCTGCAGATTACACCACTTGAGGTGCCTATCCAGACTTCTTTTGAATGACTTGAGGGTTTCTGCCTCAACTACCCTTTCAGGCAGAGAGTTCCAGACCCCCACCACCCTCTGAGTGATAAAACCTTTCCTCATCTCCTCAAATATATCCAGCAACCCGCATAAACATAATAGTTCCAACATGGGTTCGGTGGGGGGGGGGGGGGGTGGTGGGGTGTGGTTAGGGGCGGATAAAAATCTCACAGCTGATTCATTCACACTCATTCTGTGAACAAACTTTGAAGTTTCATCCTGTGCTGGAATGCTTGGCTTGCTTGGTAAAACATGCTGAAACTGGCTGCCAGGTAGACCCTTTTTCACCAATGCAAAGCCTGGTCCCTTCTAGCCGAAGAGTTAGCTGTTTTTACAATGTAAGAGGGACAGGCTAGGGCTGCTGTCTCCTGATTCACAAGCCTCATGCAACTGAATGCAAAGCCAAAGTAAACCTGTTGGATTAACTATCTTAAAACTGGAACCTCGAAATTCTAATTGTCTCCAAGGCAGAATCCTAACAGGACTCCAAAACAGTAGCCTGAGATTGGGGTGGAGCTCGTTTCCAGTGAAATTCCATCCTATATCTTTCCTTTAGCTATTTTGCAATGAAGGGCATGGATGAATCTTCCATCTCCCCTCTATTTGCCCCTCTCCCTTGTCATAAGGGCATCCATGGTTTCTTTGGAATCCTGCCGAGAATATTCATGTAAGATCCAACGAAAGATGATGTTAGTTCTCCTGAGGTCCAGAAAAGGCCCAAAATTGCTGATGCTACAGGTAATTGTTCCTGCAGGAGATTAATTGCATTCCAGAAATTCTCCTGGAACTCCCCAAGGAGCTGAAGAGTTGGGTTTAGTTTAGTTTAGTTTAGAGATACAGCACTGAAACAGGCCCTTCGGCCCACCGAGTCTGTGCCGACCATCAACCACCCATTTATACTAATCCTACACTAATTCCATATTCCTACCACATCCCCGCCTGTCCCTATATTTCCCTACCACCTACCTATACTAGGGGCAATTTATAATGGCCAATTTACCTATCAACCAGCAAGTCTTTTGGCATGTGGGAGGAAACCGGAGCACCCGAAGGAAACCCACGCAGACACAGGGAGAACTTGCAAACTCCACACAGGCAGTACCCAGAATTGAACCCGGGTCGCTGGAGCTGTGAGGCTGCGGTGCTAACCACTGCGCCACTGTGCCGCCCCGTGGCACAGTTCTTCGTGGACCTTCTCTGATCCATCATCAGAGCATGCTATTGATTCAACTTGCCAGCTAGCACTTTGGGGCAGGGGCCACTGATGTTCCCTTACAAATGCAATGCCCCTGCCCTGTACATATGCACGATGTTACCCCCGTAATATAGGATGGGGTCTGGGACTCTCTGCTTGGGTAGACCTAGGAGTGTTCCCTACTCTCATCTAACAGTGGAATGTCCTGATTATGATTTTGGAACCTGGGTCCTCTTCATTGTTGGCTTTAGAGAGCCCAACAAGATTACTTAAGGGGTGCCAATGGGCTGTGTGAGACCCACACATCAGAAACTGGCAGTGGCAGCACGGCACTTAACCCAATATAAAGTATCTTTGGAGTGACATACATCCTGAGCCCTGATGATTTGCCTCCCCATGCCCATCCAAGTGACCCTCAGAGGGGAAGTAACCAAGATCCCTTTGAGGATTGACATAGTTCCAAGTTGCCTAATCCAATATCTGAGCCAGGCAGGGACAGCAATACCCAAGGGAATTGTTTCTTGATGAGCCAGACTGGCATCTAGGACTTGGAACTACAGTGTGTTGAAAGGCCTTCTCTCATCCCTGAGCTTCCTCATGTCTCACGGATATGGATGGACTGTGCTCTGATGGGTAGAAATTCATTTTGCGCGGTAGTGCAGCAGAGATTTCCAGGAGGGGTCATCTATTATACACCCAGCCTGATAATCAGTTCAACTGAAGTCAATAGAATTGATTATCAGGCTGAGTATAAACCGGGCAGCTGATGCCATACTACTAGCATTAAGACTGTCTAATATTGTGCTTCCCACTGACGCTAAGATTAGATAATGTATCAGCTCAACACATTTACCTCTCCTTGTATCATCCGTGGAGTTTCCCTGTAATATTCGTCTTACACCATCAATGCCCATTGAACAGAGTGGCAAGACATTTTGACAGAGTTTTGTTGATGAGGTATCCAGGGCAACTCATGGATTGTTTGAACTTTTGTGCGAAACATTAAAGTTTCATTACCTCATAGGCAGCAGGTCAGCAGTGTAGTTTGAACAGCCAAATCTGGTTTTAAGAGCAATTGACAACGGCTGATAAAAGTGGGCAGCCCACTGATAGGAACAGTGTGAGAGACTAAGCACGCTGTCCACACAATTTATTTTTGACATGGAAGCTTTGAAGGATCTCGGTCCAAACACACTTTCCCTCCAGATATCATCCTGTGCTCTTTAAGGATCTGTCAGCACTGGGCACAGCGTTGTGGCAACATGGCACACAAGACATGGTGCATGGAAAACATGGTAGCACAAGGGAACACAGTGTGGCAGAGACACATTGTGATATATGGCAACATGGTGGCATTGTGTCATTATGCCAGCATAAGAACATAAGAGCAGAAATAGGCCATTCAGCCCCTCGAACGTCTTCCACCATTCAATTAGATCATGGCTGATCAGTACATGAACTCCATTCACCTGTCTTTGCTTCATATCTCTTGATAACCATGTGGTAGGGAGATCATGTCATGGTAAACGAACAGCACAGTGCCATATGGTATTGGAATACAGAGTGCTGGAATGCAGGTGATTTCTCACACATAGCAAATAGTCATTCTCAACTGTCCTGTAGCTGGGGAGTGATTGAGGTCAGGTCCTCCCCTTCCTATTCTCAACCAACATCTACATACACACTCAGGAAGATATTGATAGACTGGTAAAATGGGCAAATGAAATTTAATGCAGGGAAGTGTGATTCGATACATTTTTCTATGAAGAATGAGGAGAGGCTATATGAATTAAAGGGAACAATTTTAAAGGTGGTGCAGGAACAGAGAGAACAGGCTCTATGTGTGAAAACCTTTGAAGGTGGTAGAACAAATTGAGAAGGCTGTTAAAAAGCATATAGGATCCTGGGCTTTGTTAATAGAGGAATAGAGTACAAAAGCAAGGAAGTTATGCTAAACTTCTATAAAAAAAAACTAGTTAGGCCTCAGCTGAACTGCATTCCTTTCTGGATACCAATCTTTAGGATGGATGTCAAGGCCTTGGAGAGAGTGCAGAAGAGATTTACTAAAATGGTACCAGAGACGAGGAACTTCAGTTATGTTGAGAGACTGGAGAAGCTGGGGTTTTAACAGGAAATTTGATAGAGGTGTTCAAAATCATGACCGGTTTTGATAGAGTAAATATGGAGAAACTGTTTCCAATGCCTGACAGATGGGTAACAAGAAGACAAAGATTTAAGGTAATTGGCAAAAGAAGCAGAGGCGATATGAGGAAACATTTTTTTAACACGAGTTGTTGTGCTCTGAAATGCACTGCCTGAAAGGGTGGTGGAAGCAGATTCAATAGTAACTCTTAAAGGAGAACTTAATGAAGACTTAAAGGGAACAAAATACTGTGTAATTGGAAAAAAGCAGGCGAGTGGGATTAATTGGATAGCAAGCACTACCAAATAGCCAGCACAGGCATAATGATGGGACGAATGGCCTGTTTCTGTGCTACATCATTCTATTTTTCTTGACTTTCAGCAGGGGACACTAGATTGCGCCAGGAAACAGATACTCTGCTGAAGGTCAATTGTAGCATTGTACATTTGGCCAATGAGCTCATCACAGAGCAGGGATTGAACCTGAGGCCTTGCTATTCTGTAAGGCTGAATACAATTGAGGACAGTGCCTTTATCCACCAAAGCAGCTGGAGAACCTTGTGTTCTAAAGTACTTCCTGATTTACTGTCAAAAATAAATATCTCTGATTTATACCGGGGCATCATTCCTGAAGTGACATTTACTGTTACTATTGTTGCTGCCAACCATCATTATATTTATTGATATTCAGTAACTTAATAAAATTAAGTACCACAGGACATGCGCGATGCCAATATCATCACCCTTTATAAGAACAAGGGTAGCTGCAGTGACTGCAACAACTACTGTGGAATCTCCCTGTTCAGTATAGTGGGGAAAGTCTTCGCTCGAGTCGTTTTAAACAGACTCCAGAAGCTGGCTGAGTGTGTCTACCCTGAGGCACAGTGTGGCTTTTGAGCAGAGAGATCCACCATTGACATGCTGCTCTCCCTTTGCCAACTACAGCAGAAATGCCATGAACAACAGATGCCCCTCTACATTGCTTTCATTAATCTCACCAAAGCCTTTGACCTCGTCAGCAGACGTGCTCTCCTCAGACTACTAGCAAAGATCGGATGTCCACCAAAGCTACTAAGTATCATCACCTCATTCCATGACAATATGAAAGGCACAATTCAGCAATAGCGGTGCCTCATCAGACCCCTTTCCTATCCTGAGTGGCGTGAAACAGGGCTGTGTTCTCGCACCTACACTGTTTGGGATCTTCTTCTCCCTGCTGCTCTCACATGCGTTCAAGTCTTCAGAAGAAGGAATTTTCCTCCACACAAGATCAGATGGCAGGTTGTTCAACCTTGCCCGTCTAAGAGCGAAGTCCAAAGTACGGAAAGTCCTCATAAGGGAACTCCTCTTTGCTGACGATGCTGCATTAACATCCCACACAGAAGAGTGTCTGCAGAGAGTCATCAACAGGATTGCGGCTACCTGCAATAAATTTGGCCTAACCATCAGCCTCAAGAAAACTAACATCATGGGACAGGACGTCAGAAATGCTCCATCCACCAATATCGGCGACCACGCTCTGCAAGTGGTTCAAGAGTTCACCTACCTGGGCTCAACTATCACCAGTAACCTGTCTCTCGATGAAGAAATCAACAAGTGCATGGGAAAGGTGTCCGCTGCTATGTCCAGACTGGCCAACAGAGTGTGGGAAAATGGCGCACTGACACAGAACACAAAAGTCCGAGTGTTTCAAGCCTGTGTCCTCAGTACCTTGCTCTATGGCAGCGAGGCCGGAACAACGTATGTCAGCCAAGAGCGATGTCTCAACTCATTCCATCTTTGCTGCCTCTGAAGAATCCTTGGCATCAGGTGGCAGGACCGCATCTCCAACGCAGAAGTCCTCAAGGCAGCCAACATCCCCAGCATATACACCCTACTGAGCCAGCAGCGCTTGAGATGGTTTGGCCTTGCGAGCCGCATGGAAGATGGCAGGATCCCCAAGAACGCATTGTACAGCGAGCTCGTCACTGGTATCAGACCCACCGGCCATCCATGTCTCCGCTTTAAAGACGTCTGCAAATGCAACATGAACTCCTGTGACATTGGCCACAAGTCGTGGGAGTCAGTTGCCAGTGATCGCCAGAGCTGGCGGACAGCCATAAAGGTGGGGCTAAAGAGTGGCGAGTCAAAGAGACTTAGCAGTTGGCAGGAAAAAAGACAGAATCGCAAGGAGAGAGCCAACTGTGTAACAGCCCCGACAAACAATCTTATCTGCAGCACCTGTGGAAGAGTCTGTCACTCTAGAATTGGCCTTTATAGCCACTCCGGGCACTGCTTCACAAACCACTGACCACCTCCAGGCGCTTACCCATTGTCTCTCGAGACAAGGAGGCCAAAGAAGAAGAGAATAAAATTGTCATCAATTATTAAACGTATGCTTCGATGAATTTCACTTTTAAAAATTGGTTAAAAAATTGCTTCATTCTTAACGAGGGGGAATAAAATGACTTTCTGATCTCAGGGTTTCAGTAAGTTTACTGTTATGTGCAGGTTTCTGATATTGGGTTGGTTTTCTACACCAAGGTTAAAAGGTTGATTGAAGTTACCAAGCCAGAATGTGGAGAAACTCATCATAATGGTGACAGATGAGTTCATCTGATGGGGGTAACCATGGGTACAACACGGATCAGCTCGCAAAATCATTGAACCACTGGGTATAATTTGAGATACAAAGATTATTGAAGTGCACTGTTAGATATAAAGGGGGATTGGATAAGGCCTGAGAAAGGGGGCAGGGATCGTGATGCACGGTTATCCCGTGCTCATTCGTTGTGTTGCATCTTTGTGCTGCCTGCTTTAAGATTTAGGTTCGGGAATCACAGGTACCCAAAGAAGGGGGAGGGGGTCAAAGTCATAGGTGTTTTTTTAAAGTAGTTTATCAAGTCATTGTTTAAATATAATGTATATTAAGAAGCAGCAGTTTAAATACGATGATGCATAAGCTAAATAGACAGAAAAGACATACGACCCGTAACAGATTGAATGGATTACCGATTCCAGATCATATGATGGAGCTGAATGGTGTTGGCAGTCTCACTGACGGATGAAGCAGGCGAGGTCTTGGTGGTATCTTCAGTCCTTGGGGTCCTCAGTCTTCTTGAACTAACCAGAATGTTAGGCCGGAGCCAGCATGGATCTACCTTGAGAAGCATTTTTCTGTCTCAGGAAGACTGAAGATTTCCCTCCCAGGCACATGTGTATTTCTGGGGGCTGGTAGTTAACCCTTTGTCAATCACTTGCTCAACAGGTACCCGAGGTGTTGGGGTGGTCACCTCCTCCTTGTCCATTACTCTGCCCCCTAAAGTCACCTTTCACCTTATCTCGTGCTTGGTATCATTTGTAAACTTCTGCCAGAAACTTGTCTAGACAGGGTACGAGGCTCCATCTTATCAGCTTTAGGAAAGTCTTGTTTCAGAGCCAGTGCTAGAATCATGTCCTTGGCAGAGATAACAGGCCTACACTGTCCTGGCTGTCTGCCAGAGCATCTTTCTTAACAAGAGAGAGAGAGAGAAAACTATTTCTATAAGAATTCTATATTATTCTGAGAAGTACCACTTATTAAAGATCCCATTTGTTACACTGATAATTACAATAATAGTAGTGTGCAGCCAGTGCTAAGCATGTTACTGAGTGGCTGCACACCTCAGCAGGGGGTTCAAGTTCATGCAAGACTTGCACCACTTAAAGCTAATCTGCACTACGTAAAGCTAGACTGCCCCTTTTTTAAAGGTGGGCTGCATTCTGCCTGCAGCAAGTACTGGAAGTGGTTGGGAAAGAGTATCTGAGCAGGAAAAAGAGTGAATATGGTCCATCAGGGCAGAGAGTGTGCTCCTCAGTTCTCTGATGCGGAACTGGAGGCCTTGGTGCAGGAGGTGGGCAGGACGAGAGAGGCTCTTTCCCACAGGGGGCCAGGAGGTTCTCCAGATAAACTTTCAGGAGGCAGTGGGAACAGTTAACTGCCATGATCAATGACACTAGTGTAGCCCCGAGTGCAGGAATATGTTCAATGGCCTCATCCGAGTGGCCAAGGTCAGTGAATGCATCATCAAATGCCAACTCCTTGCAAATGAAGCACAAGCCTCACACACTGCTTCATTCACCACCCCCATTTCACTCACCTACAAACATTCTCCATCAAGCTCAATTCATATTTAACATTCAGTTTCACCTCACCTTCACAGCTTAACACTGCTGCAATACTCACGCACACATCTCTCAGCAAAACCATTGAAGATAGTATGTTCCTACCTAATCCACCTCCTCACATCCCACTCACCACTTAGGCCAGAATATCATCTGATTTACACACTACAGATGGTGTAAGCATGCACCACTTGCTTTCCCTCATCACCTCATTGCAGTCCTACCCTTGTGCCTTTATCCTTTCAGATCCCAAGAACTGCCACCTAGTTAAGCTCTGGTGCATGAGCCTGAGCTCCAAGAGGAACAAAAGACTGATGAAGAAGAACACCGAAACTCAATCTCACACTCACAGCCACCAGCTCAGATAATGGTACTGCGCCAGTTTCAGAGGACAACATAGAGACAGGATTTGCACATGGTGAGTCACTGGGCATGAGTGGTCTACAGCCAGGGCAGAGGGGGAAGGCCGTGCCAGCTCCCCAAGGGTGAGGTCGCACACAAGTTCTGCTGAAGAGCACTCATATGAGGACTTCTATGTGTGGTATATAGAAAAAGGCTGATGGGCATCTCCAATGCTTGATGCATTGGCAGGCCTGCCAGAAGGCCTGTTTGCATTGTCAAGAAGTATGGAGGAGTCAGTCTCCAACTTGACATAGAGCTTTGCACAAAGCTTGGAGCCCATCCTTTCCAATATGAAAGTGGTGGACAACTCAATGAGAAAGCATGCAGACTTAACCATGATCCAGTGTCTGATGTTCAATGTCTCAACCCCCATTGCAGCACAGGCAGAAGCTGCCTAGTGTCTGAGTGCTGCAATGGGAAGCTCAGACAAAGGTCATGAAATCTCAGCTTGGTGCCATGCATGGTTGTGGTTATGAGTGCTCAAAGGGGCTTTCAAGGTGTCACAGCAGTCCAGAAATCTGTCCTCCAGTGGACTAGGATGTGGACTGTCGACTGTCCTCTAGTGGACTAGAATTGCTGAGGCACTGCTCCAGGGAGTGGCAGTGGCTCTGTGGAGCCCAAACCTGCTGTCTTCTCTCAGGATGACAGTATTTGTCTCCCACTCCGCCAGTGCCCTTGCTGTTGCCTGTCAGCCAACCAGCCTAGACTGCTGCTGCCTATGCTCAGGTGGTGCAATTCGAAGCTGGGCCCTCAGGGCTCAGAGCTGTCGCGGGCGTCCTTCAAGGCCATCTGCAATCTCCACCAATGAAAGCCAGCATCCTTCCACCAGCAATGCTGAGGGTAACACTAGGACAGACAAAGGCACCTGCAAGACAGGTGCTAAGAGAATGGTCAAGGGTGATTCTGTATGGAATATTAAATAGTTTATTTGATAAAGTTGGCTTGGGATGTTTGTTTTGTGGTGGGTTTTATTTCAGTGTTGAGACCAACAGGATGCTGTGATGGTCAGTGACAGATGGAAGGTAAGATGTGTGACTATTGTAGAATGGACATTTGGATTTGTATTCAGTGGAACTGTTGTCAGATGAGGTGATCACAGGCTATGAGGCAGGAAAGGGGATGTGCTGTTTTTCTCCCTGCTTCCTCCTCCTCCTCTTACTCAGCAGCTCGCCGTATCCTTGATGGCAAGGGCTGTGTCCTCATGATGGCGAGATTGAGCAGACCACATGCAGAACCTAATGGTCTGTTCTATGATATCTTGTGTGGCAGCACGGCTCTTCTATATGAATGCTGGCCACGTGTGCTTTGTTGTGCACAGGAATCATGAGGCAGGTGGTCAGCCCAGCGGTCATCCTCTGGTGTGACATGGCACCTCAAATACTGAGGGAACAGCGGATTGGCGTCGAATAAAGGCATCATGACTGCTGCCAGGATACTGGGCATTCACCTGTACGGCGTGCTGAGTGTGGGCACACACCAACTGCACCACCAGCTCAGCTACACACACCTCCAAGACAGGTAGCTAGGTTGTCACATGGTGAGGCAGGCATCACAAGTGAGCAGGAGCAGGTGTTTGAAATATGTACAACACGTTGGTCAAAGAACTGAGGGTGGCAAGGGCACAGAATGGGTGAAGAACTTCAATGTCCATCATCAAGAGTGGCTCAGAGGCACCACTGCTGACTGAATTGGCCAAGTTCTGAAGGACTATCTGTCAGACTGGGTCTGTGGCAGGTGGTGAGAGAATCAACAAGAGGGAAAATCCTCTTGATCTTGTCGTCATCAATCTACCTGTGACAGATGCATCTGTCCATGACATGTATTGGTAGGCGTGACCACCGCACAGTCCTGGTGGAGAGGAAGTCCTGTCTACACATTGAAGACACTGTCCGTCGTGTTGTGTGGCACAACTGCCACGCTAATTAGGATAGGCTCAGAACTGGTCTAGCAGCTCAAAACAGGGCATCCATGAGGCTCTGTGGGCCATCAGCAGCAGCAAAATTGTTATTCCTCCACAATGGCATATCCCCACTCTACCACTACCATCAAGCCGGGGACTCAACCCTGGTTCAATGAAGAGTGCAGAGGGGCATTCCAGGAGCAGCACCAGGCATAGCTAAAAATGAGGTGCCAACCTGGTGAAACTACACCACAGGACTACATTCATGCTAAGCAGTGGAAGCAGCATGCTATAGACAGAGCTGAGCAATCCCACAACCAACGGATCAGATCAAAGCTCTGCAGTCCTACCACATGCAGTCGTGAATGGTGGTGGACAATGAAACAACTAACGGAAGGAGGATGCTCCAAAAACATCCTCAATGATGGGGGGTCCGAGCACATCAATGCAAAAACCAAAGTTGAAGCAAACATGATCCATCTCGGCCTCTTCCTGAGGTCCCCAGCATCACAGATGTCAGTCTTCAGCTAATTCGATTCACTCCGCATGTTATCAAGAAATGGTTGAAGGCACTGGATGCAGAAAAGTCTATGGACCCTGAGAACATTTCAGCTGTAATACTGAAGACTTGTGCTCCAGAACTAGTCATGTCCCTAGCTGAGCTATTCCAGTACAGCTACAACAAAGGCATCCACCCTTATATGTCCTGTCCACAAAAAACAGGACAAATCCAATCTGTCTAATTACCGCCCCATAAGTCTACCTCAATCATCAGGAAAGTAATGGAAGGGGTCATCGATACTTGCTCAGCAATAACCTGTTCACTGACTCTCAGTTCAGGTTCCACCAGGGTCACTCAGCTCCTGACCCATGACAGCCTTGGTCAAAACGGGGACAAAAGAGCTGAACTCCAGAGGGGAGGTGAGAGTGACTGTCCTTGACATCAAGGCAGCATGAGTGTGACACCAAGGAGCCCAAGTAAAACTGAAGTGAATGAAAATTAGGGGAAACTCTCTCCACTGTTTGGAGCCATACCTAGCACAAAGGAAGATAGTTGTGGTTGTTGGAGGGCAATCATCTCAGTTCCAGGATATCATTGCAGGAGTTCCTCAGGGTAGTGTTCTAGGCCCAACCATCTTCAGTTGTTTCATCAATGACCTTCTCCTCATCATAAAGTCAGAAGTGGGAATGTTCGCTGATGATTGCACAGTGTTCAGTTCCATCCTCAGATACTGAAGCAGTCCATGTCCATATGCAGCAAAACTTGGGCAACATTCAGGCTGGGCTGATAAGTAGCAAGTAATATTCATGCCACACAAGTGCCAGACAATGACCATCTCAAACAAGAGCAAGTCGAACCATCTTCCTTTGATATTCAATGGCATTACCATCCTTGAACCCCCTTCACCCTCAACATCCTGGCGGTTATCATTGACCAGATTCTTAACCAGATCTACCATATAAATACTGTGGCTACAAGAGCAATTTAGAGGCTAGGAATTCTGAGGTGAATAACTCACTTCCTGACGCCCCGAGCCTGTTAACCATCTACGTGGCACAAGTCAGGAGTGGGATGGAATACTCTCCACTTGCCTGGATGAGTGCACAGTAGGCTCAGCATTGCCAGATGCCTCCATTACCTTTGCTGAGCTGAAGCAACTCTGAATGAGTCCATCCTGGGCATCATTGACTGCAAGTACCCTTGTTGCATCAGGCTCTTTCTCCTCCTCCTCCTGCTCTTCCTGTTGTCTCCTCCTTTGCATCCTCCTCTGAAGATACAGAGTCATCGTCAACTTCCTCATCCTGCAGCTCCAGTCCTCTCTGCTGTGCTATATTGTGTGAGGTGCAGCACACCACTATCATTCTGGATATCTGGACTGGTGCATACTGAAGGACGCTCCCAGATCTGTGCAGGCACATGAATCACATCTTCAGCATCCCAATGGCTTGCTCAATCACCCTACTTGTGCTCATGTGGCTTCCGAAAGGTCATTCCTGGGTGTCAATGGTGGGGTTTCTCACTGATGTCATCAGCTATGTCCCTAAAGGAGGCATGCGCTGTTTTTGCTTGGAGGTGCAAATGTCCATGGGAGGCTTGACTGGTGCAGTATAAATGCACCCTGGCACCTTCCTGGGTATCTTGCACAGACCTAAATGATAATCATTCAGTGGTTACTTACCAGCTCTTGATTACTACTGGTTGATCTGAGGGCTCCTTGCTTCTCATATGCGTGCAATCTATGCCTCCCTATGATGTCCAGAGAGCAGGAGCACAGACAGAGCAGAAGCAGGGGCAGGGGAGAGAGGAAACAGAGAGAGAGCAGGAACCAGCAGAGGGCAGGAGCCCATGGGACCAAGAGCCTGGGTGGGGCCAGGAATGAGAGTGCATGAAAGGAGCAGTGGGAGAACAGGAGCATGAAGTGAGCAGAGCAGCCTTCCAACCTCCACTCATTTGTTTGATCTTGACCACGGTACCCTGGGCTGCCACCCACATTGCCCATTTGTGGCCCAGCCCTGATTCGCGGACCCCCAGAAGGTCTCTGATTCGTGGACCCCAGTTTGTGAACCACTGATTTAGGCTGACACACCAGTGCAGTACTGAGGGAGTGCTGCCATGTTGTAGGTGCCATCTTTCAGATCGGACTTTAAACTGAGACCAGTCAGCCCTCTTAGGCAGACATAAAAGATCCTAAGGCACTGTTTAAAGAAGAGTACGGAACTCTCATGACGTTCTGGCCAATATTTATCCATCGAACACCAAAACAGATTATCTGGTAACTTATCTCCATTTGTGTTTGTGGGCCCTTGCTGGCTGCAAATTGTCTGCCGCATTTCCTACACCTCAATCCACCCTGTTGTCAAAACCCTTGAGGAGAAGAAGAAAAGCCAATTGGGTCTAGATGTGATTGGGGAAGTGGGCTCACATTTGGTTGATGACATTTAATGTTGCTGAAGGTAATGCGATGCATGTTGTGAGATGTGGTAAAGCCAAGCATGTGTATTCCATTCCTGGCTCTGAATTAAAGTCAGTTGAAAGGGAAAGAGACCTGTGTGCATGAGGCTCTAAAGGTCCATGACCAGAACCAGGAGCCGATAACAAAATCAGGATTTATGGTTAGGATAATCCAGTACAAGAGCACCATAGTGTCCTCGTACAAGAACGTGGTTAGGCCCCATCTAGAATACTATATCCAGTTCTTGCCCCCCCTTCACATGGTAGGAGATATAATAACCCCATAAACTGTTCAGAGGAGGACCACTAGATTTATAGTTGGTTAGAAACCCTTAGCTATCACTATAGACCTGACACCAGGCCAGAAAGGCAAGGGGAGCCCTGCCTTAGCCATTTGGTGCACCCTGACTGCATTTAACGGTGTTCAGGCAGTTAACTGCTCAGTGCCAGGGTCCCTATCCCTTTAAGGACAGGGATCCCACCTCCACGAGCTGCCAGTCAATCAGAGGGCTGGCAGCTCAGCAGTCCCAGCAGTGGTACCGGGACTGGTGGCCACTGCTGGTACTGCAGTAGACCTGGGAGAAGGAGCAGCCCTGGAGTGCAGGTAATGGGGTGGGCTTGTTGGAACAGGATGGCAGGCCCCATTGTGGGGGAGATATTAGCGCAGGGGCAGCTGGGGGCCTTCCGTGGGCCCTCTTTGGGCCATAGATTGCCCAAACAGGAGGACCTCCCCCCACCCCCCATCCAAGCCAACCTGGTTTTAATGGGCAGCCTCCCCACATGACGGGGCTGTCACCGACTACTAGTAAAATACCATTGGCGGTGGGACGAGGCCCTTAAGTAGCCATTAATTGACCACTTAAGGGCCTCAATTGGCCTCTGGGTGGGTGTCCTTGGCCTCTCCACCTCTGAAAATATTCAATGACATCGGGAAGGCGATGAGCATGCCAGTCTTTGTTTTCCCTGGTTATTTTATGGCCTCCTCGTTTCCCTGCCCTTTCATAGAGGGCTGATAAAATTCAGCCCCATGTGCCAACTGATTTTTCTGTCTGCCTTTTTCATAAGATTGTAAACAGTATAAGATGGTAGCAAGTGAATTAAAAGAAATAACCTTGTTTTAGCATTCAGATGATGTACAGATTGTAAAAGCCTCTCTCACAGTTCAGGCTATCATTGAGACCTCTCAATTGGATTAGAATAATATAGTCCACTGATACTCATCTAGCAGCCTTTATATAAACCATTTGAATTAAATTCTAGTCTGTAACTTACTTCTGCATATCAAAGAATCATAGAATCATACAGCACAGAAGGAGGCCATTTGGCCCATCGTGTCTGTGCCAGATTTTTGATAGAGTTATTCAATTGGTTTCACTCCCTTGCTCTTTTCCCATTGCACTGTAATTTTTTTTCTTCAAATATTTATTCAATTTTCTATTGAGTCTGCTTCCATCTTCCTTTCAGGCAATGCATTCCAGATTGCAACAATGCACTGTGCAAAAAAGGTTTCCTCATGTTGCCCGGTTCTTTTGTCAATCACCTTCATTACTCCATAGCTGCCACAGTCGCAAAATAGTTCTTATCAAATTCACAAATTACAGCCAATGTGACTGTGACAATGGTAAAGTTGTCCTTCTCGACCTGTCTGCAGCCTTTCACATTTGACCTCATCATCCTCCACTGCCTCTCCACTGTCTTCCAGCTGGGTGAGACTGCTGCCATCTGGTTCCATTCTTATCTATCTAATCGTAGCCAGTGAATCACCTACAACGTCTTCTCTTCCTGCTCCCGCACTATTATCTCTGGTGTCCCCCAAAGAATTATCCCTGGCCTCCTCTTATTTCTCAACTATATGCTACCCCTCAGTGACACCATCTGTAAACACAGCATCAGTTTCCACATGTTCACTGACGACACCCAGCTCTACCTCATCACCACATCTCTCGATCCCTCCACTGTCTACAAATGGTCAGACTGCTTATCCGACATCCAGTACTGGATGAGCAGCAATTTCTTCCTATTAAATATTGTCTTCGGTTCCCACAACAAACTCTGTTCCTTAGCTACCGACTCCATCCCTCCCCTGGTAACTGGGTGAGGCTGAGCCAAATTAGTCGCAACTTTGGTGACATACTTGACCCTGAGATGAGCTTCTGACCACACAACCACACGACCCAGGGGCCTATTTTCACCTCTGTAACATTGTTCGACTCTGTCTTGCCTGAGCTCTTCTGCTGCTGTCAGCCATGGCTTAGTTGGTAGCACCCTTACCGCTGAGTCAGAACGTTGTGGTTTTAAGGTCCATTCCAGGACTTCAGCACAACAAATAGGTTGACACTCCAGTGCTGTATAGAGGGAGTGCTGCACTGTCAGAAGTGCTGTCTTTCAGATGAGATGTTAAACTGAAGCCTTGCTGCCCTCTCAGTAAAAGATCCTATGGTGCTATTTTGAAGAAGAGCAGGGGTGTTATCTCCAGTCCTGGCCAATACTTATCCCTCAACCAACATCACAAGAAAACAGATTATCTGGTCATTATTACATTACTGTTTATAGGAGCTTGCTGTATGCAATTTGGCTGCCCCATTTCCAAATTACAACAATGACTACATTTCAAAAGTACTTAATTGACTGTAAAGCGCTTTGGGACATCTGGTGGTTGTAAAGGCGCTGTATAAATGCAAGTCTTTCTTTTCATTGAAACCCTCATGCATGTTTCTGTACCTCTAGCCTTGACTATTCCAATGCACTCCAATGTCCTACCCTTCAAAAATTTAGGTCATCCAAAACTCTGCTACCCATGTCCAAGATCAGAAGTCCCATTGATCCATCACCCCTGTGCTCACTGACCTACATTGGTCTCCAGTTAAACAACAATTTAAAAATTCTCCTCCTTGTTTTCAAATCCCTCCATGGCCTCACCCCTCCCTATCTCTATAATCTTCTCCAGCCCCACAACCCTCCCAGATATCTGCGCTTCTACAATTCTGGACTCTTGAGCATCCCCGATTTTAATTGCTTCACCACTAGCGGCCGTGCCTTCACCTGCCTGGACCCCAAGCTCTGGAATTCCCTCCCCAAAACTTTCCACCTCTCTTTCCCCTTTAAGACGCTCCTTAAAATGTATCTCTTTGACTATGGTCTTGGTCATCTGCCACAATACCTCATTATGTGGCTCAGAGTCTAATGTTACTTTATAACACTTCCATGAAGTACCTTGAGATATTTTATTACTTTAGAGGCGCTACAATAATACAAGTTATTGTTGCTATTGTTGTTACTCCATAGAGCAAATGGAACGAGTGAGGCACTCCTTGAGCAGAACTTTATTACATGGGAGTGCAGGCTGCAGATACACTTATAACGCTTTAGCCCCAGTTCCTTGACCCGCACATTTGTCTAGCAAGGTGTCATTCCAGGAGCATGCACTTGCTGAATTTGATCACTTAAATAAATCATCTGAATTGCTTGATTAGATTACAGACTCTAACACATTACTTATCCATTACTCGACCGTCTGTACCCGATTATTATATTGACTGGGTTACTGCTACGTAACACAATAAGAGTGAACTCAGTCTGCAACTTGTGTCACTCTGCCTGTTGTTTCTGTGAGAAGGAGTTAAGAGCTGCATGCTCCTCCTCCGTGACTGCTCCACCCTGATTTCTCCTCTGATTTACTTTCAAAAGTTACTGTCAGAGTACGACCTGGGATATTTAGGAAGTCACACTGATGTTTCCCTCTTCACCGTGCTGTTGATTCACAGCTGCACTTCTGGGGCAAATAGGTGGTGACCCCATCATCAGTCACAAAATCATCACAACAAAAGTTAACGATATGCAACCTTTTTGCAATAAAACTAGATTGCCAGCTGGGATCTGGCCATGTTATTATCACAACCAAATAATCCATCTTCTGCCTTATTCAACTTTATATTATAGTGGACCCATAGGTTTTATAAATCATTGAGGCTTATCCAGGAGTATTAGTGCCAGAGGGCCCCTCTGTGCATTACAATATACAGCCAGCACCTCATACATATATATATATTTTCATGCTTTCTGACTCGCAAATCACTTTTATTGCAATTCTTGGACTGTGAGTTCTATCAGCAAGCTATCACTGACTGTGTTCTGCGAGGTTCCTCAATGATATATTGCCAGCCTGATCCTGGAAGATCACATTCGTGCCCTGCAAAGTCAAAAGCCATTTTCCAGCATGAATTATTCAGCATAGCTGGGGACTATCATCAGCATTCCCTTCAAATTTTCTCATTGCTTTAAGCTTGAGCAAAATTGGATGTTTGATTCAGATAGAACATGTACATTGATGACACCCAGCTCTACCTTTTGACCCCTCCACTGTCTCTAAATTATCAGACTGCTTATCTGACATCCAGTACTAGACGAGCAGGAATTTCCTCCAAATAAATATAGGGAAGACTGAAGCCACTGTCTTTGGACCCCGACACAAACTCTGCTCCATAGCGACTGACTCCATCCCTCTCCCTGGCAACTGTCTGAGGCTTAACCAGACTGTTTGTGACCATGGAGTCATGTTTGACCCTGAGATAAACTAGCAACCACATACCTACGACATAACTAAAACCACCTATTTCCACCTCCGTAAACTTAACATCATTCAAAACTCTGCTGCTTGTGTCCTTACTTGCACCAAGTCCTGTTCACCCATCACCCCTGTGATCACTGACCTACATTGGCTCCCCGTTAAGCAATGCCTCAATTTTAAAATATTCATCCTTGTTTTCAAATTCCTCCAAGGCCTCACCCTCCCCAAGCCTGTAATCTCACCCAGCCCCACAACCCGCCCAGATATATTCACTCCTCTAATTCTGGCCTTTTGAGCATTCCCGATTTTAATCATTCCACCATTGGTGGCCATACATTCTGCTGCCTCGGCCCTAAGTTCTGGAATTCGTTCACTAAACTTCTCCCCCTCTCTACCTCACTTTCCTCCTTTAAGACACTTGTTAAAACTTACCTCTTTGACAAAGCTTTTGGTCATCAGCCGTAATATCTCCTTATGTGGCTCAGTGTCATACTTTGTTTTATAATGGGACGTTTTATTATGTTAAAGGTGTTGCCGTTTTTCAGACTTTCTGGGATGAGACATTTTTAATGAAGGAAAGAAGAAAAGAAAGGGAAAGATAAACAAAGGAGGGAATGAAATGAGAAGAGGAAGAGGAGAAAAATGGAAAGGCAAAAGTAATGACAGGAAAGAGAAAGATGAAAGACAAAACAAGATGGGAGGAGGAACAGGTTGGCAGGATGAAAAAGAGCAAGAAAAACAAATTTCTAATGATATGAATTGCCACAAGCTTTACAATAACAGGAGAATTATATTAGGTAGCCCTAAGTGCTATATTTATTTTCTGATACAGTTGGGTCTCTCCTGGCACTGTTCATGGACAAAAGAAGGTTTCTGTCTTCATAATGCACATAACTTAGGATGACACTCCATTGCAGTATTGAAAGACTTGAGCCTCGGAGTACTTAGGGAAAGGAAGGTAGAGATCTGGGAGCAGTGGATATGATATGTAGGGGCGCGACATGTATCCGTAAGCATTAACCGAATTAGAGTTTAAATTTAAGTTTAATGAATTTCAACTTTTCTTCTTTAAACCTAAGAAAGCCTGTTTGTGCTACTTTCTTTGCCTTATAATTGGAAAGCAGTGAACAAGGATTCACAAAGGGGGAGCTAAAAACAAAGTGTTTAAAATTAAACCTCTAAACAGTAAGACCATGTGAAGATTGAAAGGGAACCCTGGACCTCTTTCTCACTGGTCGAAACAGCGCTCTCAACTCAATTGAACCAATTAACTTTGACATCCGGGTTTCATTTATACATGCTGTGCAATGGGTGTGATGCACACCCACAGTATGCAATCTCGAGTGTATTTAAAGGGACAGTCCACAAAAAGAAATTGAAGGTGTTCTGGATGGATGGTGAACATGGAGTAAGGGCAGCATTCTGATCCAGTGGCACCGCCACTGGAATCATGGCTGGGTGCAGTCAGGAGGAGGAGAGAGAACCTACTTTTCCCCAGCAATGGGGGGAACAAACCTCCTGCGTCCGCCAAGGTGGTTTGATTGGAGGTAGCTGAGGAGCTGAACAGTTGAAGTGTGTGCCCAAGTTGTGGATGCAATGCAGAAAATGGTTTAATCACCTAACTTGGTCAGGAAAATATGTGCTTTTGCTGATTTGACTACATCCTGATTTAAGACTTCCCCCTTTCATTCTGTCCTTAAATGTTTGTCATGACATCAGTCCTCACAACCATTCAACTTTCAGCTCCACCCAGCCTTCACTTTCTATGTACTTCATCACCTCCCCATTTATCCATCCACCATTGACACTCACCCAAGTCCTTATGCCATGTGATTTATGTGCTTCATAGTCACCTTCACTGAATGTACTGTATCCAATGAGGAAAGACCTCACCTTCACTCATTCACAGGTCTGTTTTCTTGCTCCTTGTAGCAGGAGAGCACAAAACACAAGGGAGAGGAACAGGACTAGAGTTGGGTTGGCACAAATAGTCCATCTCACAGAGGAAGACAACGCCCTGGAGATTGGTGACACATCTGCATCCTTTTCAGTTGGAGATGGAAAGGCAGGGAGCTCACATATCGTTGGTGACAGGAACTGCCTCTGACACACATCTACTGACTTCATTTCATCAACGACTGAACAATGAGAAGGCTGAGTATGGTTGATTGTCAAGATTGTGACTTTACCACAACTAAATCATATCCCTTTCTTTTATCTTCAATGTATACAGTGAGTGTCACAGGGTAATCTTGAGGATGATTCCACAGAGGACCATTCCTTCTGCTGGTGTACATAGGACCTGCAACCATGCACCAGCACAGATATTTGCATTTCGATGGGTCCACCTAGAGAGTTGGTTATGCACCTGGTGATTCACATCTCACAAGTGTGCACAAATAGTCACTGGTGGCAGGGACAGTAGTGGAGAGTCCGCCTTGGTGGGTGGGGGTGGTAGTCACAATCCTCTCTGAGCTCTATTCAGCTGGGCACAGATGCTGAACACCAGGGGCTATTGTTGGGAAGGAAAGTGCTGCAGCTGTATCAGCAACTTCACCAGATACTGACAGACGTACCACATACACTCTCCACAAAGTGGAGTCCACCTCCATGGAGCTGCAGGGAAGGTTCTCAAGTGAGCCCATGGAGGCTGTAACTACAGCCATGCAGACCTTGGATACCAACTTACCTGCCACCTTAAACAGGATGACACAGGATTGTACCCACACACTAAAGCCGAGAAAGCAAAGGGAAAGGTTAAGAGTAGGAGGGGAAAGGTACATGTTGTTAATGTCTGTGGCCTTACAACATGTCATTGATCTTTACCAATCTGCTCTCCAACAAGTAGTAGGAGTGATATGCCAATGTGGAGTTGGTGCTGATGAACTCTTACAACATCAGGCTGTCATTGGCATCCCTGGCAACAATGTAAGTGGCTGGTCTGGCGGACGGGTGTTGCACCTTCATCTCCTGCCCCCTCCTCCTTTATGTTCTCCTCATTCAAAGATAATTGATGAGCCCCTTTGTCCTCCTCCACTTACAAACTTCCCTCCTGTGCACCGCTCTCCGCGCACGTGTTGATCCCACCTTAGCACATCACCGCTGTCGCGGATGGTGATGGTCTTCCTCTACTGATGTACTGGCAAACATATCCATGGTGCCTCTCACCTTGATCTTGTCAACTTCAAATCTTCCAAGGTTGAAAATAGATATATCCTCACAAGCGCTCCCTGCCAAACATTTGCCAAAGGGAACTGACACAGCAACTGCAACAAGTGACGCTTTATTCAGATGGAACAATGACAGGTTTAAATACCCACCTGAACTGCTGCTAAAACCCAGGAAACACGTCCTGCTAAAGTAAAATTTGGAGCCAAGTTAAAAACAATTTAAAATACTTTATTAATACCTCCTAAGGATATTGATTGAACTGATAAGTTCTCGGCTGTATCCAATTAGAAAATCCCTGACTTTGCTCATTAGTTTTCTCACCAGCATCCAGACTGAGCTCTGTTAAACCTGGAAGTGGGTGCATTGGAGCCAGGTTGCGCCTCCTGTTCTAAAAAACAATCATTTTCACCCTGCACCTGCTCTCAACCCATTCATTCTGGGGTTTAAAATACCCGCAAGTGAATTTAATTTGAGATACGGTAAAGAAGCATTGACTGCCATATTTGGAGCACACCTCAACCAACCAGTCTATTTTTAGAATATCCCAGTGCATTCCAGTCACCAATGTGAAGGGTGAAGATATTCCATACATGGTGACCCATGTTAGCCAATGAGACTGCAGGCCCTATAAGGGTGAAATTTGTAATCAGCAAAGGAACAATCTTATTTAATTGCAGTGATGTTAAATGAGTTTACAATTTCACTAGAAATGGTGATTAGTGGACCTTCTAAACACATTTATGAAGTTGTTAAACACAAAAACATGACCAATGCTTCCCCAACATTTATGTTCTTGCCTTTAAATTTATTCTGAAGTCATAGAGTCATTTACGGCATAGAAGGAGACCATTCAGCCCATCAAGACTCTCAACAGAGCAATCCAGTCAGTCCCACTCTCCCACAGATCCCCGTGGCCCTGAAAGTTTATTTCCTTCAAGTGCCCATCCAATTTCCTTTGAGATCATTGATTGTCTCAGTTTCCACCACCCTCATGGGCAGCAAGTTCCAGCTCACTACCACTTTCTGCATAAAAAAAGTTCTTCCTCACATTCCCCCTGTATCTCTTGCTCAAAACCTTCAATCTGTGTCCCCTAGTCCTTATACCATGTGTTAATGGGAGCAGTTTTCCTTGTCTAACTTATATAAGCCTGTCATAATCTTGTACACCTCTATCAAATCTCCCTTCAGTCACCTTTGCTCCAGGGAGAACAACCCCATCTTTTCCAAACTAACCTTGTATCTAAAATCCCCCCTCCCTGGAAACATTCTCCTCTGCACCCTCTCAAGGACCCTCATATCCTTCCCAAAGAGTGGTGACCAGACCTGGACAGATTACTCTAGTTGGAGCCTAGCCAGGTTCAGCATAACATCCGAAGAAGAGTCACTGACCCGAAACGTTAACTCTGCTTCTCTTTCCACAGATGCTGCCAGACCTGCTGAGTGATTCCAGCATTTCTTGTTCTTGTTTCAGCATAACATCCCTGCTTTTGTACTCAATACTTCTATTTATGAAGCCTAAGATCCCATATGCTTTGCTTACCACCCTCTCATTATGTTCTGCCACCTTCAAAGATCGATGCACATGCACCCCAGGTCCCTCTGTTCCTGCACACTCTTTAGAACTGTGTCATTAAGACTCTATTGCATCACCCTATCCCTTCTGCCAAAATACATCACCTCACACTTGTCTGTATAAAATTCCATCTGCCACTTGTCTGCCCATTCTGCTAGCCTATCTATGTCCTGTTGTAGTCGACGAGTATCATCCTCACAGTTTGTCACTCTTCCAAGTTTGGTATCATCAGCAAATTTTGAAATTCTTTTCTGTATTCAAAGATTCAAGCCATTTATATACAGAAAACAAAGCAGTGGCCCTTGGGGAACACCACACTCTACCATTCTCCAGTCTGAAAAACAACCATTTACCATGACTCGCTGTTTTCTGTCTTTAAGCCAATTTTTATATCCAATTGGATACTGACTTGTTAACCAGCCTTTTATGTAATACTTTATCAAACACTTTCTTAAAATCCATATAGACAATGCCCACCACATTCCCTTCATCAACATTCTCTGTTACTTCATCAAAAGATTCAATTCGGTTTGTCAAGCATGATCTGCCTTTTACAAAAATGTGCTGGCTATCCTGAATTAACTCAAACCTTTACAAGTGCCTGTTGATGTATTTCCCTGATCATTGTTTCTAAAACCTAACCCACTGTTAATCTGTTAGTTGTATATCAATGGTTTGATTATATGTAGGTGAAGGATGTTAATTGGGGTCTTAGTTGAGCACTTATAAGCAGACACTCACTGAGACTGGGGGAGGGTTTTGAGTGAGGAGCTACATGTCTGTAATCCTTTTATTCTGCATAATAAATGCGAAACTGAGTAAATATAGGCTCCAGCATTATCCTTCCATAAGCAGCTTTCTGAACTTTAATACCCACCACTGATGTTAAACTAAGTGGCCTGTAGTTTCTAGGACTGCACTTACACCCTTTCTTGACTATAGGTGTCACATTTGCCACTCTCCAATCCTCTGTCACCTCCCCAATATCTAGGGAAGATTGGAAGATTATGACAAGCCCTTCCTCCTTTAGCAACCTGGGATGTAAGCCATCTGGGGCAGGTGACTTATCTACCCTAAGCGTAGCCAGTCTTTCCAGTACCACTTCCCTCTCAATTTTACCTTATCCATTACCACTACTCTTTCCACTTCTACTGATATTTTGTCAGCATCCTCTTCCTTAGTAAACACTGATACAAAGTACTCATTAAGTATTCTATCCTTGCCCTGTATCTCTAAGCATATATCACCTTCTTTGTCTCTAATAGGCCTCACTGCAACTCTTACTACCTGTTTACTATTTACATGCCGCTAGAAGATCTTTGGTTCCCTTTCATGTTGACTGACATTCAATTCTCACATTCTCTCTTTGCCAGTCTTATTTTCCTGTTCACCTCTCCTCTCAACTTATGGTATTTAGCCTCACTTAAAGAATTCACCTGACATGCATCATCCACCCTCTTTTTCCTTTGTTTCATTATCATCTCTATCTCCCTTGTCATCCAAGGAGACCTGGCTTTGGTACCCTGCCTTTCCCTCTTGTTGGAATATACCTAGCCTGCCCTGAAGCATCTCTTCCTTAAAAAAACCCATTATTCCATTATAGTTTTTCCTGTCAGTTTTTGGTTCCATTTTATCCCTTCTCATTGCATTGAAATGAGCCCTCCTCCAATGTAGCCATTCTACCTTATATTGTTCCTTGCTTTTCTGCATTACAAGTTTAAACCTTATGATAAGATGACCATTCTTATCCAAGGGCACCCCACAGACACTTAGCGGTAAAAGGAAGAGTTGGAGTAGAACACAGTGTTAAATAAAACCTTTTTTCTAGCTGATATTTTTTGAGGTCAGCAAACTGGAGTTGCTGTTCTGTTGGGCTTAGACATCACTCACTGAAGATTGTAAGCCAATGCTGATCAATGGGAAACAAAACAGATTCCTCTTCAGCCATCAACATTCCACTTCATGTTACATGTTGTGTGTTCTTTAGCAAGAAATAAACAACAACAGCAATAGCAACAACTCGCATTTATATAGCACCTTTAAGGTAGCAAAATGTTCCAAGGCATTTAACAACAGCGGTACCAATAAAAATATTTTTGACACTGAGCCGCAGAAGGAGATATCAGGACAGATGACCAAAAGCTTGGTCAAAGAGATAGGTTTTAATGAGCATCTTAAAGGATGAGAGGTAGAGAGGTGGCGAGGCTTAGGGAGGGAATTTCAGAGCTTTGGGCTAAGGGAATTGAATGCATGGCTGCCAATGATGAAGCAATTAGAATTGAGACAGGCAAGAGGCCGGAATATGGGTACAAGCTATTTTACTGTAGGTCTTGCATGGAGCACACCAACGGCTCCGGTACATATCTTTGAGGATTCGGACTGGTAGGATATTTGCACAAGTGCCGGTGTATGTCTGGCATGGAGCAACTCACCAAGGCTCCTTCGACAGCACCTTCCAAACCCATGACCTCCACCACCAGGAAGGACAAGGGCAGCAGATGCATAGGAACACCACCACCTGCAAGTTCCTCTCCAAGCCACACACCATCCTGACTCGGAACTATTTTTTTGTGTGTTTGTGGGATGTGGGCGTCACTGGCTAGGCCAGCATTTATTACCCATCCCTAATCGCCCTTGAACTGAGTGGCTTGCTAGGACATTTCAGAGGGCATTTTTAACCGCATTGCTGTGGGTCTGGAGTCACATGTTGGCCAGACCAGGTAAGGCCGGCAGATGTCCTTCACTAAAGGATATGAGTGAACCAGATGGGTTTTGACGACAATCGACAATGGTTTCATGGGGCTGAATCTTCTGTTCCCGCCGCTGATGTCGATCGCGGGTGAAAAAAATGGAGGTCCGCCCGTGCAGGCCACATGTTGCAGGTCCACCGCAATCTTCTGTGCGGCGGCTCATTTAAATAGCCAGGGCGGGCCGTCCCCACCCACTCTCCCGATCACATAGATAGGGCGGGCTGTCCGTCCCCGGCAATGGTGTCAGGTGCCTGTACGCAGGCGCTGACGCCATTTTTAAAGCTCTAGCGGGAAAGTGTAATATTTAAAGATAAAGAAAATAAAAATAAATAAAGACATTTCTTGTGCCATCTCCCACCCCCCCAATAACAATTAATTTAATTATTTGCCCTCTCACCCCCAAAAACACTTACCTGTCCATCTGATCTTCATCCCCCAAACTGCATAAACTTTAAACTCTTCCCACCATCTCCTACACCCATGATGTTTTAAAAATTAATTCATGGGATGTGGGCGTTGCTGGCCAGGCCAGCATTTATTGCCCATCCCTAATTGCTCTTGAGAAGGTGGTGGTGAGCTGCCTTCTTGAACTGCTGCAGTCCATGTGAGGTAGGTATACGCACAGTGCTGTTAGGAAGTGAGTTCCAGGATTTTGACCCAGTGACAGTGAAGGAACGGCGATATAGTTCCATGTCAGGATGATGTGTGACTTGGAGGGGAACTTGCAGGTGGTGGTGTTCCCATGTATTTGCTGCCCTTGTCCTTCCAGTTGGCAGAGGTCATGGGTTTGGAAGGTGCTGTCTAAGGAGCCTTGGTGCATTGCTGCAGTGCATCTTATAGATGGTACACACTGCTGTCACTGTGCGTCAGTGGTGGAGGGAGTGAATGTTTGTAGATGGGGTGCCAATCAAGCGGGCTGCTTTGTCCTGGATGGTGTCGAGCTTCTTGAGTGTTGTTGGAGCTGTACCTATCCAGGCAAGTGGAGAGTATTCCATCACACTCCTGACTTGTGCCTTGTAGATGGTGGACAGGCTTTGGGGAGTCAGGAGGTGAGTTACTCACCTCAGGATTCCTGGCCTCTGACCTGCTCTTGTAGCTACGGTATTTATATGGCTACTCCAGTTCAGTTTCTGGTCAATGGTAACCCCCAGGATGTTGATAGTGGGGGATTCAGCGTTGGTCATGCTGTTGAATGTCAAGGGGAGATGGTTAGATTCTCTCTTGTTGGAGATGGCCATTGCCTGGCACTTGTGTGGCATGAATGTTACTTGCCACTTATCAGCCCAAGCCTGGCTATTGTCCAGGTCTTGCTGCATTTCTACATGGATTGCTTCAGTATCTGAGGAGTCACGAATGGTGCTGAACATTGTGTAATCATCAGTGAACATCCCCACTTCTGACCTTATGATTGAAGGAAGGTCATTGATGAATTAGCTGAAGATGGTTGGGCCTGGGACACTACCCTGAGGAACTCCTGCAGTGATGTTCTGGAGCTCAGATGATTGACCTCCAACAACCACAACCATCTTCATTTGCGCTAGGTATGACTCCAGCCAGCGGAGGCTTTTCCCCCTGATTCCCATTGACCTCAGTTTTGCTAGGGCTCCTTGATGCAATACTCAGTCAAATGCTGCCTTAATGTCAAGGGCAGTCACTCTCACCTCACCTCAGATGTTACTTTGACCCCGATCCCCATTCCCACACTGATAAACGTACATCCTCCGCCACCATCTCCCCACCAGTATGGCACCTCATTTCCCTGGACGGGGATCCGAAGGTGTGGGGAGTGCCGGCCACCAGGCCACAAGGCAGCAGCGTAAGTATCATTTATTCATTTATTTTAATTTATTTAAATATTTAAATGGGGGTCCCTTTGCCAAGGGGGCCTCCACTAGGCCTCGCTGCCACCGGTAATATCGGCCTGGGCCCTCCCCGCATCGGGGTGCGTGGTGGCCCTCTCCTGGAGGCATCTTCAGACCGCGGACCCCGAGGCTTAGGATGAAAACAATCCAGCCCATGGTCACCATTAGACTAGCTTTTTAATTCCCAGATTAATTGAATTCAGATTTCACCATCTGCCATGCTGGGATTCACACCCATGTCCCCAGAACAGTAGCCTGGATCTCTGGGATACTAGTGTGGTGACATTACCACTACGCCACTGCTTCCCCACTGTTCCTTCACTGTTAGTGGTTCAAAATCCTGGAACTCCCTTCGTAACAGCACTGTGGGTGTACCTACACCCCAAGGACTGCAGCGGTTCAAGAAGGCAGCTCACCACCACCTTCTCAAGGGCAGTTAGGGATAGACAATAAATGCTGTCCTGGCCAGTGATGCCCACATCCCCTGAATGAATAAAAAAAATCTTCCATGTCACATGTTTCAAAAGCATGACACCTCTGGGCGTCATGTGTCTTTACAGATTGCTGAAATGATGACTTACCTGTTAAATTGTTGATCAAATATCCCACAATTAAATGTGGAAATAATTCAAACGAGTTTGACACAGTTGGTAACTCTCAGTAGACAGCAAACAAACAGCAATGAAATGAATGTTTTTTTTTACCGAAGCTGTTTATTAAACAAGTACCTTTACACTGCTCAGCTAAATTGCTCAATTAATTTCTCCACTGCTTTCTTTCATATTTTTCTTCTTCTTCACTGCTAAGAACTTGGCTGTAAAATTCTGTGGAAGGTCTTTCGGAAGCAAATTTTTGTTGTATGATTGCCTTTAAGAGTGATGTCCCTTTAAGATCTTAGAATGCTAATGATCTGAGTACCTGTAGGCAGTCATGTGACTATAAGCCAGATTCACTCTGAAACTGTAACACCCAGAGTAAGTTTTTGTAAATTGTTAGCTCTGTACTGTATATAATAGTTAGCTGTAATAAACCTGTTTGAGATCTTCAACCAACTGGACTCCACGCATCTCATTTATGTTGCATCAGACAACATAAAGAATGCTTTACAATTTCCATTTCTGCCCTTGGAACTGTCCCAACCCTGTCTCAAATCAAGGGGTCAGTGGCATCTGAATGCAATTTACAGGGCTGGCTGCAAATAGTGCAAGGAAACTTACCATGGCACTTTGTCACAGTGCAGATTAGATGGCTATACTGGTGGAAAATCTAAAGGGAAGTTATGGTACTACTTGGTTTCATGTTTGCAATCAACTGCTGTAGGAAAGCTACCATTTAAAATGTTATCATTCCACTCATTACTCTAAAGGCATAAATACTGGGAACTACATTGTATAGTGTATTTTCCTCACTTGCATGATATTATAAAATGCCCTTATGTGAGAGTTGGGGGTGGGAATGAAATCTGCATCCACTCCAAATCAAAGGGAGACTTTTGAGGGGTAGAAAAAGAGGCAGCTCACTCCCCAAATGTTTGTTCCTGCCCACACAGATAAAGGCATTTGAATGTCAAGTACATGCCTATAAATTTGGTTAGTTAATGCTAGAAATGTCTGCAAGGTTACCCTTATATAGGCTGTCCTCCTGTCTGAAGCCCAGAGCTTTACTTGGACATTTTACTTTGACCCGAGTGCTGGAATTTGGAGCCGTTGCTGACAAATTCTCTATCTTTGTATGTGTATGTGAAATAGAGACAGAGAGAAAAATGCATCCTGATTTCCACTCTTCTGCTGTGGATTTATAATACCAAGTACTGCCCTTTGAAGCTAGTCATCAGTATTGTCCTTTAACTCTATTCATTGAATGATAGTCTTCTGGCATGACTAACCAAAGTGTATTGCCCAATGAAACTATTCATCAAAGATTTTGTTCTGTAACTCCATTCACTGAAGAGTGTTGTCATCTGACATAATTCACTGAAGACTTTTTTCACTGATATCACTCACTGAAGGATACTGACCTTTGATGTTACTGAAAGAAAATGACCTCAGTCACCAATGACTATTGTGTGTTAATATCACTCACTGAAGAGTAGTGTAGTATTGTGCCTTGACTGGACTCAATGAAGGACATTGTTCTCTATCATTACTTACTGAAAAACAGTGTCCATAAATGATGATTGGATAGTAATAAAGAAGGACCTTTTAAATCATGCACCAAGGAGTTTGTACCTGGGATCTTTCAGACCAGACTCCCTATTATGGATTATTTGGTGGGCGTTTAGTACTTTCAAATTTTAAATTAGTACCATTTAATTAGTTGGTCTCTCTTCCACCCAATCCACAACTTTTAGAATCTCCTGGCAGCAAGTTCAAAAAAAACTAATTTCTATTTTACAAAATGTTGCATACCTATTCACCTCAGAATTCATTAAGTAACTGAACCATGCAGACCAGAGGGTTCTAGGTTCGATCCCAGAATGTGCCAAGTTGGTTGATCTTAACTAAAGTGATAGTAGGCGCACTACAATTGATCACAAGGCCCATTGGACTAGGAAGGGGAAACATCATTCAGGGTTCCTGCTCCTGACTGCTGTCTAGTTCCCATTACAAGGCATGCATGTGGCTTAGGATGAAGTTACAATTAGATTCAAAATTGAGGTGAAAAAGGCTGCTAACTCTCACTGTCAAGCTTCACACACCACTAAATTGAGCACAATAAGTATACAGGTAGCTCCACTGCAACGAGGCGACAGTAGCTGAAAAATTTGTCTCTGTGGCCATGGGTGCCACTTCGGACCGAACTCAATAAAGCTGTAGAGAGTTCCGAAGCCGTAATCAAATCACTAAAAGAAGTTTTTGCCACACATGACATTCTGGGCCTAGTGATCTCCAATAATGGTCCACAATTCGTGAATGAAGCGTTCAAAGATTTCGGAGAAACATATGGGTTTGCCTATGTTACAAGTTCACTGAGGTACCTCCAGGGGAATGGAGAAGTGGAGAGAGGCATTTGAACCATGAAAATGCTACTGAAAGAGAAAGGATTTTTAGATGGAACTATTAAACTATCGCTTAACACCACTCCAGAACTGGTTTACCCCATGTGAGTTGCTAATTGGTAGGAGATTGAGGACACAACTACACATACTCCTAAGAAACCTTCAGCCACGAATTTGTGCAGAAGACCGGGAAAGAGTGAGGAAAAGAGGTCAACCAAACCGAGAATCATGATAGACACTACAGAGAAAAAAATCAAACAGGTCTACGACCTGGGGATTTGGTTTGGATTGATCAGGGTCGATATGGGGAAATGATGGAGAAATCTCTGTATTCTCAATCCTACATAGTTCAGACAGACCAGGGATGGATAAGGAAAATTGAAGATCATTGGTACTGGCATCTCCGAATAAAGAATTGATGAAAGATCAAGAGAATCAGCTACCAGAGACAGCTGATGAACCAGTGACATAAACAACAACAGATAACCCAGATAACAGAGATAGCAGAGAACCTGGGTCATCCAGTAGTTCCACTCACTCACGGGAAAGTGAGGAAGAAGAACCAAAAGATTCAATACCTGTGAAAGAAGAACACGCAATGGCAGAGTCGTAAGAACCCCACACCGTTACAGATCTGATGAATGAAGTCAGAGACTTGGGGAACATATAGTATAATGTGCATAAACTGTTGCTGGGTAGAAATGTATATAGACCTTAAGCATCATCACAGGATGTGATGTCATGAGTCTGAACCTCATGTTGCTCAGTCTTAATGTAGATGCCTTAGAAATAAAACCCCTGTAAATAAACCCCTGTTACTTCCACCCAAAATCAACTATCCTCAATTAATATTAACAGCACACTGACCAGTATAGTACATGTGCCAGCTCTCTGCAAGAGCATTTAACCTAGTTCCACTCCCCACCACTTTTCCCCATAGTCCGACAATTTGTTTTCTCTTCAGAAGTATATCCAATTCTCTTTTGAAGGTCTTGATTGAATCTGCCTCCACCACACCTCAGGCACTGTATTCCAGATCCTAAGCACTCGCTGCGTAAAAAAGTTTTTTCCTCCATGTTGCCATTGCTTCTTAAATTGCTGTTCTCTGGTTCTGGATCCTTCTGCCAACAGGAACAGTTTCTTCCTATCTATTCTGTCCAGACCACTCATGATTTTGAACACCTCTATCAAATCTCCTCTTAGTTTTCTCTTCTCCAAGAAGAACAGCCCCAGCTTCTACAACCTATCCATGTAACTGAAGTTCCTCATTCCTGGAACCATTCTTATGAATCATTCTGCACCCTTCAGAATGTTTGGTGCCCACAACTGGGCACAATACTCCAGTTGAGGCCAGACCAATGTTTTATAAAGGTTCATCATAACGTTCTTGCTCTTGTACTCGATGCCTCTATTTATAAAGCCCAGGGTCCTGTATGCCTTATTAACCGCTTTCTCAACTGGACCTGCCACCTTCAATGATTTGTGCTCATATACCCCCAGGTCCCTCTGCCCCTGCACCCCTTTAGAATTGTGCCCTTTATTTTATATTCTCTCTCCATGTTCTTCCTACCAAAATGAATCATTTAACATTTCTCTGCCACTTGCCTGCCCATTCCTATCAATGTCTTCTTGAAGTTTATCACTATCTTCCTCACAGTTCCCAAGTATTGTGCCATTCACAAATTTTGAAATTGTGCCCTGTCTGCCAAAAGTCTAGGTCATTAATATCGATCAAGAAAGCAATGGCCGAATGCCATATTTCATTGGGCTGCCCATCAGCCTTTTTCTGCAGGCCGCCCATTGAAGTCCTCATCTGAGCTTTCTGCAGCAGGACACATGTGCAATCTCGCCCTCTGGGAGCCAGGCACTTGTTACCTTTTCCTCCTGCCCTGGCTGCAGGCCAGTTGTGCTCGGTGTCTCACCATACGCAGATCCCACCTCTAAGCTATCCTCTGAAATATGTCTGTATCTGAGCTTGTGGCTGCAAGTGTGAGTGTGAGAGACTGTCTTCTTCCTTTACCCCCTTCTTGCTCTTCCATCACTACCTGTTCAGCTTGCAGTTCTTGGGTGTCTGAAAGGAGAAAAGCACAAGGGTGGTGTTGCATTGAGGGGATTGGGGGGAGACAGCAAGAGGTGAACCCTTAAACAATCTGCAGCATCTCCATCATCAGAAGAGATTATGGGATGAGGGTCAAGTGGGATGTGAGAAAGTGGATAAGTATGAGCATACCATCATCTTCAATGGTCTCAGCCTGACTGCTGGCCCCGGCCTCAGTCACATCCACTCCAAAGATGGTGCACACTGTCTCCGCTATTGGGGTAAGGACATATCTGTCTCCTGCCAGTTAACTGCTGCTGTCGCTGGCTACGCGCTACCCTGACCTGCAAGAGAGGGGGAAGTGTGTCAGTGAGTGTGGTACAATGTGTTTGGGTGATATACCTGTCATGGTTGATTAACTGGTAATGTGTCCAGGCTGTGAGATGTCGGTTTGGGGGCTCAGTGTGTGAGGGTGAGGGTGAGGTGAAGCTATGAATGTGAGGTATGAATCATGATTGATTGCGATTGTTGGTAGGTGAGTGATGGGTGTGTGGTGCATTTAGACGTATGTGAAGCTAGTGGCACAGTTGGTAGGATATGGCGTTTGAGGATGAATTCACTGACCTTGACCACTCATGTGAGGTCATTGAACTTCTTTCAGCACTGCATCCTTGAGGCTACATTGACCTGCACAGTTATCTGTTCCCATTGCCTTCTCACAGTTTGTCAGGAGCATGCTCATTGCACGCTGCATGCTGCATTAGAAACAACTGGTGCAGGTTACTCACGCATCACAACCCCTGCAATCATTTTCAGGCCTTAACAAATTTTGGCCCCATTGCCTTCAGGAAAGTCACTGAATGGGAACAAATTGGTAGAGAAATTTGTTGAGCAAGAAAATAATCACAATTAGCAATATAGTTCTTTTAAATTGTAATTTAATGTTAACTTTTACTGCCTAATTAGTACAGATTATCCAAGGTAATCTAACTGTCAAACACAAGGCAGCTGGAGCTAGATCTGAACTATGGGGTTATAAACCCTGTTTCGGGTCAGGATATATCTGACAACCTAACCTCCTCTCCCTTTCTTTTATTGGATTCTCTGCTGTTGAAAGTGTTTTATGGATCTTTCTAACTGCTCCATAAATATCAATAAAACTCATAGTCATAGTGATAAAGCATGGCTAATGGATTTTTTGTTTCTCTATTATGCAATGCATCGATGACTCTGTACCTACTTAACTAAATTTTATGAATATCTACTAAATCTTCAAAATTTGTTACTACCCCTGTTTAGAAATCTACACCATCTATTTAACAGGTCCAGGTTAAACATAGGCAGTATCCCCAGGGGGTCCTTGTTCTGTCACCGCTTCACTCTTTCTCTCTTTCACACACTATCCACCCACACTATCAGCTGCATTGTTTTGATGCTTTAACATGTTAACTGCATCCCTCGTTCCCAAACTCTGCCTTTGATTTCACATATTTCTTCAATCACATAACAATCTCTGTGGGGATAATAACATTCTTCTTGCACTGAGAACAGGAGACGTGCCCATATTTCACCGTAACAATCGAACCACTAACAAAACGGTGAGAATGTGTGGCTTGGAAATGTGCCTCCTGAGAATGTGATTTAGCAGGGATGCCCAAATTAGCAGTGAGGAACAACGAAGCTGCAATAATGATCCACTTAAGCACTTAAACAACAAATTACATTCACATAGAAGCTTTAACATAGCAAAATCCCACTAACAATTTTTCTTATTCTTTCATGGGATGTGAGTGTCGCTGGCAAGGCCAGCATTTGTTGCCATCCCTAATTACCCTTGAGAAGGTCACGGTGAACTGCTGCAGTCTATCTGGTGTAGGTACACCCACAGTGCTGTTAGGTAGGGAGTTCCAGGATTTTGACCCAGTGACAGCGAAGGTACGGCGATATAGTTCCAAGTCAGGATGGTGTGTGAATCATACCGAGCTAAAAGGAAGAAGGTTGTGGTTGTTGGAGGCCTCTTAACCCTAGCACATCACTGCAGAGTTCCTTCGGGTTGTGTCCTAGGCTGAACCACTGGCACTTGTGTGGCACAAATGTTGCAAGCCACTTAACAGCCCAAGCTTGAATGTTGTTCAGGTCTTGCTGTGTGCGGGCGCGGACTGCTTCAATATCTGAGGAGTTGCAAATGAAATTCTGCAAACGTCAGTGAACATCCCTCTTTGACCTTATGATACGAACATAAAAACATACGAATTAGGAGCAGGAGTAGGGCACTTGGCCCTTCGAGCCTGCTCCGCCATTCAATAAGTTCATGGCTGAACTGATTACTCCACATTTCCACCTACCCCCGATAACCTTCCACCCCCTTGCTCATCAAGAATCTATCTTATTCAAAGACTCTGCTTCCACCACCTTTTGAGGAAGAGAATTCCAAGACTCACGACCCTCTGAGAGAAAAAATTTCTCCTCATCTCTGTCTTAAATGGGTGACTCCTTATTCTTAAATAGTGACCCCTAGTTCTAGATCCTCCCACAAAGGGAAACATCCTTTCCACATCCACCCTGTCAAGACCCCTCAGGATCTTATATGTTTCAACCAAGTCGCCTCTTACTCTTCTAAATTCCAGCGGATACAAGCTTAGCCTGTCCAATCTTCCACGTAAGACAACCCGCCTATTCCAGGTATTAGTCTAGTAAACCTTCTCTATACTACCTCCAAAGCATTTACATCCTTCCTTAAATAAGGAGACAGTACTCCAGATGTGGTCTCACCAATGCTCTGTTCTAGCTGAAGCATAACCTCGCTACTTCTGTATTCAGTTCCCCTTGCAATAAACGATAACATTCTATTAGCTTTCCTAATTACGTGCTGTACCTGCATACTAATCTTTTGCAATTCATTCACTAGGACACCCTCATCCCTCTGCATCTCAGAGCTCTGCAATCTCTCACCATTTAGATAATATGCTTCTTTTTTATTCTTCCTGCCAAAGTGGACAATTTCCCACTTTCCCACATTATACTCCATTTGCCAGGTCTTTGCCCACTCACTTAACCTATCTATATCCCTTTGTAGCCCCCTTATGTCCTCTTCACAAGTTACTTTCCTACCTATCTTTGTGTCATCAGCAAATTTAGCAACCATACCTTCGGTCCTTTCATCTAAGTCATTTATATAAATTCTATTTTTTTCTGACAGCGGCTTTTGGTAATGATTCTGCTACTGTCATTTACACATCCTCTAGACTCATCTTTTTTTTTTAACTTACCCCATTACCATCTCCTTTGGCCAATCACCATCATCCTTCTCGTCATTTATCTCTTCTGCATTCCACCCTCTCACAGACCTTCCTTTTTGTTCTTTCCACCCCAGCCGCACTTAAAACTTGTTACATCTCTAACTATTTTTAGTTCTGATGAAAGGTCATCAACCTGTTTCTCTCCCCACAGATGCTGCCTGATCTGCTGAGTATTTCCAGCATTTTCTGTTTTATTTTCAGGTGGGGCCTCAGTTTGATGTCTGAACCAAAAACCGACACCTCTGACATTGCAGCACTTCCTCAATTCTACACCGAACTGTCAGCCTACTTAACAGATTGGAGTAGAGTTTCTACCAGCAGGAGACAGCTGAGGTGATTCTGCCCTCACCCTATGTGCACTGCCAATTGGGGTCGCTGGGTGGTGATCATAAGATCATAAGACAAAGGAGCAGGAGTAGGCCATTTGGCCTTTGAGCCTGCTCCACCGTTCAATAAGATCATGTCGATCTAATTGTGACCTTAACTCCACTTTCCTGCCTGCCCTCCATAACCCTTGACTCCCACGTGAATCAACAAAATAAATTCCTCTTCATTTCAGTCTTAAAAGGGAGACCCCTAATTTTGAAACTGTGCGCCCAGTTCTAGATTCCCCCACTCTGTCAAACCCCCTTAGAATCATATATGTTTCAATAATATCACCTTTCATTCTTCTAAACTCCAACGAGTATAGGTCCAACCTGCTCAACCTTTCCTCATGATTCCCCAGGAATCAGCCTAGTGAATCTTCTCTGTACTGCCTCCAATGCCATTGTATCCCTCCTTAAGTCAGGAGACCAAAACTGTATGCAGTACTCTAGGTGCACTCTCACCAATGTCGTGTACAACTGTAGTAAGACTTCCCTACTTTTATACTCAATTCCCCTTGCAATAAATGCCAACATTCTATTTGCCTTCCTAATTATTTGCCGAACCTGATTACTTGCATACTAACTTTTTGGGATACATGCTCAAGGACGCCCAGATCCATCTGTACCGCAGCATTCTGCAGTCTCTCACTATGTAAATAATATTCTGGTTTTCTATTCATCCTGCCAAAGTATACAACCTCACGTTTTCCCACATTATACTCCATCTGCCAAATTTTTGCCCATTCACTTAACCTATCTATATCATTTTGGAGTCATTTTGTGTTTTCCTCAGCCTGCTTTCCTACCCATATTTGTATTGTCTGCGAATTTGGCTACAATACACTCAGTTCCTTCTTCCAAGTCATGAATATAGATTGTAAATAGTTGAGGCCCCAACACTGATCCGTGTGACACTCCACTAGTTACCGCTTGCCAACCTGAAAATGCCTCATTTATCCCAACTCACTGTTTTCTGTTAGTTAGTTAATCCTCTATCCATGTTAATATATCACCCCCAACACCATGAGCTCTTATCTTGTGTAGTAACCTTTTATGGGATACTTTGTGTACATTAATGATTTAGACGTGAATATAGGAGGTATGATCAGTAAGTTGGCAGATGACACAAAAATTGGTGGTGTCGTAAATAGTGAGGAGGAAAACCTTAGATTACAGTACGATATAGTTGTGCTGGTAAGATGGGCAGAGCAGTGGCAAATGGAATTTAATCTTGAGAAGTGTGAGGTGATGCATTTTGGGAGGACTAACAAGGCAAGGGAATATACAATGGGTGGTAGGACCCTCGGAAGTACAGAAGGTCAGAGGGACCTTGGTATCCTTGTCCATAGATCACAGGTAGATAAGGTGGTTAGGAAGGCATATGGGATACTTGCTTTTATTAGCCGTGGCAAAGAATATAAGAGCAGGGAGGTTATGATGGAGCTGTATAAAATGCTAGTTAAGCCATAGCTGGAGTACTGTGTACAGTTCTGGGCACCAAGCTATAGGAAGGATGTGATTGCACTGGTGCAGAGTGCAGAAGAGATTGACCAGGATGTTGACAGGGCTGGAGCATTTCAGCTATAAAGAGGAACTGGAAAGGCTAGGGTTGGTTTCCTTGGAGCAGAGAAGGCTGAGGGGAAACCTGATAGAGGTATACAAAATTATGAGGAGCATAGATAGGGTAGATAGGAAGAAACATTTTCCCTTAGTGGAGGTGTCAATAACCAGAGGGCATAGATTTAAGGTAAGGGGCAGAAGGTTTAGAAGGGATTTGAGGATATATTTTTTCACCCAGAGGGTGGTTGGAATCTGGAACACACTGCCTGAAGGGGTGGTAGAGGCAGGAACACTCATGATATTTAAGAAGTATCTGGATGAGCACTTGAAATGCCATAGCATACAAGGCTACGGGCCAAGTGCTGGAAAATAGGATTTGAATAGATAGGCTTGATGGCCGATGCGGACACGGTGGGCTGAAGGGCCTGTTTCTGTGCTGTATAACTCAATGACTCTATGACCTTATTAATTGCCTTTTGGAAATCCAAATACACTGCATCTACTGGTTTCCCTTTATTCACCCTCTTTGTTACATCCTCAAATAACTGTAATAAATGTCCAAACAAAATGTCCCTTTCATGAAACAATGTTGACTCTGACTGATTGTATTATGTTTTTCTAAATGTCCCACAACTATTTCCTTAATAATGGATTCTAGCATTTTCCCAATGACAGATGTTAGGCTAACTGGCCTATAGTTTCCTGTTTTCCTTCTCCCTGCTTTCTTGAATAGAGGTGTTACATTTGTGGTTTTCCAATCTGCTGGGACCTTTCCAGATCTGGGGATTTTGGAAGATTACAAACAATGTATCCACTCTCTCTGCATCCATTTCTTTTAAGACCCTCGGATGCAGGCCATCAGATCCATGGGATTTGTCAGCCTTTAGTCCATTAGTTTTGCTAATACTTTTTCTCTAGTGATAGTGATTGTTTTAAGTTCCTCCGTTTTGCTTCTTGATTTCCTACTATTCTTGGGATGCTTTTTCTGTCTTCTACTGTGAATACAGATACAAAATACTTGTTCAAAGTCTCTGACATTTCCTTGCTTCCCATTATTAATTCCCCAGTCTCATTCTCTAAGGGACCAACACTTACTATTGCTACTCTCTTCCTTCTTATCTATTTATAGAAGCATTTGCTGTCTGTTTTTATATTTCTTACTAGTTTACTCTGATACTCTAACGTTTCTTTCTTTATTTTTTTTAAATCATCCTCTGCTGGTTTCTAAAAGTTTCCTAATCTTCTGGCTTACCACTAATCTTTGGGGAGGCAGTGGTGCAGTGGTATTGTCACTTGACTAGTAATCCAGAGGCCTGAGCTAATACTCTGGGGACATAGGTTTGAATCTCACCATGAAATTTGAATCCAATTCATAAAACATCTGGAATTAAAAAGCAGGTCTATTGGTGACCTGAAGCCATCGTTGATTGTTGTAAAAACCTATCTGGTTCACTAATGTCCTTTAGGGAAGGACATCTGCTGTCCTTACCTGGTCTGGCCTACATGTGACTCCAGACCCACAGCAATGTGGTTGACTCTTAAATGCCCTCTGAAATGGCCTAGCAAGCCACTCAGTTAAGGGCAATAAATGCTGTCCTAGCCAGTGATGCCCACATCCCATGAATGAATGAATAAAGAAAAGCATTGTACATCTTTTCTTTCAAATTATGCCATCCTTAACTTCCTTAGTTAACCACAGATGGTGCATCCTTCTCATAAGAGTCTTTTCTTTTCAATGGAATATATCTTTGCTGAGAGTTATGAAATATCTCCTTAAATGTTTACCGCTGCTTCTCTGCTGTCTTATCTTTAAACTTATTTTCCCAGACCACTTTAATCAACTCTATCTTCATAACCTTGTAATTGCCTTTATGTATGTTTAACACACTAGTTTCAGACCCAAATTTCTCACCCTCAAAGTGAATTTGAAATTCTATCATGTTATGATCACTCTTGGCTGGAGGATCCTTTGCTCGAAGGTCATTTATTAATCCTGCCTCATTACACATTTGCAGCTATAAAATAACCTGCTCCTGGGTTTTATTTTGTTTATATTTAGAAATACAGCACTGAAACACGCCCTTTGGCCCACCAAGCCTGTGCTGACCAACAACCACCTATTTATACTAATCCTATATTCCCTACGACATCCCCCTACACTACACTAGGGGCAATTCACAATGACCAATTTATTTATCAACCTACAAGTCTTTGGCTGTGGGAGGAAACTAGAGCACCGGACGGAAACCCACACGGTCACAGAGAGAACTTGCAAACTCCGCACAGGCAGTACCCAGAACTGAACCAGGGCTTCTGGAGTTGTGAGGCTGTGGTGCTAACCACTGCGCCACTGTGCCACCCCAGAATGTATTGTTCTAAGAAACTATCCCTAATACACTCTCTGAACTCTTCCTCCAGGCTACCTTTGCCAATTTGATTCATCCAATCTATATGAAGATTAAAATCACCCATGCAGTACCTTTCCTACAAGCCCGCATCATTTTGTGATTTATACTCTGTCCTACAGTGTAGCTACTGTTAGGGGAGCTATAAACTACTCTCACCAGTAACTTCTTTATTTGCTATTTCTTATCTCCACCCAAACTGATTCTACATCTTGATCTTCCGAGTCAAGATCATTTCTCACTATTGTACTGATCTCATCCTTTATTAACAGAGCTAGCACACCTCCTTTTCCTTTCTTCCTATCCTTCCAAAATGTCAAATGCCCTTGAATAATGAGTTCTCAGCCTTGGTCACCTTGCAACCATGTCTCTATAATGGCTATCATATCATACCCATTTATTTCTATTTGTGCTATCAATTCATCCATCTTGTTATGAATTCTTCGTGCATTCAGATAATGAGCCTTTAATTCTGTCTTTTTGTCATTTTTCCCTACTCTGATCTTATTTGCTGGTGCACTCTTATATTTGTACGCACTGTCCTTTCCTGTCACACTCTGATTATCATTACCCATATCACTACCCTGCATTATATCTTTGCCCTTTCTTGTTAACTTTCTAAATTTCCCCTTAGCTGAACCCTCCTCCCACTATTTAGTTTAAAGCCCCCTCCGCAGCCCTAATTATACGATTCGCCAGGAAACTGTTCCCAGCGCAGTGCAGGTGAAGGTGGTCCCAATGGTACAGCTCCCTCTTTCCCCAATACTGGTGCCAGTGTCCCATGAATCAAAACCATTTCTCCCAAACCAATCTTTGAGCCATACATTCAACTCTGATCTTCTTTACCCAATGCCAATTTGATTGTGGCTCTTGTAGTAATCCAGAGATTATTATCTTTCTGGTCCCATGACATAAACTCATTGAACCACTGGGGCACGGGTAGGGGGTGGGGTGGGGTGGGGTTCAAATTCCTATTTTTATTCAAATGTTTTATTCAAATGACACAAAGATAGGTAATATTGTTACCTTTCAAGATGCAATTAAATATGTACTTGAAGAGGATTAATTTGCAGAGTAATGGGGAAAATGTTGGGGTATGGGCTCAATTGGATAGCTCTTCCAAAAGGCCAGCACAGGCATAATGGGCCAAATGGCCTTTCTCTATGCTGAAAGTTTCGATGATAACTGTGAAGAGGACTATCGATGATTTCAGAGGGTCAATGGGTAAAGTGATCAATCAACTATTGACCTTTCATTCAGGTCCTGGGTTTGAAACCATTATCAGACTGTTTTAATGAAACTCTCCTAAAATGGAACGGGTTTCGTGTTGGCTTAATTCAGTTTCTAGTGGATGCAGCCCATAACACACAACTGTTTCAGAATTATTAGGTCTCAAATGTAAAACTATTTTTCTGCACAATCTTCATTAAAAGGTCTGCAGTTATACACTCTAAATTCATTATAAGGCTCTCAGCTATAACACAACTTCCATTATGAGGTAGCAAAATGTCAATTCCCAACTTTTTGCATTAAATTTTACCCTACAGTACACCCAGCTACATGCTGACAATGGATAACACTCACTTGTCATATATCTTATGTCAAATTCTGTAACGAGATCTGGATGAGTTTGAGATGCACCACAACAGAGGAGCCAATATTTGAAAACAGGGCAAGTTGTCTTGGTGATGGAGGAGCTGCTACATATTTGCCTAACATGTCAGATGGGTACAGCAGTTGTATGAGTAATATCCATTCTCAGTACAAACAGTGTACATCTCCTGGTTATAGCTGTCAGGAAACACACATTCGTCTAAGCTTTTGCTTTGGACAGTTTTCATCAGAACATACAGATTGCTTGGCGCTTAATACCCCCACTTATTGGCTGCAGCAGAGACAGCAGGCAGGTAGGCAATACATTTTCAGCAACTGTCCATTCAAAGTGATCTGGGGAATGACTCAACCTCAAAGTTTCTTTCCCCCTGGGAAAGTTCCTGGCCTGATCTTTTCTTATGTTGAGGATATTCACGCTGAAAGCGATAGAGTTTTGGACTCTCAGGGAATCAAGTTATATGGGGAATGGGCAGAAGAGTGGAGTTGAGGTTAAGAATCAGCCATGGTCTTTTTAAATGGCAGAGCAGGCCGAATGGATTACTCCTGCTCTTATTTCCTATGTTCTGAGATTTGAGTTCCAGCTGGGGCCAGCCAGGATTGGGTGGGATGGGAGGGTGGGGTTGAGGGAGGAGAGAGGAATGCAGTTGTAGCTTCTTATTGTCCATGACAGCATTTAAAGTCTAATATATTGCACCAAGTTTCAGCTGTTGAACAAAGGCTTCAGAGATCTGATTGAATTTAGAAGCTGTGCATGAAGGACAGAGGAGAATTATGTCTCAGACCTGGGCAAACTGCACTGGAACTTAAGCTGACAGCGAGCATCAGATCTTCATTCCCAGTGCCAGCTGATCAGCATTATCTGTGTCCAAATAAACAATGTGGTCAACCTTGCTTTGAATTCCTAATTCAATATTATAGAGAGCATGCATAGAATAATGAACCTTAGTCAAACAAAGAGCTCTGGCCTTTCCATGCAATTAAGCGTTTATTTAAGGCATTGTATTGAATGCAAACTTACAAATTGACCTGGTTCTGCGAGTGGGCAATTTTCTGAGAGGTTAAAAATAAATCAACTTCCCCCACCTCCCCCACCCCATGATGGTCTTCCTGACTTCACTAGTGCATAATGCACTACATTAATATTTAAAGAACAATTTAAAAGAAACTCGTTAATTAGTCTGTATTTAATTCTTTTCCAGGCTTGCCAGTGTTTGCCTTGTGCCTATTTGCCATGCAACCTTTATAGAAGAAATGATTTAATAATACTTGTAATGGGAGAGAAACTCAACAGAATGTCATAACTATAGCAAGTGGCCAAATTATAATGAAATGTCTTCGCCATTGGAGCCTCTGAGAGAAATGATCTTGTTTTCATTAATGACCCAGTCAAAGGGAATACGAGACGCAACGGTGATTATTATGGGAGTTAATTAAACAATCTTTATTTCAAGGACAGTGAGTTGTATCTAACGGCATGTGGTAGATGGTTAGATGCATAACGTACTTTTGTGTAATAGGTAGCATAGTTGGAGGCAGCTGTAGCACTGTCCCATGAAACTGACCTTGATGGTTGCTGAGAGTACAAAGATGCTCTTGAGAATTTATATATGGTTCTGAGGGGTACACCAGAGCCTTTCCTAAATAGAAGTAGGGCTTAATGCAGCTGAATTACCCTAATCCATCTGGTGTTGGTTAACTCAGCATTTGACTTTCTGAAAAGAGAGTTCTAGATAACACGGCCTAGAAGGGAGTTCCACATTAAGGAAAAACATGTCAATAGCAATCAGGGCAAATGGTGGAATTGGCACAGAATGTTGAGGTGCATCTGCAGAATCTCTTATGTTCCTGGCATAAATATGAAAGGTTGGTTGAAATGCCAGTGACTGTTGGTGGCACAGTACTGTGGTTATTTTTTTATTCTTTCATCGGATGTGGGCATCAATGGCAAGGCCTGCATTTGTTGTCCATCCCTAATTGCCCTTGAACTGAGTGGCTTGCTAGGCCATTTCAGAGGGCAGTTGAGAATCAACAATATTTCTGAGGGTCTGGAGTCAGATGTAGGCCAGATCAGGTAAGGACAGCAGATTTCCTTCCCTGAAGGACATTAGTGAATCCGATGGGTCTTTACAACAATCGATAACAGTTTCATGGCACCACTACTGAGACTAGCTTTCAATTCCAGATTTTTTATTTATTAATCAAACAAATTTAAATTCCACAAGCTGCCATGGTGGGATTTGAACCGGTGGCCCCAGGGTATTATCCTGGGCCTCTGGATTACTAGGCCAGTGACAATGCCACTATGCCACCATCTCCCCCACAGTATGATCTTCCAGGATTGAGATTCCTGCCAGTTCAGAGGCTGGCTCAGGGAAAGTGATCTTCTGCTCATAGAGCAATGATGTCCTTGGACCACAATGGCATCAGGAGCAAGAAATGGGTTTGCTCTGTAGCTCAAACAGTGTAACAGTACTTCCATGACTAGATCTCTCTTTGGCCTCCTTGTCTCGAGAGACAATGAGTAAGCGCCTGGAGGTGGTCAGTGGTTTGTGAAGCAGCACCTGGAGTGGCTATAAAGGCCAATTCTAGAGTGACAGACTCTTCCACAGGCGCTGCAGATAAAATTGGTTGTCGGGGCTGTTACACAGTTGGCTCTCTCCTTGCACTTCTGTCTTTTTTCCTGCCAACAGCTAAGTCTCTTCGACTCACCACTCTTTAGCCCCGCCTTTATGGCTGTCTGCCAGCTCTGGCGATCACTGGAAATTGACTCCCACGACTTGTGGTCAATGTCACACGACTTCATGTTGCGTTTGCAGATGTCTTTAAAGCGGAGACATGGACGGCAGGTGGGTCTGATACCAGTGACGAGCTCGCTGTACAATGTGTGCTTGGGGATCCTGCCATCTTCCATGCGGCTCACATGGCCAAGCCATCTCAAGCGCCGCTGACTCAGTAGGGTGTATATGCTGGGGATGTTGGCCGCCTCGAGGACTTCTGCGTTGGAGATACGGTCCTGCCACCTGATGCCAAGGATTCTCCGGAGGCAGCAAAGATGGAATGAATTGAGACGTCGCACTTGACTGACATACGTTGTCCAGGCCTCGCTGTCGTAGAGTAAGGTACTGAGGACACAGGCTTGATACACTCGGACATTTGTGTTCCGTGCCAGTGCGCCATTTTCCCACACTCTGTTGGCCAGTCTGGACATAGCAGCGGACGCCTTTCCCATGTGCAGGAAGAAGTTTAATGACCACATGTGAGTGGTCAAGGTCGGTGAATGCATCATATCTCCACAAATGAAGCACCAGCTTCACACTCTGCTCCATTAACCACACCCTCTTCACTCACCTAACAACATTCTCTATCAAGCACAACTCATACCTCACATTCATAGCTTCATCTCACCCTCACATATTTAACATTGCTGCAAGCCTCGCACCCACAGTTCACAGCGTGCATTCATTGCCAACTATTCAACTCTGACAGACTCATCACCGCACTCACTGACATATTTTCCTCTCTCTTGCATGACATAATCATAGACAGCAGCACATGTCAGGAGACCAGCAGGGCTGCATGTCCTCAACCCCATGGAGGAGACATGTTGGTCATCATTGGAGTGGCCGCAGCTGAGGACATGGCCAGCGGTGGGGCTGAAGCGATGGAAGAAGATGGTATGTTCCCACCTAATTCAAATTGTCACATCCCACTTCCTCTTTATCCCACAGTGTATTCTAATTCCCAAGCTGCAGATAATATATGCTTTCCCCCCATTCCTTCCCTGCAGCTCAACCCTTGTGCCCGTCTCCTTTCAGATATCCAGGAATTGCCACATGATCATGCACAGCTTTGGGAGTGTGAAGTCCAAGAGGAGTAGGGACTGATTATCATGAAACGCCATCATTCAATCTCACGTTGGAAGCCACCAGCTCAAATACTGCTTTTACTTTAGCACAGAGGCAGGATATGCACATGGTGAGTCACCGAGCATGCGTGGGCTGCAGCCAGGGCAGAGGGAAAGGCTTGTGCAGGTGCCAGCTTCTTGGAGGGCAAGGTCTCAGACAAGTTCTGTTGCAGAGAACTCAGGTGAGGACTTCGATAGGGTGGCGAACAGAAAACGGCTGATCGGCATCCACACAGGAACATTTGGTGCATTGGCAGGTCTTCCAGAAAGCCTACCATCACTGTCGAAGAGCATGGAGGAATCTGGCATGCGTGGTTGGGTTGCGCACTGGAGTCACGAGCCAGGTGGTAAGCCCTTGTCACTCAGCCACCACCCTCTAGTTTGATGTGGTGGCTCTAATAGTGAGGCAACAGTGGACTGACACAGATGAAAGGCATCACGATTGCCGCCAGGATAACAGGGATTAATTTGCATGCTGTGCTGGGTGTGGGCCCACACCAACTGTACATTCAGGAAGTGGAATCCTTTACAGTTGCAGTACATCTCTGTATTTAAATGCAGAACCTGCAAAGACATGTGGTTGCAAATCATCCTGCACCATAGGGAAGCCCATTATCCTGCCAAAACCATGTGCATGCTCCGCCTGTTTCTCTCTGCTCAGAGAGAACACAATGTACTCCACTCTCCTGGCAGCAGTGGATGGTGAACTGGGAGATGTTGCCTGCTCCTGCCTGGAAGGGTCTTGATGCAAAGAAATTCATGGCTACAGTCACCTTCAAAGTCACCGGCAACACCTACCTGCTCTGACGCTTTAGGTCTGACTGCAACACATGGCAGTGTTCTGCAAGTAACTTCTTTTTAAAAGATACATGTCACAAACACTGTTCTGAGCTTAGGTTGAGGCAAGGGAAATGCATCTGGGAGACCTTAGGTAGATAAGCCTCCTGCTGAGATGCTTTCTCCCCCTCCTCCTCTTCCCTTTGTGAGCAACTTGACCTTTTCTGTGCTGCCTTTGCTCAATCTCCCTCTCATGCTGCAGCTCAACAGAGATGGATCCAATAAGAACATAAGAAATAGGAGCAGAAGTAGACCTTGCAGCCCCTCGAGCCTGCTCCACCATGCAATATGATCATGGCTGATCTTCTGCCTCAAATCCACTTTCCCATTCACTCCCCATACCCCTTGACTCCCTGAGAAACCAGAAATCTGTCTATCCCAACCTTAAATGTATTCAACGATGGAGCACCCACTACCTACTGGGGTAGAGAATTTCAAAGATTCACAACTCTCTGAGTGAAGAAATTTCTCCTCATCTCAGTCTTAAATCATTGATTCCTTATCATGGGACTGTGCACCCGGGTTCTCGATGCCCCAGGCAGGGGAAACGATTTCTCAGTGTCCACCCTGTCAAGCCCCTTCAGAAACTTGTAAGTTTCAATAAGACCACCTCTCATTCTTCTAAACTCCTCTCAGTAAAGGAGAATCCTCTCAACCCACGGACCAATCTACTGAACCTCCACTGTACTGCTTCTAAAGCAGGTATATACTTTCTTAGACATGGAGACCAAAACTGGACACAGCATTCTAGGTGTGGTCTCATCAAAGCCCTGTATAACTGTAGCAAGACTTTCTTAGTCTTATACTCCAATCCCTTGCAATAAAGGCCAACATGCCATTTGCCTTCCTAACTGCTTGCAATACCTGCATGCTTACTGAATTCCTTGTATGACTATATTTAAGTCTCTGTGAACATCAGCATTTAGAAGTTTCATGCCTTTTAAAAAATAGTCCATTCGTGCTTTTCTATTCTTACGACCAAAGTGAATAACCTTACACTTCTCCACATTATACTCCATCTGCTACCTTGTTGTCCACTCACTTAACCTGTCTATATCTCTTTGCAGCCTCTTTGTACCTTCCTTATAGCTGACATTCCCACCTAGCTTTGTATCATCAGAAAACTTAGATACATTTCTCTCTGTCTCTTCATCTAAGTCATTCATGTAGATTGTGAATAGCTGAGGCCCCAGCACTGATCCTTGCAACACTCCACTAGTTACAGCCTACCAACTTGAAAATAATACATTTATCTTTACTCTGTGCTCCTGTCCATGAACCAATCCTCCATCCATGCAAATATATTACCCCCAACTCCAAGAACCCTTATCTTGCTTTTGCGTGGCACCTTATTGGATGCCTTTTGGAAATCCAAGTTGACAACATCTACTGGGTCTCCTTTATACCCTACTAGTTATATCCTCAAAATCTCTAATATCTTAGTCAAACACGATTTCTGTTGCCTCTGTCTGTCTAACAATGAAGCAGCCTATGAAGACCCACACCTGGTCCTGGATAATAGCCGGATTTGAATTAACAATTAAAGTAGCAGGTCATATTCATGCTTGCTACTCATCTGTAGCCTTATAATGGTGGCATAATCTAAGAATTGGAATGTGATTGCTGAATTTCTACAGGAAGTAGGGAGATTAAATCTTCAATATCATTTCTAACCTAACACTGTCAACCTTGAAGACTGATATGGGCACCTACAGTGAGAATGCCTAGTATATAAAAAGTTAAACTACTTTATGAATCCTTTTTGCGTGGAAGACTGTATTTCCTTTTAGTCATATATTCCTCAAAATGGTTTCTATTTTAGGAAGCTGTGCTTGACCTTTGCCCTTCCACCCTGATGTCTGGGTGCCTAACTGATGCTGAGGGAAGAGGATTCACTCAACACCATTTATCTCATATTGCATGCCTTGACAAGCTGTTGACAATTGTAAGTGAATGATTCTTTTCCGTCTTAGTTCAATTCTCTGTGGAGCTCGCTGGTGCAAAATTGGTGCAATTGAACAATTATTCATCAGTCACCCTCCACAAAGTTCCATTATTGAGAGTCCGGAAAACAGAAGTGTCGCATTAATGGAACAGAGCAATACCTTCCTGAAGCTGCAGGCAATGGTGCATCATTGGGCTAAGAGGAGCATAACATGTGAATTGTGAAAGAGAACTGCACCAAGGCTGCTTAGCACTGACACTGATTGTAAAGATAAAAACGTCTGTTCGATTGTGCTGTTGTCCCTCACCTTGATGACCACAAAAAAGTATATATTAGGACACAAACATAATGATCCTGCAGTACTTGAAACGCTTCTGTAAAGAATTCATTAGCCAGTAGAGAACTCAATTCTCTTTGGTTCAGACCGCTTCCAGTAATAGAATAGACCTGACATTCTTCATATTGATTATAGTAGAAAAAGGCTTTGAGGCCTGTCGAGGAAATAATTTCAGAGGCACTTTCAATTCTACGCCAACTCAGCAATGTAATGGAATACCTGACATGGGTGAAGGCAGCCATTAATCAGGGTGGCCTTTGGACAACCTTTTGAAGATGAATCCAATTGGTTGTGCATCAAGTGGCTCCAATTTTCAAGGGATCTTGTTTTTTTGAGCTTTATGATAAAGGTCAAAGTTTACTTTGTATTTCAGATTGAGGCAATACCAAATATTATAATAATGATTTCTGCCAGTTTGTCACATCACGAGGGGAGGAGTTGCAATTTATCCCTTACCTATTGTTTTAATGCTTTTATTCTTGTTAGTCTTTGTATATAGATTATTACACATCCTTGTCCTTGAAGAAAAAGTATAGTACCAAGACTACCAATCTGGGTTAAAATTGATAATGAGAGGGGAGTGCAGTGTAGCTATTTCAGAAATTCTAAGTTACTTTGAGTAATAATGGATGGAACAGATGGAACATTAATATGAGACAGAGTATGGACCAGAGAAGGCTAATATATAGCAATGTGAATTCTTCAGCCAATAAAATGGAATTTCTGTGTGTGTATTTATAAGTAAAGTATCTTTATTTGGGTTCCAACATATACAATTTTCTCTTTATAATATTTTCTTTTGAAGATCCTGACCTATAGCTATTGGAATATGCACTGAGTATTTGGTAATGCACAATTAACAAATATCAACACTTTCACAGCTGGCTAAAAGTAATAGAGATTGTAAAGTTTGAACACAACAACAACTTATATTTATACAGCACTTTTAATGTAATAAAACATCCCAAGGTCCTTCACAGGAGCATTATAAAACAAAATATGACACTGAGCCACATAAGGAGATATTAGGTCAGATGACCAAAAGCTTGGTCAAAGAGATAGGTTTTAACGAGCGTCTTAAAGGAGGAAAGAGAGGTAGAGGGGCGGTGAAGTGTGGGGAGGGTATTCCAGAAATTAGGGCCTAGAGAGCTGAAGGCACAACCACCGATGGTGGAATGACTGAAATCGGGGATGCTCAGGAGACCAGAATTAGAGGAGCGCAGATATCTCGGAGGGTTGTGGGGCTGGAGGAGGTTACAGGGATAGGAAGGGGCGAGGTTACGGAGGTCCATTTTAGATATTTACATAACTTGATGACGCTTACTTCTGTGAGAAAGAAAACCAGCAAATACTAACCAGGACACCAGGAAGAACTCCCCTGCTCCCCTTCAAAATTGCACAAGGTGATCTTTTATATTTGACTGAAAGGCAGACAGAGCCTCAGTTTAACACTGCTTCCAAATGATAGTACTGCTTAACAGTGCAGCACGCCCTCAGTATTACAATGAAGTGTCAGCCTGGCTAATGTGCTCAAAACCCTGGAGTGGAATCCACAACCTCCTGATTCAGAGGTGACGTTGCTACCACTGAGCCAAGGTTGATGCATAGTATTGAACATACAAAAAACCTATAGATGGGTGCAATTTTTCAGTAGCTTGATTTGGAGACTGTTAAACATGGTAACATTTTCCACATATGTCAGACACCTGACTAACCTAAGAAAATCCTTATCAGCTCAATTTATGGATAAAATAGCCCGAAACAAAAACACATTTTTCTTGTTCAGGGATGAACTATTGCTGATTCTGGATATCTGACATAAAAACAGAAAATACTGGAAATACTCAACAAGCCAGGCAGCATCTTTGGAGAGAGAAACAGAGTTAATGAATGAAATTTTATTGGCCCTTTGGAGACAGGGTGGGAGTCAGAAGGGCTGGAACAGTGTGAGTAACACCTCCGATTATGATGATTTAAGAGATCACATGTAATTAGCTGGCTCTGAGAAGATTTCATACGCGACTCCAGCCTCGCCCCCCCCACCTCGCAGTCTGCACGGCAACGCCACCTACTTCTGGTCCTGCTTCGATGTCGACACTTCGGGTCCTCTGATAAAATCCCAGCCAACGTTTCAGCTCTATGACCAGATTAAAGGTCATGGAACTGAAACATTGGGCTGAATTTTACACCCCCCAAAGAATGGGAAGGTGGCCAGAGGGTGGGTGGGGGGCGGGAGGGTGTAAAATGGAGCGGATGGCTTGGGAGGCCCTTCCTGACCCGCTCCCGCCTCAACCGTCACTTCACACAGGGCGGCGGCAGCGAAAAATGGCCTGCCCACCCCAGGCCAATCAAGGCCCTTAAGTGGCCACTTAAGAGCCTCCGCCCACTACCAAGGGGATTTTACCCTTGGCAGGCAGGCCTCCCAGGCCCGAGGAAAGCCGCCTAACAAAAGCAGGCAGCTCTCTTATGGCCTGGTTGGGGGGGCCTCCGGATCAGGCACCCTGTGCCTGATGGAGGGCCTCCCCTGCTGCCCCAATCACCCCCATCCCCCCAGTTAACCACACTTGCCTCACCGGTGCCCGACCGATCACCCCCGGCGAGGCAACAAAAACTTACCTTAGTTCCGGGGCTCCCCGACATCATCGTCTGTCGGCTGGGCTGCAATCCCAGCAGTGGCCACCACTCCCGGTGGCACTGCTGGGACTATGAGCTGCTGGCCCGCTGATTGGCCGACAGCTTTTTAAGGTGGGACTTCCTGCCTCAAGCAGGTGGAAGTCCCGCCTCAAAACAATTAAAGTCCGGGGACCCGCAAAATATGGGTTGGATCCCCGGGCCAGGCGGAAGCGGGTTTGTCACCGACTTTCAGTCAGTGGACGACTTCCGTCCGCCAAGGGTTAAATCCCAGCCATTAACTCTATTCCTCTCTTCACCGATGCTGCCAGGTTTTTCTTGTGGATGGGAGTTTCTAACCCTTAATTTTCATGAGCTCCTCAGCACATTCAAAGGAAAGGCACAGGATGAACAGGATCAAACACTGAATATTATTTTGAAGGTAGCCACTGCAGCAGTACAACAATGAACCCTATACAGCCCTCTCAGAGATTCAGACCTCATGCAGTTTAAGGCCGATCCCTTTTTCATTGTATTCCCTACAACAACTGAGATCCTGTAACCTCAACGTCCAACTTAATCAAGCCCTTTTTTTAATTATTAAATTCAGACAGAGTGCTGCAGATGGCTGAGCAAAAGAAAAGCAACCTAATTCTTAGAAAGGGCTACCAACCCCTCACTGCTATCTTGCAGAAAATGAATCTCTCCAATGTGGTGGAATGCTGCCCTCCCCACAATATATGGCTGATGCACCTATAAGACATAACCCATAAATTCAGCCTTTGCCTGCGAAAGAGGAGTTGGGACATTTCTTTGCTTCAGCTACCCAGGGTTAAACAAGAATTTTGCAAAGTAAAATCAAATATTTGTTTTGCATACAAACATACCAACAAGGAGCAGAAGTAGGCCATTCGGCCCCTCTAGCCAGCTCCACCATTCAATAAGATCATGGCTGATCTGTTTGCGTCTTGGATTCCGCACTCCCATCTACCCCCAATAACCTTTGATTCCCTCGCCTAACAAGAATCTATCTACCTCTGCCTTAAAAATACTCAATGACCCCACCTCCACCACCTTCTGAGGCAGAGAAAGTCGCACAACCCTCTGCATACGCCAGACAAACCAATCCACCTTATAAGGAGTTACATCCTGTTACTAGAGAGACGTAGACGGAAACTAAGCTCAGCATTTGAGAAATAAGACGACTGAGCCAGAGGCTGCATCAATATTTCTACTTCAGGCTGTGCTATGTAGCTAAATTATCAATCAAACTCTACCAGGATAGCCCATTAAATGCTTTTATTACCCCAAATGCAGCCGATTCAGTTTGCAGTCATCCTGGAGCTAGCTTTTAACTAGCTTCTCAGCCTTATTGCTCACCACGGGACACCAGACATTTAGTAGCCTACTCCAGGGGTCAGGACTGAAATACCTCTCAGCTATTTTGAAATACTTCTAATTTTTTATAACTTCAACTTTTTTATTCCATAATATTTTGCTTTATTTCTTCCCTCATACCATTGTCCCATTTCCAATATGTCTAGACCATCATCCTCATCAGGCACTCTTAGCCTAATGCTCTCCCATCTTATTATGATGACTCACGATCATATTTTCTTTTATTTTTCAAAGAACTACCCTATTTTTCGCTTGACAAAGTTAATTCAGTAGCTGTGGTGCCTAGCGGCTTTTAGAAAGCCTTTGACAAGGTACTACGCAGGAGACTACTAGAATAGGTTAAGGGGTACGGAACAGAAAAAGGGTAGTAAATTAAATTTAAATTGGTTAGTGGGGAGGAAACAATAGGATTCGGAGTTAAGAGGCAGTTTTCCAAATTGATAGGAAGTGTGTAGTGGTTTCCCACAGAGTTGTGTTCTGGACCGCTTCTAGTTACTGTGTGCATCCATGAGTTGGATGTAGGACCAGAGGGAATGGTACCCAACTCTGCAGTCAATAGGGAAATAGGAGGTGCAATAATTAATTTGGAGGACCAAAGGAACCTTCAAGATAACATTGATATGATAGAGGAATGGACGAACAGTTACCGATGCAATTCAATATCAGTAAATGTGAGATGCTACGTCTTGGTATAAACAGTAAAAGTAACAATTATACTCTGAATGAGGGAAAGCTAGGTGTTGTGGAACAGCAGCAAGATTTGGGAAACAGAGTTAATGGATGAAATTTTAATGGCCCTTTGAAGACAGGGTGGGAGCCGGAATGGCTGGAACAGTGTAACACCTCCCATTATGATGATATAAGAGATCACGTGTAATTAGCCGGCTCTGAGAAGGAATTGGGGGATCAGGTTCACAAGATATTAAATGAAGCATCTCAACTTAAAAACACAAAGGGAATATTAAGTTTATGGTATGTAGCATAGCATATAAAAATCTTTTTTAAAATTCGTTCATGGGATGGGGGCGTCGCTGGCTAGGCCAGCATTTATTGCCCACCTCTAATTGCTCTGGAGAAGGTGGTGGAGAGCTGCCTTCTTGAACTGCTGCAGAACATGGTGTGTAGGTACACCCACAGTGCTGTTAGGAAGTGAGTCCTAGGATTATGAGCCAGCGACAGTGAAGGAATAGTGATACTGTTCCAAGTCAGGTTGGTGTGTGGCTTGGAGGGTAATATGCAGGTGGTGGTGTTCCCATGCATCTGCTGCCCTTGTCCTTCTAGGTGGTAGAGGTCATGGTTTTGGAAGGTGCTGTCGAAGGAGCCTTGGTGAGTTGCTGCAGTGCATCTTGTAGATTGTACACACTGCTGCCACAGTGCATTGTTGGTGGAGGGAGTGAATGTTGAAGGTGGTGGATGGGGCCAATCAAGCGAGCTCCTTTGCCCTGGATGGCGTCAAGCTTCTTGAGTGTTGTTGGAGCTGCACCCATCAGGCAAGTGGAGAGTGTTCCATCACACTCCTTGTAGATGGTGGACAAGCATTGGGGAGTCAGGATGTGAGTTACTCACTGCAGAATTCCTAGCCTCTGACCCACTCTGGTATTTATGTGGCTACTCCAGGTCAGTTTCTAGTCAATAGTAACCCCCAAGATGTTGATAGTGGGGGATTCACCATTGCTAATGCCATTGAGTGTCAAGGGGAGATGGTTAGATTTTCTCTTGTTTGAGATCGTCATTGCCTGACACTTGTGCAGTGCGAATGTTACTTGCCACTTATCACCTCAAGCCTGGATGCTGTCCAGGTCTTGCTGCATATGGACATGGGCTGTTTCAGTATCTGAGAAGTCACAAATGGTGCTGAACATTGTGCAATCATCAGCAAACATCCCCATTTCTGACCTTATGATGAAGGGAAGGTAATTGATGAAGCAGCTGAAGATGGTTGGGCCTAGGACACTACCCTGAAGAACTCCTGCAGTGATGTCCTGGGACTGAGATGATTGACCTCCAACAACTACAACCACTTTCCTTTGTGCTCAGTATGACTCCAACCAGTGGAGTGTTTTCCCCCTGGTTCCCATTGAATCCAGTTTTCTAGGGCTCCTTGATGCCATCGGTCAAATGGTGCCTTGATGTCAAAGACAGTCACTCTCACCTCACTCTACATAAAACCTGAAAAAGAACACAATCCAGAGCTTAAGGTACAGATTCATTAGTACTCTGCTGCTTTAAGAAAATACAAATATAAAGGAAGGCTTCAAAATAATGAGGCATCTTTTGTTAAACCAGAATTGATGGAGATGTTTAAAATTATCCATGAACTGGACAGAGTAGATACAAACAGTATATTAATACAAAAGCAAAATACTGCGGATGCTGGAAATCTGAAATAACAGCAAAAGATGCTAGAAATACTCAGCAGGTCAGACAGCATCTATGCAGGGAGAAACAGAGTCAACATTTCAGGTCAATAGTAATAAAAAATGTAAGCAATTTAGAACATAGAGCAGGAAAAACTTTTTTACACCGAGGATTGTGAAGATGTTGAATGCACTACTAGTGTCAATAACTGAAGCAGAGACAATGGTTGGAATTTCCTCAGAGCTGCTCATGTTCTGCCACAGTAACATCACCAGAATGCGGTGAAAACCCCGTTTGCACCTGACTATCTTTGATGAAATTCCGATGACTTTGAAATGCTCTTTTCAATGTCCCACTCAAACTGCTTCCCATGGTCTGCTTATAAGCCAACCTTGAAAACTGGCAAATCCTGATCAACAGCTTTCAAAAATAGTCGGCATCTCAGCACACCCTTGACATGTGAAAGCAAGTAGTTACACAGATTGTAGCAACATTCCTCCATTTGTATTTGAGAAAATAACATAAAAACATGAAAACCTGAAGGGAAACTCCAAAGTAAGACACAAAACTGATGATGCCTTCTTCAAAAGATGTTGAATTTTCACATTAAAAATGTTGCATATTGGTGAAAAGGAAAGTGGTAGTGATAGGGGACGGTATATTCAGGGGGAATAGATACTGCTCTCTGCAGACATGAACAGGAATTCTAAAGGTTGTGTTGCCTACCCAGAACCAGGGTTAAGGATATCTCCTCTTGGCTGGAGAAGAACTTGGAGTACAAGAAGGAGGATCCAGTTGTTGTGATCCACATAGGAACCAATGGTATAGGTAGACTTAGGGATGAGATTCTGCTTGGAGCGTTTGAGGACCTAAGGTAGAAATAAAAATGCAGAACCTAACAAGTAATAATCTCTGGATTGTTTCCTGAGCCACACACAAATTGGCTTAGGGACAAGCAGATTAGAAGGTTAAATGCATGGCTGAAAGATTGGTGTGAGAGACATGGGGTTTGACATGGGACACTGGTACTGGGGAAAGAGAGAATTGTTCCATTGGGATGGGCTCCACTTAAACTGGGCTTGAATCAGCGTCCTGGTGAATCAAGTAGCTACAATGGTAGATAGCGCTTTAAACGAATGAAGTGGGGGGGCGAGGTGGGTGGTTCAGAGGATTCGGGCAAGGGTACATTCAAAAACAATAAGAGAAAGGCTAAGTCTGTAGAGCAGGTAATGATTTCAGTTAAAATAAGCAGTGTGGGTCAGGAAGGAACGGAGAGCTTTACGAAGGTAATAGAGCATCAAAGATTAAGGTTACATCAGGGAAAAGTAGACAAAAACTTTAGGCTAGTGGCACTACATCTGAATGTGCAAAGCATTCGCAACTAAATAGATGAACTAATAGCACAGCTAAAAGTAAATGGGTTGATCTAATAGCCATTAAGGAGATGTGGTTGCAAAGTGACCAAGGTTGGGGACTAACTGTTCCAGGACACTTGACGTTTAGAAGAGATAAGCAAAATAGAAAAGGTAGCCCTGATAATAAAGGATGGGATAAAGATAGTAGAGAGAAAGGATCTTAGTTTAGAAAATCAAGATGTAGAATCAATTTGGGTAGAGCTAAGAAATAACAAAGGACAGAAAACATTGGTGGGAGTAGTTTATAGATCTCCTAACAGTAGTTGCAGTGTTGGGCAAAATATATATCAGGAAATTAGAGATGCATATAATAAGTGCAATACAGTAATCGTGAGAAGTTTAATCTTCATATAGACTTGGTAAACTATATTTGCAGTAATGGTGTAGAGGGTGAGTTCATGGACTGTATTCAAAACTGTTTTCTAGATCAGTATGTTGAGGAACCAATAGAGAGCAGGCTGTTTTATATCTCGTATTTTGTAATTAAAACACATTAATTAATAATCTTTTGCAAAGGTACCTCTAGGGAAGAGTGATCATAAAATAATAGACTCTTGGAGTGCATTTGACAATGATTTGATTGAGACCAAAACTAGGATCTTAAATCTGAACAAAGCAAACTACATAGGTATGTAGGTACATACTAACTTAAAAAATAGAATGGCAGATAAGCGATGGCAAATATTTAAAGAATTAATTCATAATTTTCAATAATTGTATATTCCCTAACAAAAGAAAAACGTCATCGTAAAAATGGTCCAACTGTGGCTAACAAGAGAAGTTAAAGTATTAGATTAAAAGGAGAGGCTTATGATGTTGCCAAAAATAAAAATTAGCCTGAGGATTGGGAGGATTTTAGAATTCAGCAAATAATGGCCAAGAAATTGATGAAGAAGGAGAAAAGAGAACATAAGAATAAATTAGTAAGAGATACAAAAACAGATTGTAAAAGCTTTGATAGGTATGTAAAAAGGAAGAGATTAGCAAAATTAAATGTGAGTCTGTTAGAGACTGAGAAAGAAGAAATTATAATATAGAATATGGAAATGATAGAGACATTAAATAAATACTTTGTGTCTATCTTCATAGTAGAAGACAGTAGAAGAAACATACTGGTAATAATAGGGTCCAGGGAGAATGAGGAGCTTAAAGAAATTAGTATTAATAAAAAAATAGAATTGGAGAAATTAATGGGACTAAAAGCCCACAAATCATATGGACTTGATGGCCTATATCTTAGGGTTTTAAAAGAGATGGCTATAGAGATAGTGGACGCATTGGGTTTGATCTTTCAGAATTCCCTGGATTCTGGTACAGTCCCCATGGATTGGAAGGTAGCAAATGCAACCCTGTTGTTTAAGAAAGGAAGTTAGCCTGATATCAGTAGTAGGGAAAATGCTAGGATCTATTATTAGGCACATACAAACAGAGCACTTAGAAAATCATACTATGAATAGGCAGAGTCAATGTAGGTTTATGAAAGGGAAATTGTGTCAGACAAATCTGTTGAATAGATAAGGAGGAACCAGTGGATGTAGTGTATTTGGATTTTCAAAAAACATTCGATCAGGTGCCACACAAGATGATATTATATAAAAATAGGGCTCATGGGATTGGGGGTAATGTATTAGTATGGGTTGAGGATTGGTTAATGGATAGAAAACAGCATTGGAATAAAAGGGTCATTTTCAGGTGGTGGGCTGTAACTAGTGGAATGCCACAAGGATCTGTGCTTAGGCCTCAGCTATTGAGGCAGAGACCCTCAACTCATTCAAAAGGAGTCTGGATACGCCGTAATCTGCAGAGCTATGGACCAAATGCTGGAAGGTGGGATTAGAATAGATGGATCGTTTTTCGGCTGGCACAGACACGATGTATGATTTACAATCTATATTAATGGTTTAGATGAGGAGACCGAGTGTAATGTATCTAAGTTTGTTGACGATACGAAGTTATGTGGAAAAATGAGCTGTGAGGAAGTCGCAGAGGCTGCAAAGGGACATCGATAGGTTAAGTGAGTGGACAAGAACATAGAAAGTGTCAATTTATCTACTTACGTAGGAAAAATAGAAAAACAGAATTTTTTTAAATGGTGAGAGATTGGGAAACGCTAGTATTCAGAGGGAATTGGGTGTCCTTGTACATGAGTCACAGAAAGTTAACAGTAAGGTACAGCAAGCAATTGGGAAAACAATTGGCTTTTATTACAAAGGGATTGAAGTATAAGAGAAAGAAGTCTTACTACAGTTATATTTTACTGTAGTAAAATCACACCTGGAGTACTGTGTACAGTTTTGGTCTCCTTACTTAACGAAGGATATATTTGCCTTAGAGGGAGAGCAATGAAAGTTCACTCAACTGATACCCGGGATGAGGGGATGTCCTATGAGGAGAGATTGAGTAAACTAGGTCTGTATTCCGTAGAGTTTAGAAGAATGAGAGGTGATCTCATTGAAGCATATAGACTTCTTAAGGGGCTTGACACGGTAAATGCTGGGAGGATGTTTCCTCTGACTGGGGAGTCTAGAACTAGGGCTCACAGACTCGGAATAAGGAATCAGCCATTTAGGACTGAGATGAGCAGAAATGTCTTCACTTAAGAGGTTGTGAATCTTTAGAATTCTCGACTTCAGAGAGCTGTGGGTGCATTGTCATTGAGTATTTTTAAGAGAAAGATTAATAGATTCTTGCATACTAAGAGAATTAAAGGATATTGAGAGAGTGTGGGAAAGGGTAACTGAGATATAAGATCTGTCATGATCATGAATGGCACAGGAGGCTCAAAGGGTCAAATAGCCCACTCCTGCTCTTATTTCTTATGTTTTACTTATAAACACAGTTACACTTTACAAATGATTGATTTACAATCCAAAAAAAGAAAGCCCAATGTTAGTTCAGTCTCAAGTGCTTCATGAGTTGGGAGGGGGTGGGGAGGGTGGGGCGGTGGTCAAGCTCACATGGCCAGGCCATTTTAATCCCTGGGTCTCATTGCAATAACTTAGGACTGACTCCAGCCTGAAACCCAGCTGGAATGATAAGCAGGTGGGTGAGAGAGGGAAATTATGTGGCAACAGGCCACCAATGAGGACCCAAGGAAATGGTCTCCAGCAGGCAGCAATGTGCATTGGTCAAGGTTGGCAGCTGATTGCACTTGAGGGAGAGATGGAGTCCTGGGCAGGGGGTGGGGGCCAAGGTTTCCTAGTGGGGCCTAGAGGAGCAATGAAAAAATAATTACTTACCATCTGGACCTGTTCCTGCATAGTGTCAGGTAATTCCTGGTGATGTTGGCATCGAACGCCAAATGAACATTGGGACTTGAATGATTTCAACTTTTGCATTTTAATTTGGTAATTACTTGTCTGAGGCAAAGGTCTTGCATGCTGTAAAAGGGGTATGTGGCATGCAGTGGACGAGGGTCTAGTGAGTAGGACACTGCTCTGATTTGTTGGAGGGGAAGGATCCCAAATGCCCAGTTCCCGTTTGGCCCAGGTCAGTAACATTTTGACCAATTTGACCATCAATCAGACAACAATTATCTCAATAATCCCTCGCCCACATCACCAAGGCAATTTACACCCCTCTGAATTTAGTTCATAGAGAAACAATCCCCCATCTAACTCCTTACCCTTTCACAGAGATATTCACCTCTCTTCTAACTCGCTCACTTAAACTTTTTACTCTTCTTCATCTTCAACTCAGTTAAGCTGGCAATGTTCTTGATTGGCAGAGCAGACTTGAAGGGCCAAATGGCCTATTCCAGCTCCTATTTCTTATGTTCTTATGTTCCACTCCCTCAGTACAAACTGGTACTCTCCCACATCCTGCCCCTACACCTCACCCTATACACTAGTTCATGCTGGTGTGCTCTCTCTCTCTCTGCTAACCCTCTCAATTAGTACTGGTTCATTCCTTCCCCATCCATCATTAAGCACCATTCCCAACTTCTGTCCCCTTCCCTTGTTGTTTCATAATTATCAATTCCTTCTTTCCTCATTACCATGTACTTTCCCCTTTCTCTAAGGGCCACTCTGCATATCTGCACACCCGAAGTGCTTCCTAGTCCACCTGCCCTGAGTGCGTCCTGGCTGGTTCATGAGTTTAAGTCATAGGTCATAGGTCAGGTAAATGTAGATTTTATAGTGTAGGTATTTGGAAGTATAGCAGGGCCTATCAGGGATGCATCTGGCTGGATTCTTGAACTCTCCTGGGAATGTCTCCAGATAACCCCGAAAAATGCTACTGGGATATAAGTGAGCAAAAAAAAAGAAGTGACCACATCCCTTCTTCACTCAACACCCCCCGCCCCTCCCCCTCACCCTCCCTCTCCCCCCCCCCCCCCTCACCCCACCCCCAACCACCAAGTTGGGATTTCCTCCCTCTTTGTCAATAGGGCAGAAATCCAGTCGATTCAATATCTGGGCACTCCACTAAAATTCCACACTTTCCAGAGATGGAATTTTTAAATTTATCACTAACATTTTCTTTCCTGTGAGAATGCTTATTTTCAAAATAATCAGCCATTTGATATTCTAGCTGGCAGTGTTGGACTAGCCTTGATGAAAACACCTTTGAATAAAAGCACAAAGCATACTGCAAATGCTGAAAATCTCAGACAGCTAATGCTGGAAACACTTAGCAGCAAAAAGGCAGCAGCTGTGGCAGTTCCAACCCTTTGTCAAAGCTGGAATATATTACAAACGAGCAACATTTAAAAAGGAATACAACAAAGGAAAGGGGAAGGGAATACACACACAGAAACAGAATGACCTTTGAAGTGTAATGTTCTTTCTGTATGCCAGCTATTTTTAAATTGGTTATGGAAGTGACAGGACATAAACCTGTAGATTAAGGAATCATAGCAGGATGATACTTGAGAGCAGAACATTCTGTGTTAGTGGTGGAGGAGCCAGTATTTTTTACCTAGCATCCCACAGCTACAGTAATGTAGGGGTATAATTTTATACTGAATTATGTCTGTCAGGCCACTGCTATTAAGAGTTCCAGCCATGGGCATAAGAACAGTTAGCAGGTTTGGTATATGTATCACTTACCCATTACATTCTCTCACACTGTGGACAATACAAATGTACGCAATTTAGGAAATCTCTACTGGCCAATTAGTGCATCACATGCTGGGACCTTCCTATTCAGTTTAGTGCGAGAACAAGCTCCATGCTGCTCTCATTGGTATATCAGCTGTCAGGAACCAATCATTTTGTACCTTATAATGAGATGAGATCTCAGAGTGAAGTCCTGTAACATAAACTTTAACACGGAAAAGTTGGCCGTTAGTTCTGTGACAAGAGATAGGATTATAACTGAGAAGCCTTCTGATGAAGGCAGATGTGCCCAAGAATCTCCCCAGACAAATAGTGCAATGTCCCAAGTAAGCAGCTTGCTGCCACTTTGCAGTGCGGAATTCAATAATGGCCAAGTGCTTTGGGATGTCCTGAAAGCTTGAGAAAGCACTATTAAGATGGAAATTCTTTCTTTAAATTCAGGAATCCATATCCAAATTTATACAATATGGAAATATTTAACAGGATTCACTGAACGCTAGAGATCTGTACATTGTTTTTCAGCACAGAGTTGATGAAGAGAATATGCTTCCATCAGAGTTAATTTGTGCTAAATCAATCAGCTGTTTTAGAAAGGAAATGTGTGATCAACTGGCTAGAAATCTGATTGAAGGTTATAAGGATACATTTCGGCATTGAGGATTAAATTGTTTATGGAGCACTGCAAGATATTGAGACATAAGAACATGAGCCAACTCTGTCATTCAATTACATCCTGGTTGATCTGTACCGCAATCTCATTTACTTGAGTTAGCTCCAAATCTTCTTGATCTGCCTACCTAACCAAATCTATCAATCTCAGTCTCAGAGACTCCCATTTTCTCAGTGGCCACAGCCTCTTAGGGGAGAGAATTCCGTTTGTTTGCAAAAGTTCTCTCTGATATCCGTCCTAAATGGGCTAGCTCTAATTCTAAAATTATGTCCCCTCATTCTTGATTTCCCTGCCAGTGGAAATAGCTTCTCTGTATCTACCCTATCCTTGCAGCATTTTAAACACCACGATCAGATAACTCCTCAATCTTCTAAACTCAGGGAAAGAATAGCCACATTCAAGCAAGCTGTCCTCATAATTTAACCCTCTTACCCCTGGTATCATTCTGGCGAATCTGAAATGCACCTCCTTAAAAACCAATATATCTATATTAAGTGCACAGCAATATTAGCTGAAGGGTATTACCTGTGTCTCACATGGTAATCTCCTGTTCCCCCACTACGTAATTCTTGAGTTCTTGGAAGTTTTACCAGTATGTAATCACCTCCCATGGTATGCCAGTGATGGAGTGGACAGATGCTTAGTCTAGTGGATGAGGTTCTGATCAAATGGACTACTTTGTCATGGATGGTGCTGAGCTTCTTGAGTGCTGTTGCAGTTGCACCCATTCAGGCAAGTGGAGAGTATTCCATCAACTGCAAGATGTTAATGGTGGGGACTTGGCGATGGTAATACCACTGAATTTCAAGAGGAGTAGCACTTCAAGCAGCACTTGCTGCCATGAATGTTACTTGCTACTTATGAACCCAAGGCTGAATATTGTCCAGGTCTTATTGAATGAGAGCACAGACTGCTTCAGTATCTGAGGAATTAGAAATGAAGCTGAATGCTGTGCAATCAGCAGCATTCCTAGCCTTATGATGGATGGAAAATTGGAAGATGGATTGATGAATCATAGAGTTATAGAGGCGGTGGCATAGTGGTAGAGTCACTAGACTAGTAACCCAGAGCTCCAGGCTAATGCTCTGGGGACATGGGTTCGAAACCCACCATGGCAGATGGTGGAATTTGAATTCAATTAAGAAATCTGGAATTAAAAGCTAGTCCAATGGTGACCATGTCAATTGTTGTAAAAACCCATCTGGTTCACTAAAGTCCTTTAGGCAAAGATATCGGCTGTCTTTACCTGGTCTGGCCTACATGTGACTCCAGAGCCACAGCAATGTGGTTGCCCTGAGTGTCCTCAACATTGACTCCGGACCCCATGAAGTCTCATGGCACATGTAAAATAGGGGCAAGGAAAACTCCTACTGATTACCACCGAACACCCCCATCCCCCGCCTTGGCCAAGAATCAGTGCTTCTCCATGTTGAACATCAATTGGAAGAAGCACGGAGGGTGGCAAGGACAGAAAATGTACTCTGGGTGGGGGACTTCAATGTCCATCACCCAAGAGTGACTCGGAAGCACCACTACTGACTGAGCTGGCTGAGTACTAAAGGACATAGCTGCTAGACTGGGTCTGCAGCACGTGGTGAGGGAACCAACACGAGGGAAAAAACAATTCGACCTCGTCCTTACCAATCTACCTGTCACAGATGCATCTGTCCATGAGCGTATTGGTAGGAGTGACAACCGTACAGTCCTTGTGGAGATGACGTCCTGTCTTCACATTGAGGATACCCACCATCGTGATGTGTGGCACTACCACCGTGCCAAGAGGGATAGATTTTGAACAGATCTAGCAGCTCAAAACCGGGCATCCATGAGGTGCTGTGGGCTATCAGCAGCAGCAGAATTGTATTCAACCACAATCAGTAACCTCATGGCCCGACATATCCCCCACTCTACCATTACCATCAAGCCGGGGGACCAACCCTGATTCAATGAAGAGTGTAGGAGGGCATGCCAGGAGCAGCACCAGGCATGCCTGGAAATGACATGTCAGCCTGGTGAAGCACCGACACAGAACTACTTGCATGCCAAACAGCGGAGGTAGCATGTAACGGACAGGGCTAAGCGATCCCAGAACCAACGGATCAGATCTAAGCTCTGCAGTCCTGCCACATCTAGTCCTGAATAGTGGTGGACAATTAAACAACTGACAGGAGGAGGAGGCTCCACAAATATCCCCATCCTCAACGATGGGGGAGCCCAGCACATCAGTGCAAAAGATAAGGCTGAAGCATCTGCATCAATCTTCAGCCAGAAGTACCGAGTGTATGATCCATCTCAGCCTCCGCCTGAGGTCCCCAACATCACAGATGCTGGTCTTCAGCCAATCTGATTCACTCCACGTGATATCAAGAAACGGCTGAAGGCACTGGATACTGCAAAGGCTACAGGCCCTGACAACATTCCGGAAATAGAAGTTAAGACGTGCTCCAGAACTAGCTGCGCTCCTAGCCAAGCTGTTCCATTACAGCTACAACACTGGCATCTACCCGGCAATGTGGAAAATTGCCCAGATATGTCCTGTACACAAAAAGCAGGACAAATCCAACCTGGCCAATTACTGCCCTATCATCTACTCTCGATCATCAGCAAAGTGATGGAAGGGGTCATCGACAGTGCTATCAAGCAGCACTTGCTCAGCAATAACATGATCACTGATGTTTGGGTTCCGCCAGGGTCACTCAGCTCCTGACCTCATTATGGCCTTGGTCTAAACATGGACAAAAGAGCTGAACTCCAGAGGTGAGGTGAGAGTGACTGCCCTTGACATCAAAGCAGCATTTGACCGAGTATGGCATCAAGAATCCCCAACAAAACTGAAGTCAATGTGAATCGGGGGAAAATCTCTCCACTGGGTGGAGTCATACTTAGCACAAATGAAGATGGTAGTGTTTGTTGAAAACCAATCATCTCAGCTTCAGGATATCGCTGCAGGAGTTCCTCAGGGTAGTGTCCTAGGCCCAACCATCTTCTGCTGCTTCATTGATGACCTTCCCTTCATCATAAGGTCAGAAGTGAGGATGTTCGCTGATGATTGCACAATGTTTAGCACCATTCACAACTCCTCAGATACTGAAGCAGCCCGTGTCCATATGCAGCAAGCCCTGGACACTATCCAGGCTTGGGCTGGTAGGTGGCAAGTTACATTTGCACCACAGATGTGCCAGGCAATGATCATCTCAAACATAGAGAATCTAACCATCTCCCCTTGCCGTTCAGTGGCATTACCATTACTGAATCCCCCATTATCAACATCCTGGAGGTTACTATTGACTAGAAACTGAACTGGACCAGCCACATAAATGCTGTGGCTACAAGAGCAGGTCAGACACTGGGACCTCTGCAGGTGAGTAACTCACCTTCTGACTCCCCAATGACTGTCCACCATATACAAGTCACAAGTCAGGAGTGTGATGGAATACTCTCCACTTGCCTGGATGGGTGCAGCTCCAACAACACTCAAGAAGCTTGACACCATCCAGGGAAAAGCAGGCTGCTTGATTGGCACCTCATCCACAAACATTCACTCCCTCCACCACCGATGCACAGTGGCTGCAGTGTGTACCATCTACAAGATGCACTGCAGCAACTCACCAAGACTCCTTAGACAGCACCTTCCAAACCTGCGATCTTTACCAACTGGAACGTTAAAGGCAGCAGATGCATGGGAACACCACCACCTGCAAGTGCCCCTCCAGGCCACACACCATTCTGACTTGGAAATTTATCGCCATTTCTTCACTGTCACTGGTTCAAAACATGTGACTCCCTTCCTAAAAGCACTTGCCAAGGAAAGAGGTGACCTTCACACCTTGTAAGAATGTAATATAATAAGCATGTTTCACATTTGTAGTAACCTTACCCACGCTACCTTGAACAAAATCTACAACATACCAGAACTGTGTATAAAGTACCGTAAGAGCTTTCATACTCTCTTCCTTGCCCGACACGTATTCCTTCACTCACAGCCTAAAATAAAGGCAGGCAGTGAAGACCGGAAAACCTCAAATAATGGAAAGCAGCATACCTTCCTACAACTCTTATTGCCTCCATTAAGGACTGCTTATTGATATCTGAGTTGCATTCCCCATTATCCAATTAAAAGCTTTTGTACCATTTACTTCCTTCTTAAATGACAAAGTAATCAATACACAATGCCAGAAACAGCTACAGGTCATGGTATCTACAGATTCCAGCCTCTTATCACAAACAAGGATGACGATATACAGAAAAAGCAGTGGGTGATGGAGAAATAGGAGGGAAGGTGCAAAGTGCAGTTTGGTTCTAACCGCATTTTCTAATGTCTCTTCAGCTCCTGCAGCATACATACACCAGTTCTCAAAATATGTTAACATTATACTTTGCACTGAAAATACCATAATCATGTTGCTGCTCATTACTTATGCTTACCTACCATGTTTTTGTGCCTTTCTAAGTGGGTAAGCAGGTAAGTGTCGGCTTTAGCTCAGTGATAGCACTCTTTTCAGAATCAGAAGGCCATGGTTTCAATCCCCACTCCAGACACAAGCACATAATCTAGGCTGATACTTCAGTGCAGTACAGAGTGAGTGCTGCACTATCAGAGGTGTCCTTATCTGAGATGAGGCATTAAACCAAGGCTTTCTAAGGTGAACATAAAACATCTCATCTGATGAATAGAAGAGAAGTTCTCCTCTATACTCTGGCTAACATTTATCCCTCTATCAAAATATTTCTTAAAAAAATATTAGTGGGACCTTGCTTTGCACAAATTGGCTGCTATGTATTTTTACATTACTACAGTGACTGCACTTCAAAAATCCCTAATTAGCTGTAAGGAGCTTTGAGATATCGTAAGGGCTTGGCGGGTGCTATACAAATGAAAGTTTTTTTGCCCTAGGTGTGCCACACAAGAGGAAGAGCATGTAGAGGAACCTGATTCCTCTGCTTCAGGTACAGGAAGCCTCATTTTACACATGCTGCTAGTCACTCTCTGCCTGGCAAGCAGCAGCCAAGAGAAACCCATCTCAGGGGAAGTAGTTAGTGAAACAAAGAGCAGTGCACAGGGTGATGTACGGATCATGAGTGGTCTGGAGGAACTGGGGATGGAAGCTGAGGCACCAAATGTTGATCAGAGTCAGGGGACGTACGTGCTCAGCTGAGGAGATTTGGGAGCCAGATCTGAGGGGCTCTACTTTTAAAAAGGATGTCGAAAGAACCAAAATCTTGTGCAGACAGTAGAGATGGCACCCCAGGATGTGCTGCAAATATGGTTGAGGTGGAGGTAATCATCATCTTTCACACTGTGGTGAAGGGATGTTCAGCACTGCAGTACACTCTTGCAACTCCCAACAATGCCCCCAACAATGGACATAGTGGCAGTCACATCTTCTACCATAGAGACTTTGGTAGGAGGAATAGAGAAGGTTAGTTCTTCGGGCCTTCAAGTGAGTGGGCTGGAATGCAGATCTGTATCTCTCAGGACTTTGGTGATCCGACTGGTGCCATTTGGTGGGTTTCCTACTGCTCAGTGACCACTTTGAGACAAGCCCAGCATTTATGACCTGACAGCTGTTCGGTCCATTGGGTTACCAACTCTGATTGGACGTATTCCTGGCGCTTTCATCACATGACTCTCTTTCTCCAAACACTCCTCCCTCGCAGTGCTGCCACTAGTTGTCCAGCTCACCCAACCTCACAGCACCCCAACTTCCCGCGTCAACTGGAGAGCAAACAGGCCCTTAATTATCAAATCAGATGATTCTTGAACTTCAACTTTTTTATCCCATCTCCAATATTTTTATAAATAATAAATGTTCAAAGAAAATGAAACCCCCCCCCCCCCACTATTTTTAATGCCATGATGATTTTTCTCCCGGCATTGCACGTAGCAGTTTCCTGGAGATTAATCTTCAATTCCTGAAGACTCTGGACAATACTGGAGAGTCCGATCGCTCCAACATTGTGCGATGTATGCGCCCTCCCATCGGCCACCTCAGATGCCTGCACACGGGACAGAAATTAGCCACCGTCAAGCAGCAGCAGACAATATGCAGAATGCAGCAGGTACAACTGGACTCTGAGCTGCCAAGAGATGAGAGCTACCTCATCTGGAAAGTAAAAGCAAAATATTAACGTTTCGGGGTCACTGACCCGAAACGTTAACTCTGCTTCTGAGTTCCGAAGAAGGGTCACTGACCCGAAACGTTAACTCTGCTTCTCTTTCCACAGATGCTGCCAGACCTGCTGAGTGAATCCAGCATTTCTTGTTTTTGTTTCATCTGGAAAGTAACTCTGTATATTCCTCTGTCTCCAAATGAACAAAGATTTATCAAACACTTTTTTCATGAAGACAATTCCCTTTTAAGAACTGTGATTACAGGACTTCGGAGGACTCTGTAATTTTCACCTTTTACTTTTAAACTTGTTTACTGGCTGTTCATTGTATTGTTCCTCTGAGAGAAGAAAAGAGCTGAATTCAATCTACATGAGCCACTCATTCACCAGTTGGGAGAGAATATTAGCTTCTTATTTACTCTCATTCCTTTGTCTCTTATCTTCCTGTTTGTGTTGAGCACAAAGCTTCCAGGCTGTAATTGATTAATCAGGCCTGTACAGATGCAGGCAGTGATAATCACTGAAGAGAATGAAAGAGGATAGAGTGATCAATTGGAGCTGTGCTGAAGGAATGAGGCACTGTACATCTTAATATTGCAGACAACTGGAATCTTCCCTAACTGCAGCCCAGCACATTGCATTCCACTTTATTTTTAAAGAAACATTTCTTCTTGGAGAAGTTGAAGCATGGAGCTTGCTTTTATAGCCCTTGTCAGTTTTCTCCCATGGATGGTGTCTCAAGGGTAATTTTGAAGGTGTGGGAGGGGACTACACACAACAGTCTATAGTTCCTCCCAGTGCCAAATTATCACCGTATTTTTGGCACCCACTATGGGAATGCTAAGATCGGTGTTAATGCAGTGCCTGAGGGATTCGGCCTCCTGTGGGAAAATTCCTTAGAACTTGGAAATTATCAGTTGAAACCCAGTTAGTGAGATCTGTAACAGCCCATGGAGGATCACAGATATGAATTCATGCACCTGCACATCATGGTGCCCTGTATGTAGTTCAGGTTAACGAGTGGCAGATTTTGCCACTTTATACAATTGGTGCCATCTTCTATAAATATAATGGTTGTGAGCTTGGAGCAGTGGTTTCCTAGAAAGAAACCATTATTTCACAATGCACTCTATGGACTCCAAACCAAGCAATAAATGGAGTTCATTTCTCCATATGTCACCAATATGATTTATGTACTTTAGTTACAATACACATTGTGCACCTTCTATGTGAGATTACTCAGTTCCCAGACACAGTTATGGAGAAATAGGGGAAGAAATGCTTTGTGACAACTCCTCACCACACAGGCCACAGTGCTGGCAGCCAAGAGTGTAGCTGCAGCCTGTAAGATTACTGGACATAGTAGCCCGACAAAGGAACTGGATAAATCCTTAACTCCTTCACTTTAATTCCTCGCGAAGGAACCATCTGGGATTTACTGCCCAGCTTATGTCGAAGAGTAAATGATGCCAATACTTGACTCACCAAACCGTCAGGTTGAGTTCAAGTTTACCTTAACCAGTTTCAATTTAGGATACCCACAGGCTACTGAGTGAATGAATTACCCTTTCTTGCCAAATCATAAGAGAAGTCAAACAATGCATGCACTAACAACTGTTCATTAAATTCAAAATCATGATGAGTGAGACTTACACTTAAACATTGAATATGCAAATAATTAATAGATGTAGTGGTCGTGGTACATGTCGGTACCAACGACATAGGTAAAAAAAGGGATGAAGTCCTGCAAGATGAACTTAAGGGGTTAGGAGCTAATTTAAAAAGCAGGACCTCAAAGGTTGTAACCTCAGGAGTACATCCTGTAGCACGTGTTGGAAACATAGAAACATAGCAAAATAGGAGCAGGAGTAGCCCATTCAGCCCTTCGAGCCTGCTCCGCCATTCAATATGATCATGGCTGATCATCCAAACTCAGTAACCTGTTCATGCTTTCTCCCCATATCTCTTAATCCCATTAGCTCAAAAAACTATATCTAACTCTTTCCTGAATATATTTAATGATTTGGCCTCAACTGCTTTCCGTGGTAGAGAATTCCACAGGTTCGCCACTCTCTGGGTGAAGAAATCTCTCCTCATCTCAGTCCTAAATGGCTTACTCCTTATCCTTAGACTGTGGCCCCTGGTCCTGGACTCCCCCGCCATCGGGAACATCCTTCCTGCATCTAGTCTTCTGTCCAGTCCTGTTAGAATTTTGTAGGTTTCTATGAGATTCCCTCTTATTCTTCTATACTCTAGCGAATACAAGCCTAATTGTCCCAGTCTCTCTTCATATGTCAGTCCTGCCATCCCAGGAAGCAGTGAACCTTCACTGCACTCCCTCCATAGCAAGAATATCCTTCCTGAGATAAGGAGACCAAAACTGCACACAATACTCCAGATGTGGTCTCACCAAGGCCTTGTATAATTGCAGCAAGACATCCTTGCTCCTCTACTCGAATCCTCTCACTATGAACGGCAACATACCATTTGCCTTCTTAACTGCCTGCTGCACCTGCATGCTTACTTTCAGTGACTGGTGCACAAGGACACCCAGGTCTCGCTGTGCCTCCCCCTTTCCCAATCTATCACCGTTCAGATAATAATCTGCCTTTCTGTTTTTGCCACCAAAGTGCATAACCTCACATTTATCCACATTATACTGCATCTGCCATGTATTTGCCCACTCACTCAACCTGTCCAAATCACACTGGAGCTACTCTGCATCATCCGCACAGCTCACACTCCCACCCAGCTTTATGTCATTTGCAAACATGGATATATTACATTTAATTCCCTCATCTATATCATTAATATATATTGTGAATAGCTGGGGTCCTAGCACTGATACCTGCTGTACCCCACTAGTCACTGCCTGTCACTCAGAAAAAGACCTATTTATTCCTACTCTTTGTTTCCTGTCTGCCAACCAGTTCTCTATCCATGTCAGTACCTTACCCCCAATCCCATGTGCTTTAACTTTGCACGCTAATCTCTTATGTGGGACCTTATCGAAAACCTTCTGAAAGTCCAAATACACCACATCACTGGTTCTCCCTTATCTATTCTGCTAGTTACATCCTCAAAAAATTCCAGTAGATTTGTCAAGCATGATTTGCCTTTTGTAAATCCATGTTGACTTTGTCCGATCCTGTCATTGTTTTCCAAGTGCTCTGCTATTACATCTTTTATAATGGTCTCTAGCATTATCCCCACTACTGATGTCAGGCTAACCGGTCTATAATTCCCTGTTTTCTCTCTACCTCCTTTTTTAAATAGTGGGGTTACATTAGCTACCCTCCAATCCATTGGAACTGTTCCAGAGTCTATAGAATTTTGAAAAATGACCAGCAATGCATCTACTATTTTTAGGGCCACTTCCTTAAGTACTCTGGGATGTAGATTATCAGGCCCTAGGGATTTATCAGCCTTCAATCCCATCAATTTCCCTAACACCATTTCCCTACTCATACTGATTTCATACAGTTCCTCCTTCTCACTAGACCCTATGTTCCCCAACATTTCTGGAAGGTAATTTGTGTCCTCCTTTGTGAAGACAGAACCAAATTATGTATTTAATTGGTCTGCCATTTCTTTGTTCCCCATTATAAATTTCCCGTTTCTGACTGTAAGGGACCCACATTTGTTTTCATTAATCTTTTTCTCTTCACATGTCTATTGAAGCTTTTACAGTCAGTTTTTATGTTCTCTGCAAGCTTACTCTCATACACTATTTTCCCCTTCTTAATCAATCCTTTTGTCCTCCTTTGCTGAATTCTAAACTGCTATGAATCCTCAGGTTTGCTGCTTGTTCCTGCCATTTTATATTTCTCCTCCTTGGATCTAATACTAACCCTAATTTCTTTTGTGAGCCACGGTTGAGCCACCCTTCCTATTTTATTTTTGCGCCAGACAGGAATGAACAATTGTTGTAATTCATCCAAGCGCTCTTTAAATGTTAGCCATTGCCTATTCATTGTCAACCCTTTAAGTACCGTTCCCCAATCTATCATAGCCAACTCGTGCCTCATACCTTCATAGCTTCCTTTATTTAGATTCCGGACCCTTGTCTCAGAATCAACTCTCTCACACTCCACCTTAATGAAGAATTCTATCATGTTATGGTCGCTCTTCCCCAAGGGACCCTGCACAACAAGATTGTTAACTAATCCTTTGTCATTACACAATACCCAGTCTAGGATGGCCTGTTCTCTTGTTGGTTCCTCAACGTATTGGTCAACGTTGTTGGTAAAAGAGGAAATCAATACAATAGTGAGGAAGGATATTAGCTCAGAGAATCTTGATGTGGAATCAGTATGGGTGGAGCTAAGAAACACCAAGGGGCAAAAAACGTTGCTGGCAGTTGTATATCGACCCCCAAACAGCAGTGGTGTTGTAGAGCATGGCATTAAACAGGAAATTAGAGATGCATGCAATAAGGGTGCAACTGTAATTATAGGTGAATTTAATCTACATATAGATTTGGCAAACCAATTTGCAATAATACTGTAGAGGAGGAATTCCTGGAGTGCATACATGATGGGGTTTTTTGGACCAATACATTGAGGAACCAACAAGAGAACAGGCCATCCTAGACTGGGTATTGTGTAATGACAAAGGATTAGTTAACAATCTTGTTGTGCGGGGTCCCTTGGAGAAAAGCAAACATAGCATGATAGAATTCTTCATGAAGATGGAGAGTGAGAGAGTTGATTCCGAGACTAGGGTCTGGAATCTAAATAAAGGAAACTATGAAGGTATGAGGTGCCAGTTGGCTATGATAGATTGGGGAACGTTACTTAAAGGGGTGACAGTGGATAGGCAATGGCTAACATTTAAAGAGCGCATGGATAAATTACAACAATTGTTCATTTCTGTCTGGTGCAAAAATAAAACAGGAAGGGTGGCTCAACCATGGCTTACAAAAGAAATTCGGGTTAATATTAGATCCAAGGAGGAGAAATATAAAATGGCCAGAACAAGCAGCAAACCTGAGGATTCAGAGCAGTTTAGAATTCAGCAAAGGAGGACAAAGGGATTGATTAAGAAGGGGAAAATAGAGTATGAGAGTAAGCTTGCAGAGAACATAGAAACCGACTGTAAAAACTTCAATAGACATGTGAAGAGAAAAAGATTAATGAAGACAAATGTGGGTCCCTTATATTCAGAAACGGGGGAATTTATAATGGGGAACAAAGAAATGGCAGACCAATTAAATACATTCTTTGGTTCTGTCTTCACAAAGGAGGACACAAATTACCTTCCAGAAATGTTGGGGAGCATAGGGTCCAGTGAGAAGGAGGGACTGTATGAAATCAGTATTAGTAGGGAAATGGTGTTAGGGAAATTGATGGGATTGAAGGCCGATAAATCCCCAGGGCCTGATAATCTACATCCCAGAGTACTTAAGGAAGTGGCCCAAGAAATAGTAGATGCATTGCTGGTCATTTTTCAAAATTCTATAGACTCTGGAACAGTTGCAATGGATTGGAGGGTAGCTAATGTAACCCCACTATTTAAAAAAGGAGGTCGAGAGAAAACAGGGAATTATAGACCGGTTAGCTTGACATCAATATAAAAGCAAAATACTGCGGATGCTGGAAATCTGAAATAAAAACAAGAAATGCTGGAACCACTCAGCAGGTCTGGCAGCATCTGTGGAAAGAGAAGCAGAGTTAACGTTTCGAGTCAGTGACCCTTCTTCGGAACTAGCAAATATTAGAAATGTCACAGGTTATAAGCAAGTGAGCCGGGGGTGGGGCAAGAGATAACAAAGGAGAAGGTGTAGATTGGACAAAGCCACATAGCTGACCAAGAGGTCATGGAGCAAAGGCAAACAATATGCTAATGGTGTGTTGCAAGACAAAACATTAGTACAGATAGGGTGTTAACGAACTGAAGATTGAACAGCAGCAAGTACAAACATGAAAAAAACAGTGGGTAAGCAAACTGAACAAACTACAATGAAATGAAATAAACAAAAGAAAAAAAAATTGTAAAAAATGTAAAAAAGAAAAAATAACTAAAAATAAAAGTAAAATGGGGGGGCCCGTCATGCTCTGAAATTATTGAATTCAATGTTCAGTCCGGCAGGCTGTAGAGTGCCTAATCGGAAAATGAGATGCTGTTCCTCGAGCTTGCGTTGATGTTCAGTGGAACACTGCAGCAAGCCCAGGATAGAGATGTGAGCATGAGAGCAGGGGGGAATGTTGAAATGGCAAGCAACCAGAAGCTCAGGGTCCTGCTTGAGGACTGAGCGGAGCACCCAGTCTGCGTTTGGTCTCCCCAATGTAGAGGAGACCACATTGTGAGCAGCGAATACAGTATACTACATAGAAAGAAGTAAATCGCTGCTTCACCTGGCATCAATATTGGGGAAAATGCTGGAGTCCATTATAAAATATGCAATAGCAGGGCACTTGGAAAACAGTGACAGGATCGGACAAAGTCAACATGGATTTACAAAAGGCAAATCATGCTTGACAAATTTACTGGAATTTTTTGAGGATGTAACTAGTAGAATAGATAAGGGAGAACCATTGGATGTGGTGTATTTGGACTTTCAGAAGGTTTTCGATAAGGTCCCAAATAAGAGATTAGCGTGCAAAATTAAAGCACATGGGATTGGGGGTAAGGTACTGATATGGATAGAGAACTGGTTGGCAAACAGGAAACAAAGAGTAGGAATAAATGGGTCTTTTTCCGAGTGACAGGCAGTGACTAGTGGGGTACAGCAGGTATCAGTGCTAGGACCCCAGCTATTCACAATATATATTAATGATATAGATGAGGGAATTAAATGTAATATATCCAAGTTTGCAGATGACACAAAGCTGGGTGGGAGTGTGAGCTGTGCGGAGGATGCAGAGGAGCTCCAGTGTGATTTGGACAGGTTGAGTGAGTGGGCAAATACATGGCAGTTGCATCATAATGTGGATAAATGTGAGGTTATCCACTTTGGTGGCAAAAACAGAAAGGCAGATTATTATCTGAACGGCAACAGATTCGGAAAGGGGGAGGTGCAGCGAGACCTGGGTGTCCTTGTGCACCAGTCACTGAAAGTAAGCATGCAGGTGCAGCAGGCAGTTAAGAAGGCAAATGGTATGCTGGCCTTCATAGCGAGAGGATTCGAGTAGAGGAGCAAGGATGTCTTGCTGCAATTATCCAAGGCCTTGGTGAGACCACATCTGGAGTATTGTGTGCAGTTTTGGTCTCCTTATCTCAGGAAAGATGTTCTTGCTGTGGAGGGAGTGCAGCGAAGGTTCACCAGACTGATTCCTGGGATGGCAGGACTGACGTATGAAGAGAGATTGCGTCGATTAGGCTTGTATTCGCTAGAGTTTAGAAGAATGAGAGGGAATCTCACAGAAACCTACAAAATTCTAACAGGGCTGGACAGACTAGATACAGGAACGATGTTCCCGATGGCGGGGGAGTCCAGGACCAGGGGTCACAGTCTACGGATAAGGGGTAAGCCATTTAGGACTGAGATGAGGAGGGATTTCTTCACCCAGAGAGTGGCGAACCTGTGGAATTCTCTACCATGGAAAGCAGTTGAGGCCAAATCATTAAATATTCAGGAAAGAGTTAGATATAGTTCTTAGGTCTAATGGGATCAAGGGATATGGGGAAAAGGCGGGAACAGGTTACTGAGTTTGGATGATCAGCCATGATCGTATTGAATGGCACAGCAGGCTCGAAGGGCCAAATGGCCTACTCCTGCTCCTATTTTTTCTATGTTTCTATGTTTCAATTTAGGATACCCACAGGCTACTGAGTGAATGAATTACCCTTTCTTGTCAAATCATAAAAGAAGTCAAACAAGTCATGCACTAACAACTGTTCATTAACTTCAAATTCATGATGAGTAAGACTTACACTTGAACATTGAATATGCAAATAATTAATAGATGGTGTTAACTAACCAATAACTGGATCGCTGATTATCAAATTGTTGTTGAGATCAGTGTCTGTTGTATTATTTAGGATTAAATTCCTTTGATAGCTGACAGGTAAATAGCATTAGAAAGCCAGATATTGGACAGATTAGAGTCTATGTCCTTGTAGTTACTAATATTTCCAGAACTAATAAGATCCTGTCCTTATGAGCTGCTTGATTAAGCTTCTCTTGTGGTGATGCCTTTGGGACATCAGGATGATGAGCCTCCTTCTGTTGAGCTGTTATCTGTTCCTCCAGGATAAAACCACCTTATCAATATGTTCTTATCTTCATCTTAGCAGTATTTGGACTAACTGGCCTAAATATTATCTTCCTTGATCTCAGGAAAACTTGCACAATTAAATGATATCTTTGTGCCTATCTATAACTAGCTGGTCATGCAGTCATTGAGTCAGAATGGTACAGAAGGAGGCCATTTGGCCGATCGAGTCCATGCCAGCTCTCTGTAGAGCAATCCAGTCAGCACCATTTCGCCAATGCAGTCCCATGGCCCTGCAAGTCTAATGCCCTCAAGTACCCATCCAATTTCCTTTTTAAATTATTGATCATCACTGCTTTCAGCACCCTCATAGGCAACGAGTTCCAGGTCATTACCACTCACTGTGTAAAAAAGTTCTTCCTCGCAACCCCCCTCCACCTCTTGCCCAAAACCTTAAATCTGTATCCCCTAGTCCTTGTACCATCAGCTAATGGGAACAGCTTTCCTTTGTCTACCTTATCCAAACCTGTCATCATCTTGTACAGCTCAGTTAAATCTCCCCACAGTCTCCTTTGCTCCAAGGAGAACAATCCCAAATTTTTCCAACCTAACCTTGTAACTAAAATCCCTCATCCCCAGAACCATTCTGGTAAATCTCCTCTGCACCCCCTCAAGGACCCTCACATCCTTCCTAAGGTGTGCTGACTAGAACTGTTCGCAATACACTAGTTGTGGCCTAAACAGAGCTTTATAAAGGTTCAGCATATCTTCCCTGCTTTTGTACTCAATATCTCTGTTTGACAGAGGCGCAAGGGGAGAGCCAACTGTGCAACAGCCCCAACAAACAAATTTCTCTGCAGCACCTGTGGAAGAGCCTGTCACTCCAGAATTGGCCTTTATAGCCACTCCAGGCGCTGCTTCACAAACCACTGACCACCTCCAGGCGCGTATCCATTGTCTCTCGAGATAAGGAGGCCCAAAAGAAAGAAAGAAAAAGAATCTCTGTTTATGAAGCCGAAGATCCCATAGCTTTGCCAACTATTCTCTGAATATGTACTGCCACCTTCAGTACATAAACACCCCTTCTCCCTCTGTCTCTGCACACTCTTTAGAACTGTGCCATTAAGTCTATATTGCCTCTCCCCATTCCTTCTGCGAAACTGCATAAACTCACACACCGGCATATCCCCCACTCTACCATTACCATCAAGCCAGGAGACCAACCCTGGTTCAATGAAGAGTGCAGGAGAGTATGCCAGGAGTAGCACCAGGCATACCTCAAAATGAGGTGTCAACCTGGTGAAGCTACAACACAGGACTATCTGCATGCCAAACTGCGTAAACAACATGCGATAGACGGAGCTAAGCGATCCCATAACCAACGGATCAGATCTAAGCTCTGCAGTCCTGTCACATCCAGCCGCGAATGGTGGTGGACAATTAAACAACTAACTGGAGGAGGTGACGCCACAAATATCCCCAACCTCAATGATGTGGGAGCCCAGCACATCAGTGCGAAAGATAAGGCTGAAGCATTTGCAACAATCTTCAGCCAGAAATGCCAAGTTGATGATCCATCTCGGCCTCCTCCTGAAATCCCCAGCATCACAGATGCCAGACTTCAGCCAATTCGATTCACTCCGCGTGATATCAAGAAACGACTGAAGGCACTGGATACTGCAAAGGCTATGGGCCCTGACAGCATTCCAGCAATAGTACTGAAGACCTGTACTCCAGAACTTGCCGCGCCCCTAGCCAAGCTTTTCCAGTACAGCTACAACATTGGCATCTACCCTGCAATGTGGAAAATTGCCCAGGTATGTCCTGTACACAAAAAGCAGGACAAGTCCAACCCGGCCAATTACCGCCCCATCAGCCTACTCTCAATCATCAGTAAAGTGATGGAAGGTGTCATCAACAGTGCCATCAAGCGGCACTTGCTTTGCAATAACCTGCTCAGTGACGCTTAGTTTGGGTTCCGCCAGGGCCACTCAGCTCCTGACCTCATTACAGCCTTGGTTCAAACATGGACAAAAGAGCTGAACTCAAGAGGTGAGGTGAAAGTGACTGCCCTTGACATCAAGGCAGCATTTGACCGAGTATGGTTTCAAGGAGCCCTAGCAAAACTGAGGTCAATGGGAATCAGGGGGAAATCCCTCCGCTGGTTGGAGTCATACCTAGCGCAAAGGAAGATGGTTGTGGTTGTTGGAGACCAATCATCTGAGCTCCAGGACATCACTGCAGGAGTTCCTCAGAGTAGTGTCCTAGGCCCAACCATCTTCAGCTGCTTCATCAATGACTTTCCTTCAATCATAAGGTCAGAAGTGGGAATGTTCTCTGATGATTGCACAATGTTCAGCACCATTCGTGACTCCTCAGATACTGAAGCAGTCCGTGTAGAAATGCAGCAAGACCTGGACAATATACAGGCTTGGGCTGATAAGTGGCAAGTAACATTCGCGCCACACAAGTGCCAGGCAATGACCATCTCCAACAAGAGAGAATCTAACTATCTCCCCATGGCATTCAATGGCATTACCATCGCTGAATTCCCCACTATCAACATCCTGGGGGCTACCATTGACCAGAAACTGAACTGGAGTAGCCATATAAATACCGTGGCGACAAGAGCAGGTCAGAGGCTAGGAATCCTGTGGCAAGTAACTCATCTCCTGACTCCCCAAAGTCTGTCCACCATCTACAAGGCACAAGTCAGGAATGTGATGGAATACTCTCCACTTGCCTGGATGGGTGCAGCTGCAAAACACTCAAGAAGCTCGACACCATCCAGGACAAAGCAGCCCGCTTGATTGGCACCCCATCTACAAACATTCACTCCCTCCACTACCGATGCACAGTGATAGCAGTGTGTACCATCTACAAGATGCACTGCAGCAATGCACCAAGGCTCCTTAGACAGCACCTTCCAAACCTGCGACCTCTACCAACTAGAAGGACAAAGGCAGCAAATGCATGGGAACACCATCACCTGCAAGCTCCCTTCCAAGTCACACACCATCCTGACTTGGCTCTATATCGCTGTTCCTTCACTGTCGCCTGGGTGAAAATCCTGGAACTCCCTTCCTAACAGCATTGTGGCTGCATCTACCCCACATGAACTGCAGCGGTTCAAGAAAGCAGCTCACCACCACCTTCTCAAGGGCAATTAGGGATGGGCAATAAATGCTGGCCTGGCCAGCGACGCCCACATCCCGTGACTGAATGAAAAAAAAGGAAAAAAAAACTTCTCTGTATTACATTCCATCTGCCCATTCTGTTAGCCTAGCTATGTCCTGTTGTAGTCGATTGGTATCTTCCTCATTGTTTGCCACGCCTCCAAGTTTGGTGTCATTGGCAAATTTTGAAATTTTACTTTGTATTCCAATATCCAAGTCATTTATATATATCAAAAAGCAATGTACTAATGTGCCTCCTGGCTTGCTATAGTTCCGTGATCTCTACCATGAGGCACTCACTGCAGGCATCCGTCAGAAGACAGTTCAATAAAGACACAGTACAAGCAAGGGTCCGAAGAAGGGTCACTGACCCGAAATGTTAACTCTGCTTCTCTTTCCACAGATGCTGCCAGACCTGCTGAGCGGTTCTAGCATTTCTTGTTTTTATTTCAGATTTCCAGCATCCGCGGTATTTTGCTTTTATCATGGAAAGGATGAGGTGGCAGTAAAAATCACCAAAGGAATCATAAAGAAATCGAGCAAATCCAGCACAGATGTATACAAGGCAATCCTTGAGTGGAGAACCACACCTACTGAAGGCATGGAAAATAGCCCAGTACAAAGACTAATGTCACACTGCACCCAAACTACTCTTCCAATAGCAAAAAAGCTACTGAAGCCAGAAGTAGTAACAGTCGTGAAAGCCAAATTTCATTTTGACGTAACTGCTAAACCATTGCCAGAATTGAGCATTGGAGAGCCAGTCAGGGTACAAACCTTCAACACTCTCAACAAGAGTCAGCCCAAGTGGCAACTTGGGACCTGTGTAGAGCAGTTGTCACCTTGATTGTACGCGGTGGAAGTGAACAACCATATATACTGTCACAAACGCAGGCACATACCCATGACTGGAGAAGCTGTTTCTTCACTGCAGGTGGCCGATCAGGAAGATGTGAACTCACCAGCTACACAGACCACAGATCAACCATCAGTCCCAGAGCTCCACAGCACCCCAACAACGGAAATGGAACAACAACCGTTACCACGGCAACAAGTGACACGGGAATGACTCTCATGGGAGAAGGAAAATAACCCAGATGAACAGCCAATGACAATGCACACGCTCACCATTAAGAGACTGGCATGATTTAAAGACTATGTGTGCAATGCATGTGCAAAGACTGATGAGAATAACGAACTGCTAATGCTTGAGTACAGTTGTGTGCATAGTGGGTAACTTGGGGCAACACATGGTGTAAATGATAATACATGCTTTTTTTTTGTTTTTTTGTATGAAAAGGGAGATGTTTGGGATAGAAGTGCAATACTGTACTAATGTGCCTCCTGGCTTGCTGTAGTCATGTGACCTCTACCATGAGGCACTCACGGCAGGCATCCATCACAAGGCAGTTCAATAAAGACACAGTACAAGCATGACTGGTGTCCTGTGAGCTCATAACACTTTGCCTCCATTTTACCTTGGCTAGATTCCCTCATCCCATTGAACTTATCCCTCTTCCAATTTAAAAGTTCCACTTTAAATTGTTCCTTCCTCTTCTCCTTTACTAATCTAAACCCTATGATACAATGATCACTCTTAATGAAATGTTCCTCCATAGACACTTGGTCCACTTTGCCCACCTCATTCCTCAGCACCAGATCCAGCAATAAAAACAGAAAGTGCTGGAAATGTTTCCTTCCTAGTTGTACCAAGAAAATTCTCCTGAACGCATTTCAGAAATTCCTCCCCCTCCTTATCTTTTATTCTAACATTTTGCCAATCAATATTTGGATAATTAAATATCACCAATATCACTACTCTATAGTTCTTACACATCCTGTGATTTTCCTGCAAATTTGCTCCTCCATCTCTCTCACTATCTGGAGGCCTATAGAATACCCCTAGTAATGTGATCATACCTTTCTTGTTTCTCAACTCTACAACTCTAACCAAATAGATTCTATCCTTGCCCCCTCAAGGACAACCTCTCTATCCAACACTACAATGTCTTCCCTAATCAGTACTGCCACTTTGTTTCTTCCCTATCCTTTCTGAATACTTTGCATCCTTGAATATTAAGCGCCTGGTCCTCACCATTTTTAAGCCACGCTTCCATTATTGTCACTACAACACATTCCCACAATGCTATTTGTACTTGTAGCTCACCAACCTTATTCACCATACTTGGTGCATTTACATACATGCATTCTAAACCTGTCTTTGTATTCCTTATAGTTCTTCTTATCTGCCCCTATCTAATATGGTACTAGTTCCTCTCTAGCACTATCCGACATTCTCATTCTTTTGTGCACTATATTCTTTTTTTCTGCTTCTACATGCTGGTGCCCATCTCCCTGTCAATCTCCCCAACCACACTAGTGAACCTCACCATGTAACTGTACAACTTGATTTTTATAGTCTCTCTCTCTCTTTCGATTATAGATTATTAAATCAATGATAAAAGCAAAGAAGCTAAGAAAAACCTAACTAAATGAGAAAGCACTAAGTCTCTGAAAGGTGTGTGGGGAACGGAACACTTTTGGCATCGAGTGTCAGTGACAAACACTTTCAATTTCATCACACAACTGAAACATATAGGGGGAAACCTTTTACCTTATCCAAACAATGTATCCTTACTTCAACCTTGAAAAGCATTCTTACTGCACTGATGTGATATTCCCATTTCCCATAGCTTGTGTCTCTGGAATGACACTGCCAATTTGTGCTGTCGTCTTACACCCACTGTAATCAGGATTGAGACCGCGCCAACCTCAACCAGCTGGAGGAAGAGGAGATTCTCAAATCATCAGCCAGAGCTGCATTCAGATTCGAGCCCCAGAGATATAAAAAAAATCCTTTTGTTTTTTATTTCTTCCATTTGTGTTTTGTTTCTGGTATAAATATTGCTGACAGAAGCAGAAATTGATCAGTTATGTCCAATTGCCTCTGTGCAATGGGGAATGTTTTATCTCCAAAGAATTGTACTGGCTTTCCTGGTGAACTCTGTTTCTATGCATTGATTTGTTGAGGAATAATCAATTGAGCTATGTTTAGGGAACAGAGTGTTAGAATTCTGAAAGTGCACTTTCACTGCTGGGAACATAGTTGAAATTCAGCCAATGAAACAGCTGAAAGCCTTTCGTCTCTGAGGCTTCTGGAGCTGACAAACTAAATGAATTTGGCCAGTTTTAAGATCAAAAATATATTGGAAATGTAAAGCGTTTCATTTTCATGATATGATATATTCTAAAGGTATAAATATCCACTGAAATGAGTGTGGAGTTGATGTATTCACCTTTTTAATAAATAAAGAGCATTTCATTATTTCTCAAAGGAGGTTTAAAGGCCAATTCTCGTTCTCCTTGGAAAACAATAGTTGTTTGGGCCATGTTTTATATAATAATGATCTGTCTGGTGTTTTCATCTTATTTTGTTTTATTCCATCTAGAACAGACACTGAACCAACGTCATAATTTGACCTACATTTCCTTATTTAAGACTTGAGTTTTTTCGTTGCTTCTTCAATGCCTGACGTAGATAACATTTCAAATTAAGATAATAATACAGCAATCAAATGATGGCATCTGTGCTGTGAATTGGCTCTGTTTCATCCATTCTTTTTCTGTAGTGCTGCTGACATATGTACTGCAGATTTATAGCATTCACATGTGTCAACTAATGTATTGATAAAATTTTTAAGTAATTTTTTTTGTCAAAATCACCTTGGTGCATAACTTCATAACATCCAAATGTGCAGCCACAAGTCCCAGTGCCCCAGTAGTGCAGCTGATAAATGCAATGTCAGTTCTGACAGTGATCTACACACACCAAGATTCAAAGTTCAATATCTAGTCGTGGGCTGGGGCTGCAAAGGGGAAAGGTTTGGTTGGAAGGTGATCAGCAGCAAGCCTCTGAAGTAGAACCTTCTTTCATACAAGTGTGTTTATTGACCTGAGATACAGGGCAAGACAGAACACAAGTCATACAGGAATAGAGGATAAGGGCGATAATCTATGAGAGGTTTTTGTGGTAGATTATGTACAATGAAAACACCCCCTGATAATGTTATCACTAGACTTGTTTTTTTTCCGATCTAGGCAGTCTGTTTTTTTTATTAATGTACACAAAACATCAAAAGTTCAGTTTTCCAGGTTTTAAAAAATGCTGGCAGTTTTTTTTTGACCAGTATTGTTTGGTTTGCAGTAGAATGTTAAAATTGAATCAATTCAAACTATAACGGCTAGATCAACAACAACTCAAAATGAGATTCAACGCAGCTAGCAAGGACAAGGACAGCAACAGTCAATAATATTAAAATATTTTTAACATGTCTTAGTTTTAGAGTTTTAGTTTTAGAGATACAGCACTGAAACAGGCCCTTCGGCCCACCGAGTCTGTGCCGACCATCAACCACCCATTTACACTAATCCTATATTCCTAACACATCCCCACCTGTCCTTATATTTCCCTACCACCTACCTATACTAGGGACAATTTGTAATGGCCAATTTACCTACCAACCTGCAAGTCTTTTGGCTTGTGGGAGGAAACCGGAGCACCCGGAGAAAACCCACGCAGACACAGGGAGAACTTGCAAACTCCACACAGGCAGTACCCAGAATTGAACCCGGGTCGCTGGAGCTGTGAGGCTGCGGTGCTAACCACTGCGCCACTGTGCCGCCCCACAGAGAAGAATCTAAATAAATTACTTACACAATAATTGAGAACCAAGGAAATGCCTCCAAATATATATAGGAAGGACAAAATTAGTTAAGGCCTGAAAACGGGCACAGGGGTCATGATGTGTGATTAACCCGAGCTCATAGCTTCTGATGCAGGCAGCATACAAGCGAAGATTAGTTGGCAAAACTGTAATGGAACAATGGGTTGCCTTTAAAGTGGAGATGGTTCAGGTACAGTCGAGGTACAATCCCACAAGGGGGAAAGGTAGGCCAACTAATGCTAGAGCTCCCTGGACAACTAAAGAGAAAGAGAGTAAAATGATGCAGAAAAAGGAAGGATATGACGATGTCAAATTTAAAGGGGAAGTGAAAAAGGAAATGAGGGGCAAAGAGAGTATATGAGAAGAGAGTGGCAGCTAACAAAAGTGAACCCAAAAGTCTTCTATAGGTGTATAAATAGAAAAAAATGGCAGTAAGAGCAGGGGTTGGGCTGATTAGGGACCAAAAAGGGGATTTATGCATGGAGGCAGAGGACGCGGTTGTGGTGCTAAAACTTTACATCTGTCTTTACCAAGGAAGAAGATGATGCCAAAGTCATAGTGAAAGAGGAGAAAGTTGAGATACTGAATGGGCTAAACATTGATAAAGTGGGGGGGTGGGGGGTGGTGGGTACTAGAAAGGCTTGGCTGCATTTAAAGTTGATAAGTAACCAGGACCAACTGCAATGCATCTGAGAATGTTGAGGGAAGTAAAGGTGGAGATTGTAGAGGCACTGACCATTATCTTCCAATCCTCCTTAGATAAAGGGGTGATGCCAGCGGACTGGAGAATTGCAAATGTTACACCTTTGTTCAAAAAAAGGGTGTAAGGATAAGCCCAGCAACTACAGGTCAGTCAGTTTAACCTTGGTGGTGGGAACACATTTGAAATTGATAATCTGGGACAAAATTAACAGTCAGTTGGACAAGTGTGGATTAATTAAGGGAAACCAGCATGGATTTTATTAAAGGTAAATCATATTTAACTAAACGAAAATACTCTGATTAATGTTTCTTAGGTCTAAAGTGGACAACCTCACATTTTCCCATATTGAACTTCATCTGCCACAGATTTGCCCACTCACTTAAACTATTAACATCACTTTGACATTTTCTGCTCCCATCTACACCTAACTTGCTGTTTGGATATATCGCTTTTTATTTCTTCATCTAAGTCATTTCTACTTTTTTAAAAATTCTTTCGTGGGATGTGAGCATTATTGGCAAGGCCAGCATTTATTGCCCATCCCTAATTGTTCTTGAGAAGGTACTGGTGAGCCACCTTCTTGAACTGCTCCAGTTTGTGTGGTGTAGTTAAACCCACAGTGTTGTTAGGGAGGGAGTTCCAGGATTCTGACCCAGTGATTATAAAGGAATGGTGTTATGTTTCCGAATCAGGATGGGGCGTGACTTGGAGGGTAACTTGCAAGTGGTGGTGTTCCCATGCACCTGCTGCTCTTGTCCTTCTAGATGGTAAAGGTTGTGGGGTCTGGTTTGGTGAAAAGCTGAGGCACCTGTACAGATCCCCGGGGGACATCACTAGTCACATCCTGCCAAATGGAGTACATACTCATTACCCCTTCTCTCTTGTCAACTTCCTACTCATATCAATACATTGCCTCTAACTCTACATGCTCACATTTCTATTAACAGTTCCTTGTGCAGAACCTTACCAAATGAATTCTGAAAATCTATATAAATAATGTCCATAAACCCCCCAGTATGTGCCACGTTAGTTGCCTCCTCAAATAATTCAACTAGGTTCGTTATACATGACTTACCCATTACAATCTATGCTGGGCTCTCTCTGTTCAAGTTTGTCTAAGCGCTCAGTCACCCTGTCCCTTAGAATAGATTCTAGTAACTTCCCCACAACAGGCATTAGGCATAAAATAACCTTATATTCTCTCCATCATATTTTAATTCAATTACAGTTCAATTTTCACACAGATGAATGATGGTAGAAAGAGCAAGCATGAGTGAGATGCTCAGTGGAAAAATAGTTTGTGCATTACATCTGCATAAAAATTTATAGCTGTATGTTTATAAGTTTTATCAGCGGATCTTCTCTGCACTTTGCTTATGTGTGCAAACGGCTCCGGAAAAACAGGGTAGCAGCCATTCAAGCAGTTGAATGACACAGCAGGCCTTGTAAATTAAAAGATTTCCTTTCCCAGCTTTTAATAGTCAATATACATTCAGAACAAAAAGAGAGATTAAGGAAAGAACAATCATCAAGGAAGGAAGCAATTTTAGGTGTAAAATGCTGGGTCATTGTTGTAACATCAGCACACTCCAGGCGTGTGCTCCAACCAAAGGAAATCACTTTAGAACTTTAGACAGTTTCATTGGATTTTTCAAGCTTGCTCAGTCTTCACTAATCCCATAAACAGATCAAAGCTTTTAAAATAAATAATAGACCCTCTTTATATGAAAGTGCTAAGTGGTGACTATCCAATTGTTGAGGCTTTAACACCTAAATATGAAAATTCTGTGATGTAATGATATATAAGACTTATACAAGGCTGAAGAAAAAATATGTTCCTTGGCCACCAGTTGTTGAAAAGTTTATTATTGATTAAATGATTGTCAATGTGCAGGATAATAGCACTCTCTATATGATGAATCTGGCATCTTTATGCCTTCATACAGTGAGCACTATAATATGTTGGCTCAAAGAGCTGAAATGGAGGGAAAAACATCAATTTCATCTGCACAGTCACCCTTCTCTCCACCTGGGATTGGACGTATGTTAAATGATCACTAGTCATTCTGAAAGGAATGAGTGGATAATCCAAGAGAAAGATCCAAAGCAGTCCAAAAGGGGTAACTGAAATTTAAAAAAAACCTGAATTATGTCAAATTTTGCTTTCGACATGTTGCTGCTCGTGAACAGAAAAATGGCAATTGGTACTTTTATTGTGCAGAAGGCTAATATACCAATTTGTGCCTTTCTGTGTTTCATGTCATCTTGTTGTAAAAAAAAATGATGTCAAGGGTATGCCTAATAAAAATCCTCCAAAGATTAGTTTGTATACACGGTGGGTCAGTGATGGCTTGGCTTTCAATGTTTATGCATTAACTTCTCAGGGTAATAGTCATCAGGGAGGCTGCAAGTCTGCCAATGATATATGTTGAGCTCTTGGGAAACTCTTGCTGGGTGTGCATTGGTTACTTGGCAGTGTAATGATGTACATGGATTGGCTCCTTGGTAGTTTAGTGGTGGATATGTATTGAATTCTTGGCAGTTCAATAGCAGAATGTAGTAAGACAGGGAAGGCACATTAGAACATCCTATCTATCCAATAAAGGCTCCCTTCTCTTCTACAGTAAATGTAAAGTTCAAGCATTCCAAATCCAAAGTCTTATGACACATTTATGTCCTCTGGAAGTGATTCTACAATCGGCAAAGTTGCTGATGCTCTCGAAATCTTCTACTTTACATTTTCACACAGATTTCAGAGCACTGATGGTAACATTGAAATTCTTACACATGATTCATGAACACGCATGGGCATTTGTTCAAAAGTTTTGGGGTTAGACATTCATCTCGGATGGTGCTGCAAAACAGGCGGTATCAGATTGCTTACTCATTATACATGGTGCCTGATATTTAAATCCATTAACTGCGACGGACCTGAATATTATTGGGTATAACAGACATCCAATCCGAAATCACCTGAGAGGATTTTCTACCCCGTCACCTGAACTTTCATTCTTATGCTTGGACCTTGTTATGTGGTTGGGTTTTATGCTAGATATATCGCACAGGTTCTGCATCGCCGACCATTCCTATAAGTGGACCGTCTATCCATTATGTACTGGAGCATGCCTTTTACCATCCCAATATCTAGACAAATTATATCACAATCCCAAGAGTTGAATAAAGAACCTTTGCCCCTGTACACTAACTTACTAGAATTGACATTGTTCAGCCACGGATTCTCCTAGTCTTCAATAGGCAGACAGAATATAGATTCTGTCAGACACTCAAATCAACAGATAGTTTATTTCACCTAGACCAGCTAAATGAACAAAATTCAGTACAACCCACATATTTACCATAATTTTCAAGACTCACTATCCTTCATCATATATAACAGCAATGATGTTTCTCCTGAGCTAATTCTTAACATATAACAGAACTTTGAAAATGGTTGCACACTTCTTACATGATGAAACACTGCCAGAGTTTATGTGCTGGCTCCTGGCTGACTGATGATCTGGGCATTAGCAGTATACACATGAAACCTCCACTCACACAGTTGCCAAAGGATCATAGCCAATGACTGACCCTTTTCATTCTCATATGTCTCAGACACAGCTGCCAAGCAAAACCCCACTCAGTTTGCTTGATTCTTTGATCTACATCACAGAACTGGACTGCTCTGTTTCAAGACTCTGTAAAGATAAAAACAAAAACAATTAACTAACTGCAACACTAATTACATAGATAAGGTGCCATTCAGAGTACTTGTAATGCTTGTAAACACGCCTGGGGTGCCTGTGGGCAGTATGTTCAAAGTGCATAGCTTGGGCCATTTGCACATTTAATATATTAAACTCCCTATTATCTGTCGGGAACTATCTATAGAATTAATAACTTATATCTGCATATCCCACTGATATCCATCTGTTATGTGTTGAAAATGCCTAGTCATTTTCTTAATAGTACTGGGTATTTCACCCTTTGTGTTTTGACTTTGAATAAGGAATTTAATACAGGCAAAAATGTTTGTTAAATTCTTATAAACCACCGATGCAAATACCACATTGAGACCTGAGCCTTTCCCTGGCCAGAGCAATATCACAGCTTGTGGCACCAGCAACACCTGTTAGGCTTGCCAGCAAAGTTGAAGCCGATGGAATAAAAGGGACAGTGGCAGCAAGGATACAAAGTTGGCTGAGTGACAGGAAACAGAGAGCATTGATGAACTGTTGTCTTTTGGACTGGAGGAAGGTATACAGTGACGTATCGCAGAAGTTGGTACTAGGATCACAGCTTTTCTTCATATATATTATGGACCTAGACTTGAGTGCAATTTCAAAAACTGCAGGTGACACAAAACGTGGAAGTATTGTGGCCTGTGAGGAGGATAGCGATGAACCTCAAGAGAGCATAGACATGCTGGTGGAATGGGCGGACACGTGGCAGATGAAATTTAATGCAGAGAGGTGAGAAGAGATACATTTTGGTAGGGTGAATGAGGAAAGGCAATATTAACAAAGGGTGCAATTCTAAAGTGCGTGCAAGAACAAAAAGACCTGAGGGTATATGTAAAAGTGGTTTAAAAGCCATATAGGATCTTGGAATTTATAAATAGAAGCATAGAGTACAAAAACAACAAAAGCAAGGAAGTTATGATTAACCTGAATAAAACACTTGCTCAGCCTCAACTGGAGTATTTTGTCAAATTCTGAGCACCATACTTTAGGAAAAATAGCTTTATGAGAATGGTTCCAGAGATGAGGAACTTCAGTTACGTGAATAGATTAGAGAAGCGAGTGTTCTCCTTAGAAAAAAGTAAGTTGAGAGGAGATTTGACAGAAGTGTTCAAAATCAAGAGGGGTCTGGATAGGGTAGACAGGGATAAACTGTTCCCATTGACGGAAAGATCAATAACCTGAGGACACAGATTTAAGGTGATTGGCAAAAGAACTAATGGTGCTACATGAGGAAAAACTGTTTTATGCAGTAAGTGGTTAGGATCTGCAATGCACTATCTGAGGGGGTGGTGGAGGCATATTCAATTGAAGCCTTCGAAAGAGATTTGGATATTTATCTGAAGAGAAACAAATTGCAGGGCTATGGGGAAAAGTTAGGGAGTGCGACTAACAGGTTGGTCTTGCAGAGAGCTGGCACAGATGTGGCAGGCTCAATGGCCTCTTTCTGTGCTGTAACTATTCTAAGATTCTACGTTCACCACCAATGGTACTGCACCTCCTGTGGTATGGATTTGGGTAAATTTACTTAGTGAGATGGGTCACTATGCCTCTGTCTTTGTAGTGCAGAAATGGAGCTGCCTCCAGTGGCAGCTGTATAATATAAATGGAACTCTAATTTTGCTAAGTGTTCCACCCAATTATGAAGAAACTCCTTCCGCATTGTGATCCTAACCTTGTACTATTCCGAAATCTCACTGATTTTCCATTCCTCTATTATTAAGGCAATAATTTTACAATCAATGTTGTCCCTTGGAATTACTTTATCCATTTTTATAAGAGCGATGGAATAGAAAGCGAGTGAATTGTGCAAGAGTTGGTCAATACACTTGAAATCTGGCGTTCATCAACACATTTTATATTACAGCATGATTTTATACTGTCATCATCAACCCAAATGCACACATCAATTTACAGTTTAAGCTACCTATTTTTAAATCATATAAAGATCGAAATGTTACATATCACAATTGGTTTGAAAAAGTTATTGCACATAAAATGAATATGTACGGCAGCTGCCATCTCTGTATGGTAACCAGTGACTTTGCATTTTCTGTAATTTATACAATATCCTCACACTCGAATCTAGTGTTCGTCCATGTTCTATGGATACCTCTGCACCACTAACACACACCATAGTGCAAAAATATGGCCCAGCAATAGATGTCTTCAAATCAATTATTAATCCCCAGAGGTAAGCGAATAATGTTTGTCTAATTGGACTGAAATAAGCTCTGGCAGCCTCAGCCAAGTCTGTAATACCTGACATGAGCCAGTAATCACATTTACAAGAAAATCTGAATTCAGACAGAATATTAACTAAAGCTGCAGTTCCACATCATGGCACCCACAAAAAGAGAATAATTGATGGCCCCGAGTGTATTACAGATTGTAACATAACTGAGGAGCTGATGTGGTTTATATATAATGAATACGTGCAAATGAGTTACAGGCTGGAATTTAATCGAGAGGTTCAGATGGTTTATACAGAGAATATAGGATTCCTGAGAGTAAGCTATGGATTGGAATCTATTTAAATGGTTTATATATAAAATGATGAAGTAACTGAGAGTAAGTCATATATACCAAGATAGAGAACTAGTAAAAGCTGCTCAACAGCTTGAAAACTGCTAATATAGCTCAAAAACAAGCCCTGATTTATCACGTTAGAGTACTGTGAGCTTTTGTTCTGATGGACCAGAAACAATGGGCCAAATGGTCTCCACCTGTGCCATACATTTTTTATGTTTCTATGTTTCTGGGCATCACACCTTAGGAAGGATATATTGGCCTTGGAGGGAGTGCAGTGTAGATTTACCAGAATGATACCTGGACTCCAAGGATTAAATTATGATGAGAGGGTAGACAAACTCGGATTGTATTCCCTGGAATTTAGAAGGTTAAGGGATGATTTGATTGAAGTTTTCAAGAGATTAAGGGGAATAGATAGGGTAGGTAGAGAGAAACTATTTCCACTTCAGTAGTTCCTAGCAGGCAGAACTCAGGCTGTCAGGATTCAGATGCCCCACCCTCACACATTTACCAATGATGCTTGCCTCATACCCACCTCTTGCTGCTTCCACATACCTCTAGCTGTGGCAGGCAAATAACTAAAAAATAGTTCAACAAACCCACTGTCCTTCTCACTGACTCTCTATTTCAGGACATGCTATCAAGTGGCACCTACTGATCAATTAGCTGCTCACCGATGCTCAGTTTGGGTTCCGCCAAGACCACTTAGCTTAAAACTTCATTACAGCCTTGGCCCAAACATGGACAAAAGATAATCCAGGACAAAATTAACAGTCTCTTGGACAACAGTGAATTAATTAATTTTAGCCAGCCCAGATTTGTTAAAGGCAAACAATGTTTAACTAACTTAGTTGAGTTTTTTGATGAGGTAACAGAGAGTGTTGATGAGGGAAATGTGGTTGATATAGTTTATATGGACTTCCAAAAGGTGTTTGATAAAGTGCTACATAATAAACTTGCCAGCAAAGTTGAAGCCCATGGAATAAAATGGACAGTGGATAAAGAGTTGGCTGAGTGGCAGGAAACAGAGAGTAGTAATGAATAGTTGCTTTTTGGACTGGAGGAAGGTATACAGTGTGGTTCTCCAGAGGTCAGTATCAGAACCACTGCTTTTCCTGCTATACATTAATGGGTGTACAGGGCACAATTTCAACGTTTGCAGATGGCAGTGTTAGAAGGTGTCCTCCATAGTGCTATCAAGCACTAACTCATCAATAACACGCTCACTGACGCTCAGTTAGAGTTCCACCAGGACCACTCAGCTCCAGACCATACTGCAGGCTTCATCCAAACATGGACAAAGGAGCTGAACTCCAGAGGTGAGGTGAGAGTGACTGCTCTTAACATCACGGTAGCATTTGACCGAGTGTGTCATCAAGGAACCCTAGCAAAACTGGAGTAAATGGGAATCAGGGGGAAAACTCTCCACTGGCTGGAATCGTATCTAGCATAAAAGATGATGGTTCTGGTTGTTGGAGATCAATCATCTCAGCTCCAGGACATCACAGCAGGATTTCCTCAGGGTAGTATCCTAGGCCAACCATCTTCAGCTGCTTCATCAATGACCTTCCCTCCATCATAAGGTCAGAAGTGGGGATGTTTTGCTGATGATTGCACTGCGTTTCGTACCATTCGCAACTCCCCAGATACTGAAGCAATCCATGCCATATAGAGGAAGACCGAGACAACATCCAGGCTTGGGCTGATAAGTGGCAAATTCCAATTGTGTCACACAAGTGCCTGGCAATGATTATGTCCAACAAGAGAGAATCTAACCATCTCCCCATGACATTCAATGGCATTACCATCGCTGAATCCCCCACCATTAACAGCCTTGGAGTCACCATTGACCAGAAACTTAACTGGACCAGCCACATAAATACTGTAGCTACAAGAGCAGGTCAGACTTTGGGAATTCTGCAGAGTAACTCACCTCCTGACTCCCCAAAGCCTGTCCATCATCTACAAGGCACAAGTCAGGAGTGTAATGGAATACTCTTCACTTGCCCAGATGGGTGCAGTCCAACAATACTCAAGAATCTTGACATCATCCAGGACAAAGCAGCCCATTTGATTGGCACCCCATCCACTACCTTAAACATTCACTCTCTCCGCCACCAGTGCACACTGGCAGTTGTATGTACCATCTACAAGAAGCTTTCCAGCAACCGCCAAACCTTCTTCAACAGCACCTTCCAAATCAGTGACCTCTACCCTGCTATAAGAACAAAAGCAGCAGATACATAGGAATACCACCACCACCTGCAAGTTCCTTCACCTTTCCAAGTCACACTTGGAAATATATCACCGTTCCTTCACCGTTCTGGATTTCCCTCCCTAACAGCACTGTGGGTGTACTTACACCAACACACAGACCACATCGGTTCAAGAAGGCCGTTCACCATCACCTTCTCAAGGGCAATTAAGGATGGATAATAAATGCTGGCCTTGCCAGCGAAGCCCACATCCTGTGAATGAATTAAAAAAAAAATCCAAATTCTTTTAAATGCAATTAGGTGACAGACTATTGCATTATCCAACAATATTAAGCATGAAATAGTAGTTCTCTCATTTAAGCTGAGCTGTGGATTTTTCATTTCTGCACTTTGAGCAATCCCACCTCAGCTCCAACGAAGCGTAAATCAATAAAACAAAACTAATTGCCCACACGTGAGCACAAAGTCCCAGACTACTTCAGCATTGTAACAGTTATAACTCCACAAGGTTTACTCTAGGGATAGAATCATGGAGATCTGGGAGTGAATTAGAGTGGAATCTAATTTAGGGGTTTAGATAAAGTCACAGTCAATTCTAGTATTGGTAATTTGTTCAGCACCAGAACTCAGAGAATAGATTAACCAGACAGCAATGATATTTTATAGGAGGAATAAATAGTGTTTTTCCACAGCTAATAACTGGGGAATGGAAATGCCCAGTGACAAAATATGGGTCTAATGTGAAAAAGAACATCATTTCCATTAAATTGCATGGCTGAACTGCAGTTTCTTAGAGAAAATAACATAGACAATTGTCACAGGACTAAGTTTTCACAACATAAGGCTGAATTTTCGGGCCCTGCCGAGGTCGGGAACAGAAGCAGAAGGGGCCCGAAGATACCCGCACTGGCAGACGTGCTGGTTTTGAGGCGCCATTTCCAATGCCAGCAATGTTCACCAGGACGGGTGGGAAGGGAAGGATAGCGATTCCATCCGCCTCCTGATTAAGGCTAATTAAAGTTGTTATAGAGCTCATTATGAGCTTGTTAAAAGGGGAGGTTGAAATTTTCCCCTGCTGTCTGATGCTAACCAGCTGAAGGGAGGTAGGTACAGAGTGGGAAGACAGTCATGGCTGCCCCAGAGAATTACCCCAGCCCCATAAGAGGCAGAGGGGGACCTGGCCTTTGGAAAAGAAGTACCCTTGGTGCAGCACAGTTGTTGGGGGTATTGATTAGGGTCATCACCACCACCCCCCAGGCATCACCGTGACAGAAAAGCTGGGGCAAGACTGAATTACAATAGGGCAGCCACCTGCCCAGAAGGGCAGCTGCAGCTGGTAATGGGGGCGCAGCTGTCATATTTTGGGCCCAGTGGCAATGAGGGACAACACCATCTGTAGGAAGGGCAGAACCGCAAGCAGCAGGAGGGCCCGGAAGAGGAAAGAGGGGCAGAAAGGCAACAGAGGCCATACCCTCAACACAGGATCTACTGATGACAATAGAGCTACCTGGAAATGACTGAGACCCAGCGCCCCAGGAGACTGCAACTCTCCAGGCAGGTGGTCACTGACATCTGTTCCCTCATTGCTGAAGACCTCACACCTCACAGCTCACAGCACTGGTTGCTATGCTCTGCCAGTAGACATCAATGTCACTGTGGCCTTGAACCTCTTCGCTTCTGGCTCCTTCCAAGGATCAGATGTGGACCTTAGTAACATCTCGTAAATAGCATCACACAATCACACCACTGCATCTCGCAGGTCATTGAGATGGACAGTACGTTTATTACATGACAGATGCGGCCTCACAGGCACAGAGGCACTGGGTTTCAGCGCCATTGCTGGATTCCCCCAGGTTCAGGGCATCATCAATTGCACCCATGTAGCCATCAAGGTACCCAGCAACTGACCAATGAGATCCATAAACAGGAAGGGCTTCCACTCCCTCAACATCCAACTGGTCTGCAACCACAACAAAAGCTTCATCCATGTGTGTGTTTCCTTTCCTGGCAGTTGCCATGACTCTTCATCCTCTGCCAGTCCTGCTGCCTGAGATTTTCCCTCCAACCCCCAAAATCCATGGATGGATCCTAGGGAACAAAGGAAATCCCTTGAAGAGATGTCTACTGAACCCTTTGCAGGAGCTCCAGATAGATGCACAGAGGCAATACAGCCAATGCCACCAGCTCTGGACAACCATTGAGCAGGCTGTCCAGCTTCTGAAGATGTGATTCTGGTGCCTGGATCAGTCGGCTGGTGCCCTCAAATGCCCTCTGTAAGGGTCTTGGTCATTGTGGTGGGCTGCTGCACATAACATAACATAGCCCTCCACAGAGGATTGGACCTTGAAGATGGTGAGGCCCTGGAAGGAGACAACCCATTGGGGGAAGAGCAGGAGGTGAGAGAGGAGGAGGAAGTTGAGGTGGAGGGTGATGACGTTGAAGAGTGAGGTGACCCGGATGCACAAAGAGATGCCTGGACACTGCTCGGGGCGCAAAGGACTCGTCTGGATGCCATGAATGTCAGGATCTCCTGATTCAGAATAGGCTCAACTGAGCCTCTCTGACCCAGGGTAAGGGGCATGGCATGGAAGGGAGTCTGAGGTACCTGTGCTAACACATGCATGGAAGACGCAGCCTAGATCATCTAATCACTTATCACCAATGAAGGAAGCATATCTGCCCAGAGACTTGGCCCTCAGCGTGGAGGATCCTATTATCTCGTTCACCACCTCATATCACTTGTCCTTTCACAGCAGTAATAAAAGGCATCCCAGATATGTGGCTTAAACTTATGTCATATGTACAGTGCAAAGAGAGGAAAACAGTAGACAGAGAAAGTAAGGACACAATCCAATGACCCACTTAGTGCTCAACACAACACGGGAGTCTCTGCACTCAGCCACTGCCAAGCTGTTCTTCCTTGTTGCCTCGGAGGTGGAGTCAGCCTGCTCACTCATCCCGATTTGCAGCCGAGATGTATGTGGCGGTCATCATTGTGGAGGTTCCTGTGGGGGATCTCCAGAGGCTGCTGCACCACCATCATTGGAGGAGCAGCTTCCATGACTTGGCCCTGCAGCACAGGGGCTCCCAGTGTCAGAGGGGCCAAGCAGGCCCAGGATAATGAAGGCGCCCTGTGAGGGGTGGCACCTTCATCCTCCTCCATGATATCCTTAGCCCTTGCCGGATGCCTGGCAGAGGACACCAGCTGGAGTGAAGCTGGCATCCCCTCCAAAGATCTCTGCGCCACCAGTGCTACTGAGCGGTCTACGCTACACAGCATCTCATGCATCCTGTTGTCGTCAGTGCACAGTTCCTGCATGCACTCTGTCTATGGAGAAGCTCATGCACTCATGGCCCTGAGCTGGATGGATTCCTCCATTGTCTGCCCATGACCCCACACTGCCTCAGGGAACATTGACATGTGGAAACACATCTCCTGCTGCTCATCTAGGTAGAGCCTCCTTTTCAATGACTCCTGAGGCCCTGCATCTGTGCTCAGCTGAGCAGGACTGTGTCTGTCCTCCCTCCTCTGCGAGGAACTGACCACAACTCCCTCTGCCTCTGGCACCTGCTCCTGCTCCTACCCGCTAGTGCCATGATCATCACCCTGTGCCAACCTATCTACATGCGCATGGGAATGCACTGTGGTGAGACTATCTGTGCTGATGGACGGTCCACTCATAAGGTGTGATGGTTCTTCTTCACCTCCTTCTTGCTGCTCTGGGCCTGTGGAGGGAGGGAGAGAGGGTGCTGTGGGTTGGACATTTGTATCTGTGGCAGACACAGGAAGAGATGATGAGAGTTAGCCTAGGACAATAGAAGCTGCTGCAGTGCTGAGGCTACTGAGTGTTATTCAATGAGCGACACGCTATTGGATGGGATGAGGTGTACTGCACCCCCTTAAATGACCACTTTGCCCTCTGTAATCACCATCTCTACCAAGAGCTCCCATTTCTTAAGGCCCAATTGCCTCCCCTTCCATTATCCTGGCTATCTCCATCGCTGTCTGCTCCATTGGAGTGTTGCAGTAGAAAAACAACATTCCTCCTCCCATCTGGGCCCTGCCACGGACATTGTGTGCCTGTTTCTCCTGCGAGGACAAAAGAGAGTGAGATAAGGCACTGCTGTCCTTTGCCAATGTCGTCTATCCCTATGCTTTAGGATCTGCATGTCTCAGTGGTGACAGGTCCTCAGCAGTGCTATGGCCTTGAGCCATTCTGAGGGGTCAGTAAGTAGCCGGGGCACACACCCCTCGCATGTTCAGGAGGAGCCTGTGTCCTGAGGCTCCTCAGGTGGTGTGTCTGCTGGAGGGTGCAAGCTCTGAGACCTTTTCAGAATGTTGGGGATTGCACTCACCTTGCCAGAGTTTAGGAGGTCATTGAACCTTTTACTGCATTGAATTCACATTGTTCTAGTCTTGTTTCTGCCAATGATTGTGGCAGCTATCTGAACGTAGGCATCTTTGGTTTCAGCTGCCATCCTCCGGGAAGAGCACCTTCCTCCTCTCCATCACAGCCTCCAACATTAGATCCAGTTTGGCATCAATGAAGCGAGGGACAATCCTATCCCGGGTGCCAGGCTTCCAGCTCTCCTGTGACAACCCGCTTCCCTCTGGTGCAGTGGAAGGCTTTGGCACAAACTATAGATTTCTCGCTCAGGACAACCAGCAGCCTCAACGATGACTGGTGTGGGGAGTCTAAATCAGTCCCACACTTCATCTGACCCACCTCCATTCCTACCCCCACTGGCTCAGATTGGACAGGAAATCCGTCTCCATATTCATTATGGGCTCACCCTAGTGAAATTCGGGATTTTAATCACTTTCCCACTGGAGAAGTCCTGGCTCCTGTTTCCCATCTCTGTGGGGAAAATTCAGCCCATAGTATAAGCAGTAGGGTGAAAAGTGCTACACTGATCATTCCACCAAATAGCTCTTGCCCAGGTATTGAAGAATTACCTCCAGCGTTGGTGCTAATATGTAAATACCCTTACCTGCCAGCAGATGTTATCACCACTACACAGCTGGACTCAAAAACTAATTTTCCAAATCTCCAGTCTTGACTTAGGTTAACATACGAGACCTTTAATCTTATTGCACCCTCTTCCAACCTGACCTCATAATTTTTGAGTTCCGAAGAAGGGTCACTGACCTGAAACGTTAACTCTGCTTCTCTTTCCACAGATGCTGCCAGACCTGCTGAGTGGTTCCAGCATTTCTTGTTTTTATTTCATAATTTTTCAACCACTTCCAACCTAATATCCATATTCTTCCAGGCAGCATCTGCTGAATATTTCCAGCATTTCTTGTTTTTATTTCAGATTTCTAGTATCTGCAGTATTTTGCTTTTATTATCCATATTCTTCCACTCCCTGCTCAATGCATTTTTTAAAAATGCTATTAAGTGACAGACTATTGCATTATCCAACAATATTAAGAATGGAATAGTCACTTGTTCCATTTTTTAAGCTTGTGGCTTCTTCATTGTTAAGTTTGAACCATTCCCACTTCAGCTCCAATGATATGTGGATCAACTGGACAAAAGTAACTGCCTACATGAGGGCAGGAAGTCACAGACTATTTCAGCATTGCAGCAGTCATAACTCAGTACAGTCTGCTTTGAGACAAAACTGCCAATATATTTTTTAAATCAGCCATTTGACAAATTAATCATTTTGAAAGCTCAGCTGGCTCCTATTTCCCATGTCTAATGTGTTCAAATATGAATCTTATCGAGCGGTTGTTATGTGCAACCTAAATGCCAGAGTTCAGTTTCCAGGTCTCACTCTTGCAAAATTGTACATTAAACTTGCAAATGAAGAATGCTGAGACTGGGACCCTTCACACTCTCAATTTTAACCACCTGGTAATTGTTACTCGAAAAAACTTTACATATCACAGATTGATTCTTGCAGTAACAGTTTGCATACTGTGAAGAAATGGCTCTTTAGTGGGATATGGGCCTTGCAGTTGAATTTAGCAACAAGGACAGCATTAAATAATTAAACGTTTATTTTCACTGCTTGCAAAGATAGACGAGCGTGGAAAATTTTAGAATTAATGATAAGATTCTTTGAACTCGTTGTCTCTCTCTCTCTCTACTTGCCTTTCAAGTGACATCTTCAGGTTGCCTTTTTACTTCGACAGTAATTAACATCTGGTGCCTTACAGTTTTTATTGTGTATTGTTTTCTCCTTTCATTTAGGCCTCTGCACTTCATTCATTATTCCTAGCGGAGTGTCAAACCCTTTTTTTTGGAGAAGAAAGATTTCCTTTTCCCCTTCTTATGCTGATATTTTCTCCCCCTCTCTCACTTTCCTGAGTGAAATATTCTCAATGGATCCTACACTTAGCTCAGTGGGTAACACTTAGGCCCCTGTGTCGGGACATGAATGCACAATCTCTGCTGACACTCCAGTGAAGTAAGATGGGAGTGCTACACTGTTTAAGATGCTGTTTCCCCCCCAGAAAGATGTCTTTTTCAGATGAATGTAGCAAATCACTTGGTATTAATTGAAGAGCTGGGAGTTCTCTCAGTAGCCTCATGAACATTACTCCTTCAAGTAACACTGCCAAATACAAGATTAACTGTTCATTCAATTCATTTGCTGTTTATGGAACTTGGCTGTGCATGCATTGCCTGGCATGTTTGCTTCAAGTAACGACACCTCAAAAGTAATTTGGTGGCTGTGAAGATCTATGAGAAGTTCTGAGGATGTGAAAGAGAGTATATAAATGCAAAGTTTTTCTTTATTTCTCTCCAGCCTATTTGAATTTCAACATTCCAATCACCAGCCTAGAATAAATGACTCATTTATGAGCTGCTATCCATTCACTGCCAATCCATCTACTGAGATGTGGCCGAGAATGGACTGGGAATGAATAACCCAGTTGGGAAATCAATAACTTCCACTGTTTTTAAAGAATGGCAATGTAGCTGGGATAGGGAACTCAATGGGGTAGCAGCACAAGCCTACCTCCACTACCTCATGCTGCTCTGTCATGAGCGTTCTCAATAGTTTGCTACAGTTAATTAGAAATTCATGATTATGATGCTCCCAGCTCACTGCCAATACTGTTCTAGAACTGGACACCAGGTGGTGTGAGAGAGCAACCTCTGTTCCCTGATTTTCCCTCCTCCTACCAAGAAACATTGAAAATTTACAGCACAAGAGGAAGCCATTCACCCATCATGTCTGTGCTGGCTGAGAAAAAAAGCTACCCAGCCTAATCCTACTTTCCAGCTCTTGCTCTGTTGCCCAGTAGGTCCAGGGGACTAAGTTAGATTGCCTCCGAAAGTAGATGTGGAGATTGCAACGTGCAAGTACCTTAAACCCATTCAATGTAGTGCAGACAGCATGGCATCTACATGCAGCCTTCTCATTAACATAATTTCTGCTTGCAGACTGCACGCATCAGCAGGGGGCCCAAAATCAATACTTGCTAGCACCACTTAAAACTAGCCTGCCACTCTTAAAGGGGAGACTCATTATGGTTGTGGCAGGTACTGTGGGTCCTCTGTGTGCTGAATGTGACCTGTGAAAGACAAAGAATAGCTGAACATGAGAGAGGGCAGGTACCCAGGTTTCCGGCGCTGCACCGGAGGTCTTGGCAGGGCAGGTGGAAAGGAGGAAAGATGTGTGGTGTCGACAGGGGACACAGAGGCCCTGCAGATACATAATGAAAAAGCAGTGGGAGCAGATAGCCATGGAGATCAATGGCAAAAGTTTAACCCCAGCAATTTGGGATCTAGTGCCGCAAGGTGTTTTATGATCTTTCCAGAGTGGTCAAGGCCAGTGAATGCATCTTCCGATGCCATATCAAGCCTCAGACACTGTTCAATTCACCACACACCTATCAGTCACCTATCAATTGTTAAATGTATATCAATTGTGTTTAATTATATACTGGTGGAGGGCATTAATTGAAGTCTTACTTGAGCACATATAAAGAGATACTTCCTGAAAGTGTATAGGGGCTGAGTTAGGATGTATATGCTTGTAATGGTTCACTCTGTAAATAAATATAAGACTGAGTAAAGATTGGCTCCAGTATCATCCTTCACCAACTGGCTTTCTGGAATATAACACCAACAATCTTTGTCAATCAGGGCTCATACCTAACATTCATAGTTTCACCTCACCCTCACACTACTGCAAGCCTCACACTCACACCTCACAGTTTATACACACTGCCAGCTATTCAACCATGGCAGCCACATCACCCAAACAGCTTGCACAACAGTCACACTTCTCTCTCCCTTGCAGGAGAATGTGATGCACAACTGTAGGCAGTAGGAGCTAAGCAGAGGGGAAGAGGTGTGTTTGCATGTCCTAACCCCCTCGGAGGAGACAATGTCAGCCATTATTGGAAGACTCATTGCTGAGGCCGTGGGCAGCAGTGAGAATGAAACTATTGATGATGATGGTATCCTTATACCTAATCTTCCTTCTCACATCCCACAATCTCCTTCTCATTCCACAATCTCCTCTGACTTAAAAGATACAGATGGTGTAAGCATGCACCTCTTACTTTCACCCCTTCCTCACCAAAACCCCAGTCTTGAGCCCTTCTCCTTTCAGATACCCAAGAACTGCAAGCTGCCCAGGCAGTGGAGGAAGGCCAAGAAGAGAGTGACGATGAAGACATACAATCACTTTATTTCACACTCGCAACCACCAGCTCAGATACTGACACCGTGTATCTTACAGGATAGATTAGAGGTGAAATCAGCAAGTGGTGAGATACTGGGCATGAGTACAGTGCAGCCAGGGCAGGGGGAAAGGATAGCGTAGATGCCAGCTCTCCGGAGGGTGAGGTCACATATAAGTTCTGCTGCACTTGACGCAGCTGACGACTTTGATGAACCAGGCTATAGAACACTGATGGGTATATTGTCCGTTGGACAAACCGCCAGAAAGCCTGTGTTCAATGTTAAAGAACTTGGAGGTGTCCAGGACCTGGGTTTTGCTTCGAGCTTGAAGCCCATCCTGTCCAGTATGCAACTGGTGGCCAACACCATCAATACACTTGTGAACCCAACCATGATACAGCATCTAATGGCTGATGTCATTACTTCCTTTGCAGCATAAGCAGCTTCTACATTAAGACTGAGTGTGACACTGGAGGCTCAGAATAGAGTCATGTATGTGTAATTTGCACCTTGCAGGCTCAGACTGCTGCCATCATGGCTGCGGATACCAGCTGTCAAAGGGGTTTGTAGGCTCTCCTAGCAGTCCAGTAGTCTGTCCTCCAGCAGATTACTAGGATTTCTGAGGTGCCACCTGGGAGGATTGGCAGTGGTTCCATGGAGCACAAGCCAGCTGTCCTTTCTCAGAATGACAGCATTTGTTCTCCCACCCCTGCCACTCCATCAGTCCCCTTGCTGTTGCCTGTCAGCCAGCTAGCCCAGACTGCTGCCGCCTTCTAGGCCCAAAGCTGCTTGAGGCCATCCTCCAGGGGCATCTGCAGTTTCCTCCACTGCAGGTTAACAGCTTTCCACCAGACATGCTGGTGTCATTGGGGTGACACTGTGTCGGAGCACTAGGACAGGCAAAACCAGAGACATACAGTAAAGGAATACAGAAGGGTAATTAGTTTGAGTTATTATGGAATATAACATTTCATTTATAAATTTGGTTTGGAATGTTTACCAAGTGTCGGCTTTTATTTATGCATTGTGACCAAGAGGACAATGTGACAGAGTGAAGGTAGGAAGTGTGGGACAGGTGGTAAATGGGGAATTGGGGATTAAGTTACTGGTATCACACTTGAAGTATGTCTTCACAAGTCAGGCAGAACCAGAATATCGAGGTTTCTTCCTCCCTTCATCCTTTTCCTCTTCTATCTCCTCCTCTTCCTCCTCCCCGTGCTCCTGCTCTTCAGCTTCACGGTGGTGGCAAAGGCTGTTCCCTCACAATGGCAAGGTTGTGTAGCATACAGCAGACCACTGTAAATCTTCAGACCTGTTCAACCGAGCACCGTGGGGCTCCTCAGCAGCAGTCCAAGCAGAGGAATCGTTGCTCCAGTGCGCCAATGGTCTGTTCGATCACATTTCGTGTGGCTGCAGGGTTCACATTGTATATATGCTGTGCTCATGAGGGTGGGTTACAAACTGGAGTCACAAGCCATGTCGTCTGCGAGTAGCCTTTGAAACTCAGTAACCACGTTTTGGTTGGCCATGGTGGATGAAATACAGCTGGCTCAATGAACTGCTGCAGAATGAATGCATCATGACTGCTGCTAGGATACCAGGCATTGACCTGCATGATGTGCTGCTAATGGTCGCACACCTGCTGGATGTTGAGCAGAATCCATTTCGGTTCTGGGGCATGACAGAGTTGCGATGCGGCACCCACACAGCAATGTGCGCGCAGCCAATGACACCCTACGACATGGGGAAACCTGTGATCCCAGCAAAGCTGTGATCTCACTCTACCTGCATGTTTCTGGCAAAAGGGAATGACATCTTGCTAAAGGCAATGGCGCGTACTTAAAGTCTGCCGGAAGTATGCAGAGGTACAGTGTACAACTCTCTTTGGATAGAGAGTCTCAGTGACCTCCCTTACACAACAGTGGACGGCAAACTTCCAGATGTTGAAATATCTCCAGAACTGGCTGGGAGGCACCAGACACATAAAGTTCATCACCACAGTTACCCTCACACCCACTGGCAATGCCACCCTTGCCCTGTTCTGAGGTTGGAGTTGTGACAGCAGTGGACTGTAGCATTTGAGAGATTTCATTGAGGATGTCCTTTGTGAAGCACAGACATCTCACCCATTGTTCCTCGTTGATTGTCAGGTATGTGAATTGATCAGTGAACCCCTGGGTGGATCCTGGGTGGATCTGACAATTTGCTGAAAGCCCTTCTCCCCATCCTGCTTCGAGTAGCATACCCTGGACTGCATGGCTTCTGCTCATTCTCCCAGTCCTGCTCTATTCCAAGAGGGTGCAGCTGGTTTGTGTAGCAGCCTTAAAGTCAGCAAAAGTGTTTCTGGAGGATCCTTCCTGCTGCTTAAAGTGTGTTCAGCCGTGTGAGCTCAAAAGAGGGTGTTGGCAGGAGCAGTGAGCTGCAAAAAGACAGTGCTGGCTTCAAATCAGTGTGATGAAATAATCAACCTGCTCAGCATACTTCCAGCAGACTTTAAGTACACACCATTGCCTTTACCAAGACGACCCCCAGTGCGCTTCCTGTTGGAAGTGTGTGCCTGCTTGTTGTGGACACCATTTTGACACTCCAGGGACACTCGAATCACCCACAAAACAGGCGCGATTGAGTCAGTTTCTCACCCCCTCACTCTACTTAATATTCCCCCTCTGGAAATGTAGTATCAGGAATTCCATGTGGAACAGATCACATGCTCCATTGTCACTCTATGGCCAGGATTTTACTGAGCTCCCGATGTCGGACTCCAGGGCAGTGGTTGTGGGGGTGGGGGGGGGGGGCAGGGGGGCCCAGAGGATCGTTCCAGCAGCAGCCCACCATGGAGTCCAATGCCAGGAATGCCAGGCCCAATCTTACCGGCAATGGCGAGTCTCCGCGGCAGCCCCCCACCCCTCCGTCACTGCTGGGCTACAGGACCCGGCTTTGAATATTTAGATTGAGCACATGAATAGATGTAGGTAGGATTCACTCCAATCTTACCCTTGGGTCGTAATCTGCTGAGTGGCAAGCCAGCACTCACATGCCTTCACTTTCCCGTTCAGCGAAAGCAAGTGTCACAGTGGTGGGGAAGGGGGAAAATTATTTTTTTTGTGCTCAGAAAATTATTTTTTTTGTCAGATTTACAGTACTAGTGTAGGGAATGGTGGGAAGGGGTGACCTCTGCACTTTGTTCAGCTTGTGGTGGAAGATCAAGTGTTGAAGGTAAGTGTTCTGGTGGGGTGGTTGGGGTTATTTGGCAAAAATTTAATTTAATTGTGACCACTCAGGACAAAGCCCCCAATCAAAATACATGATTCTGATCATGGTGGGAGCAATGCACTGTCAATTCAGTCCCGTCACTCCACAAGCCGCATCATATTTCTTTAAGCTTCCAAATCAGAAAAAAAAGCAGCCAAATTGAACAATCTAGTATCCCCTGAATGAAGCGAACCAAACCAGGTATCTTTAGACATCACCAAATTAACTATTTATTAAAAAAAGCTAAAATTTTAAACAGTACTAAGATAAACCAATATCTAAAGACCTTATAACTTCATAGTTAAAAATCTAATTCCCGCATTCGCATACATATACTCGGTTTTAAATTAACTGACCGAAAACTAGAAAAAAATAAAGACTTTGTGGATTACGTTCCTGACGAATAGAGTTTTCCAATACAACACTGTTAAAGTTCACATGCAGTTTTCCAAGGCCCAACGAAACAGACGATCCCTCCAAATATAGGGGTTCAACAGTTCAACTAGTGCAGTATTAAACTTTTTTTTTCCCAGCAATGAACACAACAGATCTCAATAATTTGTTGTGAAAGAAAAATGACTTTTTCTTATTTCTTTATGGAATTAATTTGGTTTGAAGCTTTGTAGGATATTGAGAGAGAAACAGCACAGCTTTTTTTTCCTTCAGTTTAAATTGTCTCAGAGAGCTCTCCTCCTACTTCCTTCACTTGCTGGAACAGTCTCTCAACTAACCACTGTTCAGCTAATTTTTTTAAAAGTCAAAATTGCAACATTGAATCTCTGTCTTCTTTCTATCTGTGTGGCTGCTGCTTGGCAACCAGAATGCACTTTGGCTCACTGAGCTTCCGGAACTTGCTGCCTTAACGATGCACTGATCTTTTACAGTCTTAAAGCCGCACTGCAATATTTATGAGGAGAGAAAAGAAAAATAATACCTGGCATTGGATTTTTCGAATGCCATTTTGGCGCTGCATGCTTTACAAGGATCTGGGACCCCGATAAATAGAATGTGCATCTCCTTAACCAATCAGATTGAAGAATCGTTAATGAATAGTGCAGAGTTTGAACCAGGAAGTGTAAGGTAGAATAGTTTATTCAATGTCAAATCATATATAGAAAGCAAAATAAAGACAGGGAAAGAAAGATTGGCTTGAGCGATAAAAGAGAGAGAAGGAAAAGCTTTTAAAAAATCTAAGTTTTCATTTTTTTAAATCTCCAACTGTAATTAAAACTTGCAGGAATGAGATTCCAAACTTGTAAAACTTTCATTTTCAGTGCCAAGGAGGTTTTTTTGCGGTAATTTAAGGCTTACCACATCATTGAAATTTTACTTAGATTGAAATGGACAAGTCTTAGCTTTAGCTGGTGAGTTTAGGATGTATCTATTATGCAATTACATCAACTTCACGCCATTCGATGTGTTTCAATGCAGAGTTTTTTGAGACACCCGGAATAGGAAAGCTTCTGTTGGAGCAAGGTAACAGGGACAGCAACTTCTTGATTTCTGCATTTAACTGCGCCTTGTGGTCACTGGAAGTAGCTGTCCCATTTACTCCTTAATAATGGTGAGCATTGATAGCTTCACTGTTATTTGTAATGCAAAATCCTGGCCATTGTATTCTATTCAGAATCCTCCATGTACGGAAGGCTTTGAATTATATGTTCACTATTGTCTGACACTTCTACCAAAGACCAGGCACACACAAGATGGGTCAAACAGTCTTCATCTGTGCTGTACACTTCTACGGTGTTACATCATCAAAAATATGTTAATTAATGATTGCAGAAGGATAAAAACCCCTTCCATAAGTTTAGGTGGGTATTTGCTCAGCATTGAGCATTATAAATGACCTTATTCAGTTGTTTCAGGAAATCCACATCCGAGGACTGTTATTTGCTTTGCATCATCAAAATTCAGAACCCTGGGTGAATTTCGACCCAATTATCTCCCAAATAAGTAACCTCCTCCCTTTCCATCATGCTGCTACTGAACAATCTATGAAAACACAGTGTCATGTGTAACACACTGCAAATGTTATTTTGGGATTGTTATATCACTGTATGTGGTTATGCTTAGTTTAGTTTAGTTTAGAGATACAGCACTGAAACAGGCCCTTCAGCCCACCGAGTCTGTGCCGACCATCAACCACCCATTTATCCTAATCCTACCCTAATTCCATATTCCTACCACATCCCCACCTGTCCCTATATTTCCCTACCACCTACCTATACTAGGGGCAATTTATAATGGCCAATTTACCTATCAACCTGCAAGTCTTTGGCATGTGGGAGGAAACCGGAGCAACTGGAGAAAACCCACGCAGACACAGGGAGAACTTGCAAACTCCACACAGGCAGTACCCAGAATTGAACCCAGGTTATTGGAGCTGTGAGGCTGCGGTGCTAACCACTGCGCCACTATATATATTTTCACACTGGAACAGAAAATTGGACATAGTGTAAAACAGGCTGCTGATTTTCTATTACTAGACTTCTGGTGCAGATTAATTTCACTCCCGCATAACAAATGGTCTCAGCACTCCTTATGAAATAGAGAGGAGAAAGATCAGTTAGGATTCCTGTTCATGAACACTACCCATTGACTTCTGCTAGACCGTGCATGTAACATTGGTGATGTTAGGCTCAAACGCGATGGCTTCCACAGTTGAAGAGTCTGTGAACACTCACTATAAACTCAGGATGAGCGCTTGAGGTACTGGAGAGCTGAAAACACAGAAAGTTCATAACAAAATCAATCAAGAAAGGAGGTGAATGCAAACCTTAGATTCGATCTTGAGCTCACACTGTAGCTAGAATTTTGTTGGGGTAGTGGGGGCCACAATGATGGGCCCATAAGTGAGGGGCAAGCCCACCTCAGCCATTTGTGAGACCCCTGTCCACATTTCCCACCTGCCCGGTAACTAATTAGTTGCCGTTGGAACTCCCGTCTCTTTAAAAGATGGGAACCTGCCCCCAGGAGCTGCTGGCCAATCAGAGGGTCGGCAGCTCTTCTGTCTCAGCAGCACCAATGGGAGCAGTGGTCACTGCTGGGACTGCATCAGCAGAGAAGACACCATTGATGGACGTTACTGGTCAGTGGAGTCTGGGGTTGCCTGGGCCAGTCAGACAGGCCCTGATGAGTGGGTGGGGGGGAGGTGAAGACCGGTGGGTGTTGCTGCAGAGATGGCAATTGCAGCCAGGGGCACCCGGCATCAGAGTGCCGGATTAGGAGGGCTGCTCCCGCCCCGAGCCCACACAGAGTCCACCAGGGTTCACCAGGCAGTCTCCCCACACTTTAAAAGACAGCGGCAGCAGGAAGAGGCCCTTAATTGGCCACTTAAGTGGCTCAATTGGCATCCGATAAGAAAGGCCATCCTCCACTTTTCCTGTCGCTGATAAAATGCCATGGCCATGGGAAAGCAGCGGGCACGCCATCCTCCCCCAATCTTCCCTTGCCATTTTACTGGGCAGCCCCCCCCCCCCCCCCCACCCCACCACCCCCGCATCCCAGCCTGTCCCTAGACTGCAGTGTTTCAGGAAGGCAGCTCACCACCACCACCTTCTCCAGGGCAATTAGGGATTGGCAACAAATGCTGGCCTTGCCAGCGATGCCCACATCGCAGGAAACAAATAAAAAATGTATGCGCAATCCAAGCAGATGATACCAAAACCCTTAATAAGAGACTCGCCACTCATTTGCTTCGGTGTTAAGCTGTCACACAAATCTTCATTCAATCATCTATTAATAATATAGTTGTGAATCCTTGACAATGTGCGGGCGGATTATGATAAATTTCATGGATCAGTCCTGGTTTGCACAACATGCAGAAGCAGTGAAATGGATAATCTGATACACTGACTGCTCTGGCACCGCAGTAAACAAAACACCGCTTATATTTCCACTGAAATACAGCTGAGGGTCATGAACGAGAAAATCTGTTCGAACTAGAAATGATGCGTGCTTTCAAGCACTCATTCTCTCACATGCGGTATTTCCCTCATGTGACTTCAGAGAACCTCTTCTGGTCACTTTTACATGACAGGGGATTTAGTGAGATTATATCCGTTAAGCTCAGGGATCTGGGTTTGAATCCAGACCAAATGTGATGCAAGTCTTATCTCTCTGTTATCTGAAAGAATCACGAAGAATGTCATTGTGGGGGGAACTGAACCCTTTACATTTTGCCACCCCATGTCAGTCAGCAGCGAGAGTATCTAGATCAGGTATAAACCATTGGTTTATTACAGAATAAACTTTGGCTCTGTGGTAGCATATTCAACACGAGGGTGTTATGTCATCATTCAAAACCCACTCCAGAGATTTGAGCATGTAATTCAGGCTCACACGTCAGTGCAGTAAGAAAGACTTGCATTATCGAGTGCATGTCATAGCATTAGGATGTCATAACCATTTAATTTTTTTGAAAGTTTGGACACTGTTGTTATGTAGGGAAATACAGCAGCCTATTTGCACACAGCAAGATCACACAAATGGCAATGACATGAATGAGTAGATAATCTGTTTTAGTCATGCTTTTTGAGGGATAAATGTTGGCCTGGGCAGATCCCCCCTTCTCTTCAAAATAGGGCCGCAATACCTTTTATATACCCAAGAGGACTGACAGGACTTTGGTTTAATGTCTCATTGAACAAGAGAAACTCTGTCTGTGCTGTATGTCCTCAGTACCACAATGGAGCATCGGCTGGGATTATGTATTCAAGTCTTAGTGGGGTTTGAACCTACAACACTGTTCTTCCAAGAATGCCCACAACCTTTTGATTTAGAGGTGGGAATGCTATCACCGAATAAAGGCTAACTTCAAGTGCAGAGGAAGTACTACATTGTCAAAGACGCAGCCTTTCACATGAGGTCTTGCCTGTCTGCTCAGGTGGATGTAAAAGATTCCACGGAACTATTTGAAGAGCAGGAAAGCTCTGCTGGTGCCCTGGCCAACATTTAATCCCCAAACAACAGCAGCAAAGCACATTGGCCGTGTAAGTGAGCTTTGTAGCGACACTGATGCTGGCACGATGGAAGCTCCAAAGTGAAAAAAATGGTGACCAGGATGCTTCTGGCCAGTTCTGGAATGGCCCACCTGCCCTGGCGTGCAGAGTGGGCAGATTGTGACCTCTAATAGCCTCTAATGCTGATTTGATGTACGATCTATCATTTTGGACCACACAGATCTATTTCACAACCTCTCTTAAACACTTCCAAATGAAAATGAGGGGCCCCCCCATCAAAACCCCACCCACCCCATGCTAGTGTTTTTTAAAGAGCCAACCATTCAATTTACAGGTGAAGTGCTTTTGACTGACTTTCACTGGTGCAGAGTTTAGTTTAGTTTAGAGATACAGCACTGAAACAGGCCCTTCGGCCTACCGAGTCTGTGCCGACCGTCAACCACTCATTTATACTAATCCTACACTAATTCCATATTCCTACCACATCCCCACCTGTCCCTATATTTCCCTACCACCTACCTATACTAGGAGCAATTGCTAATGGCCAATTTACCTATCAACCTGCAAGTCTTTGGCATGTGGGAGGAAACTGGAGCACCCGGAGGAAACCCACGCAGACACAGGGAGAACTTGCAAACTCCACACAGGCAGTACCTAGAATTGAACCCGGGTCATTGGAGCTGTGAGGCTGCGGTGCTAACCACTGCGCCACTGTGCCGCCCAAGTTAGTGGAAGTACTGTATTGATTGTTATTGGGGAAGTTTGGAAAACTTTCTGGATTTGCAAGGGAGTGGTGCTGGATCTTGACAAGGCTGGTCAAAGCATTCGGAAGACCTGTTGGGAGAAAGTCTACTTCAGTAATGGTGCCTATAGTTGCAGTTCCTCTTGGGCTCCAGAATGATGTGGAAATGGGACACAGGTGGTAGAGGAGGAAAGCAGTGTGCAGAGAGAAGAGGAGGAAAAGGAAGAGGTATCTGGGACTTCTTTGCTCCAGATGAGCTGGCTCTGAGCAGATATTCAGAGTTCTTTGAGGCGTCATCCCCATATCATTCGTTGCACGATTCCCCACCTCCATCTGCAGCTACCATTACAAAGTTCTCTTGGTCCAAATCCTGAAATAAAAGTCACCAACAAAAAAACTATTCCATAACAACTTTAATCCAACAACACTTCCAATAATAAAAAAAACTGCCTGCAACAGGACTTGGATAGGCTCGCAGAATGAGGACACAGATGGAAGATGAAATTTAATACTGACAAGTGTGAGGTAATGCATGTTTGCAGAAGGAACAGGGAGAGGCAATTTAAACTTAATGGCGCAGTTCTAAAGAGTGTGCAGGAACAGAGGGACCTGGGCGTGCATATGCATCAATCCTTGAAGGTGGCAGAACATATCGAGAGAGTGTTTAGTAAAGCATATGGGATCTTGGAATTCATAAATAGAGGCATTGAGTATAAAAGCAGGGATGTAATGCTGAATCTTTATAAAACTATGGTTAGGCCCCAACTGAAGTTTTGCGTCCAGTTCTGGTCACCAGACTTCAGGAAGGACGTATGATTCCTTGAGAGGACGCAGAGGAGATTTACCAGAATGGTTCCAGCGTGAGGGATTTTAGTTACAAGGTTAGGTTGGAGAAGCTGGTGTTGTTCTCCTGAGAACAAAAGAGATTGAGGGGAGATTTAATAGAGATGGACAAGAATATGACGGGCTTCGATAAACTTAGACAAGGAAAAACGGTTCCCACTAACTAATGGTACAAGGATTAGGGGACAGATTGTAGGTATTGGGTAAGAGATGCAGGGGGATTATAAGGAAGATCTTTTTTATGCAGAGGGTGGTAATGACATCGAATTGGCTGCCCACAAAAGTGGTGGAAGTGGAGACAATCAATAACTTGAAAAGGAGATTGGATGGCCACTTGAAGGAAATAAACTTGCAGAGCTACAGGGATCGAGCAGGGGAATGGGACTGACTGGATAGCTCCGTAAAGAGCTGGCATGGATGTGATGGGCTGAATCGCCTCCTTTTGTGCCATAAATGACTCTATGACTCTATATAGAGCCTTTCACGAACACTGGACATCTCAAAGTGGTTTATAGCTATTGAAGTATTTTTGAAGTGTAGTCACTGTTTGCAATGCAGGACTAAGAGAACGTAATAATAATGTTGCAATACAAGCACAATTAAGCTATTCACCTGAGTGCATTCCCTTAGTGCCTGCCTTACAGGTGCCTTTACCTGGCCTATTGCTCCTATGTAGTGCCACCCCAATGACTGCAGCATGGTCAGTAGAAGGTTTTCACTGGGGGGGTGGGGGGGGGGGCGAGATTGCAGATGGATTTGCAGGATCCCCGAAGGGTTGGGGGTGCTCCATTGTTGAATACGTTAAGGGCTGGGATAGACAGATTTTTGGTCTTGCAGCAAATCAAGAGATATGGGGAGAGGGCAGGAAAGTGGAATTAAAGCCCAAGATCAGCCATGATCATTTTGAACGATGGAGCAGGCTTGATGTGCCATATGGTCTACTCCTGCTCCTATTTCTTGTGTTCTTGTGTTACGTCCTTGAGCAGCTCTGGGCCTTGTGGGCCCAGGTTCAGACTGCACCATATCGGCATGGGTGGCAGCTGTCTGGGCTGGCTGACAGGCAACAGCAAGGGCACTGGCGGAGCATGAAACATCCTGAGAGAGGACAGCAGGTTCATGCTCCGCAGAGTCACTGCTACTCCCCAAGGGCGGTACCACAGCAATCCTAGTAATCTGCTGAAGAACAGATTGCTCGACTGCTGTGAGAGCCTGCAAGCCACGTTGAACATTGGTATCGTCTGAGCGTGCATGGCACCAAGTATGGATCTCATGACATCAGTCTGATATTCAGTGGCTTCCGCCTGTGCTACAGTGGAAGCTGAGACATCAGCCACCAGGTGCTGCATCATGGCTGGGTCTGCAAATGCTGTCATGGTGTTGGCCACCACTTCCACGCTGGAAAGGGTGGGTTCCATGTTCTGTGCGAATCCCAGTGCTAAGTTGGAGCCAGACTCCATCATGCTCCTTGACAGTGACAAGACGCTATCTGGCAGGCCCACCAATGCACCAAGCATCTCAGTGTTTTTGACCATCAGGAGTTTGTTGCAGACCATCCCATCAAAGTCCTCGTCTGAGACCCTTGCAGCAGAACGCATCTGCGACATCGCTCTCTGATAAGCTGGCACACAATCTATCCCTCCCCCTGGCCTGACTGCAGCCCATGCATTTTAATTGTATATTAGTTGTGTTTAATTGTATGCCAGTGGTGGGCATTAACTGGACATTCAGTTTAGCCCCTATAAATAGACACAGACTAAAACTGTGTTTTTTGGGTTAGAAGGTGCTTGTAATGTGTAACTCCGTAAATAAATATAAATGTGTGTAAAGATTGGGTCCAGTTCTGTCCTGCACCAACTGGCTTTCTGGAATAGAACGCTCATCACCGGTGACTACCACATCCCGATTCTGACACTATACTACCCTCTAAGGGATGCACAATGCCAGTATCTGAGCTGGTGGCAGTGAGTGTCAGATCAAGTGATTGTGCTTCTTCAGAGGTCAGTTGTAGCTGTCACCCTTCCTCTTGAGGTTGCTGTGGCTGGCCAGACAGCAGATCACTGAAAGCAGAAAAGTGGAAGCAGATGGTTGAGGTGAGGGAAGAGGGGTGGGGTGTAAAGCAGGAGGTTCATGGTCACACCATCTGCAGCTTGCACCGCATGCCATATAGCAGGAGGAGGGTGAGGTGGGAGTTGAGAAGGGGCATAAGGCAGGAACACATCATCATCCTGAATGTTCTCAGTGATGATGGATGCAATAGCCTCAATCAAAGCTGGCCCCATGATATGGAGCACCATCTCCTCCAGAGGGCTCAGATGATGCAGGTGTGCCTGCCTCTGCTGCCTTTCTATTGCTACCTGGGGTTATGGACACCCCGCTGAACGTGTAGCCAGTCAGCAGAGTGGGTTGTGCATGCTGAAATGATTTGGATGAGGAGGCAGCGTAAAATTTGCGCAATGCATGCCTCAACAGGACTGGGCATCAGGTGATTGCACCTCGTGATCCCCGCAGCTGAAAATGTGCCCAATGGAATTTTTTCCCCCGTTATTTGGTCATTTCCCCATCCCATAGCAAGTACAGATAATTAGAACTTATTGTCCAATTTCATCATCCCAACGTTTAAGAGGCATCTTGACAAATACATGAATAGCATGGGAATAGAGGGATACGGGTCCCCGGAAGTGCAGAAGGTTTTAGTTTAGACAGGCATCAAGATCGGCGCAGGCTTGGAGGGCCGAATGGCCTGTTCCTGTTCTTTGTTCTTTTTGTTCTTTGTTCATGGTCAGTTTTGTATGGTGGACCAGTTAGCATGCTTTGTCTACTGATTTTATTTGTATTCAGTAAATGGTGCACTGGGAAAGTGCTGAAGATGCCAGTTCACATCAGTAATTCAAAGCTCTGAAATAATGACAGCTACTTAAAAACAATCTACGCCTCAAATGTGTAAAGATGCAATGCAATGACAGCTCTGTCATAGCATTACTTGCAAACATTGCGTACTGAGGTAGAACCTTTTATGGTACAGGAGCCGTGGGTGTTTCTCCTACTGTAGAAACATTTTGTATAATTTAGTTCCCCCATCTCTATCCATTAATGCCAATCAACAATCTCTCCTCCCGTCTCTTCTTCCTACTGCTATTAACCATAAACTAACAACTGAAACAATTTTAAAAGGAAATGGTTTAGACACAGTTTCTACCCACCCTAACTTCCCTTTTCCAACATGCTCTTCTCCATTTTCTCTCCTATGGTTAACAATCTCAACTTAGCTATCTCCCCATCTATTGTAAACCCATCTGATACTTACCTTGCTTCTTTACCAAACTACTGAAATAAAAACAATTTCCTTCCTGCTCCCAGTCAGTTGGCTTTTCATTGATTGAAAGCTGGCTTGAAAGGCCATTTGTTCTGCCAATCAAAAGCTGACAGCGGAACTATTAACCTGGTTGTGTCATGGACATGACCAAAGTAATCTTGGACATCTAACCACATTAAATCTGGCAAATCTGGAAAGATAAACTCAGCCACCATTCCTGGAGCCTGATCAAAGACTGACACAGTGATAAGGACTTAATGAGGTTACGCAATCTTGTCACACAGTATACCTAATATTGTATTTTTTATTATACATTCTTGTGATGTGGGCAGCGATGCCATGGCCTGCAATTATTGTCCATTGCTAGTTACCTGAGAAGGTGGTGGTGAACCTTCTCCTTAAACTGATGCAGTCTGTGTCGTGGCGTTCGCACAGTGCTGTCAGGTAGGAAGCTACAGGATTTTGGCTTATTGATCACAAAGGAATGGCAATATGTCATGATGACGTGTGACTTGCAGGTGGTGGTGTTCCCATGAACCTATTGCCCTCGTCTTTCTAGGTGGCGGAGGTCGTGAGTTTGGGAGGTGCTGCCGAAGGAGTCATGTCACTTTGCTGCAGTGCATCCAACAGATAGTACACACTGCAGCTACAGAATTCCAGTGAGGGAATGGCGACGTTTATACACATGGATGAAGTAGCAATCAAGCAGACGGCTTTGTCCTGGATGGTGTCAAGCATTGAACATTGGTGAGCAGATTATTGGTGAGTAAGTGCTGTTTGATGGCATTATTGATGACCCTTTCCATCATTGATGATAATGATTAAGAGAAGGCTGATAGAGTGCAATTGTCTGTGTTGGATTTAAAAACAAAAAACAAAGAACAAAGAACAAAGATAATTACAGCACAGGAACAGGCCCTTCGGCCCTCCAAGCCTGCGCCGATCCAGATCCTCTCTCTAAACATGTCGCCTATTTTCTAAGGTTCTGTATCTCTTTTCTTCCTGCCCATTCATGTATCTGTCTAGATACATCTTAAAAGACTCCATCGTGCCCGCATCTACCACCTCCGCTGGCAATGCGTTCCAGGTGCCCACCACCCTCTGCGTAAAGAACTTTCCACGCATATCCCCCCTAAACCTTTCCCCTTTCACTTTGAACTCGTGTCCTCTAGTAATTGAAACACCCACTCTGGGAAAAAGCCTCTTGCTATCCACCCTGTCTATACCTCTCATGATTTTGTACACCTCAATCAGGTCCCCCCTCAACCTCCGTCTTTCTAATGAAAATAATCCTAATCTGCTCAACCTCTCTTCATAGCTAGCGCCCTCCATACCAGGCAACATCCTGGTGAACCTCCTCTGCACCCTCTCCAAAGCATCCACATCCTTTTGATAATGTGGCGACCAGAACTGTACGCAGTATTCCAAATGTGGCCGAACCAAAGTCCTATACAACTGTAACATGACCTGCCAACTCTTGTACTCAATGCCCCGTCCGATGAAGGAAAGCATGCCGTATGCCTTCTTGACCACTCTATTTACCTGCGTTGCCACCTTCAGGGAACAGTGGACCTGAACACCCAAATCTCTCTGGACATCAATTTTCCCCAGGACTTTTCCATTTACTGTATAGTTCACTCTTGAATTGGATCTTCCAAAATGCATCACCTCGCATTTGCCCTGATTGAACTCCATCTGCCATTTCTCTGCCCAACTCTCCAATCTATCTATATTCTGCTGTATTCTCTGACAGTCCCCTTCACTATCTGTTACTCCACCAATCTTAGTGTCGTCTGCAAATTTGCTAATCAGTCCACCTATACTTTCCTCCAAATCATTAATGTATATCACAAACAACAGTGGTCCCAGCACGGATCCCTGTGGAACACCACTGGTCACACGTCTCCATTTTGAGAAACTCCCTTCTACTGCTACTCTCTGTCTCCTGTTGCCCAGCCAGTTCTTTATCCATCTAGCTAGTACACCTTGGACCCCAAGCGCCTTCACTTTCTCATTTGTCCTGTGTGTTTCATTGTCAGATAGATGTCAGTATTGTAGCTGTACTGGAACAGCTTAGCTAGGGGAGTAGGCAGTTCTGGAGCACAGGTCTCCAGCACTAAAGCCAGGATGGTAGTAGAACCCATAGCCTTTGCTGTGCCCAGTGCACATAGCCATTTTCTGATGCCATGTGGAGTGAATAGAATTGGCCAAAGTCTGATATATAAGGTGGTGGGGACCTCAGGAGCAGGCGAAGGAGAATCATCCACTTAGCACTTCTGGCTGAGGTTGACTGCAGATGTTTAAAAGAATTACTGCATATGGAAAAACTCAACTTGTGCAGGTTTACTGCACTTTCCTGACACATTCTCCTGATAATTCAGTGCTATGTCTTGCCTCATAATGACCTTAAGTTGCTTGCCTAGGTAAGGAAGCAAAGGAGGCTCTAAAATAACCGAGATATATTTATTGTAATCAGGTAAATTGAAGAATGTGCAACAAGCACATTCACAATGACTTTGTTTCATGCTAACATAAAAACAGCCTTTCCGTACTGTCAGTGCCAAACTGCTGCAGTTTAAGTACAGCACAGTGAAAAGAAGCCTCCTAATCAGGTCAATCTCATTCCAAAACTCAGCCTGCTATTCATGCACAAGCACACTTTATGATAAATCTGCCATCAGGCTGGAGCCAGCATTGTGACTAAGTGTGTCTGCCACTGGATGCACTGTGCTGTGTACTCCCGCGACACTCAGCCACCTGCTCATTACAGAAACAAAACTTTTTCTTGGTTTGAAGAGCTGCTGTCCTCTAGAGAGCTCTGGATCACTCCTGACACAGTAAATCAGCTGGCATTCACTTATTTCCCGCTCATTAGGTAAAAGATGATAGTGCTGGGCTACAGGAAAATATATTTATTTTATTCATTTCTCAGTGTGCTCTGCCTGCTCACCAAGGTGACCAATGACCCCATACACAAGGCAGGGGATGGAGCAGTTGCTTCTTTTGGAACACAAGTGCTGGCCTGACATAGTGTTGCATAATGCAGATTTCTTCCTCTGCTGACACTTCCAGACGCCTGAATTATTAGTTTATACCAGTATATAGGAAGCACATGACTAATCCACATGAGCATCAGGTATTTGTGATTTAGAAACATAGAAACATAGAAAATAGGAGCAGGAGTAGGCCATTTGGCTCTTTGAGCCTGCTCCGCCATCCATTACGATCATGGCTGATCATCCAACTCCTGTTCCCGCTTTCGCCCCATACCCTTTGATCCCTTTAGACCCAAGAGCTATATCGAACTCCTTCTTGAAAACATACAATGTTTTGGCATCAGCTGCTTTCTGTGGTAGTGAATTCCACAGGCTCACCACTCTCTGGGTGAAGAAATTTCTTCTCATCTCAGTCCTGAAAGGTTTACCCCGTATCCTTAGACTATGACCCCTGGTTCTGGACTCCCTCACCATCGGGAACATCCTTCCTGCATCTACCCTGTCAAGTCCTGTTAGAATTTTATAGGTTTCTAAGAGATCCCCCCTCACTCTTCTGAACTCCAGCGAATATACTCTTAACTGACTCAATCTCTCCTCATACGATAGTCCCATCATCCCAGGAATCAGTCTGGTAAACCTTCGCTGCACTCCCTCTATAGCAAGAACATCCTTCCTCAGATAAGGAGACCAAAACTGCAAACAATATTCCAGGTGTGGCCTCACCAAGGCCCTGTATAATTGCAGCAAGACATCCCTGCTCCTGTACTCGAATCCTCTCACGATGAAAGCCAACATACCATTTGCCTTTTTTACCGCCTGTTGCACCTGCATGCTTACCTTCAGCGACTGGTGTACGAGAACACTCAGGTCTCGCTGCATATTCCCCTCTCTCAGTTTATAGCCATTCAGATAATAATCTGCCTTCCTGTTTTTGCTACCAAAGTAGATAACCTCACATTTATCCACATTATACTGCATCTGCCATGCATTAGCCCACTCACTCAACTTGTCCAAATCACCCTGAAGCCTCTCTGCATCCTCCTCACAACTCACCCCCCCACCCAATTTTGTGTCAGCTGCAAAGTTGGAGATATTACATTTAGTTCCCTCATCTAAATCATTAATATATATTGTGAATAGCTGGGGTCCTAGCACCGATCCATGCGGGTACCCCTCTAGTCACTGCCTGCCATTCGGAAAAAGACCTATTTATCCCTACTCTTTGTTTCCTGTCTGCCGACTAATTTTCTATCCATCGCAATACACTACCCCCAATCCCATTCACTTTAATTTCACATGCTAATCTCTTATGTGGGACTTTGTCGAAAGCCTTCTGAAAGTCCAAATAAATCACATCCCCCTCATCAACACTACTAGTTACATCCTCAAAGAATTCTAGTAGATTTGTCAAGCATGATTTCCCTTTCATAAATCCATGCTGACTCTGTCCGATTCTACCACTGTTCTCTAAGTGCTCTGCTATAAAATCTTTGATAACGGACTCTAGAATTTTCCTCACTACCGACATCAGGTTGACTGGTCTATAATTCCCTGCTTTCTCTCTACCTCCCTTTTTAAATAGTGGGGTTACATTAGCTAGCCTCCAATCTGTAGGAACTGTTCCAGAGTCTATAGAGTTTTGGAAGATGACCATCAATGCATCCACTATTTCTAAGGCCACATCTTTAAGTACTCTGGGATGCACACCATCAGGCCCTGGGAATTTATCATCCTTCAATCCCATCAATTTCCCCAACACCATTTCTCTACTAATACTGACTTCCTTCAGTTCCTCTCTCTCACTAAGCTCTGTGTTCCCCAACATTTCTGGTATGATATTTGTGTCTTCCTTTGTGAAGACAGAACCAAAGTATGCATTTAGTTGGTCAGCCATTTCTTTGTTCCCCATAATAATTCCCCTGTTTCTGACTGTAAGGGACCTACATTTACCTTCACCCATCTTTTTCTCTTCACATACCTATAGAAACTTTTACAGTCAGTTTTTATGTTCCCCGCAAGCTTGCTCTCGTACTCTATTTTCCCCTTTTTAACCAATCCCTTGGTCTTCCTTTGCTGAATTCTAAACTGCTCCCAATCCTCAGGTCTGTTGTGTTTTCTGGCAGATTTATATGCCTCTTCCTTGGATCTAATGCTATCTCTAATTTCCCTTGTAAGCCATGGTTTGGCTACCTTCCCCGTTTTACTTTTGCGCCAGATAGGGATAAACAATTGTTACAGTTCATCCATGCACTCTTTAAATGCTTACCATTGCCGATCCACCGTCATCCTTTTAAGTAACGTTTCCCAATCTGTCATGGCCAACTTGCACCTCATACCTTCGTAGTTTCCTTTATCAAGATTTAGGACCCTAGTCTCAGTATCAACTACGGCACTCTCCATCTTCATGAAGAATTCTATCATATTATGGTCGCTCATCCCCAAGGGGTCTCGCACCACTCGATTGTCAATTATTCCTCTCTCATTACACAATACTCAGTCTAGGATGGCCTGTTCTGTAGTTGGTTCCTCAACGTATTGGTCCAGAAAACCATCCCATATTCTTTCTTTCTTTTCTTTTGGGCCTCCTTATCTCGAGAGACAATGGATACGCGCCTGGAGGTGGTCAGTGGCTTGTGAAGCAGCGCCTGGAGTGGCTATAAAGGCCAATTCTGGAGTGACAGGCTCTTCCACAGGTGCTGCAGAGAAATTTGTTTGTTGGGGCTGTTGCACAGTTGGCTCTCCCCTTGCGCCTCTGTCTTTTTTCCTGCCAACTACTAAGTCTCTTCGACTCGCCACAATTTAGCCCTGTCTTTATGGCTGCCCGCCAGCTCTGGCGAATGCTGGCAACTGACTCCCACGACTTGTGATCAATGTCACACGATTTCATGTCACGTTTGCAGACGTCTTTATAACGGAGACATGGACGGCCGGTGGGTCTGATACCAGTGGCGAACTCGCTGTACAATGTGTCTTTGGGGATCCTGCCATCTTCCATGCGGCTCACATGGCCAAGCCATCTCAAGCGCCGCTGACTCAGTAGTGTGTATAAGCTGGGGGTGTTGGCCGCTTCAAGGACTTCTGTGTTGGAGATATAGTCCTGCCACCTGATGCCAAGTATTCTCCGAAGGCAGCGAAGATGGAATGAATTGAGACGTCGCTCTTGGCTGGCATACGTTGTCCAGGCCTCGCTGCCGTAGAGCAAGGTACTGAGGACACATCCCATATACACTGCAAGAATTCCTCCTCTACGGTATTGTGACTAATTTGATTTGCCCAATCTATATGCAGATTAAAGTCACTCATAATTACAGACGTTCCTTTATCGCATGCGTCTCTAATTTCCTGCTTAGTGCCATTCCCAACATCACCACTACAGTTGGGGGTCGATATACAACCCCCACTAACATTTTTTGCCCTTTAGTGTTCCTCAGCTCTACCCATACAGATTCCACATCGTCAGAGCTAATATCTTTCCTCACTATTGCGTTAATTTCCTCTTTAACCAGCAATGCAACTCCACTGCCGTTTGCTTTTTGTCTGTCCTTCCTAAATACTGAATATCCCTGGATGTTCATTTCCCATCCCTGGTCATCTTGCAGCCATGTCTCCGTAATCCCGACTATATCATACCGTTTACATCTATTTGCGCGATTAATTCATCCACTTTATTGCAAATGCTCCGTGCGTTAAGGCACAGAACCTTAAGGCTTGTCTTTTTAACATTACTTGTCCCCTTCCCACTATTTTTCACTGTGGCCCTGTTTGATTATGGCCCTTGATTTCTCTGCCTATCACTTTTCAAATTCACCTTACTGTCTTTTGTTCTTGTCTTTGATCCCCCCTCCTCTGACTCCTTGCAAAGGTTCCCATCCCCCTGTCATTTTAGTTTAAATGTTTCCCAACCACTCTAGCAAATATTCCCCCTAGAACATCAGTCCCGGTCCTGCCCAGGTGTAACCCGTCCAGTTTGTACTCGTCCCACCTCCCCCAGAACCGGTCCCAATGTCCCAGGAATCTAAAACCCACCCCCTCACACCATCTCTTCAGCCACGTATTCATCCGATATATCCTGCGATTTTTATTCTGACTAGCACGTGGCACTGGTAATAATCCTGAGATCACTACCTTTGAGGTCCTGCTTTTCAACTTACTTTCCATCTCTCTATATTCTGCTTTTAGGACCTCATCTTTGTTTTTACCTATGTCGTTTGTATCAAGGTGTACTACGACCACTGGCTGTTCACCCTTCAGAATGTCCTGTAACCGCTCTGAGACATCCTTGACCCTAGCACTAGGGAGGCAACATACCACCCTGGAGTCTCTTTTGCAGCCACAGAAACACCTATCTATTCCCCTTACAAGTGAATCCCCTATAACTATTGCATTCTCACACTTTTTACTCCTCCCCTGTGCAGCTGAGCCAACCGTGGTACAAAGAATTGGGCTGTTGCTGCTTTCCCCTGAGAGGCCATTCCCCCCAACAATATCCAAAGCAGTGTATCTGTTTTGCTGGGGAATAGCCACAGGAGATTCCTGAACTGCCTGTCTAGTCCTCTTGTTCTGCCTGGTGGTCAACATCCAGTGTACAGCCCTTGCATACATACACAGTACAAGTGAAATATCAGCCCTTACTCAGTATAATATCAAATACCTCTAAAAGCACCTGACCTCATATTTGCCAAAGGTTTTAAACATTGTCTGAGATAGCTGCCATTGAATTCTTAGCAGGTAAACACTCAGCTGGTTGGGCATGCATTTGATTTTCACACAGAGAGTTGCTGATCTAGGAAAGAAAGAATGCTTCCACTTACATAGCACTTTCACAACCTGTGGAAATCTGAAACAAAAACAGAAAATGCTGGAAATACTCAGCCAGTCTGGCAGCCTTTGGCAAGAGAAACAGAGTTAATGTTTCAGGTCAATGACCCTCAAGTCACAGACACACACTATCTTGGGTGGACAGGCTGCTGCTATCCACATTTCTGCTGTTGCCACTTTTCCTGGTGCTTGGACTGGCTGCGAACACCTTGCATCACTAGCTCCTGTGATCAGCTGTGGGATTTTCCGCCTTGTTCACATCCAGATTACATTGCTTGAAGTTGTGCTTGAGTGTGTCCTTGCATCTCTTTTACTATTTGCCTGTTCCAGCTCATTGCACAGACATTTTCTTTGGCACTCTTAGATCTTCCACACAGATGACATATCCTGAGCATTGCAGCTGATATGCAATCTCATTGGCAGGATTCTTAACCTATTTATGGATCTTGCATTTGGTGATTTGTACTCAGAAATTGGAGGTGGAATTTGTTTAAGATGTCAAATATGATGTTGATAATAGCCCCGTACACTTTCATCCATGCTATAGGCTTGCTCCTGGCCAGAATTTTAAGGGAGCAGGCTGGAAGTAGAGGAGGCACAAAAATAAGTGCGAGGACGGGGGTGCCATTCCCGTTGCTTTCCCTTCCCTGCTGCAAGTTTATGAACAGTGAGGGAGCTACCAAATAGCCTGCCCACCCCAGGCTATTTAAGGCCCTTAAGTGGCTAATTAATTGTCACTTAAGGGTGTCCTCCGACTGCCACTGGGCACTTCGCCAGCTGAGGAGGTCACCCAGTTAAAAGTGGTGGCCTACTTGTGGGCTGGAGGAGGGCCCCCCGATCTCATACCCTGGACCCCACAGAGGGCACCCCCCCTCCCCCATGGCACAACCCACCCCCGCTGGAACACTTCCCTCAAACTGCCCCTCCGGGCGAGGCCAATTGTCCCTGGCGAGGCCCCACACACTTACCTTAGTTTCGGGGCCTCCTCCATTTTTTTTTCTTCTTTTTTTTCCTTTTTTTTTATCTAACCCCGTTTTTTTTAAGGTGGCCTGGGCCTCCTTCATTGCTGTTTGTCTCGGTGGGTGCAGTCCCAGCAGTAACCACCGCACCCAGTGGCGCTGCTGGGACTGAAGAACAGTTGGCCCTCATGTTCTTAGAGTTGGTGCTTACAGTCAGGGAGGACAGAAGAATACACGATGGACCAAGTGGCCTCTTTCTATGCTGTAAACGTTCTATGATTCTAGGTATGGGAGTAGTTGTTGCACTACTTCTTGGTCTGCAACATGACTAGGACAGGGAGCAGAGGATGAAGAGAGGGGAATCTCAATGAGGAGGGAGTTGAACAAGTGTTTTCCCACCAAAGGTTTTCAGAGAGCATCTCTCCTATCTTCACCTCACTCAGGAGCAATACCTGAGGAGACTCAGCTGTGCCATCTCCTGCAACCCGACCTGAAGTCTCACAGCAGGGGAAGGACAGCCCTGCCAGTGGCCTTGAAGGTCACCCTCAGGTCAACTTTTATACCTCCAGGTCCTTACAGGCACAATTGGGAGACATTGCCAACATTTCCCAGTATGCCATCCATTGGATCATCTGGGAGATGACGGAAGGCATAGATGCCAGATGAGGGAAGTTCATTGCCTTCTTGCTGAGGAAAGACCAGCAAAATGAGTGGGCATGCGGATTCCTGATAGTGCAGAGCACCATTGACTGCACCCATGTGGCTCTGTGGTCCTCCCATGTTAACAGGGGGAATTACAGGAAGCACAAGGGCTTCTATTTGATAAATGTGCACTTGGTTTGCAGCCATGTCAAGACTTTCATCTCAGTGAATGCCCGCTACTGGCAGCAGCTACGTGGCATTTGTCCTGCACCAGTTGGACCTACCCACCATATTCAGGTCTCCTGAAAGAACACGAGGATGGTTGCTGCAGGACCTGGTCCACCCCCTCTACAAGTAGCTGATGACCCCCTTCCACCATCCCACCATAGGAGTAGAGCGAGCCTTCAACAAGAGCTACTTGGAACATCGTTGAGCAGGCATTCGGCTACCTTAATAGCTCCAGCTTCCAGTAATGGCACCGACTTCGATCAGCTCAGGAAAGGAGTCGGGTCCTCCTGCTTTTATTTACATGGAGCTTTAGAGAAAATCGATCTTTTGATGGACTGCAAAGCTTTTTTTTAAAGCAGTATCCCTTGCCCGTCAGCACAATGACTCACCTGATTTACCTGCAGCCTGTCATTTTGAGCTCTGTCTTCTGCAGCTTGTGGTAAGTTCTTTTTTTTCACTGCTTGAGCCTTTTCTTTTTAACTTTCGCTCTAGTGGCTATAGGAAAGGTTGTTTTCAAACTGTTTTACCTGCGGTCTTCAAGCTTAGACTTTGTTTTCTCACCACATCTGCCACCATGTAATGAGTTCTTTTATGTTGTCTGATGCAACATAAATGAGATGCTTAGAGTCCAGTTGGGTTAAGATCTCTAACAGGTTTATTACAGCTAACTTATATGTAGTTCAGAGCTACTATTTACAGAACCTTGCTCTATGTGTCACAGTTGCAGAGTGACTCTGGTTCTGAGTCAAAGAACAAACAAAGAACAAAGAACAAAGAACAGTACAGCACAGGAACAGGCCATTCGGCCCTCCAAGCCTGCGCCGATCTTGATGCCTGCCAAAACTAACACCGGGGCCCATATCCCTCTATTCCCTTCCTATTCATGTATTTGTCAAGATGTCTCTTAAACGTCGCTATCGTATCTGCTTCAACCACCTCCCTTGGCAGCAAGTTCCAGGCACTCACCACCCTCTGTGTAAAAAACTTGCCTCGCACATCCCCTCTAAACTTTGCCCCTCGCATCTTAAACCTATGTCCCCTAGTAACTGACTCTTCCACCCTGGGAAAAAGCTTCTGACTATCCACTCTGTCCATGCCACTCATGACTTTGTAAACCTCTATCATGTCGCCCCTCCACCTCCGTCGTTCCAGTGAAAGCAATCTGAGTTTTTCCAACCTCTCCTCATAGCTAATTACCCTTGAGAAAGTGGTGGTGAACAGTCACATGACTGTGTCCTGGTACTTAGCTCATTAGCATACTAAGATACTAAAGGGCCATCACTCTTAAAGACAATCATACAACAGTAGGATTAAGCTGTAGTTGAAATATCCTGCTGACATCACTGCTCAGGCTAAGGACGTTATAAAGAGAGATTGGATAGGCTGGGTCTATTTTCCCTGGAGCGAAGGAGGCTGAGAGGGGATATGATAGAGGTGTATAAAATTATGACAGGCATAGATAGGGTAGATAGCCAGAGTCTGTTTCCCATGGTAGGGGTGGCTAAAACTAGAGGGCATAGATTTAAGGTGAGAGGGAGGAGGTTTAAAGGGGATCAAAGGGGTAAATTTTTCACACAAATAATAGTGGGTATCTGGAATGAGCTGCCTGAGGAGGTGGTGGAGGCAGGAATAGTAGCAACATTTAAGAGGCATCTGAATGAGCAAGGCATAGAGGGATATGGAATTAATGCAGGCAGGTGGGATTAGTATAGATAGGCATTATGGTCAGCAAGGACGCGGTGGGCCGAAGGGCCTGTTTCTATGCTGTATGGCTCTATGAATAAGATAACTGTACCCCAGAGTGGGATGGCTCCATCAGGAGAGAAGGCTGCAAACCTGAGGAGGAAAACAAAAGGTCATATTGTTGCGTGATTTTCATTATTCGAATCTCATTTTGAAATATACCAAACACATAGCTTGGTATCAATATCAATTGAGTTATTTCTGGGCATGTAGTCCAAAATTCTTACTGGTGGTACACATTTACTTTTTGTGCTCATAAGGAAGCTAAACACCTCCAAACTCTCTACCACCTAGAAGAACAAAGGAAGCAAACGCGTAGGAACACCCTTCAAGTTCCCCTCCAAGTCACACACCCTCCTGACTTGGAACTATATTGTCATTCTTTCACTGTCACTGGGTCAAAATCTTGGAAATCTCTCCCCAACAGCAGTAGTTCAAGAAGGCTGTTCACCACCATTTTCTCAAGGGTAATTAGGGATGGGCAATAAATACTGGCCTTACCAGCTACTCCCACATCCCATGAACAAATTTTTAAAAATGGATGATATGGTGCATTTTTTCTGTCCTGATTAACCCCAGAAAGAAAGTGGCTGTCAGCCTGTTTCTCAGTTATTTTTGTCAAGGCTTTTGGTCGGGAGGTGCTTTCGTATTTGAAATGACCCTTCGTTAAATTGGCATATTTTTGGAGGATTTACAAAGTTAAAAGCAAACTATTGGTTCATGTGTTGGTTTGCCTCACCAGAGACTCGTGCATCGATATCAGCCACATATCAAACAATTAACCTGGCAGTCACTAATAATGGCAGCATTGTTAAAACTTCAACTGAAAGCTTATGCATCAGGTTCGTCTCCAGCTGTCAAAATGATAATTTGCCTCCCTTAACAACACGCCTGAACTCCAACCTAAGAAAAGCAGCACCTGCTGCACCAGCACACATTCTCCTCCCTTTGCACCGGCCACTCTGATGGTTTCTTGAGTGACATTTGCAATTTAGTGTCAATTGGTGCTGAATTCAGCCTCTTCCCACTAGAAACTGGAGTGAAAATGGAAATTAACTCACTTAAAACACAAAATACATAACAACATCTTAAACCATTCTCAAGAATTCCTGGTCATACATTTTGTAGGGGGTTGGAAATCTAAGACTCGCAATAGATGCAGGAAAAATTCACCAGTTCATTGTTTAAAATTAATCAGTTTCACACTACTAATTATTTGAGACCAATAAAATCAAATATTAAACGTTTTGAAACTGTGATTAATGGGAACTATCCTTCACAGTAAAAGAACAAAAAGTTTAATTAACATTGGTGTGTACATGCACTTGTGCCCATGTGCCTACATTCTCTGAGGAATACGTCCTGTATGCTTCTTATAGCATACAGCAATATGAATTTCCAAAGAACACTATTAGTCAGATAACCTGCCTATGGCAGTTAATTCACCAGACTTGCCAAGTGGCTGACAGTCCAATTTATTTTGAATAAATAGCAAATTGCTTTTTAAAGCTTATCTCTTTCTTTAAAAGGCCAGTGGGACCTTTCTTTTGTGGCAATACTACACATAGAAGTCCTTGACAGTTTACTGTGGTAATGTGACTGGAGAGTTAGTGTATAGAATTATTTTGTATCAGCACCAAGCTATAAGGGCAAAATAATAACCTGCAAGTTATAACTCTTGCTATGACAACCAAAAAAATTTAATATATCAATTCTTCAATCCTTCATTTAGTTGAACATCCTGAAATTGCTAATTTAGTGAACACAGCAACTGGACTGGATAGCAACTTTTCTTTGGTGCGATGTTGCCTAACATTCAAACATGGGGTCAGATATGCATGAGCACAATTCAGACAGGAAGTGCACAGGACACCATTGTGGTAAAGGAGTTTGCAGGCATTGGCTGTGTGCAGATGATGAGTTCAGTGCGCAATGCTAATTTGATGCCAGATCTGCCATTTTCAAACTCCACACTCCAGCCTATACCCCATCTTAACTTTGCCCAGCTGAATATGATATTAAAATGATGGCTATTTAAAAGCATGTCAAAGCAAGTTTCTTCCAGACATGGGTGGTCTGGTCCCTCATATTGACAGGTTGGGTAGCATAATACCATAAATCACGATATCCACTCAGCTGAGTAGAGTCATAGAGTTATACAGCACAGAAACAGGCCCTTCAGCCCATCATGTCTGTGCTGGCCATCAAGCACCTAACTATTCTAATCCTATTTTCCAGCACTTGGCCCATAGCCTTGCATGCTATGGCATTTCAAGTGCTCATCTAAATAATTCTTAAATGTTGAGAGGGTTCCTGCCTCTACCACCTCTCCAGGCTGTGCATTCCAGATTCCAACCACTCTCTGATTGAACATTTTTTCCTCAAATCCCCTCTAAACCTCCTGCCCCTTACCTTAAATCTATGCCCCCTGGTTATTGACCCCTCAGCTAAGGGAAAAAGTTTCTTCCTATCTAACCTATCAATGCCCCTCATAATTTTGTAAACCTCAATCAGGTCCATCCTCAGCCTTCTCTGCTCTAAGGAAAACAACCCTAACCTTTTCAGTCTTTCTTCATAGCTGAAATGCTCCAACCCAGGCAACATCCTGGTGAATCTCCTCTGCACCCTCTCCAGTGCAATCACATCCTTCCCATAGTGTGGTGCTCAGAACTGTACACAGTACTCCAGCTGTGGCCTGACTAGCGTTTTATACAGCTCCATCATAACCTCCCTGCTCTTATATTCTATGCCTCGGCTAATAAAGGCAAGTGTCCCATATATAATAAAAACAAAATACGGGAGATGCTGGAAATTTTATTTTTTTAATTTTATTTAGAGATATAGCACTGAAACAGGCCTTTGGCCCACCGAGTCTGTGCCAACCAACAACCACCCATTTATACTAACCCTGTAGTAATCCCATATTCCCTACCACCTACCTACACTAGGGGCAATTTACAATGGCCAATTTACCTATCAACCTCCAAGTCTTTGGCTGTGGGAGGAAACCGGAGCACCCGACGAAAACCCACGCGGTCACAGGGAGAACTTACAAACTCCGCACAGGCAGTACCCAGAATCGAACCCGGGTCCCTGGAGCTGTGAGGCTGTGGTGCTAACCACTGCGCCACTGTGCCGCCCATAAATCTGAAATAAAAATAAGAAATGCTGGAAATACTTAGCAGGTCTGGCAGCATCTGTGGAGAGAGAAGCAGAGTTAACGTTTCAGGTCAGTGACCCTTCTTCAAAACTCCCATATGCCTTCCTAACCAGCTTATCTACCTGTGCTGCTGCCTTCAGTGATCTATGGACAAGAAGCCAAGGTCCCTCTGACCCTCTGTACTTCCTAGGGTCCTACCATCCATTGTATATTCACTTGCCTTGTTAGTCCTCCCAAAATGCAGCACCTCCCACTTCTCAGGATTAAATTCCATTTGCCACTGCTCCGCCCATCTTAATAGCTCCTCTATATCATCCTGTAATCTAAGGCTTTCCTCCTCACTATTTACAACACCACCAATTTTCGTGTCATCTGCGAACTTACTGATCATACCTCCTATATTCATGTCTAAATCATTAATGTACACTGCAAACAGCAAGGGTTCCAGCACCGATCCCTGTGGTACACCACTGGTCACTGGCTTCCGCTCGCAAAATCAACCCTCAACATCACACTCTGCCTCCTGCCACTAAGCCAATTTTGGATCCAATTTGCCAAATTGCCCTGGATCCCATGGACTCTTACCTTCTCAACCAATCTCCCATGTGGGAACCTTATCAAAAGCCTTACTGAAGTCTATGTAGACTACATCAACTGTTTTACCCTGATCTACACATCTAGTCACTGCCATTACAGAGACATGGCTGCAGGATGAAATAGATTGGGACCTGAATATCGAAGGGTACATGGCATTTAGGAAGGACAGGAAGCTCGGAAAATTGTGGAGGAGTAGCTCTGTTAATTGATGATGGTATTAGCGTAATAGAGAGGGATGACCTAAGTTCAGGAAACCAGGATGTAGAAGCAGTTTGGGTAGAGATGAGAAAACATAAAGGCAAGAAGTCACTTGTGGGAGTGATGTGCAGGCCAACTAACATGAACCACACTGTAGGGCGAGTTATAAAGGAAGAAATAATGGCAGCTTGTCAGAAAGGTACGGCGATAATTATGGGCGATTTTAACCTACATATCGACTGTAAAAATCAGGTGGGCAACTTTAGCCTAAATGAGGAGTACATAGAATGTTTTCCGGATAATTTTGTGAAACAGTATGTTCTGAAGCCAACCAGAGAGCAAGCTATACTAGGCCTGGTATTGTGCAACGAGATAGGATTAATGAATGACCTCATGGTTAAGGCGCCCCTAGGTAGCAGCGATCATAATATGATGAATTTTACATTCAGTTTGAGAGTAGGAAGAATGGGTCCAAGACTAATATTTTAAACTTAAATAAGGGCAATTATGAGGACATGAAAGCAGAGCTAGCTAAAGTGAACTGGTAAATTAGGTTATGGGATCGGTCAATAGAGATGCAGTGGCAGACATTTAAGGGGACATTTCAGAATACACAGAATAGATACATCTCAACCAGAAAGAAAAATTCCAAGGGTGGGTCCCGTCATCCGTGGTTAACTAAAACAGTTAAAGGTACTATCAAATTTAAAGAAAAATCATATAATTGCACAAAGATGGGTGGCAGGTCAGAAGATTGGACAATATAAAAAGCAGCAAAGAATGACTAAAAGATAGATAAGGAAGGCAAAATTAGGCATGAGAGAAAGCTAGCTAGAAATATAAAGACAGATAGTAAGCGTTTCTATAGATATTTAAAAAAAAAGAGTTGGTCCTGTAGCAAGTGAGTCTGGGAAATTAATAATGGATAATAAGGAGATGGCAGATGAATTGAACAGGTATTTTGCATTGGTCTTCACTATAGAGGATGCAAGTAACATCCCAAAATTAGGTGTAAGTCAGGAAATGGAAGGGAGGGAGGAACCCAAGAAAATTACAATCACCAGGGAAGTGGTACTGAGCAAATTGTTGGAGCTGCGTGCTGATGGACTTCATCCTAGGGTTGTAAAGAAGTGGCTAGTGATATAGCAGATGCGTTAGTTTGAATTTTCCAAAATTCCCTAGATTCAGGGAAGGTTCCATTAGACTGGAAAATAGCGAATGTAACTCCTTTATTCAAAAAGGGAGACAGAAAGCAGGAAACTACAGGCCAGTAAGCTTAACATCTGTTAATGTTAGAAGTTATTATTAAAGACATTATAGCAGAGCATTTAGAAAAAGTCAAGGTAATCATGCAGGGTCAATACGGTTTTGTGAAAAGTGCCACATCAAAGGTTATTGCAGAAAATAAAAGCTCATGGTGTGGGGTATAACATATTGGCATGGATAGAAGATTGGCTAGCTAACAGGGAACAGAGAGTAGGCATAAATGGGTCACTTTCTGGTTGGCAAGATGTAACAAGTGGTGTGCCACAGGGATCTGTGCTAGGGCCTCAACTTTTTACAATTTATATAAATGACTTAGATGAAGGGACTGAAGGTATGGTTGTTAAATTTGCTGATGACACAAAGATAGGTCGGAAAGTAAGTTGTGAAGAGGACATAAGGAGGTTATAAATGAATATAGATAGATTAAGTGAGTGGGCAAAGACCTGGCAAATGGAGTATAATGTGGGAAAATGTGAAATTGTCCATTTTGGCAGGAAGAATAAATAAGAAGCATATTGTCTAAATGGTGAGAGATTGCAGAGCTCTGAGATGCAGAGGGATCTGGGTGTCCTAGTGCATGAATCACAAAAGATTAGTATGCAGGTACAGCAAGTAATTAGGAAAGCTAACAGAATGTTATCGTTTATCGTGAGGGGAATTGAATACAAAAGTAGGGAGGTTATGCTTCAACTATACAGGGCATTGGTGAGAGCATCATCTGCAGTACTGTGTACAGTATTGGTCTCCTTATTTAAGGAAGGATGTAAATGTGTCGGAGGCAGTTCAGAGAAGGTTTACTAGACAAATACCTGGAATGGGTGGGTTGTCTTATGAGGAACGGTTGGACAGGCTAGGCTTGTATCCGTTGGAATTTAGAAGGGTAAGAGGCAACTTGATTGAAACATATAAGATCCTGACGAGTATTGACAGGGTGGATGTGGAAAGGATGTTTCCCCTTGTGGGACAATCTAGAACTAGGGGTCACTGTTTAAAAATAAGGGGTCACCCATTTAAGACAGAGATGAGGAGAATTTCTTTTCTCTCAGAGGGTCGTGAGTCTTTGGAATTCTCTTCCTCAAAAGGTGGTGGAAGCAGAGTCTTTGAATATTTTTAAGGCAGAGGTAGATAGATTCTTGATAAGCAAGGGGGTGGAAGGTTATTGGGGATAGGTGGAAATGTGGAGTTATCAGTTCAGCCATGAACTTATCGAATGGCGGAGCAGGCTCGAGGAGCCGAGTGGCCTACTCCTGCTCCTAATTCGTATGTTCCTATGACCGAATGTGGCATCAAGGAGCTGTAGTAAAGGTGAAGTCAATGGGAATCAAGGGAAAACTCTTCACTAGCAGAAGTCATACTTAGCAGAAAGGAAGATGGTATTGAAGGTCAATCATTTCAATCCCAGAACATCACTAAAGGAGGTTCTCAGGATAGTGTCCTAGGCCCAACAATCTTTAGCTTCTTCATCAATTACCTTCCCTCTATCTCAAGGTCAAAAGTGGGGATGTTTGCTGATTCTTGCATGGTGTTCAGTACTATTCGCCACTCCTCAAATAAGGAATCAGTCAGTGCATGCACTCAGCACGACCTGCACAACATCCAGCCTTGGGCTGATAAGTGGCAAGTAACAATTGCACTTCACAATGACCATCTCCAACAAGAGAATCTAACCACCTTCCCTTGACATTCAATTGCATTACCTCGTCAAATCCCCCACCATCAACAACAGGGTCATTGCTGACCAGAAACTTAACTGGACCAGCCACATAAATACTGTGGCTACATGAACAGATCAGAGGCTGGGTATTGTGTGATATGTGACTCGCCTCCTGATCACTTTACACCATTGTCAACTCAGAAGTGTAATGGAATACTCTCCACTTGTCCACTTGATCATCACCCCATCCACCACCTTAAACATTTACTCCCTCCACCGTAGACGCACAGCGGCAGACATGTGTACCATATGCGGCAACTCACCAAGGCTCCTTCGACAACACTTTCCAAACCCACAACCTCTACCATCTAGAAAAACAAGGGCAGCAGACACATGGGAACACCACCACCTGCAAAGTCCCCTCCAAGTCACACACCATCCTGAATTGCAAATATATTGCTGTTTCTTCATTGTTGCTGGGTCAAAATCCTGGAACTCCCTTCTTGAGAGCACTGCGGGTGTATCTTCACCCCATACACTGCGGTGGTTCCAGAAGGTGCCTCACCCAAACCAATTAGGATGGGCAATAAATGCTGGCCTTGCCAATCCTTTAAATCAGATCCTTTGTTATTCCGTTGCTTAATTATGTTTGACTCTGCTATCCTCTGCTTCCAGTATGGAGAAGCACTCAGAAAGTGCATCCCAGGAAATGAGGGGTATGCAGTCCATTGTTCTCTGTGCGTTATGGGTGAGTAATCATTAGTTACTTGCCTATGATTTACTAAATCATGGTCCCCACAACTGCCATTTTTTGCTGGAAGCACTGATTGCAGAATTGCCCTGGTATATTTCAGAATACACTATAGGCCTTTGCTACATTATACACTATGCTTTCACGCACAGGCTTTAAGAGCCATTTGCTACTGCAGATAGAACTGCTGAATCAGTTCTAATGATGTAAACTTTGAATTCCCGGTCAAAGAAGATTGTCGTCAGAAATTTCTACCAACTCTTAAATAGAGCTGGCTTATCTCTGTTTATTTAGCATCATAAGGGATCATTTCCTCTGCATTACCCTCTCTATGAAAGAACATTTGATACTCTGAGCAGTTTTACAAGTTTATCTTGGCTGAATTATAGGAACTATTTTAAAGAATCGCTCTTTCCCAAGATAATTCACTTTTAGCTTTTTTTGTACTTCTTTTTCTCTGAATATCAAGCACTTTGGCTGAAGACTCATGAAAAATCTAAAGGGAGATAAAGCTCTTCCCTGCTCTGCATGGAAGCCTGTAAGCTCTTGAGGTATGAAGATTGCAGCGTATGCAGGTTGTTATTGAGTTCCCTTGTCTACTGGCTTCCCAGTGGGATTTGCAGAATTTAAGAAGAATTTATCTGGGACAAGCTTAATCAAATGGCTTAAAGTTCAGCTATCTTGCTGATGAACTCTCAGATCTGAAACACTGGGCAGAATTTTCCTTGTTTTATTTGATCAGGAGATGTGGGTGTCACTGGCCAGGCCAGCATTTATTGCCCGTTCCTAATTGCCCTTGGGAAGGTGGTGATGAGCTGTCTTCTTGAACTGCTGCAGTACATGGGTTGTAGGTAGACCCACAGTGCTGTCAGGAAGGGTGTTCCAAGATCTTGACCCAGCAACAGTGAAGGAACGGCGATATAGTTCCAAGTCAGGATGGTGTGTGACTTGGAGGGGAGCTTGCAGGTGGTGGTGTTCCCATGTGCCTGCTGCCCTTTTCTTTCCAGGTGGTAAAGGTTGCAGGTTTGAAAGGTGCTGTCGAAGTGAGTTTTTGCACTGCATTTTGTAGATGGTAAACACTGCTGCCACTGTGCGTCGGTGGTGGAGGAAGTGAATGTTGAAGGTGGTGGATGGGATGCCAATCAAGCGGGCTGCTTTGTCCTAGGTTGTGTGGAGCTTCTTGAGTGTTGTTGGAGCTGCATCCATCCAGGCAAGTGGAGAGTATTCCATCACACTCCTGACTTGTGCCTTGTAGATGGTGCTCAGGCTTTAGGGAGACAGGAGGTGAGTTACTCGTGAATTCTCAGCCTCTGACCTGCTCTGGTAGCCACACCATTTATGTAGCTCGTCCAGTTCAGTTTTTGGTCAATGGTGACCCCCCCCCCGCCCCCCCCAGGATTTTGATGGTGGGGGATTCAGCAATGGTAATGGCATTGAGCGTCAAGGGGAGATGGTTTGATTCTCTCTTGTTTGAGATGGTCATTGCTTGGCACTTGTGTGGTGCGAATGTTTCCTGCTGGCTGTGGGATCCTGATCTTGCAACTAAATGGGGGACCCAGCAGCGAGACCGGTGTTACAATCTCCCAGGAGGTGACCTCTTAACTGGCCACCTCCATGCTCCTTGGCCTGTTAAGGATGCCACAGCAGTACCCGATGCTGCAGGCCGAAGCAGAGGGCCAGCAGCTCTGGAGCCTCGGCAGCCCCACCGGGAGAACTGGGCGCTGTTCAGGCTCAACATGGAGGCATCATCGCTGGCCTGCACATCAATCTTTGAATAACCAGGATCTAGATGGGTAGGTGAATCGGGATGGGCAGGAAGCCATCCGTTGGATTGGTCTTGGCCGTGACTGCAGCCCTTCATTAATGCAGCCCCCTCTTTACAGCATGGAGCCACTGGCTCCGATGACCTCACCAGCCTGCAGGAGGGAGGCTGCCTCCATTGACCTGGCAGCTTCTGCACGAGGTGTGGCGAGCTGCTCCATTGCTGGCAATGGAGGCTGCAAAGACCACCCAATTGGGGCCACAACAATATTAGTTGGCTATAATAAAAACAAGAAATGCTGGAAATACTCAGCAGGTCTGTCAGCAACTGTGGAGAGAGAAGCAGAGTTAACGTTTCAGGTCAGTGACCCTTCTTCAGAACTGTTCTGAAACGTTAACTTTGCTTCTCTCTCCACAGATGCTGCCAGACCTGCTGAGTATTTCCAGCATTTCTTGTTTTTATTTCAGATTTCCATCATCCGCAGTATTTTGCTTTTATAATATTAATTGGCTGTCCACCTCCTTGGCGTGGGCAGCCGATCAGCTTCCCAGCCCACCCTGGGAAAGTTCCCTGATGCAGGAATGCATCAGAGAGCCATCCCAAGGTGGCTTCCCGCTATGTTCCCAGCCTCCCTACCCCTGCCTCCAATTCCACCACCAGAGGGCCGGGAAAATTCAGCCCACCGAATCCGTCAGCCATTCCCGAAATGTATTTGCAGAGTGATGTTTGTGATCCATGATGATATGAAAAAGAGTCCTAGGGCCATGTGTTTGTACACACAGGTTTCCCCTACAGTGAGCTCCCAATCTCAACCTGGCCATCTAAAAGCTCGTTTGTTAGTCACTGAATTTGTTCTTGCCTCACAAGTTGGTTCATTGGCATACATGTGTGCCATTTTCTCACACAAAAATCATACATGAGGGCCATTCTCTCACACAAAAATCATACATGTGGGCCATTCTCTCCCACAAAAATCATACATGTGGGCCATTCTCTCACACAAAAATCATACATGTGGGCCATTCTCTCACACAAACATCATACATGAGGGCCATTCTCTCACACAAAAATCATACACATGTGCATTCTCTCACACAAAAATCATACATGTGGGCCATTCTCTCACACAAAAATCATACATGTGGGCCATTCTCTCACACAAAAATCATACACGTGTGCCATTCTCTCACACAAACATCATACATGAGGGCCATTCTCTCACACAAAAATCATACATGTGGGCCATTCTCTCACACAAAAATCATACATGTGGGCCATTCTCTCACACAAACATCATACATGAGGGCCATTCTCTCACACAAAAATCATACACATGTGCCAGTCTCTCACACAAACATCATACATGAGGGCCATTCTCTCACACAAAAATCATACACATGTGCCATTCTCTCACACAAAAATCATACGTGTGCCATTCTCTCACACAAAAATCATACATATGTGCCATTCTCTCACACAAAAATCATACATGTGCCATTCTCACACACAAAAATCATACATGAGGGCCATTCTCTCACACAAACATCATACATGAGGGCCATTCTCTCACACAAAAATCATACACATGTGCCAGTCTCTCACACAAACATCATACATGAGGGCCATTCTCTCACACAAAAATCATACACATGTGCCATTCTCTCACACAAAAATCATACGTGTGCCATTCTCTCACACAAAAATCATACATATGTGCCATTCTCTCACACAAAAATCATACATGTGCCATTCTCACACACAAAAATCATACATGAGGGCCATTCTCTCACACAAAAATCATACATGTGCCATTCTCACACACAAAAATCATACATGTGCCATTCTCACCCACAAAAATCATACATGAGGGCCATTCTCTCACACAAAAATCATACATGAGGGCCATTCTCTCATACAAAAATCATACATGTGCCATTCTCACACACAAAAATCATACATGTGTGCCATTCTCTCACACAAAAATCTCTTCAAAAAGTTACATTGCCAGTTACTGTTATCTGCTGGGGTTGCATTGCAAATCTGGATTTTGAAGCATTTTGTTCAGCTATTCTCCACAAAGATTTTTCAATTCACTGCTGAATCAATGAAGTTGTGACGTGTAATTGGTTTGCTAGTGAATGGAGAGGTATTGATTGGCTGTCTTTTTTTGCTGGAATGATCCATTTTATTCTGCCTGGGTGGGATTTCCATTTTGACGTCGCAGTCACTCCTGGGTCCCACCCGCACCACATCAGCAATGCACCTGCATTGCACCTTCAATATGGAAAGCAGGTAACTCTCTTAGAGTCGTGTTCGTGCCTAATTAGCGGCAGCGGAGGTGGGGAAGGAGGCAGGACTCAGGCAGAAGCAGGCCCAATTTAAAGGATGGGTAACCACTATTGCTGAGGTTTCTGGTCATCTTAAGAAGGAGCAAAGCAGAGAGAAATAAGAAGGGGGCCCCCCCTTCCCCCCCCCACCCCCATTCCAGGGCAGCCCACTGCTCCCTGTTTTACTGACACCTCACTGGAGGTGTGGAGGTGCTGCCGGAGTCAGTGACTGAGAGAAGAAACATCTTGTTCCCTGCCAGTGCAACAGCAAGCCTGCAAGGCTCACCAAGAGGGCCTGGCTGGTGGTAGTGCACGAGGTCAGCAGCAGAGGAGTGGTGAGGAGGAACTGGGTGCAGTGTCGGAAGTGTTTCACTGACCTTCTCAGGTCTGGAAAGGTGAGTCTAAAGACAGAGCCAGATGGCACGCCTCCTGGTCACCAGTCACCAGCGTGGAAAAGTCAGGGGCATCCTGAGAGCACATAGAGTTCTCCTGACCTTGGGATGTGTGTTCAGGTGTGCTCAGCAGCCTTGATGACCCATAAGCATAGGTCAGACTCCTGGTGCTGCTGGACAGGAGGCTGGAGCGCAGACTGCAGCAGCGTATGTGATTAAAAAGCAGTGAGTGGTGAGTGAGAGCGGCACTGTGCTAACAGCATCTTTCTTCACCTTGCAGGCCAAGTAGGAGTTGAACGCCCAGGAGAACGAGCGGGCACGCCTGGACAATAGGGTGTCACAGTTCACTTCGCTGGCACACTTTGAGGAGCTGGCCCTTGATGTGGCGGGAATGTCGAGTCACAGGGATGCTTGGGACGGAGAAATAGGGGTCCACCATAGGCAGGGTGAAAACATCTCAACGTCTCCAGTTCAGAGTCTGCATGGCAATGCTCCCGTGCAACGAGCTGTCAAAGCATGAACTGTCATCGCATTACTTTTAGGAGCTTGAGCATCTGTTGACTATCCCAATCTCTCATCATCTTCTGTTATGTCTCCCACAGTGCCAGCTGCAGAGGGCCAGGAGCCCACACAACGCCAACAAGATCCCGAGGAGTCAGAGGAAGAAGACACCTCAGAGCCTGCACTGTCACATCTTTCTTGCTCACCCTCCATCAGCACAGATACTTGCACCTTGGTGGCTCCTCCCATGTTATTAGAGAGGGTGGCACAGGGTGAAGTGCACTTCACATCAGAGCAGGAGGATACAGGGGAGGCAGAGTCAGCCGTGGCAATTCCCCTCCGAGGATGGAGGACAGGCACAGTCCTGCTCAGCAGGATGGAGATGCAGAGCCTTGGGAGTCATGAAACAGGCAGCTTTACCTGGAGAACCAGCGTAAGATGTGTGCTCACATGTGGGAGTTACCTGAGGCGCTGTGGAGTCATGGGATGAGAATGGAGGTGTCCATTCATCTCTTGTGCTTCACAATGGCTCACTGCTTTGAGTGCATGAGCTCCTCCATTGAGAGAGTGGCCAACCTCATGGAGAGCCATGCGCGGCATCACTCTGAGTGGATGCAGGAACAGTGCATTGGCATGCAGTCTGCAGAATTGACTGGTCAGTGGCGCAAATGGTGCAATGGGGCATGGAGTAGATGCCAGCTGCACCCCAATTGGTGGTTCCCTCCAGCGATTAAGGACGCCATGAAAGGGCAGATGTGGTGACAGATGGCAATGAGGCTGCTATGTCTCACAGGCCTCCATCATCATCAGCATCCACTCCCATGGCCCATCCGAAGGATGAAGCATCTATACAGTCATGCTCTGGGACAGCGTCTGCCCCTGCAGTGATGCCAGTGCAACAGCTTTTGGAGGTGCCACATTCTCACCACTACCAACCCCTCACACCTCCATGACAAGGCCAAGCGCCACGGGCATCTCATATCCAGACGGGCACTAGTGAGCAGTCTGCCTCCACCTTATACTCAGCGACAGGGGGAAGCACCTTGTAGGAGTGGCCTGGAGTGCAGGCTATTGTGTCAGTAATGTCACTAAGTGGTTCACTTGGCTGTGCCTCTTGTGAATAATATCACACTGTACTTTGATAAAGCACTGGCTATGTTGCTGCACTAAGGCAGTCTTGTGTGTCTTCATTTCAACATGGAGAAAGCTGCTGTGAGCCCTCAGATGACCCTCAACGAGGCCACATGAGTCAGCAACCATCTGCCTGAACAGGTGCACTGACATTCCAACATGTCCAGGTAGCTTCTCTGTTGGCGCTTGACCCTCTGCTGTGGGTCTCGCCTTTGTTGCCTTCCTGCCCCTCGTTCCTGACACCAGCACCTCTGTTGCCCATGGGTTAGCCTTTACTCCTGGAGATGCTGCTCCTGGTTGCTAGTCAATTCTATCTCGGTGTAGCTTAATCCCATTTCCTGTTATGCCCTTCCTTTCTTTCAATTGGAATGTGCAGTTTTCCTGAGCCCGCCTTTCATGAATCCTTGAGGCACATAATCAGAGGGACCCATCCAACCACTAACCCCACCCCCTCAACATGAAGCTTGCCCTTGTCAAGAGTGAGGAAATATGATAGATCATTGTCCAGAGACTGAGTGAGACCGGCACAGTTTAAAAGAGCAGCGGTGGGAAGGAGCGAGACTGAGTGAGACCAGCACAGTTGAAAAGAGTAGCGGTGGGAAGGAGCGTGACTGAGTGAGACCCGTACAGTTTAAAAGAGTAGCGGTGGGAAGGAGCGAGACTGAGTGAGACCGGCACAGTTTAAAAGAGCAGCGGTGGGAAGGAGCGAGACTGAGTGAGACCAGCACAGTTTAAAAGAGCAGCGGTGGGAAGGAGCAAGACTGAGTGAGACCAGCACAGTTTAAAAGAGCAGCGGTGGGAAGGAGCGAGACTGAGTGAGACCAGCACAGTTTAAAAGAGTAGCGGTGGGAAGGAGCGTGACTGAGTGAGACCCGTACAGTTTAAAAGAGTAGCGGTGGGAAGGAGCGAGACTGAGTGAGACCGGCACAGTTTAAAAGAGCAGCGGTGGGAAGGAGCGAGACTGAGTGAGACCAGCACAGTTTAAAAGAGCAGCGGTGGGAAGGAGCGAGACTGAGTGAGACCGGCACAGTTTAAAAGAGCAGCGGTGGGAAGGAGCGAGACTGAGTGAGACCAGCACAGTTTAAAAGAGTAGCGGTGGGAAGGAGCGAGACTGAGTGAGACCAGCACAGTTTAAAAGAGCAGCGGTGGGAAGGAGCGAGACTGAGTGAGACCAGCACAGTTTAAAAGAGCAGCGGTGGGAAGGAGCGAGACTGAGTGAGACCAGCACAGTTTAAAAGAGTAGCGGTGGGAAGGAGCGAGACTGAGTGAGACCAGCACAGTTTAAAAGAGTAGCGGCAGTGGGAAGGAGCGAGTCCGAGGCGGACCCGAGGGGACAAGCACTGGCGAGCAGGAGTTCCAGTGGTTTAAAAGAGGCATACACTCACACACTGTTACAGGGACAGTGAGAGAGTTCCACGACTGACATCAGAGTTCAGAAAGTGACGCATTGCAAGGGGACGCAGCTTTTTGGTAAGTAGGAACAGGTGGGTATTTCTACGCTTTTTTACTACTTTCAGTAGCTGAAGTAAAAGTAAAGGCAGGGACTTTAGATTGTAGTAGGTAATGTTTGGAGTGGAATAAGGTCCCTAGCGTAATTAGTACTATAAATTAAAGGGAGTAACTAAGGAGCTTAATCTAAGGGTAAGTCATTGTAGGAGAGCTCAGCCCTGTGGCTTGCTCCTCCTGAGCTATGTGGGAAATCAGGAACAGAGAAAGTGTCCCTGATGACCATTGTGCAGGAAGACTGTCCAGCTGCAACTACTGGCTGGCTGCATTGTCCTTGCAGGGGCATTTGTTCGTGCTGTTGGGCATGATTTAAACTAGAATGGCAGGGGCATGGTATCCTGAGCGAGGAGACTGAGGAGGAGGAAACAAGGGTAGAAACGAAAGACAGGAAACAAAAAGGCAAAAGTGGAAGGCATAGAAATCAAGGGCAAGAAACAAATAGGGCCATAGTGCGAAATAATGCTAGGATGACTAAGAATGTTAAAGAGACAAGCCTAAAGGCATTGTGTCTCAATGCGTGGAGTATTCACAATAAGGTAGGTGAATTAACCGCGCAAATACATGTAAATGGATACGATATAGTTGCGATTACGAAGACATGGCTGCAGGGCGACCAAGGATGGGAACTGAACATCGAGGGGTATTCAATATTTAGGAAGGACAGGCAAAAAAGGAAAGGAGCTGGAGTAGCACTGTTAGTAAAAGAGGAAATCAATACAATAGTGAGGAAGGATATTGGCTCAGAGAATCCTGGTGTAGAATCTGTATGGGTGGAGCTAAGAAACACCAAGGGGCAGAAAACATTGGTGGGGGTTGTATATAGATCCCCAAACAGCAGTGGTGATGTAGAGGATGGCATTAAACAGGAAATTAGAGACACATGCAATAAGGGTACAACTGTAATTATGGGTGAATTTAATCTACATATAGATTGGGCAAACAAAATTAGCAATAATACTGTAGAGGAGAAATTCCTGGAGTGTGTACGTGATGGGGATTTTTGGACCAATACATTGAGGAACCAACCAATGAGCAGCCATCTCATTAATCCATATCTAAGTGAGAATGACATGAAGGTGAACTTTGAAGATGATCAGTTCGTAAGAGGTGTGGAAAATCTTCCTGTACCCTCCAAGTTAGAGCTGAATGCACTCCTGAACATGAACACTGGGTATTGTGTAATGAGAAAGGATTAGTTAACAATCTTGTTGTACGGGGTCCCTTGGGAAAGAGCGATCATAACATGATAGAATTCTTCATTAAGATGGAGAGTGAGAGAGTTGATTCTGAGGCCAGGGTCCTGAATCTAAATAAAGGAAACTCTGAAGGTATGAGGCGCGGGTTGGCGATGATAGATTGGGGAATGTTACTTAAAGGGATGACAGTGGATAGGCAATGGCTAGCATTTAAAGAGCGCTTGGATGAATTGCAGCAATTGTTCATTCCTGTCTGGCGCAAAAATAAAACAGGAAGGGTGGCTCAACCATGGCTTACAAAAGAAATTAGAGCTGTTATTAGATCCAAGGAGGAGAAATATAAAATGGCCGGAACAAGCAGCAAACCTGAGGATTGGGAACAGTTTAGAATTCAGCAAAGGAGGACAAAGGGATTGATTAAGAAGGGGAAAATAGTGTATGAGAGTAAGCTTGCAGAGAACGTAAAAACTGACTGTAAAAGCTTCTATAGATAGGTGAAGAGAAAAAGATTAGTGAAGACAAATGTGGGTCCCTTACAGTCAGAAACAGGGGAATTTATAATGGAGAATAAAGAAATGGCAGACCAATTAAATACATACTTTGGTTCTGTCTTCACAAAGGAGGACTCAAATTACCTCCCAGAAATGTTGGGGAACATAGGGTCTAGTGAGAAGGAGGAACTGCATGAAATCAGTATGAGTAGGGAAATGGTGTTTGGGAAATTGATGGGATTGAAGGCTGATTAATCACCAGGGCCTGATAATCTACATCCCAGAGTATTTAAGGAAGTGGCCCCAGAAATAATAGATGCATTGCTGGTCATTTTTCAAAATTCTATAGACTCTGGAACAGTTCCAACGGATTGGAGGGTAGTTAATGTAACCCCATTATTTAAAAAAGGAGGTAGAGAGAAAACAGGGAATTATTGACCGATTAGCCTGACATCAATAGTGGGGAAAATGCTAGAGTCCATTATAAAAAATGTAATAGCAGAGCACTTGGAAAACAGTGACAGTATCGGACAAAATCAACATGGATTTACGAAAGGGAAATCATGCTTGACAAATCTACTGGAATTTTTGAGGATGTAACTAGTAGGATAGATAAGGGACAGCCAGTGGATGTGGTGTATTTGGACTTTCAGAAGGCTTTCGATAAGGTCTCACATGCAAAATGAAAGCACATAGGATTGGGGGTAAGGTACTGACATGGATAGAGAACTGGTTGGCAGACAGGAAACAAAGAGTAGGAATAAACGGGTCTTTTTCCGAGTGGCAGGTAGTGACTAGTGGGGTACAGCAGGTATCAGTGCTGGGACCCCTAGCTGTTCACAATATATATTAATGATATAGATGAGGAATTAAATGCAATATATCCAAGTTTGCAGACGACACAAAGCTGGGTGGGAATGTGAGCTGTGAGGAGCATGCAGTGAAGCTCCAGTGTGATGTGGACAGGTTGAGTGAGTGGGAAAATACATGGAAGATGCAGTATAATGTGGACAAACGTGAGGTTATCCACTTTGGTGGCAAAAACAGAAAGGCAGATTATTATCTGAATGGCGATAGATTGGGAAAAGGTGAGGTGCAGCGAGACCTGGGTGTCCTCGTGCACCAGTCGCTGAAAGTAAACATGCAGGTGCAGCAGGCAGTTAAGAAGGCGAATGGTATGTTGGCCTTCATAGCGAGAGGATTCGAGAAGAGGAGGAAGGATGTCTTGCTGCAGTTATACAGGGCGTTGGTGCGACCACATCTGGAGTATTGTGTGCAGTTTTGGTCTCCTTATCTCAGGAAGGATGTTCTTGCTATGGAGGGAGTGCAGCGAAGGTTCACCAGACTGATTACTGGGATGGCAGGACTGATGTATGAAGAGAGATTGGGTCGATTAGGCTTGTATTCACTAGAGTTTAGAAGAATGAGAGGGGATCTCATAGAAACCTACAAAATTCCAACAGGACTGGACAGACTAGATGCAAGAAGGATGTTCCCAATGACGGGGCAGTCCAGGACCAGGGGTCACAGTCTAAGGATAAGGGGTATGCCATTTAGGACTGAAATGACGAGAGATTTCTTCACCCAGAAAGTGGTGAACCTGTGGAATTCTCTACCACGAAAAGCAGTTGAGGCCAAATCATTAAATATATTTTAGAAAGAGTTAGATATAGTTCTTAGGGCTAATGGGATGAAGGGATATGGGGAGTAAGCGGGAACAGGTTACTGAGTTTGGACGATCAGCTATGATCATATTGAATGGTGGAGCAGGCTTGAAGGGCCGAATGACCTACTCCTGCTCCTATTTTTCTATGTTTCTATAATGTGGGATTGGCTGCCTCTGATTGAGGGCCTTCTCTGAGACTTCCCTCTTTAATGGAGCCTCTTGCTGCTGTCCTGCTGTTCTGAGTTCTTTCTTTGCATCTCCTCCTTCCTGTCATGGTTCGGACCCTGTGTGGATCCCATGCCTCCAAACAAAAATTCAAAGCTGGCCCTTAATGAGCTGACAACAAGCTAGTTAAGTGGCTTAACTGGCCATGTAGCCATGTCAAACAGGTTAGCTCTTCCAGCTCTCTGCGGAGCATTTTAAACTTGGAGCATGCTGGTTCCTCATCGGAAAATCGGCACACCGACCCGAGGGGTGGACTTAAACGACTGCACTCCCGCGATCCTGCCCTCTCAATCAAATAAATATCCTGCCCCATGTTCCTGGGATTTTGTCATTGAGTTGTAAATTATGGTTATAAAAGAGGTCTCCTATGTTTTTTTGATCAGACGAAAATATGATTCCAGATATGTTGTACTCTTTAATTAACCATTTATGCTCCATATTGGGACAGTACATTCAGTCACTGGATAATATATTAAAATATGTACAAGCTGCAGAACTCGAAGAAACATGTCAAACAGTTCACCGTGGAATCCAATTAGTTCTCAATTCGGTTAGACAAGTGGTGGAGTGAGAGATTGTCCAGTCATATGTGTTGATGGCCTGTACTTGTAGCAGCTCCACTTCCATTTATTGGTATCGACAGAAATTGCTTCAGGCCTGTTTTCATGCCTGAATTGAGCGCTGCACACAAAGCAAGTGCTTCAACTGGGAGGCCCAGTCCTAAATTGATTCTGGGGATTCATTAATATTTTCTGGTCAGCTGCTGGGCAGTTGGCCCATTTTAAAAAGGTGACTATCGGACCATTTACCTCGCCACCAACACCCCAAAGGCAAGTCCAGCCTGGGGGAGGGAGGTTGATGGGGATGACGGTAACAGGAAAGGGGAGTCAGGATACAATTCCTTCTCCTCCTAGCTTCACAGAACAATGTTGGACTTCTTTTAAAATTAAAAAATAGACCTTTTTTGGCAGCGGCAGACCCAGTTCCTGCTTCAATATCTTCAATTTACCAGATAGGGCTACAAAAGGCATTAGGCCCCTCATTTATATGTGTAAAGGGCTTAACATCTGTTTTACGTGGTTGCTAAAGAAACCTAAATTAATTCGTTGGTTAGATATCTTTCAGGTGTCCTTTGGACACAGGATACTGGTCCCCAAAATTGGCCCTTATGCGTCCATAGTACAGGCATAAAGCATTGCAAAAATATCCAATGTCTATCTTTTTATCTTTTTCTCCTGGTGTCTATGGTGTAATGGTAGAGTGGTCTCTTCACTTCCATTGTCTCTAGGAACTTCTGGTTTCTTTTTATATTCATTTTGTCCAGATTTCTTTTCTTGTTCTTTTTAATACCATTCATAATGTAATTTCCCATTGCTGAAATGGTGTTTTTCTCTTGAAGGTGATAAATGTCTCACCTACTTTTCCCTTTGTATTTGATCTTTCTTGACATGCTGCAGATGACACAATATAAATCTTCAGGGGTGTATTAGCTTTAATGCCTTTTCCACTATGATGGAGTAGGCAGTGCCACTGAACACAACATGAGGCTTCTTAAACCAGTCAACTCTTTAGATCCATTTACATTTTTCTAACAAGGCCTTGCTGTAAGCACTACTACAAGGACTTATAAACAGCATGTTACACATGGAAGAAGTTGGGAAAAGAGGCATTTCTTCATCTTCTACATAAGAAGATAACAAATATGAGCATGAGTAGACCTTTCGGCCCTTCGAGTCTGCTGCCTGATTCAGTAAGATAATGATTATTCTTCTACCTCAACTCCATCTTCCACCACTATCCCCATATCCCTTGATTTCCTTAGTATCCAAAAAATCTATCGATCTTTGTATCGAATATACTCAATGACTGAGCATCCACAGCTCTCTGTGATAGAGAATTCCAAAGATTGTCAACCTTTGAGTGAAGAAATTTCTCCTCATCTCAGTTCTAAATGGACGACCCTAATCCTGACTGTGATCCCTAGTTCTAGACTCCCCATCCAGGGGAAACCAGCATCTACCCCATCAAGCCCCTTAAGAATTTTATATATATTTCAATGAGATCACCTCTCATTTTTCTAGGGAACATAGGCATAGTTTACTCAATATCTTCTTATCAGACAATCCCCTCATCTCAGGAATCAGTCTAGGGAATCTTAGTTGCACTCCTGCTAAGGCAAGTATATCCTTCCTTAGGTAAAAAGACCAAAGCAGTACACAGTACTCACCAGGGCTCTATATAATTGCAATAAGACTTCTTTCGTCTTATACTCCAACCCCTCCATAATAAAGGCCAACCTACCATCTGCTTTCCGAATTGCTTGCTCTACTTGCAAATTAACTGTGATTCGAGTACAAGGATACCCAGCTCCCTTTGAATGGCAGCATTTTCCATCTCACCATTTAAAAATTATTTGCTTTTCTATTTTTCCAAAGTGGATAACTTTATATTTCTCCACACTACATTCCATCTGCCGTGTTTTTGTCCACTTACTTTACCTATCTATAATCCCTTTGCAGCCTTTTTGTATTCTCCTCACAGCTTACTTTTCCATCTAACTTTGTAGTGTCAGCAAACTTGGATTCATACCCGTCAGTCTCCTCATCTAAATCACTGATATAGATTGTAAATAGCTGAGGCCCAAGCACAGATGCTTATGGTATCCCACTAGTCACAGCCTACCAATCCGAAAATGGTCCATTCATTCCTACTCTGTATTCTGTCCATTAACCAATCCTCAATCCATACTAATATTTTACCCTCAATCCCATAAACCCTAATTTTGTGCAATAACCTTATCAAATGCTTTTTGAAAATCCAAATATTCTACATCCACTGGTTCTCTCATAACTATCCTGCTAATTACAACCTCAAAAATCTCTTAACAAATATGTCACGCATGAATTCCCTTTCATAAATCTGTGTTAACTCTGTCCAATCATATTATGATTTTCTGAGTGCTATGTTACCACGTTGCTAATAATAGATTCTATAACTTTCCCTACTGCTGATGTCAGGCTAATTGCCTGTAATTTTCCATTTTCTCTTGAACAGCAGGGTTGCATTTGTTACCTTCCAATCTGCAAGGACTATTCCAAAATCTAGAGAAATCTGGAAGATCAAAACCAATATATCCACTATCTCTGTAGCTATTTATTTTAAAACATTAGGACATAGACCATCAGGTCCAGAGGATTTGTCAGATTTTAGTCACATTAAATTCTCCAGTCCTATTTCTTTACTATTACTAATTTATTTAAGTTCCTCATTTTCACTAGACTCTTGGTTCCCTACTATTTCCAGAATGGTTTTAGTGTTTTCTACTGTGTAAACAGATACAAAGCATTTGTCTAATGTTCCTGCAATTTCCTTGTTCCCCATTATTAATTTCTCTTGTCTCTGTCTATAAGGGATCCACATTTTCTTTTGCTAATTTCTTTCTTTTTAAATATCTATAGAAACTTTTACAATCTGTTTTTATGTCTCTCTGCTTCATGAGATGGTCAATAATTCCCCAGTGTTGGCTATTTGCCAATTGGTTCAGACCTTGTAATGTTGACTCTTCCAAGGAACCAAGGCTCCATAATTTCACCGTGAACAGTGCCGACTTATTCATAACCTGAAGAAATGATTTGAAGAAATGTTGAAAAATCCTCTCAATTAGAAAATGTACCCCTCATAATTCAAAACTGCACAAGACAAGTCTTCAATGCTGAAGCAGAATTGTTCCTTTATTGGGTGATGTTGGCAGGACAAAGAGGAGGGAAGGATTTGTTGTTAGTACTGAGGCACGAATCATTTTCCAATTATGAAACTGGACACTTGGCTTGCCACACTTCAAAATCTGTCTTTTTTTTATTAGCACCGAAGCACATCTTTGTCTCTGTCTCTCACACGTATACAGCCAAGCACTCGAATCTGGTGAATGCATGTTAAAGCAATTGCTTTTACTTAGCTGTGCAGCTGTTCTTGGGCCAGCTAGAATGTCACTTAGCAATTAAAAAATAAACAATCTTACATAAACATGCTACAGATAAACATGAATAGAAAAAGAAACTTTAAAAAAACTTTTATCATGGAAATAGTATATATTTTGTGCATACACACACTATCAATTGGGAACAATGTCCCATCTATTTAGGATCTGTATTTTTTATAGCTCGTATTACTATAACATTTATGAGATCAGAAATTTGTATTTTTCCTTATCATCATTATCATTTGTTTTTGCTGAAAGGGATGCTTAAATAAGCATTTTTTGGAAGCCCTCTGGGTTTGAAATGGTACAGTCCCACCAAAACTTCCCCATTCTTATATTAACCCTTTATTTTGCTACAAAAAGAACTCTGCTGACTGTGTCTGGAAATGAACTCAGAAACATTAAACAAACATAAGAACATAAGAAATAGGAACAGGAATAGACCATACAGCCCCTTGAGCCTACTCCACCATTCAATACAATCATGGCTGATCCTCGGCCTCAACTCCACTTTCCCTCTCGCTCCCCATATCCCTTGATTCCCTGAGAGATTAAAAGTCTGTCTATTTCATCCTTAAATGTATTCAACGATGGAGCATCCACAACTGTCTGGGGTAGGGAATTCCAAAGATTCACAACTCTTTGAGTGAAAAAAATTCTCCTCATCTTAAATGATGGGCCCCTTATCCTGAGACTGTGTCCCTGTGTTCTAGATTCCCCAGCCAGCGGAAACAACCTCTCAGTGTCTCCCCTATCCACCCCCTTCAGAATCTAGTATGTTTCAATGAGATCACTTCTCATTCTTCTAAACTCCAGAGAATATAGACCCAATTTACTCAGCCTCTCATCACAGAACAACTCTCTCATCCCAGGAACTAATCTAGTGACCTTTCGCTGTACTGCCTTCAATGCAAGCATATCCTTACTTAAAATATGGAGACCAGTACTGCACACAGTACTCTAGGTGTGGTCTCACCAAAGCCCTATACAATTGTAGCAAGACTTCCTTATTCTTGTACTCCAATCCTCTTGCAATAAAGGCCAACATGCCATTTGCCTTCCTAATTGCTTGCTTTACCTGCATGCTAACTTTCTGTTCCTTGTATAAAGGCAACATTTCAGTCACGTCTGGATATTCAAAATGAATGAGATTGCCAATTTAGTGTTAATTAGTACAAAATTATGGGATCTTATTTGTGGTAGACTCATATCACAGTGGCGCAGTGGTTAGTTCTCCCTGTGACCGCGTGGGTTTTCGCCGGGTGCTCCGGTTTCCTCCCACAGCCAAAGACTTGCAGGTTGATAGGTAAATTGGCCATTATAAATTGCCCCTAGTAAAGGTAGGTGGTAGGGGAATTGAGGGAAGGTGGGGATGTGGTAGGAATATGGGATTAATGTAGGATTAGTATAAATGGGTGGTTGATGGTCGGCACAGGCTCGGTGGGCCGAAGGGCCTGTTTCAGTGCTGTATCTCTAAATAAAAATAAATAAAATATCAACTAGGAACTATGTTAAGACTACTGGATTTCATTTCATTGACTACCCTTGCAGCTGTCAAAGAGTAGAGGTATTTATCCTGTCAGTTTCTGGGCTCGATTACAGTCAAGGTCACAAAGGTGAAAGGCAGATTTGCATTGCCAACACAGTCTTGCAACTATAGATGCTTGTGCTTGAAGATAATTCCCTATCCCATCATTACAAATGGATAGGTATCAATGACTATAATACTTCTGTGTTTAGATCACTAGTTGCTTGTTTCACCCACAGTCTCAAGTGTTTGTCAGATTGGATTCGTCCTACAATTTTCTTTTTCCAGTTTTGACACTAATGGCAAGTTATCATGAAAGTTTTATCCTGTAATTAGATTAGTTTTTGGATGCAAGTTAATGTTGTAGCACAGAAACAAAATCTTTCCTAATGTTGCTACTTCAATTTTCCCTCCCCTTTCCTGGAGCCTCAGATAAATGTTGAGTTATGATTCCATGGGCTCCTACCATGGATACCCTACCAATCTTCACAAGTGATATTTGAAAATGGAAAGCTTCATGGTTGAATTGAATACTGTCCTTGCCTACTGTTTTAGGATGTACATTTTCCAGAAGGAGTCACTGAACAGTGATTTGAGGGGCAGGAACACTGGCTGTTTCTGTTGACCTGCCTCCAACAATCAAAGATTGCTGAAGTGAATTGCAGTACCTATCCTGTCATCCTGGATAAGATCAGCTAACTCAGCATAAGCTGGAATCAAATCGGGAATCTTCCTGGTATGCGCAGGTACCAATGGGAAGAATACCAGACACTTTCATCACTAACATTATGCTATGAATTTAACAGCTGAACCAGATGGGTTTTTATGACAATCAATGATAGAATTAAAATCTAGTCTAATGGTGACCATGAAACCATTGTCGATTGTTGTAAAAGCCCATCTGGTTCATTAATGTCCTTTACGGAAGGAAATCTGCTGTCCTTACCTGGTCTGGCCTAAATGTGACTCCAGACCCACAGCAATGTGGTGAACTCTTAAATGTCCTCTGAAATGTCCTCGCAAGTCACTCAGATGATTCAAAAGCACTATGAAGTCTAATAAAAGGATTGAAACTAGATGGACCACATGGCATTGACCTAGGCACTGGAAACAACAACAGCAAATGCAGGCTTGTCGACTCTGCAAATTCCTCCTTACTAACGTCTGGGGACTTATGCCAAAATTGGGTGAGCTGTCCCACAGACTAGTCAAACAACAGCCTGGCATAGTCATACTCATAGAACCATACCTTACAGACAATGTTCCAAACACCACCATCACCATCCCTGGGTATGTCCTGTCCCAGCAGCAGGACAGACCCACCAGAAGTGGTGGCACAGTGGTATACAGTCGAAAGGAAGATACCCTGGGAGTCCTCAACATTGACTCCGGACCCCATGAAGTCTCATGGCATCAGGCCAAACATGAGCAACCAAACCTCCTGCTGATTACCACCTACCACCCCCCTCGGCTGATGAATCAGTGCTTCTCCATGTTGGACACCAATTGGAAGAAGTACTAAAGGTAGCAAGGGCACAGAATGTACTCTAGGTCGGGGACTGCAATGTCCACACTAAGAGTGGCTCGGTAGCACGACTACTGATTGAGCTGGCTGAGTCCTAAAGGACATGGCTGTTAACTGGGTTTGTGGCAGGTGATGATGGAACCAAAAAGAGGGAAAAACCGACTTGACCTCGTCCTTACCAATCTACCTGTTACAGATGCAACTGTCCATGACAGTATTGGTCGGAGTGACCATCGCACAGTCCTGTGGAGACAAATTCCTGTCTTCACTTTGAGGATACCCACCATCATGTTGTGTGGCACTATCACCATGGTAAATGGGATAAATTTCAAACAGATCTAGCAACCCAAAACTGGGTATCCATGAGATTCTGTGGGCCATCAGCAGCAGCAGAATTATATTCAACCACAATCTATAACCTCATGGCCTGTCATATCCCCCACTCTACCATTACCATCAAGCTGGGAGACCAACCCTGGTTCAATGAAAACTGCAGGAGGGCCTGCCAGGAGCAGCACCAGGCATACTTAAAAATGAGGTGTCAGCCTGGTGAAGCTACAACACAAGAGGACTACTTGCATGCCAAATAGGGGATGCAGCATGCAATAGACAGGGCTAAGCAATCCCAAAATAAACAGATCAGATCTAAGTTCTGTAGTCCTGCCACATTCAGTTGTGGATGGTGGTGGACAGGAGGAGGAAGCTCCACGAATATCTCCATCCTCAACGATGGGGGAGTCCAGCACATCAGTGCAAAAGACATGGCTGAAGCATTTGCATCCATCTTCAGCCAGAAGTAGCGAGTGGATGATCCATCTCATCCTCCTCCTGAGATCCCCAGCATCACAGATACCAGTCTTCAGCCAAACTGATTCACCCCATGAGATATCAAGAAACAGCTGAAGGCACTGGATACTGCAAAGGCTATGGGCCCTGACAACATTCCGGCAATAGTACTGAAGACTTGTGCTCCAGAACCTGCTGTGCACATATCCAAGCTGTTCCAGTACAGCTACAACACTGGCATCTACCTGACAATGTGGAAAATCGGCCAAGTGCACAAAAAGCAGGACAAATCCAAGCCAGCCAATTACAGCACAATCACTCTATCTCAATCATCAGCAAAGTGATGGAAGGGGTCGTCGATAGTGTGATCAAGTGGCACTTGCTCAGCAATAACCTGCTCAGTGACGCTAAGTTTGGGTTCCACCAGGGCCACTCAGCTCCTGACCTCATTACAGCCTTGGTCCAAGCAGGGGCAAAAGAGCTGAACTCCAGAGGTGAGGTGAGAGTGACTGCCCTTGCTCAGCAATAACCTGCTCAGTGACGCTAAGTTTGGGTTCCACCAGGGCCACTCAGCTCCTGACCTCATTACAGCCTTGGTCCAAGCAGGGGCAAAAGAGCTGAACTCCAGAGGTGAGGTGAGAGTGACTGCCCTTGACATCAAGGCACCATTTGGCTGAGTATGGCATCAAGGAGCCCTAGCAAAACTGGAGTCAATGGGAATCAGGGGGAAAACTCTCCGCTGGTTGGAGTAATACTAGCACAAAGCAAGATGGTTCTGGTTGTTGGAGCTCAATCATCACAGTCCCAGGACATCACTGCAGGAGTTCCTCAGGGTAGTGTCCTAGGCCCAACCATCTTCATCTGCTTCATCAATGATCTTCCCTCCATCATAAGGTCAGAAGTGGGGATCTTCACTAATGATTGCACAATGCCCAGCACCATTCGCGACTTCTCAGATACTGAAGCAGCTTATGTTCATATGGAGCAAGACCTGGACAACAACCAGGCTTGGGCTGATAAGTGTCAAGTAACATTCGTGCCACACAAGTGCCAGGCAATGACTATCTCAAACAAGAGAGAATCTAACCATTTCCCTTGACATTCAATGGCATTACCATCGCTGAATCCCCTACTATCAACATCCTGGGGGTTACCATTGACCAGAAATTAAACTGGACAAGCCATATAAATGCTGTGGCTACAAGAGCAGATCAGAGGCTGGGAATTCTGCGGCGAGTAACTCACCGCCTGTCTCCCCAATGCCTGTCCACCATTTACACTGGATACTGCAAAGGCTATGGGCCCTGACGATATTCCAGCAATAGTATTGAAGACTTGTGCTCCAGAACTAGCCGAGCCCCTAGCTAAGCTGATCCAGTACATCTACAACACTGGCATATATCCGGCAATGTGGAAAATTGCCCAAGTATGTCCTATGCTCCAGAACTAGCCGCACTCCTAGCCAGGAAAGTGATGGAATACTCTTCACTTTCCTGGATGGGTGCAGCTCCAAGAACAGTCAAGAAGCTCAGCACACCATCTAGGACAAAGCAGGCGCTTGATTGGAACCTCATCCACCACCTTCAACACTCACTCCCTCCATCACTGACGCAGAGTGGCAGCAATATTTATGATATACAAGATGTACTGCAGCAACTCACCAAGGCTCCTTTGACGGCACCTTCCAAACCCATGACCTCTACCACCTAGAAGGACAAAGGCAGCAGATGCATGGCAACACCACCAGCTGCAAGTTCCGTCCAAGCCACAAACCATCCTGACTTGGAACTATATCACCATTCCCTCACTGTTGCTGGGTCAAATTCCTGGAACTCCCTTCCTAACAGCACTCCTGGTCTACCTACAACCCAAGGACTGCAGCGGTTCAAGGAGGCAGCTCACCACCATCTTCTCAGGGGTAATTCAGGATGTGCAATAAATGCTGGCCTAGCCAGCAATGCCCACATCCCCTGAACGAATAAAAGAAAATTACTCGCTCAGTCACATTTCCACTATATCACCATCTGCCTGAACTCATAGAATCATAGAGAGATACAGCACTGAAACAGGACCTTCGGCCCACCGAGTCCGCGCCGAACATCAACCACCCATTTATACTAATCCTAAATTAATCTACATCATAACTACTGTTATTTATCCTCCATTTTTTTAATGGGTATATGACATCTTATTTCCTACATTCCTAAGGAGGTATGCTGCTACTCCTGGGTATATTTCAAACCTTTATGTTTTAGACGTGCTCCAAGGTAGTATTTTAAGGTTGATTTGTCATTTGCAAGCAGCATGTCGTGGGAAGTCATTGATGCATGGTTTCCCATCCTTGCGCTGTGTATCTGCAATTTTCCACCACGTGTTCCATGCAAGTCCTGCTCTCCCTTGGGATTGCAGAATTGGTCCTCTTCAGACATCGTTCAACTCTGTGAGGTAAATTTCAAACTTGATGAAATGCATAATACTGCATTCATATTTGCAAACCCCAGCATAGAGCAAAGGCACAAGTTAAATTTTCCTTACAGAAGTCAGCATGTAGACTTATATTAAATTTGCCTGTGAATTGACAGCTCTTCCTTAGATTGTCTTAAAGCTGATCAGAGAATTGGAAGTGTTATTAATTGGAGAATGCAAGGACTATTGCACTTCACAAGGAGAATGACCTATATAACTCCAAATGGACATTGAATTAGAAACCAATTAAGTTTGACAGGTTGAGGGAAGGTCAGCCGACTGATAATATTTAAAAAGCAATTAGAGAGAAGCTTGCAAAGATACTTCATGTTGAAAGCTTTTCTTTTTAGAGGTTATTGAGATAATGGGTCTATCTTCAGTCTTGCAAACCAGTCATCTACCTCAGCTACTGCTGCACTGAAAAAATATTCACTGATAGTAATTTCACTGACATTCAGCCAAATGGAAGTTCAGGGCGGCACAGTGGCGCAGTGGTTAGCACCACAGCCTCACAGCTACAGGGACCCGGGTTTGATTCTGGGTACTGCCTGTGTGGAGTTTGCAAGCTCTCCCTGTGACCGCGTGGGTTTTCGCCGGGTGCTCTGGTTTCCTCCCACAGCCAAAGACTTGCAGGTTGATAGGTAAATTGGCCATTGTAAATTGCCCCTAGTGTAGGTAGGTGGTAGGGAATATGGGATTACTGTAGGGTTAGCATAAATGGGTGGTTGATGGTCGGCACAGACTCGGTGGGTCGAAGGGCCTGTTTCAGTGCTGTATCTCTAAATTAAAAATAAAACAGCATGTCCCTAAAACTAACTTCTCTAGCGAATACCTAAATTATCTTCAAAACAGACTAAATTTTGAATCAAACTATTCCCTCGACCCAGTACATTGATGGAATATCACTGCTGCTATGAGTGCTGCTGTGAGTGTTTGCTCATTATCTTCAGCTATAGAGTTTGCCTTAGAATTGGTTGGTTGCCTTAGAGCAAAGCAGGTGAAGACAAGATTGAATGGAGGTGGCAAAATCATGAAGGGTTTTGATAGAGTAAAGATGGAAAAACTGTTTCTAATGGCAGAAGGGCCAGTAACCGGAGGACAAAGGTTTAAAGTAATTGGCAAAATAATCAGAGGTGGGATTGGATGTTTTTAATGCATTTGAGTTATTATGATCTGGAATGCTCTGCCTGAAAGGCTGGTGGCAGCAGGTGCAATAATGACTTCCACAAAGGCTATTAGATAAATACTTGCAGGGGAAAAAAATTGCAGGGGACTAATTGGATAGCACTTTTAAAGACCTGGCCCAGGCAGATGGGCTGAATCACTTTGATTCACTTTGTGAATTCACCTCCCACTAGAAGGCTTGTGCATGCACTGAAGCAGCATATAACCAACTTTTATAGAAGTCGAGACAGTCAGGAGCATGCAGACAGCAGCTGCAGTGGCAAGGGAGTAAGGCATGGTATGTCCACTATACATATTGTGGGGATGATAACACAGTGGTAATGTTACTGGACTAATAATCCTGAAGCCTGGCCTAATGCTCTGGCAACATGAGTTCAAATGGCAGCTGAGGGCATTTGAATTCAATTAATTAATAAATCTGGAATAAAATACCAGTCGAATTAATAATAATTATGAAGCTACTAGATTGTTGTAAAAATCCATCTGGTTCACTAATGTCCTTCAGAGGCAGAAATCTGCTGTACTTACCTGGTCTGGCCTGCATGTGACTCCAAACCCATAGCAATGTGGTTGACTCTTAAATGCCCTCTGAAAAGGCTGAGCAAGCCATTCAGTTCAAGGGCATTTAGGGATGGACAATAAATGCTGGCCTTGTCAATGATGCTCACATCCCAAGAATTAATTTTAAAAAAATATAGCATCAACCTTCTGTTTAGATTATTGTATTAGTAGCAGCTCCTTGGATTTGGGGGAGACTTACAGGAGCTGTTTTTATTTCTGTTAGTAACACTGGAGTACCCTCACTGAATCACATAATGGTTATAGCACAGAAGGAGGCCATTCAGCCTGCCGTGCCTGTGCTGGATCACTGCAACAGCAACACTGCTGTAGGAAATGTGGGCTGTTTATATATTTTTGTATTATGTATTTTATGTACTTTTATACATGTTTTGTATAAACTTGTGGTAAAAGAAGAGTTAATTGCCAGCATGTGTTCTAACAGGAAAATGCTGCTTGCATTGTTTAAGTTTAGGCATAACTGAAGATGTAACGCGATGATTGGCGATAGCATCTTGTGAAAGAGATCATAGAGATAATTGGGGAAATGACGATAAGAAAGCACAGGTGGCAAATGTATAGCTTGAGTCAGCTGAAACCACATTGTTATGCAGACTGATAATGGGAATAAATAAAGGGGAAGAAAAGAACGGATATCGGGACTAGAGAGCTGTGATTAAATTGTAACAATCTACTGATTGTGGCATGGATATCAAGACGAGCAAACTGTGATTAAATTGTAATGACCTACTGATTGCTCGAACGTGGACAATCCACAATCAGGGACTGGACTTTTACTGATTGTGGGAAAGAAAATGCTGAGATAGGAGTTGAGAGAAGGATAAAAGGAACAGAACTGAAGAGGATCATTGCACAGATTTGAAGACAACATAGGGAGACACAAGAGGAGTCCAGCCATCTGTGCCACTAGCGCATGTGGGAAGCAAGAACCATCTGAACTAGGACACCAATTGCCTTGGTTTGTTCAGTATAACTTCTGTCTGCTTAATAAATTGTCCTGATATTATTACATCAAGTGTCTCGTCTGAATTTATGGTCTGGTAAAAGAACTAATTATAAGTAATGTTCTAAATCTTACACTGCTAGTCCCAATCCCCCACCCTTTCCTCCTAGCCAAGCAATTGTTTTCCTCTTCAGATGCTTATCCAATTTCCTTTTGTTATGTTTACGCCGGGTTGCTGGATATGTTATGTATATCTGATTTATCTCAGAGCAATGCTGATGTCACATTTGTATTAAAACACCAAATGGTTTATTTACAGCACTTTAAACTATCTCAGCACATACAGGATCTCAGTACAATGTCTTCTTCAGGGCAGTCTTGTGTCTTCTAGTTTCAGTTTCAACTAGGCTTAAAAAATCAAACACAGTGAATACTGATCAGTAAGCAGACTAATGCAATCAAACGCAGATCAATCAAACACTACATTTTCCCCCTTTTGACTAAAGATATTATTTTTAATTAAAGTATTCTAAACAACAAACATATATACATCAAGTTATTTCTTAGTTTTCAACTTGTCTGTTTTGTCTAAGTATAGAAATAGTCTTTGAGCGAGGAAGGTTTCTTAGGTCTGCAATTAGATTTACGAATTTGAGGTTGTGGATCTGTGTGATCAGCTTGACGAGACGGATGATCAATATTACTCATAGGAAAAGGTTATCCTCATAACCACTACCCTCAAAATATCCTGGTCTGTTCCCTATCAAAAGTGCTGTCATCCAACAGATAAGCATCAGTACCGAACAAACATTTAATTTGCTTTGGACCTGATACCGATGAAGCAAGTTTGTGGACGCAATTTGTCATTTGATTCAAACCCAATCTCCAACATTAAAATTGTGGTTCCCTTGTGCCTGTATGCTTGTCAAAGTGTGCTTTTGTTTTACCTAGTCACTTTGCGATTTCATCTGCTTTCGTTCTGAGATTCTCGTTAACTGTAGTGATGGCTTAAGAATGGTCAGTGGCATGCGAAAGTTACAACTTATCGTAAGTTTGGCTGGTGTCCTTCTGGTCAGAGAGTGTGGGGTGGATCAATATGTGTGGAATAGGATGTGAATGGATTGTTCAAATGTTTTCCCTTCCGACATACTAGCTTTCAGATTTTCCTTTACCACTCTACTGAATTGTTCAACGCCACCATTCGATTGTGGGTCGTAGCGTATCGTCAGATGGTGATGAATTCCGTAACTTGCTGGAAACTCCATGAACTGATGGAAACAAACTGCAATCCATTGTCTGCAGTGATGGTCTCCAGCAAACCCTATTTTGTAAGTAATTTGTCCAGAATGTCAATAACTGAAGTGGTTGCAATGGAATTTGTTCTTGCAACTTCCGGCCTTTTTAAAAATTATTCGTTTATGGGATGTGGGCGTCTTTGGCTCGGCCAGCATTTATTGCCCATCCCTAATTGCCCTTGGGAAGGTGGTAGTGAGCTGCCTTCTTGAACTGCTGCAGTCCATGTGGGGTAGGTAGACCTACAGTGCTGTTAGGAAGGGAGTTCCAGGATTTTGACCCAGCAACAGTGAAGTAACGGCGATATAGTTCCAAGTCAGGATGGTGTGTGACTTGGAGGGGAACTTGCAGGTGGTGGTGTTCCCATGCATCTGTTGCCCTTGTCCTTCTAGGTGGTAGAGGTCGCGGGTTTGGAAGGGGCTGTGTAAGGAGTCTTGGTGCGTTGCCGCAGTGCATCTTGTAGATGGTACACACTGCTGCCACTGTGCATCGGTGGTGAAGGGAGTGAATGTTTGTACATGGGGTGCAATCAAGCGGGTTGCTTTGGCCTGGATGGTGTCGAGTTTCTTGAGTGTTGTTGGAGCTGCACCCATCCAGGCAAGTGGAGAGTATTCCACCACACTCCTGACTTGTGCCTTGTAGATGGTGGACAGGCTTTGGGGAGTCAGGAGGTGAGTTACTCACCGCAGGATTCCTAGCCCCTGACCTGCTCTTGTAGCCACGGTATTTATATGGCTACTCCAGTTCAGTTTCTGGTCAATGGTAACCCAAGAATGTTGATAGTGGGGAATTCAGCAATGGTAATGCCATTGAATATCAAGAGGAGATGGTTAGATTCTCTCTTGTTGAAGATGGTCATTGCTGACACTTGTGTGGCGCGAATGTTACTTGCCATTTATCAGCCCAAGCCTGGATATTGTCCAGATCTTGCTGTATTTCTACACAGATTGCTTCAGTATCTGAGGAGTTGCGAATGAAGCTGAACATTGTGCAATCATCCGCAGACATCCCCACTTCTGACTTTATGAGTGAAGGAAGGTCATTGATGAAGCAGCTGAAGATGGTTGGGCCTAGGACAATACCCTGAGGAACTCCTGCAGTGATGTCCTGGAACTGTGATGATGGACCTCCAACAACCACAACCATCTTCCATTTGCTATGCAGATCATGAACAACAAGCAAAAAACGTTGATTCCGAGGAGCTGCTTTCAATTCTCCAAAAATATCAACTTGGAGTTGTTGCCATGGTTTTGTTGGCCATGGGATCAGATGTAGAGGTGCAGGACATGGTAAAACAGATTTGTCACTGAGTGTAGAAGCTACACAATTCCTTCTATACAGAGATCTATTCCTGGCCACCAGACTGCTTCACGGGATCATTGTTTCATCTTAACAACACCCAGATGTCCTTCATGGGCAAGATGCAATACACATTGCTCAGTTTGAGGTATTGACTTACTTGCTGCAATACGCTGTCTGCTGCCGACTCTGCCTCCAACTCCTCACGTGTAACAAGATTCACAGTCACACACGAAATCACTGCAATTACGTAGTCTTCAACGTCACAAGTTGCTTTGCTATCACTAACGCTGTCTGCGACTGTATTATGGCTAAGCATATCAGCTACTTGATTTTGTGAACCTGCAAGATACTCGACCTCGAAGTTATACTGATGCAAACGATCTGACCATCTGTAGATGCGTAGAGGTCGATGACCTGATCCTGATGTAGCTAATAATGTAGTCAGCACTTGGTGATCAGTGTGGAGAGTAAACTTTCTAGCATAAAGATGCACATGCCAATGCTCACATGCATAGGTACAGGCTAGTGCTTACAGTAGAATATTTACGTTCAGTTTCTGACAACGGACATGACACATAAGCTATTGGTCATTTGCTTCCATCAATGGACAGTGAGAATCCAGTGACAATTGCAGTTCCCAATACATCTGTTGTTTCCGCATGTTGGCTGAAACGTGTGAGGACTGGCAGAGATGCTCTCTTCGTTTTTTAATGTTTCAAATGTTGTTTGTTGTGCGACAGTCCATGCCCAGTGAGCCTCTTTACGCTGTAGCTTCCGAAGAGGCGCCACAATCTCTGTAATTAGGAACGAATTTATGATAGGAGTTGGTAGTACCTGAAACGATGCCAATTCTTTCACGTTAGACAGTGTTGGAAGTGCATGAAGGGCTTTGACATTGTCGTGTGTAGGCGTTACTCCAGCTGCTGTCACTCTGTACCCTGGAAAGTCAATCTGGGAGTCAAATGCCTCCAATATGCATTTGTCCTTGTTTAGTGTCAAATTATATTTTGCAATTCGAGTGAGCACTGCTGATAATTGTTGATCATGTTCAGCTTTGTCCCATCCATGAACAACAACGTCATCAAGTAGGTTGTGCGTTCCCTCAACATCCGACAAGACTGAAGAAACTATCTTCTGGAATGAACTAGGTGCTGAACGTAGTCCAGAGGGCATTCTTTGGTACTGAAACACATCTTCATGAGTAACAAAAGCTGTAAGATATCGGCTTTGTTCTTCTAGAGGTATCTGAAGATAACTTCGTCGCATATCAAACGTTGTGAAGACTGTGGAGTCACGAAGTGATGCTAACAGTCTTGGATTTTGGGAAGTGGATACTTGTCAGGAATGTTATCGTTGTTGACTGCCTTAAGGTCAATGCATTGTCCAAGTTCACCATTTTGCATCGTGCAATGACTAGATTTGATATCCATGGCGATGATTTGATGATTCGATTCTCTCAACGATACTGCCTGCTTTGAGGCGTTTCAGCTCCTGCGACACTTCGACATGGATTGTAAATGGCAATGGTCTCAAATTCTGTGATACTTGTTGAAATGCTGTGTCAATGCGAGGAGCATGACAGTACCCCTTGATCTCCCCAAATCCAGTAAATCAGGAAGGATACTGGCATGTATAATCTGCATTATCAATTCACTTAATGTGTGCTCCAGTGAGGTCAGCAAGTTTGAATCCAAGCCTATCGAAAAGGTTTACCCCCATAAGGCTTCGGCCTTTGGCTACATTGAAAATGAACCTGTCTAGGGTGACCTTTTGGAACGTACTGGAACTGTGATCATCCTCGAAACTGGAATGATAGTGTCGTCATAAACTTGAAGTGTGTCTGTTGCAGGAGTGAAAGAGAATTGTGAAAAATACTAATGGTAGAATTTGTCGCTCAAAATAGATACTTTTGCGTCAACATCGATAAGAAGGGTCACTGAGATACCTGCGATCTCAACTGAGCACTCCTTAAAATGACCTGGCACTTTACTTTTTGTGATGGTAAATACACATTGTACCTCACTCTCAGGAAGAGACTCCCCCACATGTTGAACTGATGAAGTCTTTTACTTTGACATCTTTGCAAAATGGTTCCACTTTAAACATGAGTTACACTTTTCCCTCGAGCTGGACATGGTCTTGTGACTCGATGAGTATTTCCACAATTTGGGCACAGTTTTGAAGGTATCTGATCATGATGGGGCATGTTTTGATGAGGTTGCTGAGATCTCCTTGTCCGTAACCCTTTCACTGAAGCTGGTTGGGCAAGCTGTGTCTGCAACCCTGAGTCTAAGGGTGCATCTGTGTGTAACTTCTTGAATTCAACATGAAGAACAACCATTTACCATGACTCAGTGTTTTCTGTCCTTAAGCCAATTTTTATCCAAGCTGACACTTACCCTCCCATTCCATGAGCCTCAATTTTGTAAATCAACCTTTTATGTGGTACTTTGTCAAAGGCTTTCTTAAAATGCACGTAGACAACCTCCGTTGCACTTCGATCATCAACCTTCTCTGTTATTTCATCAAAAAATTCAATTAGATTAGTCAAGCATGATCTGCCTTTTACAATCCATGTTGGTTAGGCTTAATTAACGCAAACCGCACCAAGTGCCTAGGAAACGTTAACTCTGTTTCTTTCCCACAGATGCTGCCAGACCTGCTGAGTATTTCCAGCACTTACTGTTTTTATTTCAGATTTCTAGCATCCACAGTATTTTGCTTTTTACTCTCCAAGTGCCTGTAGATTTTCCCCCTGATTATTGTTTCTAAAACCTTACCCACTATAGGTGTTAAACTTACTGACCTGTCGTTGCTAGGACTGTCCTTACACCCGTAAATAAGGGTGTCACATTTGCCACTCTCCAATCCTCTGGCAATGCCTCCATATCTAGGGAAGATTGGAAGATTATGGCAAACCCTTCCACTATCTCTGCCCCTACCTCCTTTAACAACCTGGTATGTAAGCCATCTGGACCAGGTGACTTATCCACTCTAAACAGCCAGACTTTCTAGTACATCCTGTCAATCAATTTTATTCATTATCAATTTTTCAGCATCCTCATCATTAGTAAATACTGATATTAAGTACTCATTAAGTATTCTAGCATTGCCCTTCACTTCTAAGCATACATCACCCTCTTTGTCCCTAATAGGACCCACCCACCTCTTACTACTCGCTTACTATTTACATGCCAGTAGAAGATTGTTGGGTTCTCTTTCATGTTAACTGTCATTCTCATATTCTCTCTTTGTCAGTCTTATTTTCCTCTTCACTTCCACATTCAACTTATTGTATTTAGCATGGTTCTGACTTGAATATTCCGCCTGATATGCATCATACACCTTTTTGGTTTCATCACATTCTCTATTGCCTTCATCATCCAAGGAGCCCTGGCTTTGATTCTCCTACCTTTTGCTCTTGTTCGAATGTACCTAGCCTGTACCTCAAACATCTCCTCCTTAAAGATCAGCCATTGCTCCATTGTAGGTTTTCTCATCAGTCTTTGGTTTCATTTTACTCTGGCGAGATCCCCTCTCATCCTCGTGAAGTTAGCCCTCTTACAATTTAGAAATTCTACTTTAAATTGTTCCTTGCTCTTCTTCATTACCAATCTAAACCTTACGAAACGATGATCACTCTTACCCAAGTGTTTCTCCACAGATACTTGGTCCACTTGTCCCACCTCATTCCCCAGCACCAGATCCAGCAATGGAGAACGATAAGGCAGTGAAAGCCAGAGCTTCCTGGATGATGAAAGAGAGTAAGATGAAGCAGAAAAAGGGTGGTGTATGACAGATGTAAGGTTGATAATACAAGTGAGAACCAGACTGAATCTAGATAGCGCAGTAGGGAAGTGTAAAAGGAAATAGGAGGGGGCAGGAGGAATTATGAGAAGAGACTGGCAGCTAACATGAAAGGGAATCTAAATATTTTCTTTTGGCATATAAATAGTAAATGGGTCATAAGAGGAGGGTGGGGCTTATTAGGAGACAAAAAAGGAGATCTATATGTGGAGTCAGAGGTCATGGCTAAGCTACTAAATGAGTACTTTGCATCTGTCTTTACCAAGGAAGAAGATCCTGTCAAAGCCAGAGTGATAGAGGAGGTAATTGCGATACAGGACGGGCTAAATTTGATAAATATAAACACAAGTGCCAGGCAATGACCATCTCCAACAAAAGTGAATCTAACCATCTCCCCTTGGTATTCAACGGCATTACCATCGCTGAAGCCCCCACTATCAACATCCTGGGGGTTACCATTGACCAGAAACTGAACTGGACCAGCCACATAAATACTGTGGCTATAATGGCAGGTCAGAGGTCAAGTATTCTGCAGTGCGATAACTCAGCTCCTGACTCCCCAAAACCTGCCCACAAGGCTCCAACAACACTCAAGAAGCTCGAAACCATCCAAGACAAAGCAGTTCCACTTGATTGGCACCCCATCCACAGCCTTCAACATTCACTTCCTCCACCACTGGTGCACAGTGTGTACCATCTCAAAGATGCACTGCCACAACTCACCAAGGCTCCTTTGGCAGCACCTTTCACACCTGCGACCTCTACCTCTTGGAAGAACAAGGGCAGCAGATGCATGGTAATGCCACCACCTGCAAGTTCCCCAACAATTACAATTTTCTATTTGGGTGAGAATGGAGTCGGGCAGATATGTGATTTTGCACCGCCTGGCAGTGTGCCGGTTTGCCAGCACCATTTCCCCCCCCTGGGCCATTTTGCTGGAGGCCGCATCAAGGGCAGAAGTGCTACCTGCCCGCAAACAGTGGGTAGCCAATTAAGGTAAGATTAAGGCCAATTATCAGAGGCAGACTGGAATTTTCCTGTTGGCCTGCCAGCCCCCGCGGCATTGGTAACAAGCCAGCTGCCCAGAGGCAGACTTCAGTGGCAGACTTCAGCCAGACTTTCAGGCCTCCTTGCCTGGCCACAGCTGCTGCCACAGGATCCTGCTCCACAATGGCTGCTGTGGCTATTTTTTATTTCAAAAGTTTTAAAAGTGCGGAGAGGGTGCCTTACCTGAAGCAGCAGTTCCTTCTGTGCTGGATGGCTTCATTTGACCCTCCAGCTTTGACAGCCCACCTGCCTTCCTGACTTGTATGGCAAGCATGCCCTCCGGCCACTAGTTGACCAATTCAGGGAAAACTCACTGCTGGATGACTGCTGCCAACACAGTACGGGTTCAGGACCTCTATTTGACCCCAACGTTGGGATCCTGACTCAAAATGCAAAATTCTGCCCTATATCTTCATTCCTTCACTGTTGCTGGGTCAAAACCCAGGAACTCCCTTCCTAACAGCACTGTGGGTGTACTTACACCCCGTAGATTGCAGTGGCTCAAGAAGGCAGCCCACCACCTTCTCAAGGGCAATTATGGATGGGCAATAAATGCTGGCCTAGCCAGTGACACTCACATCCCAAGAGCAAATTTTTAAAAAAAGACTAAGTGCTAGAAAGGCTGGCTGCACTTAGAGCTGATAAGTCACCAGGACTGGATGGGATGTATCCACAGATGCTGATGGAAGTAAGGGTGGAAATTGTGGAGGCACGGCCATAATCTTCCAATCGTCCTTTGATACAGTGGAGTGGAGAATTGCAAATGTTAACACCCTTGTTCAAAAAAAGGGTGCAAGGATACACCCAGCAACTACAGGCCAGTCAGTTTAAACTTGGTGGTGGGAAAGCTCTGAAAAATGATAATCTGGGACAAAATTAATAGTCACTTGGACAAATGTGGATTAATTAAGGAAAGCCAGCATAGATTTGTTAAAGTCAAATCATGTTTAACAAATGATTGCATTTTTTGATGAGGTAACAGAGAGGGTCGATGGGGGTAATGCTGTTGATGTGGTGTATATGGACTACCAGAAAGCATTTGATAAAATGCCACATAACAGGCTTGTCAGCAAAATTGAAGCCCATGGAATAAAAAGGAGAATGGCAGCATGGATACAAAGTTGGCTGAGAGACAGGAAACAGAGTTTTGAGTTGAATAGTTGATTTTGGACTGGAGGGAGGTTTATCATGGTGTTCCCCAGGGGTCATTGCTAGGACCACTACTTTTCTTGATCTATATTAATGACCTAAACTTGGACAGGGCACAATTTCAAAATTTGCAAATGACGCAAATTCGGAAATATAGTGAACTGTGAGGAGGATTTTGATAGACTTCAAGAGGACATAGTTCATGGAATGCTGAACTAATGGCAGATGAAATTTAACACAGAGAAGTGTGATGTGATACATTTTAGTAGGAAGAACAAGGAACGGCAATATAAAATAAAGGGGACAATTCTAAAGTGGGTGCAGGAATAGAGAGAACTGGGAGAATATGTGCACAAATCATTGAAAGTGGCAGGGCAGGTTGAGAAAGTGGTTAAAAAGGCATCGGGTTCTGAAGCTTTATAAATAGAGACATAGAGTACAAATGCAAGGAAGTTATGATGAGCCTTTATAAAACGCTGGTCTGGCTTCAACTGGTGTATTATGTCCAATTCTGAGCCCTGCACTTTAGGAAGGATGTGTAGGCTGTAGAGTGGGTACAAAAAAGATTTACAAGAATGTTTTCAGTTATGAGTGACTTCAGTTATGTTGTTTGATTGGAGAAGCTGAGGTTGTTCTCCTCGGAGAAGAGAAAGTTGAGAGGAGATTTCATAGAAGTGTTCAAGATCATGAGGGGTCTGGACAGAGCAGATAGGGAGAAACTGTTTCCAATGGTGGAAAGGTTGAGAACCAGCGTATATCAATTTAAGGTGATTGGCAAAAGAAGCAACGGCAACATGAGGAAAAACTTGTTTACTCAGCGAATGGTTAGGATCTGGAATGCACTGCCTGATAGTGTGGTGGAGACAGATTCAATCGTGGCTTTCAAAAGGAAATTAGATATGCACCTGAAGGGAAAAAATTGCAGTGTTACAGGGAAAAGGGCAGGGGAGTAGAACTAGCTACATGGCTCTTAGAGAAAGCTGGCACAGACTCAGTCGGCCGAATGGCCTCCTTCTGTGCTGTAACACTCCTATGATTCTATTATTCAAGACAATGCAGCCAAGATGACGAAGAAAGTCAGGGGCAGTGAAAATAGGTAAGGGCAGAACAAATAAAGATGAGGACATGGAGATGGGCATTGAGAAAAACAGTATTAGAAAAATTAGTTTATTTTAATCAAGACAAGAAACCTAGACTGAGAAGCTAAAAAAGATTCTAAGAGATGGACTTCACTGTCACTGTTTCCTGTTGAACTTTTTTTTATTAAAACACCAACTGAACTGTAATTCAGCAAACCAGATCAAAATATACAACAGAGAAACTTCATTATTTCTATTGCCCCTGAGGTTTTATTAGGACTGTGCATGACAATATCAAAGAATCCAATAAAGGATATGTTTAAATTAATCTCAGACCTCTGCTTTGTGCAACATGATAGTTTACTAAAATAAACCAAATTTCAAACTGCTTCTACTGGTGCCAACAAACCTAATAAAGTGGTATGGTGCAAGATGTAAGCACCTATTAGCATTAATACATTGTGATTGGGAGGTTTTAGATAGTAATAAGTATTCATAAACTCAGATTCTCTGGATCACCATGTATACACATATTGGTCAGCAGGAATCATACCCTCATAAAACTGAACTCCCTGGGGTCTGGGCCGATTGAGGCCGATAAATACAAATAAATACATGTCACTCGTTTGTGAATGTATAAGTTCTTACTCTGGAAGTTTAAGTGTCACAGGAAGTGCAGCATATTGCAACTCCAGCATAATACACCACAGAAAAGAAGGATGAGGTTTCACTTGTCACAATTCCCCATACAACAAACTTCCCAACTCCAATTTGTCACTATGGGAGTCTGTCAGGTGCTTCCTTCCACAGTGGTTGGAGAGAGTTATCAGCAATGTTCCCTCTAAGCTGTGTCACTGCGCACAAATCAGGATTGTGCCACATAAGGAACAAACAGGCTGCGCACAAGCAATGTTCCCTTTAAGATGTGTGTAGGCATAGCCGCACAGCAGTCTTAAAGGAACCATGCTGTGCAACAAGCAGGCCGTGCACTGCAAAGAGAAGTTAAAGGGACCATTCAGCCTTGCAGTGCTGGTGTTTCAGGCCTACTAAGCTGCCAATATGATGGGCAGGAAATGCACCATCCACTATATCGGGAAAGGGAAAAAAATAGACACTAGGGTCAATGCCTGAAACAGGTGTTAAGCCCTTTGCATAAGCAAATTAGGGGTCTTCTGACCCTAACACCCTCACGATTGTCACCGTTCCTGGCCTCTGACTGCCCTTGACCTCAGTCCCTTCCAACCCCCAATGTGACTCACATTCTCCTCTTCTGACCACTGGCTTCACTTCTAGGCCCTGGACAATGTCATTCGCCCAACATTGACACAAACATGGTCTCTTGTTTGTCCTCTCAGATAATAAGGAGAGTACAAGAAGGAAAATTAGGGAGGGAACCAAATGAACAGTCTGCAATCTAGCTGTTTGGGTGGATGGTACTGCTCAAATTGGAGAAAAATTTGTTCCAGATATGTACCCTCAAACCATTTGCTCTCAAATCAACTTCCCTTTTTTACTTCTGAAACAGATGCAGGTCTTACTCTGTATTAACATATAATATGAATTAATTCTAATCCATACAAGAGGGGCACCTAAATTAATTTTCTGTCACTGATACTGTTACGACCAAGGTGGGAGTAATGCACTGTTAATTCAGTCCCACTACTCTACAGACATATCAAATAAAGTTTCCCACAAAATGAAGAATAGCCAAATTAAACACTCTATTTGTCCCCCAAAATAAAGCATATCAAACCAGGTTTCTTTAAACAACAACAACATGAACTTCTGTTATGACCCCGTGAGAAAGGGTCTAGGGTTCCCGTTCAGCCTTCACCTGGTCTTACCGTAACAGGGTTTAATTTTTAGCTCCACCTTGGTGAATCCTTGTTCACTGCTATCCAATTATAAGGCAAAGAAACCAGCACAAACAGGTTTTCTTAGGTTTAAAGAAGAAAAGTTTGAAATTTATTAAACTTGAACTTAATCTCTAATTCGGTTAACACCTACGGATACATGATGCACCCACGCTAGCATGCATACTCAATACACACATGCAGATAGAGACAGAACAGAGCAGAGGAAAAATAAAGTGGAAACGTTGGAGGCAATCTCTGAAGAGTATTTTTGTTACAGATCTTCAAGCTCACTGTAGAGTCCTTGATTGTAGGTAGATCTTGCTTTTCATTGGGGCCCAACATTCTTCTTAAACGTTGTTTGCTGTAGGCGACTTTTCTCTCTTGAAGTTCATGTGTCCTCAGTGGGTCCAGAGGCTTGTGAGAAAAAGATGGGAGCAGACAGGACTGGAGAGGTCTTCTTCAGCCCAGGAGCATACTGCAATCTCTGAGTTCAAACTCTTTGAACAATTCAGAAAAATCAGGTTGCCAAGCAGGCTGGTCACGTGACCAGCTGGTCTGCTGACTACGTCTGTTTATGGATTCAGCCATCCCAGCAGTCATCCTGAAATTTGAGCTCCCTCACCTTCAATGTCTGGTGCTCAAAGTCCACTGTGGGTTAAATTGGATAAGGGAAGTAACTCCTTTGTTTCCACAAGCACTGTATGTTAATATGCAAATGTCTTTACAGCTAAGGGCCTGGTGATTTTTTTTCAAAACAAGTCCGTTCTTCACTTCAACAACAGTTTTCAAATCAATGTTCATATGACAAAATTAATGTGCCTCAGTCTTGTCAGGTACGGGAGTCTGCATGACACTATTTATTAGTTAAGAAATAATACGTCTTAAACAATAATGAGATAAATCTATATATGAGAAGATTTTTTTTTAAACTCTATTTTTCTTAGCCCTCATGCACACATACATACATTCAAAAACCGGTTAACCATGGAAAAAAGATTTTTTTGGTTTACAGTTATTTCTTAGGGATAAAAAGGAAAAATGAAATGATTGAGATTATCACATTCTGGTCGGATGTTTTTGGTATGGTAAGGTGTCCCAGAGTCAAATAGTCAGATGCAACTCAAAGTCTCTCCAGGTGAGGTTGATGAACCGTTTGTGATGGGTAGGCATTCAAGACAATTTGTCTGCAGCAGGCTTCACATAGGTCTTACAGTAAGGGTGCAGCAACAGGTCTGCTTGGGTTTTAAAGCAGCAGTCTAGCAGTAGAAGCTCTGTTCAGGTTCCAGGATCTCCCAAAACACAGGAGGCAACAGGAACCACTCTAGATGCAGGAATTCTTCAGAGACAGGAGGCATTAGGAATGTGCCACCTTTAAAATGCAGGAAAATCCTTTTTCTCCAGGCAGGTCAGGTCTAAGTTTCAAAATGTCTTTGTCCAACTCTCTGGTTTTTAAAAGTCCTTCCTGAGAATGGTCACATGTCCAGACACAGTGTCTCCTCTGTCACTCAAAGAAGGTCAAAACCCTTGGCTGTTTCCTTGAAACTACTTGCTTCTCCTATTCTTGCATACAAAGTCAACATCCAAAAAATTCCAGCTATTTGCAGGTATCCAAGTTTACTGAAAATCCTTTTTTCAGGTTTTTAAAACACACAAAAGTCTAAGATTTTAGTACAAAAATAAAATCCTTTGTAACAATATCCACCAAATTTTACAGAGAAAGTAACTCTGTAGGTAATGTTATGACCTCAGAAAGATCGTTAACGTGCAAAGAGGAGATATGAACCCCCAGACCAATTTAATGAATTACATGACAACATTTCATGTTTTAAGTCTTTTATGATAAAACTAAACCAAAAGAAATCCACAATTAACTGAATAGTGCTTTATAAGTAGCTGATAACCCAAATTACAAAGGTATTTACTCATTCAACACTTGAAAAACTCACACCACACTTATACGTTATGATGTTGAAATCCTGTGCAGTTAAAAGTCCCAAACTCCTGCGATTTGCAATGGGTTGGATCCCCCTGACTTTCAAAAATCAATATTATCTTCTCTCCTTTCTCCACGCACTTCCAACTTGGACATCCATAGATAATGTGATTCCCAGTGATCATGTGGGCCCTTTACTCCTGTGCAAGCTTCAACTCTCAAAACAGGTTCAAGTTTCCATTGTCTCTCGCTGTATATCTTCAAAGAGCAGGCTTTGCCTCCATCAGCTGCCACCACTGGGTGCCTTCTCTTAAAGCTTATCTTCAGGCTGCACCCCGATGGGTCCGTTCTTGCAGACTATTTGAGGCCACAATGTGATGGTTCCTTCCTAATAGCCTGTTTTCTCCAGAAAGTCTGTTAAATTTATCGGACTTAGAATTCAATAGTTTATTGTTCTGCTCCAAAGTGCAGAAACCAGTAGTCTGAGTTCCACAAAGCTACTCGGCCATTCTATTGTCCCCAGGTTTTAACAACTGCCTGGCTCATTTGCATGTTCTCAATGGCTGACTCATAGGCTGGAATTTTGCACTTACCGGTGGCTTCGGGGCCAATGCGCCCCAAGCGGATCAGGTCCCCGATCCCGCTCCGCATCACCTGGCCGCCGGCATCACGCGCTGATCACCTAATCAGCGGGCCCACGGCGTAACTCCGAGAAGAAATGGTGGCCGCAGGTGGGAACTTCAGCATCATTGGGGGCGGGGCCACATACGCGGAAGGCTGATTGTTAGCCCTATATAAAGGAGTATGGAAGTTAAACAGAGCAGTGAGTTCTTCATTGGATGTCAAGGAAGATACAAGTGTCATAAGTTCTGGAGATTTCAAAGGCTGCATACGTTGAAACACAGAAAGACTGGGAGACAACAATATTGCTGTTAAAGGTGATGGAGGGCAGAAGCAAATGCCTTGGCTCCTTTTTCTCTGATGATCCACTGCAGGTCCTCCTCCAGGCCGTTGAGGAGAGGAGAGACATTCTATTCAGTTCAGATGGGAGAAGGAGACCCTCCGAAGTGACCAAGAGGGCCTGGCTGGAGGTTGCAGAGGAGGTCAGCAACCGAGGCGTAGTGAGGCGTACATGGATACAGTGCTGCAAGCACCTCAATGACCTGCTTCGCTCTGCCCGGGTAAGGGGTATTCCTCATTCATCTAATCGGTTATGTGCCAAGGGAGCTTTTTGTGTACTCATGATACAATGTAGAAGCCCTGTATGATCATTGCCTGTCTGCTGCTTTGAAATGGGACACATGATGGGCAAGTCTGAGATGAACTCTGATGCTGTGGTGTTAAAGTTGCGCCCAGCACTGTCACAGCAGTGAAATGCAACACCAACCCTTTGGGTGACAGCGTCATAGGCCATTGACTATGTATAAAATAAGTATTTTTGTTTATTTAGGAAAAGAGGGCACACAATGCCCGGGAGAGGTCACGTACTGGTGGTGGTGGCGCCACCCAGGCATTCCTCACCAGGATGGAGGAGGATGCCTTAATTATAGCAGGGGAGGAAGGAGGATGCGCCGTGGCAGATGGCGAGGCCGGGGGACCTGGCCATGAGAGTGAGTGATCCAGAATGTGGTGTAACACTTCATTATGGTGGGGGTGGGGGGGGGGGGGGTGTGGTGAGGCTGCGCTACTGTGCCAATGATTTGGTGAATGTCAAATGCACTGAATGTTGCCCTCAGTTGCAACATCTCCCAGATGTAACCATGCTGGAGGCACAAACTTGTGCTTAAGTCTGGATTTGTGATGAAACTGATCACAATGCTTTTCCCAACAGGTGAAACCCAGCATGTGCCAGGAAGTGTTTCCGTTGTCTGACCATCCACCTCTGAGGTGCAGGAGGGTGCCTCAGAGGGTGCACCGTCACATCATCGCGACGCACCAAGTACCACAGCAGCTCCTGACACTTTGGTTGGGATGACTATGTCTGGGGAATCAATGTCACATACTGGTGTGAGCACAGCACAGTTGCCGGGCCAGACACCAGAGGCAGAATCGGCCGATGCATCACACACTCGGAGGAGAGTGGGATGCCAGGCCAGTGCAGAGCCACAAGCTGATGACGTGCCTCTGAGATCATCCTTTCATCGGGCGATGTTGCAGGTGCAGATTGTGGACCATGGAAATCTGGCGGAGTTGCCTGAGATGTTGCGCGCTATGACTCATACTCTGGAGACATCCATCCGGAGTATGAGTTCAGCAAACTCACAGGCATTTGAACATCTGGCTTCTTCTGTTGAAAGACTGGCGGCTGCAGTGGGGGGACCAGTTCTTCATGCAATTCGGGACCTCCAAATGAGTGTGGCCTCCCCGGACCACAGCATCAGAGAGCATAATCTGATGCGACTGCGCCAGGTTGAGGACACTCATCGCTCTGATGCCACCATTGAGGAACATCCGAGCCTCACGAGGGCACAGGAGCAGCAGATCGCATATGGGAGCTCCTCTCACAGTGCCGCTGATGCATCCTGCAGCTCCTTGCTCCCTCTGCCAGGGACATATGAACCGCTAAATCCCAGGGTTATAGAGGGTGCTCATGGTATCTGTCATGAGAACCCTGAGATGCCAGGGCCCTCACGGCCGCGAGCATGCAGATGATGTCCACCAAAGTCATCAAAAGCAGGGTGGCAACAAGATCAGCCACCTGCCTCTGGTAAGTCTGGTGGCGAGGGATCATGCACACGAATGAGCACGCGTAAACAGATTAAGAAAACACTTTAATTTCACTACTGGTGCACTGGGTGACTTGAAATACATTTATTTGATTTGTTAAATAATAGTGTTTGATTAAATTGGAGATTTTCCTGTTGGACCTGTCATTCCTGAAGTCAGATATTACATAGTTGGTCAACTCAAGTTGTCTCAAATGTGAGGCCAGACACTTGGGTCGCGTCCCTCATGATGTGATGGATTGATTCGTCGCATTGTCTCACCCCCTTAAAGGTTAGAGATTTTGCACTGTCAGGGAGAAACTGGACAAGCCGCTAACTCTGGACGAGCTGACAAAGGCTGTCGAGTCTTTCGAGACGAGTAAAACTCCCGGGAGCGACGGCTTACCGGTCGAGTTGTACTCGGCCCTGTGGGACTGGGTCGGCCCGGACCTGCTGGAAGTATACGAGAGTATGCTCCTGGCCGGCAGGATGTCAGAATCCATGAGAAAAGGCATCACCACCCTCATTTACAAGCAGAAGGGGGAAGAGGGCAGAAATCAGAAATTGGCGGCCCATCTCACTGCTTAATGTTGATTACAAGATTCTGTCCAAAGTCATAGCCAGTCGAGTCAAGTCTGCTCTGGAGTTGGTGATTCACCCCGATCAGACCTGTACTGTACCCGGCAGGAAGATCTCTGATAGTCTCGCGCTACTCAGGGATACGATCGCCTACGTACGGGACAGGAGGGTGGACACCTGCCTCATCAGCCTGGACCAGGAGAAGGCTTTTGACAGGATATTGCACACCTACATGATGGACGTGCTTTCCAAAATGGAGTTTGGGGAGGGAATCTGCAATTGGATCCAACTGCTCTACACAAACATCAGTAGCACAGTCTCAATCAACGGGTGGGAATCTGAAAGTTTCCCGATAAAATCTGGAGTCAGACAGGGCTGCCCTCTGTCCCCGGTCTTGTTTGTTTGCTGTATTGAACCCTTTGCTGAGTCTATTAGGAAGGATGCGAGCATAAGAGGGTTGACAATCCCAGGCAGCGGAGGCACTCAAGTCAAAACCTCCCTGTACATGGATGACGTCGCCGTTTTCTGCTCGGATCCGCTGTCCGTGCGCAGACTGATGAACATCTGCGACCAGTTCGAACTGGCCTCAGGAGCCAAAGTTAACCACGGCAAGAGCGAGGCCATGTTCTTTGGCAACTGGGCTGACCGATCCTTTGTCCCCTTCACCGTCAGGTCAGATTACCTGAAGGTGCTGGGGATATGGTTCGGAAGGGCCGGGGCGTGCACCAAAACATGGGAAGAGCGAGTAGCCAAGGTACGACAAAAGTTGGGCATGTGGGGGCAGCGATCTCTCTCCATTGTGGGTAAGAATCTGGTCATCAGGTGCGAGGCGCTCACGTTGTTGCTCTACGTGGCACAGGTCTGGCCCATACCCCACTCCTGCGCCGTGGCAGTCACCCGAGCCATTTTCTGCTTCGTCTGGGGATCTAAAATGGACCGGGTCCGGAGGGACACGATGTTCAAATCTCTGGACAAGGGCGGGAAAAATGTACCCAACGTGGCCCTCATCCTGATGACCACCTTCGTGTGCGGCTGCATCAAGCTGTGTGTAGATCCCCAGTACGCAAACTCCAAGTGTCACTACGTGCTGAGGTTCTATCTGTCCCCGGTTTTGCGAAGGATGGGCCTGGTCACATTGCCGCGGAACGCTCCATGCAGTTGGGCGGTGCCGTACCACCTATCCTTCGTGGAGCAGTTTCTGCGGGAAAACACCTTTGACCACCGGTCCATCAGGCAGTGGTCTGCACGGAATGTCCTCAAGGCCCTACGGGAAAAGGAAACGGTGGATCCTGTCGGATGGTTCCCCGAGCAGACCGTCAAAGTCATTTGGCGGAATGCCTCATCACCAGAACTTTCAAACAAGCACCAAGACGTAGCTTGGCTGGTGGTGAGAAGGGCCCTCCCCGTCAGATCCTTCATGCACACCCGAAGTCTCGCCCCCTCCGCACAGTGCCCCCGCGTTGGCTGTGGTGGGGAAGAGACGGTCGCCCACCTCCTCCTGGAATGTGCCTTTGCAAAGCAGGTGTGGAAAGAGATGCAGTGGTTTTTGTCAAGGTTCATCCCAAGCAGCTCTGTAACACAGGAGTCTGTGCTCTACGGGCTGTTCCCAGGGACGCACACCGAGACAAACATCAACTGCTGCTGGAGGACTATCAATTCGGTGAAAGACGCCCTTTGGTCTGCCCGAAACTTGCTGGTCTTCCAGCGCAAAGAGTTGTCCACCACCGAATGTTGCAGACTGGCACATTCCAAGGTCCAGGACTACGTGTTGAGGGACGCACTAAAGCTTGGGGCAGCCGCAGCAAAGACTCAATGGGGAAAGACCACAGTGTAAGGTTCCCCCACCAAGCTGGACTGAGGGGCTGGATCCATGGGAAACCCCTCGAACTGTATTGTTAATATTCTCAATTGCTGTAAATGTAAAACTGTAATTGACATGACAATTGTGAAAAGGAAGGGTTGGGAAGGAACTCATGACAGTATTAAAGGAAACTGATCTCCCTTGCAATGTTTGTATTTTTTGGTGCTGTTTGGAAACTGTCTGGCAATGTAATTTTTACAGATGTTTATGAATAAAGTATATTTTGGAAATAAAAAAAAATAAAAAAAATTTTGCACTGTCAGATCCTCACAATGATTAATGTCATAAATCAGATTGAAAGTTGTGAAGATTTATATCATTTCAATTGAAACGCGTTCCTATTAGAGAATCCCTTGTTACTCTAGCACTTAGAGCCAAGTTACATTCAGCTTCCTGTCCATGATCATCATTAGACTGATGCCCATCTTCCTCATCAGAAAAGTCGTCATCATCTGATGACACATCGCGCTGACATTGATCATCCTCTAGGGCATCTCCATGTTCAATCGACAGGTTATACAAGGCACAGCAGACGACAATGATTCTGGAAACCCTCAATGGTGCGTACTGCAGTGATCCACCAGAGCGGTCAAGACACCTAAATCTCATCTTTAGGAGGCCTATAGTTTGCTTGATTGTCACTCTGGTGGCCGCATGGCTCCCATTGTATCGTTCCTCCACCTCACCCCTTGGGTTCCTCACTGGTGTCATGAGCCATGTCTTCAGAGGATAACCCCTGTCGCCAAGTATCCATCCCTCCATTCTGTATGGAGGACTGAAAATTGCAGGCACCTGTGAGTTGTGGAGAATGAAAGCATCATGACAACTACCAGGGTAATGTGCACACACCTGCATGATTCGCTTCCGATGATCACAGGCGAGTTGAACGTTCATTGAATGGAATCCCTTGTGGTTCATGAATGTCCCTGACTGTCCAGCTGGTGCTCTAAGGGCCACATGAGTACAGTCTATCACACCCTGTACCATTGGGAAGCCAGATATAGTGCTGAAGCCTCTGGCACTCTCAGCCTGACTGGTGTTGTCTGTCTTGAACGTGATGAAATGGTCAGCACGTTGAAACAATGCATCAGTCACAAACTTTATGCAATGGTGCGCTGCTGATTGTGAGACACTGCACAAGTCTGCAGCTGAGGCTTGGAAGGTGCCAGATGCATAGAAGTTAAGAGCTATTGTAACCTTTAGAGCGACTGGCATTGGATGGCCACCGAGACAGTTTGATGCAACATCCAATGACAGCATCTCACAAAGAGATGTCACAGTCTCCCGTGACAGCTGCAGTCTTCTTCTGCACTGGCGTTCTGACAGCTGCAGGTAGTTCAGATGCATTCGGTATGCCCTTACTACTTGGTAGGCACGTCTCCTGACATTTGGTCGCTCCCGGGCGACTCTGCAAACTACTCTCCCTCCAACAGCACGAAGATGCACTGGTGCTGACCATTTGTACTTCTGTCACTCATTGAATCATTGTCCTCCTCATCTGATGATCCACCTCCAGAGTGAACAATTCCCATTGTTGAACAGCAGAACAAATGCTTTGACCAGGTAATAGCTTCCAGCTTTTGTGACTGGCTCACTTCAGGTACTTCTTTCAGGCAATAACTAATATTACATGGGTCCCTATCAGCAGTGCATACCGTTCAGATTAAACCTTCTGCACAACCTACAAGTTACAACCCTTGTTAGGACACACAAATAACATCTGCATTAATAAAGTTCAATAAATACATTTTTACCTGCAACTCCCTCATGATTCAATGCCTGCCGCCCTTTTGAACCTGCCGGGTTCCCGACACGCCCCACGACCCGAATAACAGCCGTAAAATCAGATACGTAGCGTAAAATCTCTGTGAACTGGATTCTGAATTACCTTAAGTATTTCTCAATTGATGTTAGTCAGGCGGTGAACGCAAACTCGATCGCGCCCAACTTCCCACGCTGGTTAAATAGCGTCAGCGCGTAATGATGCTGGGGACCCGGCTCGACGTCATCGCGCACCATTTTTCCCTCCGCACGACCCCGACGGGACCCGATCTTACCTGTAAAATTCCGGCCATAGTTTTACAATAAAAAGACCAGGAAGACGAAATCCATTGTTCTCAGGTGTTAGTGCTATAGTCTCTGCTCTTCAGAAGACAGTGTCATGCTAGGCCTCCACCTGCCAAGAATGAGGCACATGAATTTTGTCATAAACATTGATTTTAGACTTTTACTGGAGTGAAGAAAGGATTTGTTAAACAGGTCAACCGTGGCAGAAAAGACGTTTGCATATTGACAGACAGTGTTTGGAAGGACAAAGCAGTCATTCCCTGATACACTCAACCCACAATGGACTTTTGATAACCAGACGTTGAAGGTGGGGGAGCACGCATTCCAGGTTGACTGCTAAGATGGCCGAATACACAAACGGACATGATCAAACCAACTAGTCACATGACTAACCTGCTGGGCAACCTGAGTTTTTTGAATTTGTATAAACAGTTTGGGCAGAAAGCAGAATGCTCCTAGACTAAGAAGATCTCTCCTGTCTGGCTCGCCACAGACTCTCTTGTCTGCCTGCTCCCATCTCTTTCTCACAAGCCTCTGAATCCACTGAAGACACATGAATCCCAAGAGAGAAAAGTCCCCTACAGCGAACAAGGTTTAAGAAGAATACTAGGCCCCAACGAAAAGCAAGATCTACCTACAATCAAGGACTCTACAGTGAGCTCGAAGAACCGTAATAAAAACTCTCTTCAGATATTGCCTCAAACATTTCCACTTTATTTTTCTTCTGCTCTTTTCTGTCTTTATTTGCATGTGTATATCGCGTATGCATGCTAGTGTGGGCGCATCATGTATCCGTAGGCATTAACTGAATTAAAGTTTAAGTTTAATAAATTTCAAACTTTTCTTTTTTAAACCTGAGAAAGTCTGTTTATGCTGGTTTCTTTACCTTATAATTGGAAAGCGGTGAACAAGGATTCACCAAGGAGGAGCTAAAAACATGATGTGTTTAAAATTAAACCCTGTTACTGTAAGACCAGGTGAAGGCTGAAAGGGAACCCTAGACCTCTTTCATTTGGCTGTAACAACAGTTTTTGACCTGTTCTTGCTGTTGTCCTGGTAACTTTCTGTAGAGTGGAGGTGAGGTCAGCTGACCTTCTGGACTCCATCTTGAACTTTTAAAAATCACAATCCTTAAGACATAATCATGTTACAAAGTGCAGCGTTCATAACAGTAAATGAAGCTGATATGTGATCGAGACAAATTAGGGGCAAGGCAGAAAAATCCGAAGATAGATAGAAATAATAGGAGCAGCAGAATTACACAGAAAGAAATGACAAAGAATTGGAGATTGGGAGGGGAATGGGTTAAATATTCTCTCAAGCTGTCACATTGCTTTATTTTTTCATCTCTTTGCTGAATCTTGAAGGCAACTTGTGCCTTGATTCTCATAACCACCTCAGCAGGTCAATAAGTAGCACCTTTCAGACTTGTTCTGATTGCCTCCAACCCACACTCTGCCAGAGCTGTGTTACTTACACAGAAGAGTACCCAGCAGTGACACATCGTCTCACTAAAGTGCAGCACAGAAAATAGGAAAGACTCAAATCTAGTTCAGATGCCAGTTATTTCGTCCTATTTAGTACTGCAGCACATGTAACTCCAATTTAGATTTGAGTTATGCTCCATTCACAGGTAGACGGCACGGTGACTGGAGGAGATTTGTTTGCTTTTTGCGGCAAATTACATTCTCCACAGTGGAGAAAGTAGATCAATTTTCATTTGTCAATTTAATTTGCTGCTAAGTGAAGAGAGTGTCTAGAATGATAACCCAAGTCGGCACGCTTGAATCTGGGGTGTATTATAAAGAGGAATGTGTAGCAGCTGCTCTTTCATATAGTGTAAATTATTTGCATCGCATCAGAACCCCAGCCACCAGGGAGCCATCAGCAACCTTGCATAGAGATGCCTGTAGCAAGGATTAGAAATGTATCTTTTCTGGAGAAATTTTAAGGGTAGAACAAAAAAGTGCTTTGTAAATGCAAGTTGAACACTGAAGACATTCCAAGGTGCTTTACATTGTGGGCAGTGGGGGTAAATAAATAAAACAGATAAAAAGGATAAAGGACCAGACACTGAGCTAGATTGGGAGAGTTGGAAGAGACAACCATGTGCTTCGTCAAAAAGATGGCCATGAGGAAGACTTTAAAGGAGGAGAGAGAAGTGCAGTGCTGGAGAGGTTCGGAAGGTAGTTCCAAAGAGTAGAAGTGAAGGCTACCATCAGTGCCGCAGAGATCAGAGCTGGAGGACTAACCCCCTGCCTCAGCTCATCTGTTGCAGAAACTCTCATTTACTGCTTTGTTACCTCTAGAATTGACCAGTCCAATTTTCTGTCCTGGTCTTTCTTTCCATCTTCTACACTCCATAACCTGGAGCTCATCAAGCACTCTGCTGGCATATCCTAACTCGCACTAAGTCCCGTTCACCCATCACTCTTCTGCTCGTTAACCTATATTGTCTCTCAATTCACCAATTCCTCAATTTTAAAATTCTCAGCCTTGTTTTGAAATCCCTCCATGGCCTCACCCCCTTCCCACTTCTGTAACTTCCTCCAGCCCTACAACGCTCTAAGGTTGCACTGCTCCTCCAATTCTGACCTCTTGCGCATGCCCATCCTCCAACACACTACCATTAGCGGCCATGCCTTCAGTTGCTTAAGATGTGAAAATTCCTCCCTAAACTACTCAGCCTCTCGACCTCTTTTTCTCCTCCTTTAATCTGTCCTAATATCTCCCTACATGGCTCGGTATCAAATTTTGTTGCTAATACTCTTGTGAAGCACCTTGGGACTTCTTACTATGTGCAAGGTGTTATATAAATGCAAGTTGTAGTTGACTGAAAGATGCAAGAGGAGATTAAGAAAACTAGAATTTGTAGAGATATGAAGGGGAGACGAAAATGAGGATTTTAAAGGCAATGGCAAGATTTAAAATTCAAACTTTTGGGAATTAGGCGGGCAGTATGGGGGCAGCAGGGGAGATGGTGGTGTAGTGGTAATATCACTGAGTGAATAATCCCGAGCCCTAGGCTAACATCCTGGGGACAGGGGTTCAAATTCCGCCATGGCAGCTGGTGGAATTCAAATTCAAGTAATTAATAAAAATCTGGAATTGAAAGCCAGTCTCAGTAATGGTGCCATGAAACTATCATCAATTGTTGTAAAAACCCATCAGGTTCACTAATGTCCTTCAAGGAAGGAAATCTGCTGTCCTTACCGGGTCTGGCCCACATGTGACTCCAGACCCACAGTAGTGTGGTTGGCTCTTAACTGCCCTCTGAAATGGCCTAGCAAGCTAGTCAGTTGTGAAGGGCAATTAGGGATGGGCAACAAATGCTGGCCTTGCCAGTGACGCCCACATCCCATGAAAGAATAAAAAAAGGTATGAAGTGATGGGCGAGTGGGAATTGGCAGCTGAATTTTGAATAAGTTGGAGTTTATGGAAGACCATAAGGAAGAGAATTGAAGAAATCTTGTCTGGAGGTGACAAGAGCATGGATTATGTTTGCACCATTGACTGGATGAGATGGGTTTGATGTCTGTTCTCACCTTTTGTTTGATATGTTCATATGATTGCACTTCCTGCATGTTCTTTAGAAAGTAGAACCCCAATTATGCTTTTGAGATGATCACAAATTCTAGAGCCTCCTTAGAAATTCTAGAAGCTCTCTTGCTCCTCCAGGCCCCGCAAAATTATTCCAAATTTACCCGCTCCATGGGCCATGGAGTTTGCATGGCTGCATCTGACCTAAAATGGCATTCAGGGTTCTGAAACCCTGATTTGCATATTAAAAGAGGTCTACTGCCTAAACAGATGGGAGTTTTGGGTGCCTGGTATTTAGTCCTTATCCAAATGTCACAGGCCTCTTTGATGGTGTTAATGCTGTGGTAAGGCCACCTGCTTAACGCCAGGCAATAGAAGTGAAAGTAGACCCCTGTAGGGTTTCCACAAAGTACTACTGGCAGAGTCAGAGCAGCTCCAAGGAAATTAGTAGTTTAGGAATGCAGTAGGGAGGGGAGTCGCAGAGGCAGTTTGCAGCATGTGGCAAAGGTTGCAGTGCTCCAACATGTAAAATGATAGTGGGATCACACTGGTTTAATCAAAAATACAGGCTGTCTGCCACCCTCATAACGTGTAACAGTTCATCAGTAATTTAAATAGAGATTGGATCATTTTCCAGCCTCACAAATAGTTCCCTGCTCTATGCCGGAATTGTCTATTTTATGAATAATTTGTCTGTGATTTCATCCTCAAGGACGTCAACAAACTATATGCAGCAGAAGCTTCCAGTCTCCCACTCCCTGCACCACCAAATATTATTCCATAAACCATTTTTCTGTTTTCCCATCACCTTCAAAGAAACATTAATAAGCTAAATTTCTGCTGTCTGCTACTTTTACAACACTAGTTAATGTGTTCACATTAATTCCTTTCTGTGCTATTTTAATGGAATTGGTAACCCATTTAAAATAAACAGGTTAATGATGGTTGTGAGATAGCACTGACAGGAATTTATGCATAGTCATTTAATGCTCCAGATGAAATGCAAGTTCAATGCATTATCCAGCTTGGCATGTTGGAATATGGAATAATGACAGAATTATTGTGCAAATGTGTGTCCCATAGACAGAATTTTACTTTATAGAATCAAACTTGATTGCAAAATCTTTTCTGTTTGAATAAAACTTTTCATAGTCAAGTCTGCTTCCATGATATGAAGATACAGTGAAGCTCTCACAGTGCAAGGCAATTCACTTGGATCAAACTGGTGGCAAATTACTGCAGTTTGCAGCTCACAAACAGCCTATAAATGTCTCTAAAGACAGCTTCATTTCCTTAACCTGGGAGAGTTGCCAATTGCCAAAGTTATATTCAAAGATTGCATGTCACCTTTGGAGAATACAGACCAGTATCTGCTGCTTCATTATCGGAAAGCAAAAGCACTTTCACCATCTAACATAGCCTGAATTTGTTGCTGTTTGTTGTTTAGGGTATGATGCATCACAATCTACGCAGCTTTATTCATGAATCAGAATTACTGGAGTATTGATAACAATGGGCCAAAATTTGCTGTCAAAATTAAGGAGAAGCTAATGCATAAAAGCTACATCAACTTTAGTCGAGGGCAGATGCATGGTTAAATGCAGAAATCCAGTGGTTGCTAAGATGCACCACTCTGCCTTTAGCTTTGCAAAAACAACATTTCACAGTCTGGATCGCCATTGAAATGTATCAAGTGATGTGAAGTTGAAAATTAAACTCGCCACAGAAGGTTAAGATTCAAACATACGAATTAAGAGCAGAAGTAGGCATTTGGCCCCTCTAGCCTGCTCCACCATTCAATAAGATCATGGCTGATCTGTTTGTGTCTCGAATTCCATACTCCCATCTACCCCGATAACCTTTGATTTCCTTGCCTAAAAAGAATCTATCTAACTCCGCCTTAAAAATATTCAATAACCCCACCTCCACCACCTTTTAAGGCAGAGAGTTCCAAAGTCACACGACCTCTGAGAGAAAAACCTTCTTCTGATCTCTGTTCTAAAAGGGCATCCCCTAATTTTTAAACAGTGCCCCCTAGTTCTGGACTCCCCCACAAGAGGAAACATCCTTTTCACATCCACCTTGTCAAGATCGTTTTAGATCTTATATACTTCAATCAAGTCTCCCCTCACTCTTCTAAACTCCAGTGAAAACAGGCCCAGTCTGTCCAACATTTCCTCATAAGACAACCTGCTCATTCCAGGAATCAATCTAGTAAACCTCCTCTGAACCGCCTCCTAAGCATTTACATCCTTCCTTAAATAAGGAGACTAAAACTGCACGCAGTATTTGAGATGTGGTCTCACCAATGGCCTGTATAACTGAAGCATAACATCCTTACTTTTATTTTCAATTCCTCTCGTAATAAAGGATAGCATTCCATTAGCCTTCTTTATTACGTGATGTACCTGAATACTAACTTTTTGTGACTCATGCACTAGAATACCTAGATCCCTCTGCACCTCAGAGTTCTGCAGTCGTTCTCCGTTTAAGTGATACTCTGCTTTTTTATTCTTCCTGCCAAAGTGAACGACTTCACATTTTCCCATATTATACTCCATCTGCTAGATTTTTGCCCATTCACTCAACCTGTCTATATTGGTCTGCAATCTCCTTCTGTCCTCTTCACAGCCTACTTTCCTACCTATATTTGTGTAATCTGCAAATTTAGCTACAATGCCATCGCTCCTCTCATCTAAGCCATTGATATAAATGACTTTAGTCATTTTGAGACCCCAGCACAGACCCCTGCGGGACTCCACTCGTCATATCCTACCAATCAGAAAAGGACCCATTTATGCATACTCTCTGTTTTCTGCCAGCCAACCAATCTTCTATCCATGCTAATATATTACCCCTACACCATGAGCTCCTACTTTGCGCAATAACCTTTTATGTGGCACCTTGTCAAATGTCTTCTGGAAATCCAAGTACAGTACATCAATGGGCTCCCCTTTATCCATGGCACATGTAACTCCTTCGAGGAACTCCAATAAATTGGTTAAACATGATCTCCCTTTCACAAAACCATTCTGACTATTCCCGATTACCTTGAGTTTTTCTAAGTGCCCAGCTATAGCCTCCTTAATGATCGATTCTAACACCTTCCCCATGACAGACGTTAAGCTTTTCAGCCTCCCCTCCTTCTTGAATAGAGGGGTTATATTTGCTATTTTCCAGTCTGGAAATGGAACCTTTCCAGAATCTAGCGAATTTTGAAGAATTAACACCAACGCATCTACTACCTCATTCGCCACCTCTTTTAAGACCCTAGAATGAAGTCCATTAGGACCCAGGGACTTGTCAGCCCGCAGCTCCATCAGTTTGCTCAGTACCGCTTCCCTGGTGATTGTAATTTCACCAAGTTCCTCTCTTCCTTCCACCTCCTGATTTACAGCTATTACTGGAATGCTTTTTGTATCCTCTATAGTGAAGACAGAAGCAAAATATTTGTTCATTTCAGCTGTCACTTCCTTATTATCCACTATTAACTCCCTATTCTCACTCTCTAGAGGACCAACACTCACTTTACTTACTCTTTTCCTTTTTAAATACCTGTAGAATCTCTTGCTGGACCTTTTTTAATCTTTTTACATTTCTAGCTAAATTCCTCTGATACTCTAATTTCTTTCTCCTGATTAACCTTTTAGTCATTCTCTGCCTGTCTTTATATTCTGACCAACCATCTGACCTGCCACTCACCTTTGTGCAATTATATGCCTTTTCCTTAAGTATGATGCTTTCTTTAACTTCTTTATTTAACCACGGATGGTGGGTCCTCCCCTTTGAATTTTTCTTTATAGTAGGAAAATACTTATCCTGAGTATTCTGAAATGTCCCCTTGAATGTCTGCCACTGTTTCTCTATTGATCTATCTCCTAGCCTAGTAACCCAGTTCACTTCAGCTAGCTCAGCTTTCATAACCACATAGTTGCCCTTATTTAAGTTTAAAATACTAGTCTTAGATTCACGCTTCTCTCTTCAAACTGGATGTAAAATTCAATCATACTGTGGTCGCTGCTACTTAGAGGTGCCTTTACTCTGAGATCATTAATTAATCCTGTCACATTACATAATCCCAAGTCTAATATAACCTGTTTTCTGGTTGGTTCCAGAACGTGCTGCTCTAAGAAACTATCTCAAAAGCATTCTATGAACTCCTCAATCAGGCTACTATTGCCAATCTGATTTTTGCAGTTTATATGTGGATTAAAATCACTCATGATTAGTGCTGTCCCTTTATCACAAGCACCCAATATTTCTTCTTGTATACTTCTTGTACACTTTACAACCAATGAAATATTGACGTGTAGTCACTGTTGTAATGTAGGAAATGTGGGAACCAAATTTCTCACAGCAAGCTCCCACTGTTTTTTTTTAGTGCCATCGATAGAGGGATAAATATTGGCCAGAACACTGGGGAAAACTCCCCTCCTCTTCTTCAAAATAGTACCAGCAGAAAGGGTCTTTGCCAACTGAAAGACGGCATATCTGACAGTGCAGACCCCCCCTCAGTACACCACTGGACTGTCAGACTTTTTGTGTTCAAGTCTCTGAAGTGGAACATACACCTGCAACCTTTTTCAGACTCAGAGATAAGAGTGCTACCAACTGAGACACAGCTGACACTAATGTTACATAGACAAACTGGGTAGGTAGAATGTACGCAGCAAGGTCCTATAAATAAAAAGGTAGATAAATAACCAAATAATCTGTTTCTGATGGTGTCTGTTGGCTTGCTAATTACAGCAGCAGGGGACTCTTTCCTCTTCGAGAAAATGTCCTGGAATCATTTACATCCCCCAAATGGGCAGAAGCAACCTTGGTTTAATGTCTCATCCAAAAGATGATTCTATTTTTGCAAAGGGGCCTGAAACAAGCATTAGAACTCCGATTTGCAAAGGGTCTGTCATCAGTTTCAGGTATGTGCCTTGGATGCCTAGGGAGGAGTTGTAACTAAGTGGCAAGAGGTGCATTTCTGGCACAAATGAGTGTGTGCATGCCAACCGCCATTTTTCCTCCTTAGGAGTACATTTTATACCGTAAAAAAGCACTATCCAGAATTTAGAATATATGCTCAATTCCTGTAGTGGGGCTATCTAGGAAAGAGTAGCAATTGAGGTCAAACTAACATCTGTCATGAATTTGAACATAAGATTGTGGGCGATGCTTGACATTTATAGACAACATAGAGTTTGAAAGTATAAAACACATTAACAAAAAGTGACCAACAGTGCAGGGATATTTCCTTCTGTACTACTCTTTTAAAGGTTCTCTCATCTTGTGTGACTTGCAAGACATTTTGCTAACATCAACTTTCACTTACTATCCCAATGTACCATTCCAGTGTACTTCACAAGAGGGACCAAATGCTGAGCATGAACTAAGAGTTAGGGGTAAAGACCCACATGTGTGGTCAAAGAGGTAGGTTCTGAGGAGACTTTAGAAGGTAGGAAGAGAAGTAACGAGACAATGGAGTTAGTTAAAGAGTTAGTTCCAGAATGCAGGGTATGATAGCCATAAATTCTGCCACTGATGGCGGAACAAAGGATATGCTGCAGCCCAAAGTCAGTAGAACTCAGTGGTGTGGCTTTGGGCTGGATGAAGTTGTAGATTAAGGTGAAGCAATTCTGAAGTAATTTTTGTATTGAGAAGGGATAAGCTTAACAATGTTTTATATATATACGTTATAAATTAGCTGTTATATTCCTGTGAAAATAATTTCCCTCTATCTCATTCTAGTTTATTTTCCTTTAGTAGTCAGTAGTGCTACCTTGGCTCAGTGGTAGACACTCTAAGTCAGAAGTTTGTGAGATCTAACCCCACCCCAGGACTGCAGCACACATTACCTTTACTAAGGGAGTGCTGCATTGTTGGAGGTTCTGAATTTCACATGAGATATTAAACCAATGCCTCCCTTCACCAGGTGCGAAAGGTGTCTAGGGGTCTGTTACTATCTTCACCTGGGCTTATTGTAACAGGGTTTAATTTTAAACGCACTGTGTTTTGAGCTCCCCCTTTGTGAATCCTTGTTCACAACGTACCAATTATAAGGCAAAGAAATGAGCACAAACAGGCTTTCTTTGGTTTAAAGAAGAAAGATGAAATTTATTAAACCTTAAACTTAAACTCTAATATGGTTAACGCCTACAGATATATGACACACCCATGCTAGCATTCACACGGGATACACACATGCAAATAGGGACAGAAAAGAGCAGAAGAAAAGATAATTAGAACAGTTTAAGGCAATATCTTGTTACTGTTTCTCGAGCTTACTGTAGTCCTTGATTGAAGATATGATTTTGCGTTTTGTTGGGGCCCAGTATTCTTCGTAAACCTTGTTCACATAGGATATTTTTCTCTCTCTGAGTTTACGTGTCTTTAATGGTTTCAGTTCCCTGAGAGATGAGCAGGCAGGAGAGGAAAGGTCTTCTCAAACCATGAGCCAGGAGCTTTCTGCGTTCGAATCCTTTGTTGGAAGTTCAAATCTCAACAGCGAGCTAGTCATGTGACTAAAACTGATCTGACCACTTCTTCTGTGTATTGAGGAAGCAACGAATGGGTCCCTTTTTTCCAACACTGCTAGTACTATGCAAATGTACTTCCAGTCAGGGTCTTGCAATTTTAAGTTTTAATGTTCATGTGGCGAAATAATGTGTGCCTGAGTCTTGGGAGATAGGGATTTGCCTAACAATGGATATAGATAAACCTAAGACACTATTGAAGAGCAGGGAGTTCTCCCAGTCTTGGCCAAAATTTATCTCTCAGCCAACAGCAACAAATAGATTAACTGGCCATTTACTTCATTGTTTTTTGTGGGAGCTTGCTATGCTCAAATGGACTGTGATGCCTGCTTAAAAAAATAACAGTGACTACATTTTAAAAGTACTTCATTATCTTTTACACAATTTCTTGTAGATTCTAAGGATTTGAAACATGTTATAAATGCAAGTTCTTTCTCTACAGGGCCTTGTAGCCAAGTGGGCAGAGCATATTGACTTATCTCAGACATTGCTAACAATGCATTTGAGCCGGTTTGCTGAAAGGGAGTGGCAGCATGCATCCCAAGACACTGAGGGCTGACAGTCCATTGTGCTGTGCCACCCTTTTATCATTGATACAGTAAGACAATGACCATAATGGCACAAATTCCAGTACAGGATTTGAGCACATATTCTAGGCAGACACTTCAATACCAAACTGAGGTAATCATAGAGTCAACAGTCATATGGCACAGAAGGAGACTAGTCAGACCATCGAGTTGATGCCAGTTCTCTGTAGAGCTATCTAGTCAGTCCCATCCTCCCGCTCTATCCCTGTAGCTCTGCAAGTTTATTTCCCTCATTGGCGCAGTGGTTAGCACCGCAGCCTCACAGCTCCAGCGACCCGGGTTCAATTCTGGGTACTGCCTGTGTGGAGTTTGCAAGTTCTCCCTGTGTCTGCGTGGGTTTCCTCCGGGTGCTCCGGTTTCCTCCCACATGCCAAAAGACTTGCAGGTTGATAGGTAAATTGGCCATTATAAATTGCCCCTAGTATAGGTAGGTGGTAGGGAAATATAGGGACAGGTGGGGATGTGGTAGGAATATGGAATTAGTGTAGGATTAGTATAAAAGGGTGGTTGATGGTCGGCACAGACTCGGTGGGCCGAAGGGCCTGTTTCAGTGCTGTATCTCTAAACTAAACTAAACTAAACTCAAGCCCTTACCTAATTTCTTTTATAATCATTCATCTTCTCCACACTTGTAGGCAACAAATTCCAGATCATTGCCACTAGCAGTGTAAAAATGTTCTTCCTCACATCCCTCCTGTATCTCTTGTCCAAAACCTTAAATTTGTGTCCCTTAGCCTTAGTCCTTATGGCATCTTTATCTATCTAATCGAAACCCATCATAATCTTGTACACCTTTATCAAATCTCCCCTCAAGCACACTTGCTCCAAGAATAACCCCAGCTTCTGCAACCTAACCTGGTAGCTAAATTCTCACATCCCTGGAACTATTCTGGTAAATCTCTTCTGCATCCTCTTAACGACCTTCACATCCTTCCTATACCGTGGTGACCAAAACAGGACGCTATACTATAGCTATGGCCTAACCAGAGCTTTTGTACTCAATATATCTATTTATGAAGCCCAAGTTTCCATATGCTTTGCTAACTACTCTCCCAATTGGTCCTGCCACCTTTAAAGATCTGTGCACTTGAAACCCCTCTGTCTCTGTGCACTGTTAAGAACTGCGCTATTAAATCCATATTGCCTCTTCCTATACCTTCTGCCAAAATGCATCACCTCACAATTCACTGTATTAAATTTCATTGGCCACTTGTCTGCCCATTCTGTTAGCATATCCATGTCCTGTTGAAGTCAATTGGTATCATCCTCACTGTTTGCCATGCCACCAAGTTTGGTATCATCGGCAAATTTTGACATTTTATTGTTTTTCAATATCCAAGTTATTTATGTATAGCAAAAAAAAAACTGTGAACCTAGAACTGAACCTTGGGAAACACCACTATCTACCCTCCTTCACTCGCTGTTTTCTGTCCTTAATCCAATTTTTATCCAAGCTGACACTGACCCTCCTATTCCATGAGCCTCAATTTTGTTAACCAGCCATTTATGTGGTACTTTATCAAATGTTTTCATAAAATACATCTAGACAATGCCGTCCTTTCCAGGGGCTTTTCCAGTGGCTAGAAAATCAATGGCATCACTGAGTTCCGATTTTGTTGGCTGTTCGTCCAGCTCATCCATGACTGGCAGAGACTGGGCTGCATTGAGGACAGTATCATTGACAACATTTTCTTTGGAGTACAGTTCGAGGTAGTGCTCCACCCAGCGGTCCATTTGATTGCGTTGGTCAGTGATCGTTTCCCCTGATTTAGACTTGAGGGGGGGGGGGGGGGGGCGAGCTTCTTGATGGTGGACTCAAAAGCTCTCTTAATGCCATCATACATTCCTCCGATGTTTCCAGTGTCGGAGGCCAGCTGAATACGACTGCATAGGTGTTGCCAGTAGTCATTTGCGCAGCGCCTGGCTGTTTGTGCAGCGCTTCTGGCTACTTTAAGTGCTACGGATGTTAACTCGCTGGGGGCTTTCTTGTAGTTCAACAGTGCAGTGCGCTTAGCGGCTATGACAGGTTCCCAGCTCTTCAAAGTGAGATTGAAATCAGTCTGCATTCTGCTTCACACATTTGCCAGAGGTGGTCATTGCTGAGTCATAGATGGCATCTCTGATGTGGACGCACTTGGTCTCTGCATCCCCTGCAGGAGTGTTTTGAAGGGCTTTTTCAAGTGAATTTAGAAACTTATGTAACAGCTGTGGATAAGAAATTCTATTAGTGTTGATGCGCGGGCGGCCCTTCTGCTTGGAGTGATGTAGCTTCTTTGGTTTGAGTGTAACCTTGTTGCACACCAGGGAGTGGTCGGTGTCGCAATCTGCACTGTGAAAGCTGCGTGTGATTTGGACACTGTTAATAGAGGCTCGCCTTGTGACGATGAGGTCCAGCTGGTGCCAACGATGTGATCTTGGGTGCCTCCAAGAAACCTGGTGACAGGGTTTAGTATGTAAGAACAAGTTGGTGATGCAGAGGTTGTGATAGGTACACATCTCCAGCAGTCTCTGTCCATTCTCATTCATCCTTCCAATGCCATAGCGCCCAAGGCAGGAGGACCATGAATCATGGTCGGCCCCAACCCTGGCATTAAAGTCCCCCAGCAGGAACAAATGTTCGGAATTAGGAATGCTACTAATGATATTATGGAGTTCCTCATAGAACTGGTCTTTAACGTCCGGTGCATAGATGCTGAGTAAGTGTACTGGGCCAGAGGCGGTGAGCAGTCTGATGGACAGTATGTGTTCCGAGCCATTTGAAGGTGGCTCTATAATGCTGAGCAAAGAGTTTCTGATGGCGAAGCCCACTGCATGCTGTCTTGGTTCTTCAGGATCCCCACCCTACCATTACTACTACTACATATTATTCCCATACTGCTATTTGTGCTTGTAGCTCACCAAATTATTCACCCACTTTGTCCGTTTACATACATGCATTCTAAACTTGTCTTTGTATTGCTTCTATCTAATATGGTACTACTTCTCACTTCTTTATGCACCTTGTTCCTCTTTTCTACTTCCATATGCTGGTACCCACCCCTGCCAATATAGTTTAAACCCTCTCCATCCAGAACTAGTGAACTGCCCCATGATGACATTGATCCCAGTCCTGCTGAGGTGCAGCCCATCCCTTTTGAATAGGTGCCTCCTGCCCTGAAGCTGTCCCAATGCCTCAGAAATCTGAAGCCCTCCCTCCTGCACCCTGCCTCAAGCTGTGCTTTGATCCTCCCTATCTTCTGTTTGTACTCATGCTAATATGTGGCATCGGGAGTAATCCAGAGATTACTACCTTCAGGTTTCTACTTTTTATCTTCCTCCCTAGCTCCTAAAAGCTTGACTGTGGGACCTCAATACCTCCCCTCTCTATGTTGTTGGTACTGACGTGTACCACAATTTCTGGCTCACTCCCTTCCCCTTCAGAATATTCGGCACCCTCTCCATGATGTCCTTTACCCTGGCACAGGGAGGCCACACATTATGCAGGATTCACAATGCCTGTCTGTCCCAATAACATTGGAATTTTCGATAGCAACTGCATTCCCACTTTTTGCTATTCCCTCCTCTGGATTCCCTTGCCCATTGGTGCCATGGCCTGGGCTGTACTCCTTCAAGGTGTCATCGCTCCGAGCAATTTGAGAGTGGCACACACCCCAAAGGCTCCTGAAATCCTTTGTTTAAACTATTAATTTTAATTAATGCATCTAGACCTCAGCTCTCCTGCTCCCTCTCTCGCACTGCTCTTATAAAATACCAGAACAGCACCTCTTCCCTCACTGCACAAAATTCCCTCACTCACCAAATTCCCCGAGTTTAGTACTATGTAAAATACATAGAACTGGACTCCATACTACTTACTTAAGGGACTGCTATGTTGTAGGAGGCGCTGATCGAGACATGGCAGCATTGTAGCAGTGGCTTCTGTTGCTGGCTGCAGAATGAATAGGGTCTGAATCTGATATCACAGTGCAGCTCCTCACATACTGAAGCAGTCCGTGCCAAATGCAGCAAGACCTGGACAACAATCGGGCTTGGGCTGATAAGTGGGAAGTAACATTTGTGCCACACAAGTGCCAAGCAATGACCATATCCAACAAGAGAGAATTTAACCATTTCCCTTGATGATCAATGGCATTACCATCACTGAATCCAACACCATCAACATTCTAGGGGTCACAATTGACCAGAAACTTAACTGGACCAACCATATAAATACTGTGGCAACAAGAGCAAGTCCAAGGCTGGAAATTCTGAGGCGAGTAACCCACCTCCTGACTCCCCAAAGCCTGTTCACCATTTACAAGGCACAAGTCAGGAGTGTGATGGAATACTCTTCACTTGTCTGGATAAATGCGGCTCCAACAACACTCAAGCAGCTGAACACTATCCAGGACAAAGCAGCCCACATGATTGGCACCCCATCCACCACCTTCAACATTCACTCCCTTCACCACCGACGGACAGTGTGTGCTATAGACAAGATGCACTGCAGCAACACACCAAGGCTCATTCGACAACACCTTCCAAACCCGTGACCTCCACCACCTAGAAGGACAAGGGCAGCAGATGCATGGGAACACCACCACCTGCAAGTTCCCCTCCAAGCCACACACCATCCTGATTTGGAACTATATCACCGTTCCATCACTGTCATGGGATCAAAGTCTTGGAACTCCCTTCCTAACAGCACTGTGGGTGTACCGACACTTCATGGATTGCAGAGTTTCAAGAAGGCAGTTCACAATCACCTTCTCGAGGGCAATTAGGGATGGGCAACAAATGCCCACATCCCAAGAATGACTTAAAAAAATAACAGACATCAAATGACTCACTCAATTTAAAAGTCCTCTGTTTCATTTACATTGTTATGACCGAGCTGGGAGGAGTGCACTGTTAATCCTAGGTTCACTTCTCCACGGGTCACAGCATATATTTAAATTTTTTCCCACTTACCGATATAGTCCATCATAGACTCTATTTTTATCCCAGAATAAAACACACCAACCAGGTTTCTTTAAGAAACAACAAAATTATCAGTTTATTATAAAACAAGTCTTACCAGTAATGAAGTAAAACATAAACACACAGAGTGAAATATTAAAGTTCCCTTTTTACCTTAGTCCAGGGCTGGATTTTACAGACTCGCCAACATTGTGTTTCATGGCGGGTGGAGCTGGAAAATGACCCAGGAGAGGGCCGCCATGCATCCCGATGCCGGGATGGCCCGGTCCGATATTACCGGCGGTGGCAAGGCTTTGTGCGAGCTCCCCCATCATCCGGCCTTGGGACCCCCATTTGCATATTCAAATATATGCAAATGAATATTCATTATATTTACCTCCCCACCTGAGTTCCCGCTCCGATCCTTGGCCCTGCGGCCGGCACTCCCGCGCCTTTGGATCCCTGTCTGGGAAAATGTGGCACATCACTTGTGAGTGGGGCGACAGAGGTAGTTTTCTCAGTGTGGGAGGTGCGGGGGGGAATAGGGTCAAAGTAAGATCATTGGTGTAGGGGATGGTGGGAAGGATTTGAGGTTAAAGTTTATGCACTTTGCGGGGGGAAGGTCAAATGGACATGGTAAGTGTTTTTGGGGTGGGAGAGGACAAGTAATTAATTTAGTTGTTATTGGGGGTGGGAGGGGGCAGAAGAAATGTCTATTTTTATGTCCTTGTGCTTTAAATATTTAAATTTAATGGTAGGGCTCAAAGCCCTTTAAAAATGGTGTCAGCAACTGTGTACAGGCAGCTGACACCATTGCTGGGGATGGACAGCCCATCCCCTCCATGAGATCGGGGGGTGGCCCGCCCCGGAAATTTAAATGAGCCGCCGTGCTTAGGATCATGGTGGCTCTGCAATGTGCGACTCGTGCGGGAAAACAGCCATTGTTTTTGCCTGACATCAATTTCATTGGTGGGCTAATAAAATTCAGCCCACAAATATACCGGTTAACCGGAAAAATAAAGGGATTTTTATTTATACAGCTCTATTACTTGCTAATTCTTGAAGAAACAGCAGATGAGATATGTTGTGTTCCAAAACTGGCATACAGTCCGGCCTCCGAGTACACATAGATGGATCACTGGGATCTTTTAGAACAGTTCTTTTCTGGCGGCATTGAGAATTAATTTAGCAGGCTTTTCTTCAAAGACAGGAGACGAGATGAGTTGACACAGTGGACTTCTCAGGGTCCTTTAGAGAGGTGCTGGAAAGCTGAGCTGGTCTCTCCTTCCTTGGGAATTCTCTTCTCTCCTTGGAGGTTCTCTCCCTTTTTACACAGTTCAACCCTAACTCAAAACAATTCAAAAGTGAAAGCAGCAACAGGTCATCCTTTGACCTCCAACAATCTTGACCTGTCACTTCTTTGTTAAGAACTTCTCCAGGTGTCCAAAGTTCTCTGTTGTTTATTGAGCTGAAAGTCAGGTGGTTTCCCGGAAAGGCTTGTTATTGTTGCTGGAAGTCAAGTGGTTTCCCGGAAAGGCTTGTTTTCCTCCCAAGACTTCTCAGTGCCCCTTTTATAAAACATTTCCAGGGACTGTTTTTCGAAGTCAAGTGGCCTTTATATGACCCCATTTGAAAACCCCAAAGTTTAACATTTCTTCAATCTTTCAAAAATGAATCCTCAAAAAATACATTTAACAAAACACAGAGGCACTTTCATAACAACACCCAGTTGAAATTGAAATTCCCAGGACCTGGCTTGCTGTCATTACTATCCCTTTATTTCACCAATGAAACCTCTGAGTTTGGTTCCCAGAAAATTACCTTATATGCTAATAAGGAAGTCGTACTGTCAATTTGCAAATCTGTCCAAGCTATGACAGAAGTTATAAATGAGGCTTTGAGGGTGGTTATTCTCTGGTTAACACTCAACACCAACAAATCACCATGTGATTCAACAGAGGAAGCTCCATCCAGCATTTAATGCAAATAACTAAACCCAAGAGGTTTAACTTTCTTTCTGTACTATATTCATTGCCACTAGTGAATACATCTGTGTGAACTCTGTAGGTGGTGTTTAAATGCTTATTAACCATTTAAATTAAATAAATTAAGGACTGCATTAAAATAGTACACAGGAAATTAAACTGGAGAGTGGTTAAAGACAGTCCTCCCCTATTGTATAGCATTATTTGCAGTATCCATGTAACCCAGAATGTCACCTGAGCCTGAGGATGGTAATGTAATCTGCACATATTAACATAACAAAGCGAGTGGGATTATAATACTCTGCCAGTAATTGTCTCCTAACTTTGGCTGCTACTGTCCTCCAGGGACCAGCTGCACCTCCCTGCTGTAATGTATAAATTTTTATGAAACGAGCTAATTTTTTTTTAGAAAATGCTGCAAATACTGTGAAGACTAAAGGGGGAGAAATTGGATAACATTGTGCTGCCTGCTAATAATAATGATAATGGTGTGCAACTAGCAGTGAGGGTGCGATTGAGTGGATGCATGCCTCAGCAGGGGGCTCAAGTTTATGCAAGGCTAGCACCGCATAAAGCTAGCCTGCACTGCTTAAAGCCAGCCTGCAGATCAAAGGCAAGTCGCATTCTGGCTGAAGCAGGTGATGGAACTGCTTAAAGAAGAGTTTGTGAGCAGAAAGAGGAGTGGAAATGGCGTAAGAAGCCAGAGAGTTTACCCCAAGATTCCCCAGTGCAGCAATTGTGACAGGAGAGAGGTCCTCTTCCCGTAGGGGACCAGGAGGCCCTATAGACAAACACTACGAAGGCAGTGGCACCAGAGAGCGACAGTCAGTGTCAGCAGTCTAGCTTCAAGGACCATAATGCAGTGCCATAGAAAGTTCAATGACCTCACACAAATGGTCAAGGTCATGAATTCATCAGATGATGTGCGAGCCTCACACACTGCTCCATGCAGCATCCCCCTTCACTCACCTCTTCTTCTTCTTCTTTGGCCTCCTTGTCTCGAGAGACAATGGGTAAGCGCCTGGAGGTTGTCAGTGATTTGTGCAGCAGCGCCTGGAGTGGCTATAAAGGCAATTCTAGAGTGACAGACTCTTCCACAGATGCTGCAGATAAAATTGGTTGTCAGGGCTGTTACACAGTTGGCTCTCCCCTTGCGCTTCTGTCTTTTTTCCTGCCAACTGCTAAGTCTCTTCGACTCGCCACATTTTAGCCCCGCCTTTATGGCTGCCCGCCAGCTCTGGCAATCACTGGCAATTGACTCCCTCGACTTGTGATCAATGTCATAGGACTTCATGTCTTTAAAGCGGAGACATGGATGGCCGGTGGGTCTGATACCAGTGGCGAGCTCGCTGTACAATGTGTCCTTGGGGATCCTGCCATTTTCCATGCAGCTCACATGGCCAAGCCATCTCAGGCGCCGCTTGGAGCTCAGGGTCATTGCCCGAAAAGTGGACTGCAACACCGCATCAAACAGCACGACAAAAAAAGGAAAGCAGGTACCAGCCCTTCGTTTTGCAAGCTGGAACGTCAGAACTATGTGTCCTGGCCTGTTGGAGGACCTTACACAAATCAACGATTCTCGGAAGACCGCCATCATTAACAATGAGCTCAGTAGACTCAATGTGGACATTGCAGCACTTCAGGAGACACGCCTCCCTGAGAGCAAGACTACACCTTCTTCTGGCAGGGTAGGGATCCTGAAGAACCAAGACAGCATGGAGTGGGTTTCGCCATCAGAAACTCTTTGCTCAGCATAATAGAGCCACCCTCAAATGGCTCAGAACGCATACTGTCCATCCGACTGCTCACCGCCGCTGGTCCAGTACACCTACTCAGCATCTATGCCCCAAGACTCTGCTCCCCACTTGCAGCTAAAGACCAGTTCTACGAGGAACTCCATAATATCATTAGTAACATCCCCAATACCGAACATCTGTTCCTGCTAGGGGACTTTAATGCCAGGGTTGAGACCGACCATGACTCATGGCCCTCCTGCCTTGGGTGCTATGGCATTGGAAGGATGAATGAGAATGGACAGAGACTGCTTGAGTTTTGCACCTATCATAACCTCTACATCACCAACTCGTTCTTTCATACTAAACCCTGTCACCAGGTTTCATGGAGACACCCAAGATCACATCGTTGGCAGCAGACTGGACCTCATTGTCACAAGGTGAGCCTCTATAAACAGTGTTCAAATCACACGCAGCTTCCACAGTGTGGACTGCGACACCGACCACTCCCTGGTGTGCAGCAAGGTTAGACTCAAACCAAAGAAGCTGCATCACTCCAAGCAGAAGGGCTGCCCGTGCATCAACACTAGCAGAATTTCTTATCCACAGCTGTTACATAAGTTTCTAAATTCACTTGAAAAAGCCCTTCAAAACACTCCTACGGGGGATGCAGAGACCAAGTGGGCCCACATCAGAGTCGCTACCTATGATTCACTCACCTACCAACAGTCTAATAAGCGTGACTCATTCCTAACATCCAGAATCTCACCTCACCGTCATTTGCATAGCACTGCTGCAAGCCTCACACTCACAACTTTCACTTGTACACACTACCAACTATTCAACCACGACAGGCTCATCACCCAAAGATATTACATGACTCTCCGCACCCACACCAGCCACCCCCACCCCCCGCCCCGAATCTTGCAGGACAAGGTGCTCAATGATTGAGGGCAGCAGCACCTGACTGGAGGGATACTGGCATGCCCTCATGCCCAGTCTGCCACCTGGAGGTTGCCTCCAGGCAGCTGCACTGTTCCTCATTACCTTTGGGGATCTGGAAGCCAAGTGGAATATTCCAGTCGTTCTCTGACAATAGGCCCTTAACTAGATGAATCAGTTAACTGCCGCTTTCATGTGGATAGCCCTGCCGCCCCTGCACCCCCATCCCACCTCCGGGAAAATGGCTCAAGGGTCGGAAGGAGGCAGGGAGCTGGGATGCTGGCCGGCAGTGTAAAATTCCACCTCTGGCTCCCTCCTTCCTTGCCACCGATTGGGACTAAAAATCCAGCCCCATGTCCTTGGATTATGTTACTAAGGGGCAGCATGTAGATGCAGATGATCCTTCAGGAGCCCAGATGTAGCACTTTGGGGGTTAGGGGGAAAGCAAGAAAGACTTACATTTATATAGCATCTTTCACAACCATTGGAAGTCCCAAAGCCCTTTGCAGCCAATGAAATACTTTTTGAAGTGTAGTCACTGTTGTGATGTAGGAAATGCAGCAGCCAATCTGCACACAGCAAGCTCCCACAAACAGCAATGTGATGTTTTTTGTGATGTTGATTGAGGGATAAAAATTGGCCAGGACACCAGGGAAAACTCCCCTGCTCTTCTTCAAAATATTGCCATGGGATCTTTTGCATCCACCCGAAGAGGGCAGCCATCTCATTCACATCTCATCCAAAAGACAGCCCCTCTGACAGTGCAGCACTGGAGTGTCAGCCTAGATTGTTGTGCTCAGGTCCTGGAGCGAGACTCAGAGGCAAGAGTGCAACCAACTGAGTCACGGGTGACACACAAGAGAGAGAAGGGAAGCTGTAGAGTGGAAACAAATGAGGACAATCTTACTGAACAGTATAAAAGAACATTTGAGAAGGATGATGTGGTCGACCGTGCCTGGAGGAAAATTTGAATTGGTGGGCAAGGGATGCGGGATGGCAGCAGGGATATATCTACATGCATGGTCTCAATCTTAGTAACAAAGTCCACTAGCTCCTCACTTGTTGGGGGTGAGAGTGAAGCTGCCAGGGAAGAGATGTTTAAGGAGGTGCTTGGTAGTGGAGCAAAGAAGCACTCCCGGATAATCCTTGTGTAGTGGGTTATTTTGGCACAGGGGAGTGAAGCCCAGTAGTGCTCTGGTGATGGATGTCTATATCAGTTGTGTGCCATATACACTAATGCCTGTGCCCCTTGGAGTTGGAGTAATGATGAAGGCCATACCAGAGGGAATTATCAGAATGGGAGGGAGAAAGGCTTTACTGAGGACAAGGGGATCAAAGGTAAGGTGGTCGTGAGCAAATTGATCGCAACAGAAGTATCACAGTGAATAGAAAGTCAAAAGCTGGGAGTTTTGAAAGTGCAGTTGTGGGTGAATTGGGAGGAGTGTTTTTCCAGGGGCAGATGCAGAAGGAAATGGGGTTGCAAGAGGTTAAGGGAAAATGCACGGTAAAAGATATTAAGATGGCCTTGTCAGTGACTGAGATCATGACAATAGGGCCACTTGAGTTGGCAACATCCAGGGGTGTCTATGAATATGGGAGGAGAGTTCTATGGAAGAATAATTGGTGGCGGTGAGCGGGGAGCAGTCAGTGAATTCAGAAGAGAGAGAGAGGGCAGGATGAATTGAGATGGAGATGGAAACCAATAAGGCTGAGGTGTTGGTCAGTGCAGAATCTGAGGAACGAAAGGAGAGAGAACATCTCGGTTAGAAATTCGTAATGGGGTTTTCAGGGAATGGGAGAAAACAAGGACTTTAAAGGAGGTGAGAAAAGTGCAACAAGGTGAGTTGCTCGAAGAAGGAGCCAGAACCTTACGTCTACTTGTAAAAATGTTTCAGACGTGTAAGATACAGTGAAGAGTAGCAACTCTGCATTTGCACTGAATAGAATTATTTTCATTAAAATAACTACAGGCATTAATTTGAAGCTATTAGGCAAATTGCATATTTAGAATCTGCCATTTATCAAAATTACTGCTCTAAAGATGCTTTTCACCCATCATTCCAGATAATTAATGTTGATTATCTGCACTAATTACTGTCAAACGAGTGGCACGTAGCAACAGGTTATATTAATCCTATTCAAAGGCATAATTGTTCAATTTATTACAAATTAGTATTTAAGGAATAAATTTTAACCAACTTCTTTATTTTATCTTTCCCAAGCAAGTTCTTTACATGTTTTTCTATTCTTTTATAACCTATCCCTCATATTCTTTCTTCTATGTTCTCTCAGTTAAGTGGGCACTTCTTCCCTACTCCTTACCACAACCTGCACAGTTTTTTTTTCATTCATTCACTGGATGTGAGCATCTCTGGCAAGACCAGCATTTATTACCCATCCCTAAATGCCCTTGAGAAGGTGGTGAGACCCCTTCTTAAACCGCTACAGTCCATCTGGTGTAGGTATACTGTTAGGGAGGGAGTTCCAGGGTTTTGACCCAGCGATATATTTGCAAGTCAGGAGGGTGTGTGACTTTGAAGGGAACTTGCAGGTGATGCCATTCCCTCGTGCCTATTTCCCTTGTTCTTCTAGATGGTAGAAGTCACAGGTTGGGGAGGTTCTCTTGAAGATGCCCTGGTGAATTGCTGCAGTGCATCTTGCAGATGGTACACAGTGTAGATACAGTGCACCAGTGGTGGAGGGAGTGAATGCTTAATGTGGTACCAATCAAATGGGCTGCCTTGTCTTGGATGGTGTCGATCTTTGCAGGACATACCCTTCTCCCTTTGGTAAGTGATTGTATGGTTCGGACACGGGAATTATAAGAAATAATGAGAGCACACTCAAATATCTGAATTATTAGATCAGACATTCAACACAAAATTTTAATCTACTGTGGGCTATGTAACACCTACAATAAATGTTCTTAGCAGATTCAAAGAAAAAACACCCATAGTCACACACACAAAGACACACATACGCACACAGAGTTATATGTTTCAAACGGAGTACGTGCCCTTCTTAGTCTACTTGTATCAATAAAGATGTTCTGGCGACACAAAGCCGAAATATTTACTAAGTAAATGGTCACGCAATTACCCCGGAGAGGTGAATTCCTGTTGATAGTAGATAGCCTTCTGACGAGGGGTCAGGCTCCCTTAAATATACTTCCTATGATGAGTCAGGCTCCCTTAAATATTCTTCGGATAATGAGTGAGGCTCCCTTAAATATTCATCCAACAATGGGTCGGGCTTCCTTTAAATATCTGGTTCTGAGCACAGGTTGGCATCCTTCCATCTATGAAAGATGATGGACACACAGCAAATAATCCATTTAGGTGGGGTGTCTTCTCTTGGTGCACTTTTCCTGGTGGCTGTGAAGGTCAATCCTTGAGAGACAGGTTCTGCCACAAGTGCTGCACATGAAGCTGCCAGTTGATGCTGTGAGTTCTTGTTTTTGACGTTGGCGCCTGTTATCAAGCTGCTGTAGAAACTGGTCATCTTGGAAGTGCACACCAGTCCACAGGATGTGTCACCATTTCCATATTTTGCCAGCTAGCGACTCCCAGGTGCGATAGTCGACATTTAGGGCCTTCATGTCACATGAGCACATAAACAGATATTCTTCTGAAGATGAGTTGAGTTTCCTCTTTGGCAAAACAGATATTCTTCTGAAGATGAATCGAGTTCCCCCTATGACTGCCATTCTCCTACTGACGATCGGTTCTCTTGGCTGCAGCTCTCCTTCCATGACTGGTTCCTTCCTTTTCTGCGGTAATGAGTTTACCTTTAACAGCTTCTTTTGTATCATTTTTCTTTCGATGGTGGGCAGGATGTTACATTGCCAAGGTTAAAATGAGACCTATCGATGATAGCTTTAGTTCATGATAACCCATAATATATCACACACATTTTTGTTTAAAATTAAAGGTTAAAGCCCATATGACACTGTCCACGTTACACTTCCTTTCAGTAAAATCCATCAGGTGAAGACCACAGTAACAGTTGATTGGCTGGATAGCTCTCGCAAATCACAACCATCTAGCTGGTAAATGTTTCTGATAAAGATTGTCTATTGAAGAGGCCCATTGAGTTCTGTGTAATCTCATCAAGGCTTAATTTCTCATTGTTTACACAAACATCTCCTTTAGGTACACAATGTCTTTGTTCCTTTGTGATAGCACTATCTGGTTTTGATGTTTTGCAACTGTTCAGCAGTTTTAATTTTAAAATGAGATTGTCCCCCATCAGCATTGTTCCCAACTTCCCAAAGCATGCTGGTTGAATGTCCAGCTTGAAAATAGTAACAAAAGGGGCTTCTGTTCCTTACAATTTCTTGAGTGTTGTTGGAGATGCAAGCAGGCAAGCAGAGAGTATTCCATCCCTGATTTGTAACTTATAGATGATGGAACATCTTTGGGGAATCAGGAGGTGAGTCACTTATGAACATATGAATTAGGCCACTCAGCCCCTCGACCCTGTTCCACCATTCAATAATATCATGGCCGGTCTGATTCTAATCTCGATTCCACATTCCTGCCTACCCCCGATAACCTATGCAATCATACTTGCCAAAGAATACCCAGCCTCTGACCTGCCTTGTCACCAGTTTTTATGTGACTGGTCCAGTTAAGTTTCTGGTCCTTGAAAGCTTTGTTGCTCATCTGTACAGAGGATGGAAGGAGATGGGCACCTACATTGCCCTGAGGTAGAGCTAAATGAGCGCGTCAGTTGATACATGTCCACAGCTCATGTTAAAATGAGAGAAGAAGATCTTATCTACATGAAGGGGAAGACAACCTCATCTACATTACTTCTACTAAAATAGAACTGCAATCCAATATTTTGTTTGAAAACAAGTAGGAGCCGGAATCATGTGGTGATGCAGTGATGATCCCAGCCAGTTATTATCACTTACAGTGATCAGCATGTATTAGGGTTTATCTTATTCTTGCTGTAATTGGTGCAAGTTTGAATTTTCATGTTGACTTAGCACATGATGAAGAAACCACTAATTAAACTAATTATTTGGGGTGGACTTGACTACACAGAGCTAACCAATTTTCCTAATTAAATACTCACATTTAAATACCATTTGAGCACTGTGGCTCCTTTAACCACATTAGTGACCTCAGCAATATCTCATGTGTTGCTTTGGTCCTAGAGTCATTTACAGCAGAGAAGGAGGCCATTCAGCCCATCGAGTCCATGCTGGCTCTTTGCGAATCTATCCAATCAGTCCCATTCCCCTGCTTGATCCCCATATCCCTGCAAGTTTCCTTCAAGTGCCCATCCAATTTCCTTTTGAAATCCTTGACTGTATCCTCATAGGCAGCGAGTTCCAGCTCATTACCACTCACTGCATAAAAAAGTTCTTCCTCACATTCCCCCTGCATCTCTTGCCCAAAGCCTTCAATCTGTGTCCCCTAGTCTTTGTACCATCAGTTAATGGGAACAGTTTTTCCTTGTCTAACTTATCTAAGCCTGTCATAATCTTGCACACCTCTATCAATTATCCCCACAATCTCCTTTGCTCCACGGAGAACAACCCCAGATTTTCCAGCCTGACCTTGTAACAAAAATCCCCCATCCTGGAACTATTCTGGTAAATCTCTTCTGCACCCTCTCAATGGCCCTCACAACCTTCCTCAAATGTGGTGACAAGAACTGGATGCAATATTCCAGTTGGAGCCTAACATTTTACAACAGTAGAGAAAAAGATGAAGAGGCTCTGGAGGATGAAGAATTATGCTTTGCCAAGAATGGTCAAGAACTTACTACTTGCCCCTCACTGAGTATCAATGTCCACACACTTCTCCTCTCAGCAGAGATGTACCAATGTCATCCAATGTATGTTTCTTCTAAATGCTGTCTTTAAATTCTGATCACCATGGTATAAACTTCTTGTATCAGTTTTAATAGATGATCCCCGCCGTAGTTTGCTGTGATCTTTATTTTTCTGATAAATTTGGGCTTATCCCAATACAACCATTAATGGAATTGCATTAAAGAGAAAGAAAAAGAACTTGCTATGTTATCTTTTTATGTTATCCATATGGTATCTTTTATGTCATCAGGACATCCCAAAGTAAATGAAGTACCTTTGAAGTGTTGTCACCATTATAATGTAGGTAAACACAAAAGCCAATTTGCACACAGCAAGGTTCTGCAAACAGCAATGAGGTAAATGAGCAGATAATCTGTTTGATAATGGTAGTTCAGGGATAAATATTGGCCATGACACCAGGACAATTCCCTTACTTTCAAATAGAGCCTTGGGAACTGAGAAGATTGACAGGCCTCAGTTTAATAGCTTATTGAAAAATAACATCTCTCATAGCATTGCATTCCCTTACTTCTGAACTGAAGTGCTGGCCTGGATTATGATGGTGAATTCCTGCAGGGTCTCAAAATGTAACAGATACTTTTATCTAACATGCACTGTCAGTTACAATAACTTCCAGCTATGTCCTCAAATTTTCTTTATTTGCATCCTACCAGTCATTCTGCATGGCTATTATATGGAAAGAGTGCCTTAGATTGGAAAGCAGAGCATCTTCCTTGAGACCTTTTCATTCAGCATCACTTTCACTTTGCTGGCCATTAAACAGAGATTGAAATGTTGTGCATCTTGCCACAGACCTGCTTGATGTGTCTCCCATTGTACCAGCCATGGGGTTTTTCCATGCATCATTGTTATTCAAACAAATTTTGCAAGAACTGTGTTTTATATATATATCTACAATATTAGTAGCCTATCTGGTTGCTAATATTTTACCTTTAAATGGCCGCACCACTTCAAATCTACCTATTCCCCCTGTGAGCAACTCCCTACCCTGCTCCAACAAGCTCTCAACATCAGACTGTCACACCCAAGCAATCCGAACTTATAAATTATAGAATGAACTTATGAAGTTCTCTTGTAAACAAAATGGCGTAAGTGATCAGGTAATTCTTCCATTCCTGACAATGCATATTGAACTGCAAGAACTCTGAGCTAATCTTCATGTCTGGAGAAGTCTTGGAGAAGTCATTAAAATGTAAATGAACCTTTCTGTGGAAATGGCTGCTTCTCTCCAACTGATTGGGTTAAAAATGATGTTGCAGACTTTTTGACTCTAAAGCCCTACTTTATTAAGGTGAGATGAGGATGCTTGACACCCAGACTCCATTGTCTAACTATGGCCTCACTGTCAGAAACCATTTATGATGACACAGGAAAGAGAAACTATGGTCACATGACAGAAACTAGGTTCCTGATAAGGAGCTTTAATAAAGGTAGAAAGGTCGAAGAGACAGGAAGCTGCCTAAAATTACCAACTTTGAACTACATGTAGGCAATGACTGGAGTTTGGCCTTCAACTCCCTACCTGAGAAATCATACCAGGACATTGCCATTGACCTTTGGCTGGAATATAACAAGAGCAGTCTGCAACAGTGCATCAGTCTAACTGAACCTCCCAAGTCTTTCTTCAGTGAACAAGGGAAAAGATTACAGGCCTGCACCACTTCAAGTCTTCACCCGGGGAAAAGCAAGTTTAATAGAGGACTCTTTAAAACCATCAGACCTAATGCATGTTATCTTTAAAATCTCTATATTTTCTTGAGTGTGTGTATATCTGTATGTGTGTGAGAGTTGGTGTTCTGACTATTTCGGTGTTGCATAAGAAACATTTATCTTGCTTTTAAACTTACTAGAAAACCTGCGATTTGACCTATCTTGACAATCAAAGCACAGAGGGATTAAAAAAAACAAATTTTTTCAAGAAACGGTGCTTTCTGTCGGTCAAGCGGTGAAAAAGGGGGAACCATCTCTGTCATCTCCCATCTGTCCGTAACAAGACCCAATGGAACTTACCCTCTTGTGCAAATTAACCTGACCCTAATAGATCAGCCTGGGTCAGTACACTAATGCTTGGGCAGGTGCTAATAATTCACTGCTTAACTAACACCGGAGGCCTAATCAGAAAAGCTATCTTAATATTGGCTGAATTCCTTACATTTTAATTTATTTCACAGGATACCCAAGTGGTGATAGAGTATCGGATGCCAGTCAAATCAACTACCCATTGCTTTTGACAGCACCTCCCAAGCCCATGACCTCTATCACCTAGAAGAACAAGGGCAGCAGCTACATGGGAATACCACTACCTCTAGGTTGCCCTTCAAGCCACAAACCATCCTGACTTGGAAATATATTGTCGTTCCTACAGTGTCACTGGGTCAAAATCCTGGAACTCCCTCCCTGTGAGTGTACCTACACCACATGGACTGCAGTGATTCAAGACGGCAGCTCACCACCACCTTCTCAAGGGCAATTAGTGATGGCAATAAATGCTGACCTAGCCAGCGATGCTCACATCCCATGAATGAATAAAAACAATCATCAGTACACTACCATATCCACTCCCTAATTATTGGTGGGAACAAACTGCCTGCTGAATTGTAATCTCTACTAATTCACTGCCTGGGTCCAGAAGGCCACAGGATAATCCAGTTTGTCACTACTGTCTGGTCTGACTTTTACACAGGTTTTCTGGTTGCATGCAAGGCTTTTTTTCTGTAAAGGTAAATGTCTTGGCTGGATGCTTTTGTTTTAGACAGTATGACTACGAAATTGGGCTCCGTAGCGCGGCTAGTGCTGGTGTTACAGAGGCTGCAAGGTTAGCAAATGGAACGCAGCACTTCTGGCACTGCCCGCGGGTGCCCCATGCTGGGAATGGCACTAGCGCGAGTGTTCTGGATGATATAACTCATGGTTTTGAAACTTGGAACCCGCAGGTCTGATGAAGACCTGTCCTGTGCTAATCACTCAGAGCTAAACATGTGTTCAGCTGCACGACGGATCCCCCCCCCCCCACTGCAGCCACCTCACCACCACCTCCCCACTAGCACTATTTAAAGGGACAGGGTTCCAAATTTCAGGTGACATGCTTTTGACTTACTTCTATTTAAGCAAAGTTTGTAGATTGCTTTTTGGAGGTGTTGTGTTGAGTAAGTGCATCCATACAGGAAGGGCAGAAGATCTGATTACTTTAATAAAAGCAAAATACTGCGGATGGTCAGAGGGTATAGTGAATACACGGCAAGGGGTCAGATCAGAAGGGGTGGGGTCAGAGGGAAGTGAAGCGGAAGGAGGATCTGGAGGGGCATTAGTCCCCATCAGCTGCTGGAGCTTGCGTTCCTTAACACCTGAAAGGAAGAAAAAAAGTTTTTTGTTAATGCGTCGGATGAGACGAAAGATGAAATGAAACTGCGGAGTAGAACAGATTTGAGATAAGGTGAGGCGGTGCTGCTGGAGAGAGAGGTCCAGTGTGTGCATGTGGCGGCGCATAGCACTGAGTGTGGATCTCAGGATGCATCTCTCTCCAGCAGCACCGCCTCACCTTATCTCAAAGCTGTTCTACTCCGCAGTTTCATTTCATCTTTCGTCTCATCCGACGCATTAACAAAAAACTTTTTTTCTTCCTTTCAGGTGTTAAGGAACACAAGCTCCAGCAGCTGATGGGGACTAATGCCCCTCCAGATCCTCCTTCCGCTTCACTTCCCTCTGACCCCACCCCTTCTGATCTGACCCCTTGCCGTGTATTCACTATACCCTCTGACCTCCCCCTCTCTGATGCTGAGCGTTCTGTACTCAGCAAAGGTCTCAGTTATCTGCAGATCTAATTACTTGTCCACACCAAGTTTGCAACAGGTTTGAGGGCTGTAATTGCAGTGCCTATAACATGACAGACAAATGGAGCTGAGGCTGTAAAGAGGGGAAGCTGTGCACAGAGGGAGAAGGAGGTCTTCACTGAAGACCTAACCCACCACAGGATTTCTCCGATCTCCATTTCACCCAAGGGCAATGCCTGAGGTGTTTCAGATTCAACGAGAAGGTGATCGTACAACTGTGCTGCCTCCTTCAACAGCTTCTGGAGTCTTACACCAGAGGATGGTGTTGCCAGTGCCATTGCCTTAAATTAACGACATAAGCAGATCATTCCAGACGGGATCAGACAACACAGTGAGCATCTCCCAATACACTGTCCATCGCTGCATCCTGGAGGCAATGGAAAATTCATCCTTTTCTTTCTAAGCAGAGAGAAGCAGGATGAGCGGGCACATGGTTTTAGCAGGATTCCCAGTGGCGCAGGGAGCCATTGACTGCACTCTCGTGGTTCTGTGGGATCCTCATGTCAACTGGAAGATGTAGAGGAACTGCAAAGGCTTCCACTCCATTAATGTGTAGTTAGTGTGCAGCCATGTACAGTATATCATGTCAGTAAATGCCTGTTATCCTGGTAGCAGCCATGATGCCTTCGTCCTGAGGCAGTCTGGCATTCCCGCCATCTTTGGGCCACCAAGAGAAGCAGCCACTGGCTGCTTGGATACACCTGGCTGATGACCACCATCCACCACCTGACCATGCGAGGACAACAGGCATATAATGAAAGCCAAGCTGCCACCAGAAACATCATGGAATTTAAGCAATGATTCCACTGACTGGACTGCTCAGGTAGTCCTACAGTATTCACCAGAGTACGTATCAAATTATGTGTTGTGCCCCCCACAATATCACTATCATGAGGGAACAGCCATTGCCTCCAGGCTCTCAGATGTCACCTCGGGAAGAGGAGAAGGAGGCAGGAAGGAGTTATTGTGACCTCTTCACTCTGGACAGGCTGTCTGTGAGTGCTTACTCAGACTCCAGTTCCCTTAGGAGATCATTCTTCACCACCCTGGCTCCACTATTCCCACCTTCCCATCCATCTGGGACGACCCATCACAAATAAGAAAAACCTTTATCTTTATTTTTATCCAACAATGCATCCAATTAAACAAGCATTAATGAACTACTCACCCTTGTGCATTCCCTTAGTGCCTGCCTTTCAGGTGCCTTTGCCTGCCCTAGTACACATATACACCCAAGTCCCTCTGCTCCTACACCCTGTTTAGAATTGTATCCTTTATTTTATATTGCCTTTCCTCGTTCATCCTACTAAAATGTATGACTTTACACTTCTCTGCATTAAATTTCATCTGTACATGTCTGCCCATCAACCATGTCCTCTTGAAGTTTATCACTACCCTCCTCACAGTTCACAATACTTCCAAGATTTGTGTCATCTTAAAATTTTGAAATTGTGCCCTGCGCACAAAAGTCTAGATCATTAATATGGATCAAGAAAAGCAGTGGTCCTAATACCAACACCTGGGGAAACCTACTTGATACCTTATTCCAGTCCAAAAAACAACTGTTCATCACTACTCTCTGTTTCCTGTCACTCAGCCAACTTTGTCTCCATGCTGCCATTGACGTTTTTATTCCATGGACTTGAAATTTGCTGACAAACCTGTTATGTGGCACTTTAGCAAACACATTTTGAAAGTCCATGTATACCACATCAACCTCACTAACCCTCATCAATCTTCTCCACTACCTCATCAAAAAACTCAGTCAAATTAGTTAATTTGCCCTTAACAAATCTAAACTGGTTATCCTTAATTAATCCACATTTGTCCAAGTGACACTTAATTTTGTCTCGGATTATTGTTTCTAAACGCTTTCCCATCACCAAGGTTACACCGATTGGCCTGTAATTGCTGTCTTTATCTTTACACTCTTTTTTTGAACAAGGGTGTAACATTTGCAATTCTCCAGTCCTCTGACACCAATCCTGTACCTAAGGAGGATTGGAAGATTATGGCCAGTCCCTCCGCAATTTCCACTTTTACTTCCCTCAGTATCGTCAGATGCATCTGATCCAGTCCTGGTGGCTTAAAATTTTAAATACAACCTTCTCTTTATCAATTTTCAGCCCATCCAGTGTCTCAACTACCTTCTCTTTCATTACAGCTTTGGCAGTATCTTCTTCCTTGATAAAGATAGATGCAAAGTACCAAAGTACACATTTAGTAACTCAACCATGCACCTGCCTCCATACATAAATCCCCTTTTAGGTTTCTAATCAGCCCCAATCCTTCTTTTACCACACTTTTACTATTTGTATGCCTATAGAAGTCATATGCCTATGTGGAAGCAGTGAGAGGTGGGTTTGAGACTTGTATCATTGGTCAGTGTGTGAGGGTGATGTGGAGTATTTGAATGTTAGGCCTGAGTCCTGACTGCTAGGGACTGCTGATGGGTGAGTGATGGGGTTGTGGTGTAATGAACAGCATGAGAGGTTAGTGGTGTGTTGGTCAGGAGATGTCCTTGAAGATGCATTCACTGACCTTGACCCCCCATGTGAGGTCATTGAATTTCTTGAGGCACTGCTGCCACGTCCTTGAGTCCAGACCTTGGGAATTGGCTCACTTGCTACATGCTCCCTTTCCCTTTGGAGGGTTTTCTTGATGGTCTTCTGACCCTCTGCGAAAACATGGCATCTCTCCTCCTGTTGACTACCATCACCATCACCTTCTCCCCAAACCTTCCTGAAACTAAAAGCAAAATACTGCAGATGCTGGAAGTCTGAAATAAATACAGCAAGTGTTAGAAATGCTCAACAGGTTAGGCAGCATCAGTGGTGAGAGAAGCAGAGTTAACTTTTCAGATCTGTGACCTTTCATCAGAACAGTTCACAGACTTGAAACATTAACTCTGCTTCTCTCTCCACAGATGCTGTCTGACCTGCTGAGTACTTCCAGCACTTTCTGTTTTTATTTCAGATTTCCAGAATCCGCAGTATTTTGCTTTTATTTTAGTGTTTCATTCAGTTCCACTTTTCTTCCAGGAATGCCTATCTTGAAGAAGTTCTGTTCTCCTCTACGATGGGATTTCTGTTTGCCTCTTTTACCTTGTTCACCTTCTTGCTTTCTTTTGCCCTCCTGGTGTTGATAAGGTGTTGTTATGACCAGGTGAGAAAGGGGTCTAGGGGTTCCCTCTCATCCTTTGCCTGGTTTAACCGTAACAGGGTTTAATTTTTAAAAACACAGTGTTTTTAGCCTCTCTTCAGTGAATCTTTGTTCACTGCTCTCCAATTGTAAGGTAAGGAAATCAACCAGACAGGTTTTCTTAGATTTAAACAAGAAAGGTGGAAGTTTATTAACCTTAAACTTTAATTCGGTTAACGACTACGAATATGAGACGCAACCACGCTAGCATGCAAGCGCGATAAACACACACGCAGATAGAGACAGAAAAATAGAAAGAATAAAGGGGAAAAGTTTGAGGCAATAGCTGGGATTTATTTATGATCCTTTGAGTTCGATGTAGAGTCTTTGATTGCTGGTAAATCTTGCCGTTTCGTTGGGGCCCAGTGCATGCTTTAAAACTTGTTTCGATGTAGGAGTCTTTTCTGCTTTGAGGTGTAAGTGACTTCAGTGGATCCGGAGATTCATGAGAGAGAGAGAGCTAGCAAGCAGAGAGGCTCTCTTCTTCAAAGTTCAGTTGCAATCTGACCCAAATGGTCCTGTAAACAGTTCAACATCAAAAACCTGGACCAGCAGGTTAGTCATGTGATTAGTTGTTTTTAACAAACTCTTGAGTTTGTGGATTCTGCGTTTTAGCAGACAGTCTGGAATGCTGGCTTTCTTGCACACTCATTGGTGATCAAAATCCATTTGGGTTAATTGGATTAGGGATTAGTATACAAATGTTTTCCAGCCACTGTTGATCTCTTTAAACAAGTTATTTATTCATTCCAGCAACAGTTTAAAATTAATGTTCATATGATGAAATTAATATGCTGCATTCTTGGCAGGTGGAGTCTTCATGACAGTGTCTATCAAAACAGCCATATCTCCTTCCTCAGTGACTGTCTCTGGCTCCGGCTTATTCCATGTGGATTCTAACTGAAGTTCCATCCTTCATGTTTTGAATCCACCCAGGATTACAGGTATGTCCCAGAAATACAGCGTTCCTCAGACTGCTGTTCTCACCGCATCCTGAGATCCACACTCAGTGCCATGCGCCACCACATGTACACACTTGACCTCTCTCTCCAGAAGCACCGCCTCTCCTTATCTCAAAGCTGTTCTGCTTGCAATTTCATTTCATCCTCCATCTTATCTGACGCATTAACAAAAAACTTTTTCTCTTCCTTTCAGGTGTTAAGGAACGCAAGCTCCAGCAACTCATAGGGACTAATGTCCTTCCAGATCCTTCTTCCCCTTCACTTCTTTTTGATCCCATCCCTTCTCCTAATCTGACCCCTTTCCATGTATTCACAATATCCTCTGACCTTCCCATCTCTGATGCTGAAAGATCTGTACTTAACCAATGACTCAGTTTTACCCTCCTACGCCCCAACTCAATGAATTTTGTGATCGGCATGACGTTGAGCTCTCCTTCCGCCATCTTTGCCTATGGGCCCACTTCTTTTACTAGGAGTCCTTCCTCCGACCAGCGGACCCTTTCACCCGCTTCCAGTATTCTCCCTCCACCTGGACCTCTCCCTCTGGCCTGTTATCCACTCTTGATCTTTGCATTGAGAACTGTCAGCGTGACATTGGCCATCTCAATTTCTATGCTCCCTTCGCTCATTCTAACCTGTCTCCCACCCTTCCTGAAATTGTTGCAGCAGCTGCTGTATCCTGAGTGGACCTCCTCTTTAGGAGGAGCAGACTGCCTTTAAGAGGTGCAGGCTAGCTGCAGCATGCACTATCCTCGTGTGCTACTAGGCTCCGTGTTGAGTCTCCAGCCAACCAGCTACACAGGTTGTGCTTGGCTGAACATTACAATCAGGCAAATAAAGACGCAGGATAAAGATTGCACGCCACCTGCCTCGACAGGAGCGGGCATGGGCGAATAGTGAATGATGACCCCTACCACCCCCACCCTGCCCAAAAACAGAAGTTGATGAATTTTTAGCCCTGTGTGCTTCTTGAACACTTAGGCAACATGTCATGCAATGTGAGATTGGGCGCATAGTAGAGGAAATGATTAGGGCTCAAATAATAGACAAGATGCACACACCTCACATTTATTTAAGATTACTGTTTGAGGACGACCTAACCTTTGATAAAAGATTGATTACGTGACAAATTGAACTTACCAATCGTGAATCATTGATGCTCCTTCTTGATTATTAGACAGCAATCAAAATCTTATTTTCCTTTATTAATCTTTCTTGCCTCCTCCTTTACTGAAGATATCCTCAGGACAATTCCCCCTGATATCTATCACTTCTCCCTAGTAAATGTTCTTCAGGTGTGGACTTAGATAGTAAATGTTGTCTGGCTAATAAACAGTTGAATATCATTTTTTTATTACCAAATGGCCACATACAAAGGCCCAGAAATTCAGCTCCATAGCACCGCTGGTGCCAGTGGGCTACAGCAGCACAAAATTCATAAGATGTTATCTGAGATGCTTCTGGCCACTTTCAGTGCAACCCATCCTGTGCCCCCTGACTGTATGACTCTAGCGCAGGCAAGCCATGCGTGCACTGGGAGCATGCTGAGTAGCAGACTGTGATGTCAAGTAGCCTCTCACACTGATTTGGCGCATGATCTGCCATCGTGGACAGTGCAGTTCCTGTTAACACCCTCTTGCTAATCACAACCCCCGATATCGGGCCGAATTCAATTTTTCCCTCACTTACTTTCCAAGAGAGCTCACTGGATAGCAGTGAGGAGTGGGATCCCTGGCTGATTTTCTCTTCTCTAACCTAAGGACACTGCGTCACTCATAGCCGTCGTACCCCAGCTGACATCAGTTAAATCCGACCAAATCCAGTACATGATGCTAATAGCAACTGTGCCACTGGAGAAGCACACGATGATATCATCTAACCTCAACTTCAAAGTAATGTGATGATTTTGCAGTGCTCCTGTTGCAGATGTATAAGCTACTGGGAAGGTAGTTTATCAGACCTTTCAAAGGTTGCTTACTATTTATTCTGTGTTAAATTAGCACACTTTGCTGAAGTTTGCTGTTTGTGAGCACATCTATTAAATGGTGGCAATATACTTGAACTTACAGTTTTGCCTTCACAATGTATCCAGTGAAACACTGCTACACAATGGCATTAACAGGTGTGCCAATGTTAAAACACTCTGTAGATTAGGAAGTTTTACAATGTACTTACCAGTGAATATAAATGGTGTTTAGAGGAGATCTAACCATTTCTATAACTCAAGAATGATCTTTCAATTTGTGCCCTTGTCTTAGTTCAGCTTTCCAAAACATTATAATCATATTTATTTATTTGTATTGTTACCAAAACAACAGAGTTATCAATGGCCGAGCATAAGGAAAGCTTGACATAACTTTATATTAATGTGACTGGCCTTAAGTTTACTGCAGTAATCCCTGTGCATATAGTGAACACCCAGTTGTTAATGCTAAATAGTCATTGGACTGGATTTTGAGGTCAGCAGCGAAGCATCAACTGACCTCAAAGAAAACTGCCCGCATTAATCCAACGATCCCTGTGGTATAGATTTCCCTTTTCCCAATGCCAGTTTGAATCTGGCCCCAACTCAAGATGATCTCCATGTATCATCAAGCAGGTTAAGCAGCCAATCACATTGAAGTTTTCTCACAGACAGCAAACCTGGAAGTTAAAAACCACTGAATAACCACAAAATAAATGATTGGGCCCTACTCATTGGATGAAGGTAGAAGCTAAAATAAGAAGCATAAGCAAACTTAAATTATCATTTTAAAATATGCGGAATTTCTTATCATAATTAGAAATTTGACATTCATAATGGAGAACATTGACATTCAACAAATAATAGAATTAATCTTTCAGGGCTAGAGAGGCTAGTTAGCAGAAATTATGAAGTTAGTACACTGTTAATATCCCAGTTACATCTCATTCAACAAGGTTTAACATTTTCAAGGGTTCTTACAGTGAGTGTAAGAGTGTAAATTCTTGTCAATTCAATGATTTCTAACTGGTTGCATTCTGGGGAAACCTCAATAGCACACCCTCTGGAGAAGCATAGCATCACTGATACCAACGTCTGGACCGCATTTAACTGTGCATTTATGGACAGTTATGTGCTGTTATGACTACTACAAAATCTGGACCATTATATGTACAATGGTCACTATCAGTTCAATGTGAGATTGACTCATTACTGTATTTCCTGCGATTGTCCTGCCATTTTACCTGGGGCCTTCCACTGGGCTGGTGGGATCCCCGATTGAATCAGGCCGGTCGAGTCTTTCGAGACGAGTAAAACCCCCGGGAGCGACGGCTTACCGGTCAAGTTGTACTCGGCCCTGTGGGACTGGGTCGGCCCGGACCTGCTGGAAGTATACAAGAGTATGCTCCTGGCCGGCAGCATGTCAGAGACCATGAGAAAAGGCATCATCACCCTCATTTACAAGCAGAAGGGGGAGAGGGCAGAAATCAGAAATTGGCGGCCCATCTCACTGCTTAATGTTGATTACAAGATTCTGTCCAAAGTCATAGCCAGTCGAGTCAAGTCTGCTCTGGAGTTGGTGATTCACCCCGATCAGACCTGTACTGTACCCGGCAGGAAGATCTCTGATAGTCTCGCGCTACTCAGGGATACGATCGCCTACGTACGGGACAGGAGGGTGGACACCTGCCTCATCAGCCTGGACCAGGAGAAGGCTTTTGACAGGATATCGCACACCTACATGATGGACGTGCTTTCCAAAATGGGGTTTGGGGAGGGAATCTGCAATTGGATCCAACTGCTCTACACAAACATCAGTAGCGCAGTGTCAATCAACAGGTGGGAATCTGAAAGTTTCCCAATCAAATCTGGAGTCAGACAGGGCTGTCCTCTGTCCCCGGTCTTGTTTGTTTGCTGTATTGAACCCTTTGCTGAGTCTATTAGGAAGGATGCGAGCATAAGAGGGGTGACAATCCCAGGCAGCGGAGGCACTCAGGTCAAAACCTCCCTGTACATGGATGACGTCGCCGTCTTCTGCTCGGATCCGCTGTCCGTGCGCAGACTGATGAGCATCTGCGACCAGTTCGAACTGGCCTCGGGAGCCAAAGTTAACCACGGCAAGAGCGAGGCCATGTTCTTTGGGAACTGGGCTGACCGATCCTTTGTCCCCTTCACCGTCAGGTCAGATTACCTGAAGGTGCTGGGGATATGGTTCGGAAGGGCCGGGGCGTGCACCAAAACATGGGAGGAGCGAGTAGCCAAGGTACGACAAAAGTTGGGCATGTGGGGGCAGCGATCTCTCTCCATTGTGGGTAAGAACCTGGTCATCAGGTGCGAGGCGCTCACGTTGTTGCTCTACGTGGCGCAGGTCTGGCCCATACCCCACTCCTGCGCTGTGGCAGTCACCCGAGCCATTTTCCGCTTCGTCTGGGGATCTAAAATGGACCGGGTCCGGAGGGACACGATGTTCAAATCTCTGGACATGGGCGGGAAAAATGTACCTAACGTGGCCCTCATCCTGATGACCACCTTCATGTGCGCCTGCATCAAGCTATGTGTAGATCCCCAGTACGCAAACTCCAAGTGTCACTACGTGCTGAGGTTCTATCTGTCCCCGGTGTTGCGAAGGATGGGCCTGGTCACATTGCCGCGGAACGCTCCGTGCAGTTGGGCGGCGCCGTACCACCTATCCTTCGTGGAGCAGTTTCTGCGGAAAAACACCTTTGACCACCGGTCCATCAGGCAGTGGTCTGCACGGAATGTCCTCAAGGCCCTACGGGAAAAGGAAACGGTGGATCCTGTCGGATGGTTCCCCGAGCAGACCGTCAAAGTCATTTGGCGGAATGCCTCATCACCAGAACTTTCAAACAAGCACCAAGACGTAGCTTGGCTGGTGGTGAGAAGGGCCCTCCCCGTCAGATCCTTCATGCACACCCGAAGTCTCGCCCCCTCCGCACAGTGCCCCCGCGTTGGCTGTGGTGGGGAAGAGACGGTCGCCCACCTCCTCCTGGAATGTGCCTTTGCAAAGCAGGTGTGGAAAGAGATGCAGTGGTTTTTGTCAAGGTTCATCCCAAGCAGCTCTGTAACACAGGAGTCTGTGCTCTACGGGCTGTTCCCAGGGACGCACACCGAGACAAACATCAACTGCTGCTGGAGGACTATCAATTCGGTGAAAGACGCCCTTTGGTCTGCCCGAAACTTGCTGGTCTTCCAGCGCAAAGAGCTGTCCACCACCGAATGTTGCAGACTGGCACATTCCAAGGTCCAGGACTACGTGCTGAGGGACGCGCTAAAGCTTGGGGCAGCCGCAGCAAAGGCTCAATGGGGAAAGACCACAGTGTAAGGTTCCCCCACCAAGCTGGACTGAGGGGCTGGAACCATGGGAAGCCCCTCGAACTGTATCGTTAATATTCTCAATTGCTGTAAATGTAAAACTGTAATTGACATGACAATTGTGAAACGGAAGGGTTGGGAAGAAACTCATGACATTATTGAAAGAAACTGATCTCTTTTGCAATGTTTGTATTTTTTCGTGCTGTTTGGAAACTGTTTGGCAATGTAATTTTTACAGATTTTTATGAATAAAGTATATTTTGGAAATAAAAAAAAAAGATTGAATCAGGCCGGTGGACAGGAGTCTCTTTAATCTGAAAAATTGGAGTCCTTTAATGTTAAAAGGACCCTAGTGCCATTTTAACTGCATACTGGGCACTAGTGCAGATGATCTGCTCAGCAAAACCCGGCGGCACAGAAGAAAAGGCTTGAAAAGGTAACTGTTGACATTATATTTGTGGGGCCAGATAAGCAGGAGTACAACACTGGACCCCACAGGAGAATGTAGACCACTGCCACCCTTGTTCCCCTTCCCTTCCTGCTGTTTGATTGGTCTCCAGGTTGCCCAGTGTCGCACGAGCCCAGGACCAGCAAGTAGCAACAGTAGCCCGCCTGATGCCTGCAGCTTATCAGTGTCTTGGTAATGAGGCATCATCCTCAAAATGGGCCTGGCTTCTCACCAGCACTATCAGGCTCCAGACTGGCACAGCAGTGAGCTGTCCAATAGTTAGAATCTACCCCTTATATCATACCAATTGTTAAAGGAATGCCCTTAAATTACACAATCAAATTGATGTGACATCGGTGCTTAAGTAAAATAACACCCACAAATACTGAAACTGAATCCTTAGATACCAGGTTCAGATGGCACATGTGATAAAATTAGTTTACTTTCATACAGAATATGTTAGCAGATATTACTGGAAGACACACTCTACATACAGCAGTAGAACTATATATCAGATAAGTACCTGGAATCATCAAAATGCATTTTTATCTTTGGAATATGTCACATGTACAATAAGTGCAACGATGAAAAATCATGGATTAAAATTGAAGTTATAAAAATTGACTTCGTCTTTTAAAAAATTGACCTTTCTATTAAAAAGTGAACAATGTGCTCCCAGATGGCCACTGAAGGTCAAAGATGGCCTTTGTATATTCAAACTATATGACAGGGTCGAAGGAATATCTTCAAAGCTAAAAGGCGTCAATTGCACCCATCCTACACCCATCCTGAAATATTCCCGAATTGAATGGGTTCTTCTAAAACAAAGAAAGTGTGAAGTGAAAACATCATAACCAGATTATTCATGTTCTGAGCCATTGTATGATCACCGTGGGGGAGAGACTAAAGCGTCTCCTACCTGAAAATGATATGATAAACTTTTTACCTTAAAGAGCTACCCTCAGAGAGAGAGAGAGAGAGGACACCCAGAAAGAAGCTTCCAAATAACTTTTCCAGCTAAGGGACTGGGAGAACATCTAGCAAATCAGAAGCACGATGCCCTGATGTAGAATTCTACACACTTTATACAGCAGTGAATTAGAACTGATTCCACTGTCTTCAACTGAACTTCAACCAACAGAGAAATCTACAAACACTTCAGGCCTGGAACCAATGAGAACTTGACTTCTATGAGAATTCAGCAGGTTTACCATAACCCCCTGAAACCAACCCCCACTTAAACACACTTACCCCTTTATCTCTCTATATGTCTCTTCTTGTGAGTGGGTGTCCGAGCGAATGCGTGAGTGGATGCAGTTGTGATAATTTCGGGATAAGGCATATTGATCAATAAATAATTGATTTTCTGTTTTAAACCTACAAGAAAGCCTCTCACTGTCTGTTTATTTGACAAATAAAACACAAAGGGGTTAAACCCTAATTACAAAACACACTTTCTGCGGGAGCTGAACAGTGGGAACCACCCAAACTCCTCACCGCGTGGCTGTAACAAATATCTTTTACATAGTATTAAAACATAGAAACATAGAAAATAGGAGCTGGAGTAGGCCACTTGGCCCTTCGAGCCTGCTCTGCCATTCATTATGATCATGGCTCATCATCCAACTCAGTAGCCTGTTCCCGCTTTTGCCTCAAACCCTTTGATCCCTTTAGACCCAAGAGCTATATCTAACTCCTTTTTGAAAACATTCAATGTTTTGGCCTCAACTGCTTTCTGTGGTAGCGAATTCCACAGGCTCACCACTCTCTGGGTGAAGAAATCTCTCCTCATCTCAGTCCTGAAAGGTTTACCCCGTATCTTTAGACTATGACCCCTGGTTCTGGACTCCCCCACCAGCGGGAACATCCTTCCTGCATCTACCCTGTCAAGTCCTGTTAGAATTTTATAGGTTTCTATGAGATCCCCCCTCACTCTTCTGAACTCCAGCAAATGTAATCCTAACCGACTCAATCTCTCCTCATATGTCAGTCCCACCATCCCAGGAATCAGTCTGGTAAACCTTCGCTGCACTCCCTCTATAGCAAGAGCATCCTTCCTCAGATAAGGAGATCAAAACTGCACACAATATTCCAGGTGTGGCCTCACCAAGGCCCTGTATAATTGCAGCAAGACATCCCTGCTTCTGTACTCGAATCCTCTCGCTATGAAGGCCAACATACCATTTGCCTTTTTTACCGCCTGTTGCACCTGCAAGGTTACCTTCAGCGACTGGTGTATGAGAACACCCAGGTCTCGTTGCATATTCCCCCTCACTCAGTTTATAGCCATTCAGATAATAATCTGCCTTCCTGTTTTTGCTACCAAAGTGGATAACCTCACATTTATCCACATTATACTGCATCTGCCATGCATTAGCCCACTCAACTCAACTTGTCCAAATCACCCTGAAGCCTCTCTGCATCCTCCTCACAACTCACCCTCCCACCCAGTTTTATGTCATCTGCAAATTTGGAGATATTACATTTAGTTCCCTCATCTAAATCATTAATGTATATTGTGAATAGCTGGGGTCCTAGCACCGATCCCTGCGGTACCCCACTAGTCACTGCCTGCCATTCGGAAAAAGACACATTTATCCCTACTCTTTGTTTCCTGTCCACCAACCAATTTTCTATCCATCGCAATACACTACCCCCAATCCCATGCACTTTAATTTTACATGCTAATGTCTTATGTGGGACTTTGTCAAAAGCCTTCTGAAAGTCCAAATAAACCACATCCACTGGCTCCCCCCATCAACTCTACTAGTTACATCCTCAAAGAATTCTAGTAGATTTGTCAAGCATGATTTCCCTTTCGTAAATCCATGCTGACTCTGTCCAATTCTACCACTGTTCTCCAAGTGCTCGGCTATAAAATTTTCTTATTAAAATATTGTGGTCAGGTGAGGAGGGATCGAAAGGTACCTCTCCTTGCTTCATCGCAACAAGGTTTATTCCTTTTTAAACAGTGAATGTGTTTACCAATTCAATGAGTGTTTAACCCTTTATCTACTATGATCATAAAAGAACCAATCGGACAGGTTTTTTTGAGTTAAAACAAGAAAGAGGTTGGTTTATTGAAATTAAAATCAAATCACGTGTTAAGTGAAAATAATAAACTATGCTCTGACTTTCACACACACACCCGAGAATCACACACACACCAATAGGTTACAGAGTGATGAAGGGTAGTTTGGTTGGATTAGAGCCCAGAACAAATAAAAATAAAATGCAGTCTGTGGGGCCTGGTAATTCAGTTGTCTTCTGGCCGAATTTGTGGTTCTGAGGTCTCTGGCTGGTAGAAGTGCACTTGCAGCTGGTCCACCTGGTTCATGGTTTTCTTGGAGACAGTTATGTAGGTGGCTTTCTCCCCCAGGGACTCTGTCCATAGCAATGGTAGACTTGGATGTTCTGCAGTCACAGACAGGTTTTGAAAGTAGCAATGTTACCTGGAGAGAGACACACACACACAGCCCCACTGGGGTCCTGCACTGGTTAGCTCTCAAAGCTTGTCTGCTGTGTATAAAAACTCTAAGTTCACATAGCCTAAGGATGCTGTCACATAGTTCTCTCTGTAGTCATTTTTAACTTTAATGAAGTCCAAAGTCTAAGAATCACAATTCTATCCCAGGTCGTATTGTTTAAAAGTTTATCCCCTGGAGGTGCATCTCCACTAATGAATGTTCCAAGATGGGTTTGAATGTCTTGCTAATGAGGGTGATGCTAGATAATTTACTCAACTGTTCAAGTCATTGTCCTCTTTGGAAGCTTTTTAGACATGCAGCTCCACTTCAATGCCTTGGAATGTGAGGTATTTCAATGCAAACTGTTGTGGCCATCTTAGCTGCCAGGTTTTTTTAAAGTTGCATGTAGGAGTCCAGCTTTCTTTTTTAAAAGTTTAATGTAGGTTTCCAACCGATGAATTAAAAATCCTCATTCAGCATAGCATGTTTTTCTGACAATATGTTGAATGAGTACATTCATTTGCTAACTCAGTTTGGCTCAGTTGGAAGCTTGTTTGTCTCAGAATTCGAAAATTGCGAGTTCGAGCTACAGTGCAGGACTTGAGCACATAACCTAGGCTGGGACTTAAGTGCTGGATTGAGTTGGCTTAATATACTGTGTCAGTCTCTGAGGACAAATGGGCTAACCTCACTAGATATTGCAAAATCAATCCATCTACATAGTCTGTGTATGCTTCTCAAGGCTGTCAGAGTTGCTGAGGCTTCCCCTTTCTAAATGGGGCATTGCTCAGGCACTCCAATCACATTATGTGCAGTTAACTCATTTAAGTAGAACTCAGGGGACCTATTGTGCCTAACACACAATTTTAGGCTCAGTCTTCCAGCCTACTTTGCACTCATTGGCCACATTGGTATCTGCATTTGATTTTCCATGGAACCATTGCCTGGTGCACTGAAGCTTATTGGGCACCTGCTGCATTATCAGAGGTGCTGCTTTTCAGATAAGACATTAAACTGGAACTCTGGCAGGTGGATGTTAAGGACACTTTGACACTTCTTAAAGAAAAGCTGGGAGTTCTCCTTGTCAAAATTTCTCCATCAACCAACCCATATTAATTGGTTCACTGTACCTCCTGATGCCCACTTGAAGGCATCTTTGCACAGTAAGCACATTTTACATATACGCACTCGCCTTGCATTGCATTCACAAGTGCATGTGCAGTTTTCCCTGTCAGTTGCATATATATTAGTGTCGAGTGGAGTTCAAGTTTACCTCAGTGTTTTTAATTCGTCCCGGGCGGAAAGTAAATCTTGAGACAATCAAGCAGTAATCAGATGCCAAATTTGATTAATTATTAGGGATTAATCAATTACAGTACCACAAACTGTACAGAGTATGTCATTAAATAGCAGGATACAGGATTCTTACATATTAAGCATAGTATGTTATGGTATAATGCAAAGTAGATTAATGTGGATTAAACATAATTTAATGGGGATGGGGCAAGATTATTATTGGAGATTAAGTATAATCTGTTGTATGTGGGCTATATCATTACTACAAGCACTGCAACTGCCCAAATTTGGGAATTGCATCCTCTGCATTTGCAGCGTCATTTCTCGATCTTTGTTATGCACTAAATGACTGCTACATTTGCCCACACAGCAACAGTAACAACACTCCAAAGCAAGTCGCTTGATGTGAAGTGCTTTGCGATGTCAATACCAACTTGCATTTATGTAGAAAAACATCCCAATCTGCTTTGCAGATGCACAATCAGACAAAAATGAATGCCAAGCCAAAGAAGATATTAGGAGGGATGATTAAAAGCTTAGTTAGAGAGGTGGGTAGGAGACTGGGCAGGTAGAGTGGTTTAGGAAGGGAATTCCAGAGCTTAGGGGCTGAATTGCTGAATCAAAGTGGGATGAAGTGAATAGGAGATACAGAAAAGGCCAGAGTTGGAGGAACATACATATACAGTTCTTGCAGAGCTGTTGAGCTGAAGGAGGTTACAGAGATAAGAAGACCAAGAAGGTATTTAAACATGAGGATGTGAATTTAAAATTTGAAGTGTAGGTGGACCAGGAGTCAATGTAGATCAGCGAGCACAGGGATAATGGGTGAGCGGCACTTAGTACAGGATGGAATATGGACAGCAGAGCATTGGATATGCTCAAGTTTACAGTGTGTGGGGATAGGTTATTGATGAAGGGAACAGTCAAATCTGGAAGTGACAAAAGTGTTGAGTTTCAGCAGCAGATGGACAGAGGCAGATCCCATTTCTTTGGATGATATCTCCAAGGGACAGCACAAGGACAAGAAAGAGGAGGGAGCCATGTATAGATGCCATTGCTGATGCCATTGTTACAATTGGATGTGTAAGATGGGCAGATTCCATTGAACTAGACAATGGAGGTGAAGCTTTGGAGGAGGATGGTGTCAAAAGCTGCAGAGACAGATCAAGAAGGACATGAAGGAATAGTGCATCACAGTACCAGACGATGTCATTTATGGTCGTAATTAGAACAGTTTGGTTGCTGTGGCTGGGATGGAAATCTGATGAGAGATTCAAATATGGAATTATGGGAAAATTAGCACAAATTTCCAAGGCAACCAAGTACATCCAAGAACTTGGAGAAGACAGGGATGAGACTGTGGTTTGCATGGATGGTGCGGGAGAAGGGGGGGGGGGTGGAGTGGGGAGGGGTGAAGATCAAGGTTTTTGGGAAGTTGGTAATAATGATAGTTTTGAAAGGGAGGGGACTAAGGTGAGGAAACCATTTGCAATGCCAGCTAGCGTGGGGGTCATGTTGGGAATTTGGATGCTTAGTGGAAATGGGGACATGGAAGAAGGAGGTAGATGTCATGGATAAGAGGAGCTTGGAGAGGAAATGAGAGGAGAAAGGAGAGAATCTAAAGAAAGAGACAGCTTCAGGTCTAGAAGAAAGCAACCTGTGGTCAGGTTTTTCTTCCTAGTCCAGGGAGCAGTGGTGCAGCAGGGACAGCTGAGCGAATGGTCTCGACCTTAGTGACAAAGAAGTCCATGAGCACCTTGCATTTAATGTTGGAGGTGAGGGTGGAGGGGTCAGGGGAATGAGATTTAAGGAGACATTTGGTAATGGACAAAAGAAATGCTGGGTTATCTCTGGTCTCCAGGATGATCCTGGACTATTAAATGGCCCTGGGATGCATAATAAGGCACTATGTGAATGAACTTCTTTCTTTTTGTACTCTTTATAGCTGAAAAACACAAGAGAGGAACAGACAAAAATTGCGCTTAGTAAAGGGAGGAGAAATGACAAACAGCACCTCAAATTGCATCTGTAATTATATTTCCATCGATGCAGTGGACTACTAATTGAAATCTACTAGGACAAGTTACAAGATTCCCCCTGGCTTTGCTCCTATTGTGGTTCACAGAGCTGTGTCAGCTGAATCCTCTGGGGCTGCAGTGATGCTGCTGTAATTTCCCACATATCAGTAAGACTTGACCATTTCAATATAGCAGTTTTGTAAACGCTTATCTACCCAAGGTTCCAAAGATTAGTGGCGTTAAACAACATCAAATTCCAAAAGTTCAATTTGAAATACCTCTGTGCCACGGTGAAAAGTCTTTATTACAAAATTAACATTCACCTCACGTGCTATGATTCACTCGTACATCTCTTACATTTTTAATTTCAATATTCCTACCTAATCCATACACTTTTGGAGGATTTGCTAGCTGGCTACTGTTGAACCTTTGCGACACATTCCAACACATTTTTCATTAGGTTAAAAAAATTACAGTCCTATTTTTAACTGTTTTTGATTGATTGCTTCAAATCATTGTGTCTGCAGATGCTTCATATTATAAAGTTGGTGTTGTACTCACTCAGATTGATTGCTTTTGGTCTAACTGATGCAGAAAGAAAATATTCAGTCATGTAGAAAGAGGCACTTGCATGTGTGCAGACTGTAGAAAAGTAATGTACATATTTATGTGATAGAAAAACTGCCTTATGTACTGATTGTTGAACCTTGACAACTCTTCAATCTCTTCTGTGCCAAGTAGCACATGAGGCAACCCACTTCTTCCACTGCGGTTGCATTGAGCAGATTGTGCCTTGGGATGTTTCCATAACCTTTTTGGGGGACAGGCCATTAACCTGACCCAAACTCCTAACAGGAGGACCATTTGAATGTGATAGAGGTGGAGAGGCGCAGGTGGGATCGTCACATAAATCCCATCAGACGCGACCATCCTGTTGGATGTCAAAATATAATTCAGAGGCTCAGATCAGCTGCTCACTGGGACTATACCAGCAATTATGTGTGATGCATTATGGTGAGCTGACTTACAGGAATCTAACAAGGATATTCAACATCAAATAAGTTCCCAAGGCTTTTCACTAACTATTTATCCAGATTGACAATTTCATCTAAAGATATGAGGATGACTTAGAGACCGTTGCTACAACCAGTGGCTACTAAATTGCACTTCAGAAGAGAAATTTTGAATGGGTAATTCGTCTTGTTGTGGAGTAAGGAAGTTCTATTTATGGATACTGAAGGTATGCATGGCAAGTCACAAATTCGTTCATTCAGAACTATTGCTTTAATATGATCCTTGGGATGTGCTTGCAGTCCAGGGCATCTACAGTTGGTATGGTGTTCTTTATTGGATATTGGCTGTATTGTTTCAATAAATAATTCTTGATGTTACTCATGCGATACACGCATTAAGGATGAAGTAAAGACTACTATGCTGTTGACCAAGAATGGATTCTGATGTAAAAGTTTGCATCAAGGAATGTGCTACTTGTAGATAGGAAGATAGGAACAGGAGGAGTCCATTTATCCCCTTAACTCTGTTCTGACATTCAATGAGATCATGGCTGATCTGTGACCTAACTCCATATACCCACCTTTGCCCCATATCCCTTAATATCTTTGGTTAACAGAAAACTATCAATCTCAGATTTGAAATTTACAGTTGGCCTAACATTGACTATCATTTGTGGATGAGATTTCCAAACCTCGACCACCCTTTGCATATTGAAGTGTTTCCTAACTTCATTCCTGAAAGACCTGGCTCTAACTTTTAGGTTACTGATAATCCTAGATGCCTTAACCAGTGGAAATTGTTTCCCTCTATCGACCCTATCAATTCTCCTTAATAACTTAAAAACTTTGATCAATTCATCCCATAATCCTCCAAGTTCTAGGAAATGCAACCCTAGTTTGCACAAGATTTCCTCATAATTTAACCCTTAAGTCCAGGTATCATTCTAGTAAATCTGCACTGCACTCCCTCCAAGGCCAATATATCCTTCCTAAGGTGTTGTGCCCAGAACATCTCACAGTACTCCAGATATAGTCTAACTAGGGTTTGTATAGCAGTAGCATGACTTTAACCCCTTGTATGCTAGTTTTCCAGATAGAAAGGCCATAATTTAGGTAGTCTTTTTGATTTTTTTGTACTTGTTCATAACATTGAAATGATCTGTGTACCTGAACCCCCAAGTTTCTTTGGACCGCCACTGTTTCTAGCTTTTCACCATTTAGCAAGCACTCTGTTCTATCCATTTTAGGTCCAAAGTAGATGACCTCAACTTGCCTATTTTGAAATTCATTCGCCAGAGTTTTGCCCATTCAATTAATCTCCTAATATCTCTGTGTAATTTTATGCTTCCATCTATGTTGTTTAGAATGCAGCTTATCTTTGTATCATTGGCAAAGTTGGATATATGGATTTCTATCACATCATCTAAATTATTAATAAATATGATGAATAGTTGAGGCCCCAAAGCAGACCGGTGTAGATTGCCATTAGTCACATCCTGCCAATTAGAGTATCTGCTCATTATTCCTACTTTCTCTCTCCTGCTCCCTGCCAATCTTCTAATCAGCTCAATAATTTGTCCTCAATTCCATGAGTTTCAACTTTAGCTAACAGTCTCTTGTGAGGGGCTTTATTGAATGCCTTTGGAAGTCCATATGTAAAACATCCATGGAAATTCCCCTTGCCACTACTTTAATCACCTCTTCGAAAAATTCAGTCAGGTTCTTCAGGCATGACCTACCCTTTAAAAATTAATGCTGGCCCTCTCTGGTCATCTGAAAATTTTCAAGGTATTCAGTCACACACAATAAAAACAGCACAATACCATTACCACACCAACACCACAATGCTCCATTCTTAATTGCAGACACTAGTAAATTCCCAAGCACAGATATTCAGCTAACTGGTCTATAATTCTCTGATTTTCCTCTCTCATCCTTTTTCTTTAAAGAGGTAATGTGCAATTTTCGTAGAAGATCAAATAATAAGATTGCAATTACTCATACCACCCAATAGTCTGTTCCTTTTCTAAAATGTACATGGGATGAAATTGTCATTGATGTGGGTGGGACCTTTTGAACTTGTTGGCTTATTGTTCTTATCTAATTCTGTGGTGGGCAACTACAGTAAATTACTGTCATCTGCCTTCCACCTACAGGGAATTCCTAATGACATAATCTGAGATAATGGCTCTTAGTTCAACCTCAAGAGGCTTGCTGAATTAATATGACAGACAGGAATCACTCATCAGTATCGAACTTTTGTGCAAATGGAGAAGTGCAATATTTAAATCATGCTCTCAGGGAACATTTACATCACCCTTAAAGGATAAGCATGGAAATCCATTGTTTCTCATTTCCTGAACACAAGAACAGTGTATATGTTACAGCTGCTGTGCAGAAGCCAAAATGTGTGCCAGAGAATACACCACTATCCAGTTACACTGAGCAAAAATCATAGACCTGAATGATAGATCAGACTAGGAAAAATAAAATGTAGAGATAGTGCTAAAATGTTCAATTTCAAATTTAGTGGTTCATTCTGCGCTCAGCAACCTTAGATAACTAAATCTAAACATTGAGAGCTGAGGATTGTTGCTGACAGATAAAAAAAAGTCTTGCAGAACTTGCGTATGTTATAATAAATGAAGTTGGACTAGTTCCCAGAAGTGAACTATTTTACTGGTAGAGCACCTACTTTTCTGCGCTTTTTTTTACTTGTTTCTGGAATATGAGCGTCACTGGCAAGGCCAGTATTTAATACCCATCCCTAATTGCTCTTGCTGGTGAGCTGCTTTCTTGAACCACTGCAGCCTGTATGGTGTAGGTGCGCTAGCAGTACTGTCAGTTACACAATTCCAAGATCTTGATCCAGCAACCCTGAAGGAACAATGATATATTTCCAAGTCAGGATGGTGTGTGGCTTAGAGGGGAATTTGCAGACACTGGTTGCAGGCCATATATTTGGAAGGTGCTTTTGAAGGACAGCTGCCCCAATCACACTGCTTTCCTAGCAATAAGCATGAGATTATATGATGTAAACATATGTTTGTTAAATTTCAAGATGTTTAGTAGATATTCAAATTTATGGGCATAACAAAACACCATGTAGAATGATTTTAGGAATGGGAGCATTCTGTAATATCAGTTCAATCAAAATAATACTTTCCATTATTTATCAGAAGGAGTACTTGATAAACGTGTAAATTTCAGAGTCCGTACTTGTGACTCTTGCTGGTATAGTCAATGTTGGTTGAATTCTACACTGTCACCTTTATTTCCCTCAACATAGGCAGCAATTTGCATAAAAGCAGAAACTGTCTAAATCCTGAACTGAGAAAACTAAAAGAAACATCAAAAAGCAGTTTGCGTCGATAATGGGTGTTATATAAGTATATATTGTTATGCTATCTGTAAAGTGTTAGGAACTAATTAGCTAGGAATTAGTTGTTATGTGTAAGTGTTCTAGTAGGGGGCCACATTCATGGCTGCACTGGGGAGTCAAGTTATATGTAACACAAGAACCAGTGGAATCAGGTTCTACAGTGCAAAGCATGGTACTGAAATAAACAAGACTGACTCCAGCCTTTTCCAAGTTTAAAGTGTGATTCTTTCCAACATCTGGGAACTAGAAACAACATAAAGATGAAACAATAGGAATTATTCCTGAAGAAGAATGCTTTTGATCCCATGACATCTTTGATTTTTCTTGTTGATTTGTAATATAATCATAATACCCTGTGATCCCTGTCAAGCCCTGTTTATAGTGTTTAAAGTGAGGTAGGATACAGTATGGCATCAGGAAAGTATTCCATGCTATTGAAATGTAACATTGAATTCACAGAGTCTCTGCTCCCACCAAGGAGTCATGCTCAAAGGGATTGCAAGTTAGCACCAGGGCTGCAACATGAGAAGGAAGCTTGGGGGAGCACCACTTGGGAGAGCGGCATATTGGCACTGATTTAATTCCTTGAACCCAAATATATAGACAGTGCCCCTGAATGCTGACTGCTCATGTCAAAGGCAGACAGTTGTCATGTATTCATCTGCCAGTTCCAGTAACTCAGATGAGTGCTAAAGATCCCATTTTACTTTTTGAAGAAGATTAGGAAGTTCTTCTGGTGTCGTGACTAACAATTATCCATTAACCAGCATTGTCAAACTGCAAATGAACTGGTCATTTGATGTTTGTGGAATTTTGCTGTGTCGAGAATGGCTGCCATGTTTTCCTGCAAATAAACTGTAGTTATCCATTCCCGTTTCCCTCCCCATGCTGCCCGCTACTTTATTGCCAGGTGTCAGGCAGCACTGAGGCCACCTACCACAGGCAGACTGGGGCCTAATGAAAATGTAAGAATTACAGTTCCATGACATTAGTGCGGCACTGCAATTTTAACTTCAAATCAGGGGAACCCCACACAGCACAAAAACAGCCAGCGAAACTTGGCGTGTATCAGTATTGTGGGCAGAGGCCCTGAGGTATGTTAAATATATGAATTGGTGGAAGTATTCCTTGACAGCAGGAGGAGCAGGCTCCATAAGAAATTCTTGGACCACCCCTGCCATAATCTTGCCTCTTTCTGCCCAAACTAGCATTGGCTCTGCAAACTGCAGCCCCCTGCCCCCAACACTTATCTTGTGCTGAGGACCATTCCCTTGGGATCCCGGCGGCATCCAGCTCCCACCACAATTCCTGCTCCTGCCCATCGGCCTTGATGTTGTTCCCATTGGTTACAGGCAAGAAATAGATCTGCAGTATTAAAGCAAGGGCCAAGGATTAAAATTGCCTGGACCTCATACCGAGAGATCTCAGGGACTCCCATCTGCACCAAACATGCTTCAGGTTAAAATTATCACTTCAGTCACAAATCTGTGATGTCTGTTTTGCTAAGATTTATAGAATTGTTAATTATTATTGATTTCTGTTACAGTCAAAAAGCAGTTTTAACATTTTTAAGCAATGTGTCAGTTTCACAGTATAATTACAATCAAATAATCAATGCAATATATGTGAAGATACAATAACTAACATTACATAAATGAAAATATATGCCCCATCCAACTATTTTACTAATTCATCTGGTCCAAGATAAGCCACATTGATAAGCTTACGGTTAAAACAAACTGAGTAACAATTCAGCATATTTACCAAAACACTTGAGAAAGCCCAAGACACTGACCCTATAATATTTATTTTACTGTGAATGATAATCCAATTTCTGCCATCGATGGAAATGAATCTGGGTACTAAAATAATGAAACATAGTTAAAAAAATAAATAAAAGTATTCCGTCCTGCACTTGCCCATCACATTTCAGAAGCCACACTCTAGATACTGACGTCTGCACTCTGTACTTCAGACACCATATTCTAGACACACTCCAGATACTGATGTCTGCACTCTGTACTGACCACCTCCAGGCGCGTATCCATTGTCTCTCGAGATAAGGAGGCCCAAAAGAAGAAAGAAAGAAAGAAAGAACTCTGTACTTCAGACACCATGTTCTAGACACACTCCAGATACTGACGTCTGCACTCTGTACTTCAGACACCATGTTCTAGACACACTCCAGATACTGACGTCTGCACTCTGTACTTCAGACACCATGTTCTAGACACACTCCAGATACTGACGTCTGCACTCTGTACTTCAGACACCATGTTCTAGACACACTCCAGATACTGACGTCTGCACTCTGTACTTCAGACACCATGTTCTAGACACACTCCAGATACTGACGTCTGCACTCTGTACTTCAGACACCATGTTCTAGACACACTCCAGATGATGCACTGCAGATTGTGTCATATTTAGATGTTCCATTTCAGACATTGTACTCCAGAAGTCACATTTCAGTTGCACACTTCAGATGTCCCACCTGAGATTCTGCACTCGGGACAGCATGAGACAGACACACTTCAAAGTCACATTTCAGACATCATAGATATAAAATAATCGAAAAGGAACAGGAACATTGGCTCACCCCTTGATCAGAAGCTGGCTGGTGCCAACTACAAAAATGGCCCTTAGCAATTTGCGTATTGTTATACTCAAGATGTGTCTCTGTTTACTACAACCCCTTCAAGAATACCTGATCACTGGACTTCGAGGGATAGATCAAATTAAACACTGTTTCATCTAGCAGTTTAAATGAATCAAATCTACTCCAGATCCTTCAGTATCTGTGAGTAATTCCATTGAAGAGAGCTGACGTACGTATTAAAAAAGCAAGCTTAAAAAATATTACACTGTAGAAAGAAAAGATTAACTTTGTAGTAGAAAGAAAATACTAATTAAAATAGAAATTTCACAAGGAACCTTCATAGGGTCAGCCTTTGAGAAGAATGACAGATAAGGTACAAAAGCATTTGAGGCTGTGCCAACAATCCCACTGTGACAGTCATTAAAGAACTGAAAAGGCGAACTGCAACCGAACAATCTGTATACTGTGCTGAAAGATTGTAACATTCTGATACAGCTAGTCGAAGCCAGTATGTCCAATAGACGGTACCAAACCTCTGCCCCTGAATCACTTTCTATCTCAATGTGTGGTGGGAGTGTTGGGGCTGAATTTTACCAGCCCCTCGACGTCATGGGTCGTGGTGGGGGAGCCCATAAAATACTTGAGGGAGAGGCCTGCCATGACCCACGACGCTGAGAAGACTCTGCCGTATTTTACCTCGGTGAGGCCCCTCCCCACCGCATGGCCTTCATTTACATGTTTAAATGAATGAAAACAAAATGCTAATGAACTTACCTGGGCCCGGCGGCCGTCCCACGCCGACTTTATGACTGCCAGCCGCAACCCGCGCGCTTTCAGAACTCCATTTGGAGTTCCGAGGCAAGCCAATGGTGGGAAGGGGGGAGGACTGAAATTATCAGGGTGGGGGCGAGCGGGAAAAACAATTCTTCTTGGCTGTGGGGATGGTGGGAAGGGGTTTAAGGGCAAATGTCAAGAGGTTGGGGGGGGGGGAAGTTCGGGTTGTGACTGAGCTAGATTTTATTCATATCAGCCAATATAAAAACCATTGTGGGGGTTGGGAAAGGGCCTCCACCTTTTAATTTTTTAAAAAAATGAAAATTCAAATCTATGCTAACGGTTTGAAACCCTTCAAAGGGTTAACACCGCCTGCGCGGTGGTGCCGGACACCATTGCCTGGGGCGGAGCGGCCGCCCCATCTGTGTCATCAGGGGCAGCCACTCCGCCCCCTCTATTTCAGCGACAGCGCTTCCGCGCCTGAAGGCCACCGAGTTCAAAGCGCGGCGCCACGATGTGCGGCACGCCAATAAAATTCAGCCCTTGCTGTGGTATCAGGAGCTATAGTAGGGTGTGTTACAGAATGTTTTGTTGGCATATTAGCGAAAGAGCCACAAGTAAGGTGTTATATCAGAACTTGCGTTTCACCATGGAATACTATCCAGCAACTTTGTAGGAAGAATCTGTCACTGCATTTCATTTCTCTAACTGTATCAGTCACTTTTTTTTACTGCCAAAAGCTTCAGCATCTCCTCCATTTCAGGGTGTCAGGATAACTACTAGTGCAACACCACTTGAATGCATTCATTTGCATTTGGAACATCAATACACATACTCAGAGAGAAGGTCTTTTTAAGCAGTATTTAGCCCCTCAATGTCAAAGACTATACAGATTGAAAGCAAACATCAATTTAAAGCTAATTGGAAGATAACTGTACAGACCATCAATTTACCCTATGGTAAAAAGGCTCTATAATTCAGTCTAATGGTTAGTAACATTTTAATACTAGAGCCTGAAGCTACTGAACAGGCCACTAAAAGGAGAAGGGAAAGAGAGTTGATCTAGATTGTGATAAAACACTTCTGTCTCAGAGGCAAGTTGCCAACTTTTGCTGCATGCCACATTTGTGCTTAACTAAGTAGCTACTCTAGCACTAAACAGGCTCAAAACCTGAACTCTGTGGCACATTAACGCTTACTCATACATAAATGTCAAGCATATTAGACAAAGCATCATTGTCAATCTATTAATTATGTTAAATTATGCTATTGAAGACACGTTATGGTCTGTCTGATAAGTGTCAATGCTATTGCAATGCAGGTTTTGTCATGTATAGCACATTTGTCTTGAGGCAGATAATGTATTTGCTATCATATATATTCAATTTTACCTGATAGATCACGTACTACCTTCAATAGTTAGTACTGCCCTTTAAAATTTAAAATTTTAGATTTCTTATCCTTGTTTTCAATACTACATGTTACCCAGTATGGATTGTAAACAAAACAATTAATGCTTAACTTTTAGTTGGTGTGGACTGTACTCAAAAGTTAATACTGCTCCATTATCCAATGTGGACTGTACATGTTTCATACAGCACCTTTACACTATGTGGACTGTACTTAAAGCGGTTATGTTTGCACTTTTATCTACTTTAGACCTGCAAGCTGTCTATTTTTCAACTGAATTCATTTTTTTATTCACAGTTATCAACATGAGAGAACAGATTGTGACTGGAATCATAATAATAAACTCCAGAGTTTAAACTCCATTTTTAGCTCTTATTCTTGCATTGTGCCAAAACCACCTCAGCATGATGACGTCCAGTATATGAGTTCAATATTGAATTTACAGACAAGTATCTGGTAAAAAAATTGGTTCTAAGTGTCAGTTTGTCACTGAGTCAGAAGGTTATAGATTCAAGCCCCACTTCACCTAATCTTCACTACAATGCAGTACAGTGGAAGGCTGTATTCCTGGAGGTGCTTTCTTTTGGATCTGATGTTTAAATGGACGCAAAAGTTTCCAGGACACTTTTTCAAAGTTTCCTGACCAACATTCATCCACTGGGCATCAACCAGCTCAACTGGGCATCCATCTTATTGCTGTTTATGGGCCCTTACTGTGTAAAAATTGGTTTTGGGTATGCCTGAAAAACAAAAATTCTATGATTCAACGACATTGACTAGACTATCAAAGTAATTCGTTGGTTGTAAAATGCTTTGGCATGTCCTAAGAATGTAAAAGGAGCTATATAAAATCAAGTCTCATTTTGGGACGAGAGAAATGTCATTGATAGAAAGCAGCTGGTCTTGGTTGAATAATTCACCTTATTGTGTTAGACTAATACATTGATAGGGTAGTCAAAATCCTGAACTCTCTCCTTCAAAAAGCTGTTGAGGCTAGATCAGTTGAAAATTTTGAAAACAGTGCATAGAGTGTGAAGTCGGAATTTGGTGAGTGAGGGAGTTTGGTGAAGAGGAGGTTCTTATTATAAATTAAGAAAAATAGATTTAATTTAATTAACACAATCAAGAACGATTAAGAGCAGGCCTGTGAGGAAACTAACCAGTCTGTGGGTTCTGAACTGACCGACAGTGTTCTAAGGAAAATCAAGTGTGTCATCAGTTGGAATCAGGTAAGTGGTCGGTTGGTGAGTATTTTTATATATTTTTTCCTTTTTTTACTTTTATTCTCAATTCATGGTATTCATTAGTAGCAGGGTTTATTTGTAGTAGCATGGTTTATTTGTAGTAGGAGGGTTTACTTGTAGCAGCAAGGTTTATAATTTAATAGATGGAGGAATGGGAGTGCTGCTGCAACCTCTGGCATGCACATCCTGTGCTATGTGGCAACTCCAGGACACTTCTCGGGTCCTGGATAACCCTACATGCAGTAAGTGTCATCAGTTGCAGCGTTTTGGAACTTGAGCAGCAGCTGGTGTCACTGTGGTGCATCCGTGAGGGTGAGCTACATGGATAACATGTTTATAGATGTGGTCACCCTGCAGCTTAAGAGTATGCAGGGAGAGAGGGAATGGGTGACCACCAGTCAAAAAGGACCAGGCAGGTAGTACAGGTGTCCCCTGAATTCAGTTCTGAATACTGATGAGAGAGATGGTTCACCTGGGGAGTGCAGCCAGAGCTAAGGCCATGGTACCATGGGTGGCTCAGCTGCACAGGGGGGCACAAGGAAGACTGGAAGACCTATACTGATAGGTGATTTGTTAGTCAGGAGAGCAGATAGTTTCTGCAGCCACAAACATGATTCCAGGATGGTGTGTTGCCTCCCTGGTGCCAGGGTCAAGGATGTCATTGAGAAGCTGCAGAGCATCTTGAGTGGGGAGGGTGAACCGCCAGCACTCGTGATCCACATTAAAACCAACGACATAGGTAGAAAGAGGGATGTGGTCCTGCAGTCAGAATTTATGGAGCTAGGTGGAAAATTAGCAAGCAGGACCTCAAAGGTAGTAATCTCCAGATTACTCCCAGTGACACGCATAAGTGAGTACTGGAATAAAAGGATAAGACAGATGAATGCGTGGCTGGAAAGATGGTGCAGGAGGGCTTTAGATTCTTGGGACATTGGGACCAGCTCTGGGGGAGATGGGGCCTGTACAGGCCGGATGGGTTGCACCTGAACAGAGCTGAGTTCTTTGCGGCATGTTTTGCTAGTGCTGTTGGGGAGGGTTTAAACTGATTTGGAAGGGGGATGGGAATATGAGGGTAGATTCAGTTGGGAGAAGTCAGAAATTAAAATGGAAGGCAGAAAATTAATGGATGAGTCTGGAAGATAGAAGAAAGAAAGGTTAGCAAATAAAAAAAAAGTTTGGCCACGCTCAAGGTTATCTACTTCAATGCAAGTAGTATCGCAAATAAAGCAGATGAGCTGAGGGCACAGATAGGCACGTGGCAGTATGATATCATAGCTATTACAGAAACATGGCTTAAGGAGGGACAGGAATGGCAGCCCAATGTTCCTGGTTACAGGGTTTGCAGACACAATAGAGGGGGATAAAAAAGGAGGGGGCGTGGCAATTTTGGTCAAAGAAACAATTACAGCTGTGAGGAAGGATGATATATTAGAAGGATCATCAAATGAGGCCATATGGATTGAGCTAAGGAACAAAAAAGTTACTATAATCCTCAAACAGTCAGAGGGAGACGTAAGAGCAGATATGTAGGCAAATCTCTGAGAAGTGCAAGAACAATAGGGCAGTAATAGTAGGGGATTTTAACTACCCCAATATTAACTGGGATAGTTTTAGTGTGAAAGGAATCTAGGGAGCAGAATTCTTGAGGTGCATTTAGGAGAAACTTTTTGCCCAGAATGTAGCAAGTCCAACAAGAGAGGCTGCAGTTTTGGATTTAGTTTTAAGAAATGAAGCTGAGCAAATGGAAGGAATGGCAGTGGGAGAGCATTTTGGTGGTAGTGATCATAATTTAGTTAATTTTAACATAAATATGGAAAACAACAAAGATAGAACAGGAGTTAGAGTTTTCAATTGGAACAAGGCCAATTTTACTGAACTGAGGAGTGATTTAACGAAAGTGGACTGGAAACAGCTACTTGAAGGTAAATCAGTGTCAGAGCAGTGGGATCCATTCAAAGAGAAAGGGTGAGATGGCCAAATGTAGAGCCCCCTAGATGTCAAGGACTTTACAGGGTAGGATAAGGCAGAAAAGGAAAACTTATGTCCGACACAGAGAACTCAATACTACAGAAAGCCGAGAGGAGTATTGAAAGTGAAGGGGTGAAATCAAAAAGGAAATTAGGAAAGCAAAGAGAGGGCATGCAAGAATATTGGCAAGCAAAATCAAGGTGAACCCAAAGATGTTTTAAGAGTAAGAGGATAACTAAGGAGAGAATAGGGCCCATAAAAGACATAAAAGGTAACCTATGTGTAGGAGCGGAAGATGTTGGTATGGTTCTTAATGAATACTTTGCGTCTGTCTTCACATAAGAGGAGATGATGCAGAAATTGTAGTTAAGGATGAAGAGTGCGAAGTATTGGATGTGATAAACATAGGGAGAGAGAAAGTATTAATGGGATTAGCATCCTTGAAAGTGGATTAATACCAGGGCCGGATGAAATGTACCCCAGGCTGTTAAAAGAAGCCAGGGAGGAAATAGTGGATGCTCTGATCATCATTTTCCAATTCTTACTGGATACAGGTATGGTGCCCAAGGATTGGTGGACTGTTAATGTTGTACTTTTGTTTAAAAAGGGAGCGAAGGATAGACCGAATACTTAGCGGCCAGTCGGTCTAAACTCGGTAGTGGGCAAATTATTGGAATCAATTCTGACAGACAGGATAAACTGTCATTTAGAAGCATTAATCAAGGATAGTCAGCATGGATTTGTTAAGGAAAGATCGTGTCTGACTAACTTGATTACATTTTTTGAAGAAGTAACAAGGAGGATTGATGAGGGTAGTGCAGTTGATGTGGTCTACATGGATTTTATCAAGGCTTTTGACAAGGTCCCACATGGCAGACTGGTTAAAAAAAATAAAAGCCCATGGGATCCAGGGAACTGTAGCAAGCTGGATACAAAATTGGCTCAGTGGCAGGAAACAAAGGGGAATTGTTGACGGGTGTTTTTGTGACTGGAGGGCTGTTTCCAGTGGGGTTGCGCAGGGCTCAGTGCCAGGTCCCCTGCTTTTTGCAGTATATAGTAACAATTTGGATGTAAATGTAGGGAACATGATCAAGAGGTTTGCAGATGACACAAAAATTGGCCATGTGGTTGATAACGAGGAGGTTAGCAATAGACAGCAGGAAGATATCAATGGACTGGTCAGGTAGGCAGAAACGTGGCAAATGGAATTCAACTTGGAGAAGTGTGAGATGATGCATTTGGGGAGGTCAAACAAGGCAAAGCAATACACAATTAATGGGAGAATACTGAGAGGTGTAGAGGAAGTGAGGGACCTTGGAGTGAATATCCATAGATTCCTGAAGGTAGCAGGACAGGTCGATAAGGTGGTTAAGAAGGCATATGGAATCCTTTCCTTTATTAGCTGAGGTATAGAATATAAGAGAAGGGAGGTTATGCTGGAACTACATAAATCATTAGTTAGGCCACAACTTGAGTACTGTGTGCAGTTCTGGTCACCTCATTAGGAAGGTTGTAATTGCACCAGAGAGGGTACAGAAGAGTTTTACAAGGATGTTACCAGGACTGGAAAAATGCAGCTAAGAGGAAAGATTGGATAGGCTGGGTTGTTCACCTTGGAACTGGGGAGGCTAGGAGGAGATTTGATTGAGATGTCCAAAACTTTGAGGGGCCTGGATAGAGTGGATGGGAAGGGCCTATTTACCTTAGCAGAGAGGTCAGTGACTCAGGGGAACAGATTTAAAGCGATTGGTGGAAAGATTAGATGGGAGATGAGGAAAAGTTTTTTTCACCCAGAGGGTGGTGGTGGTCTGGAACTAACTGCCTGAAAAGGTAGTAGAGGCAGAAACTCTCAACTTATTTAAAAGGTGTCTGGACATGCACTTCAAGTGCCATAACCTGCAGGGCTATGGAGCAAATGCTGGAAAGTGGGATTAGGCTGGGTGGCTCGTTTTTCGGCCTGCGCAGACACAATGGACCAAGTGGCCTCTTTCCGTGCTATAAACTTTCTATGATTCTATGACATTGATAGATTTTTGTTTAGCTAGGGTATTAAGGATACGGAACCAAGGTGGGCAAATGGAGTTAAGACAAGCTACAATCTAATTGAATGGCAGAACAGACTCATAGAATTGAATGGCCTACTTATGTTTATATATTTTCACTCCATTACTTTTGGGATATAGAGAAATTTCAGAGTTTTGTTTTCCTGGAAATTTTCCTTGGTGTTACTTACCTTCCTCAGAATGTTAAATAAATACAGATTATACATGGTCCATTGGAAGACAGCCTGAATAGATAGTTCTCATTCTGTGCTTGACTCTGTTCTTACTACCTAATCAGTGTCTTGTTGTGAAAGCTCATTTGTTGTTGTTACCATACACATGAGTGAAATGTTTAGAATGTTTTCAATTTCAACTCGGTTCCAGAATGAATGGCCGAAAATGGTCTGAGGTACAAATTTTTATGTACAGTTCATGTGATTCATGAACAATCCTGAAGAAAACTCCAATCTCTTTGCAGAGCAGTTGTGTGCTTATCAAAATGCAGCTGTACAGAAATGGTATTACTTATTCAAATTAAATTCCAGATTGTAAATGGTTTTCTGAGCTGCAGCCACACTGTGATACAGGCAGTCATATTTCAGTATGAGATCGTATTTAAATTCACAAAACCCTGGTCTGTGGATCCCATATCTACTGCTCTGCAATTCCTGCTGTTTGTTAATCATGCAAACAGATACGTCACTCCATCTTCCAAATTATGTACTGTTCCCTTCCTCCATCTCTGCTTCTACAAAAACATTTTTAACCCTATGAGATCTGTAGGTAACATTTTGGAAACTCTGACAATTTATATTTTCACAGTGTTCTGGTTATTATTTTTAAGAATCCAATGAATTAAGTTGGCAGATTGGGTCCCAGTAAGTGCATAGAAAGCGGGCTCACATTCTCCAACATCCCCACAGCTCGACTGGGAGAGGATGGGCCAAAGCCAAGCTTAGATGTGTCCCATCACAGAAAAGGAGACATCAACAGCTAGTTTATGCGTTTCTCTCTGGGGAATGCTCCTTTGCACTTTCTGACTGCAAAATGGGATTGGAAATCCTGGGGACAGGTTGCTCGGTTGCCCGATTGGTCAGGGAATCTGTCAGGTGCATAGCACAAGAATGAAGATGAGCCTAAACAGAGGAAGAAAAATGAAATAATCCCACGAATTGAAATTATTTTCTGCTATTCATTTTTGAATACTTATGCATATTCCACTTTTTAACTGTCACTCCAATGCAAATGAATAGCCAGTACAAAGGCGCATAGTCAGTCAGAGTACATCCAAGACCAGGATGCAAATTTATTTTTATTTGTTCTCAGGATGTGGGTGACGCTGGCAAGGCTGCATTTACTGCCCATTCCTAGTAGCTCTGAGAAGGTGGTGATGGGCTTTCTTCATGACACTGCAGTCTTTGTGATGATGGTGCTCCCACAATGACTTTAAGTAGGGAATTTCTATGATATTGTTGCAACGACGATGAAGGAACAGCAATATATGTCCACGTCAGGATGGTGTAAGACTTGGAGAAGAACTTGGGAGACAATGGTGTTCCCACAACATTATTGCTCCTGTCCCCCATGGTGATTGAGGTTCCAGGGGAGGGTGGGGTACTGTCAAAGCAACCTTGGACTATATGACCTGTAGATTGTACATACTGTAGCCGATGTGCTCCAGTGATAGGGGGAGTCAATGTTGAATCCTGTGGCAGGGCCACCACTCAAGCAAACTGCTCTGTCCTGTCTAGCTTCTTGAATGTTGTGTCTGTACCTATCTAGGTGAGTGGTGAATATTTCATCATATCCTTGATTTGAGCCTTCTAGATGATGAAGAAGCTTTAAGGGTCAGGAGGTGAGCAGAATGCCCATTCTCTGCCCTGTTCTTGCAGTCATGGTAATGATATGGTTGGTCAATTCAGCTTCTTGTCAATGATGAACCCTAAGTTGTTGATGAAGGTGGGAGTTAATGATGGCACCATAAAAGATCAAGGGAAATGACTGGCTTTTCTCTTGTTTGGGGTAGTCATTACCTGGTATGTGTGTGGCACAATTATTACCTGCCACTCATGAGCCCAAGCCTGAATAGTATCCAAGACCTGCTGCTGGCTGAAAATGGGTTGCTTTGTTATTAAAAAGAATGTGAATGGATCTGAACAGTCTCAGTCCTGCCATATACAGAGGGAACGTAATTAATGAAGCAGCTCAAGACAGTTGGACTGAGGACCATTCCCTGAGGAACTCCTGCAGTGATGGTCTGAGACATGATGACTCACCTCTGACAACCACAACCCTCTTCCTTTATGTCAGTTAAGACTCCAGTGGCCTGAGGGTATTTCCTTTGCCCTTCCACCCTCCTTCCACCCTTGACACCTGTTTTATTAGCATTCCTTGGTGCCATACTTGCTCAAATGTTGTCTTGATTTCCATGCAGCAATGCTCACCTCACCTCTGACATTCAGCTCACGTCCACGTCTGAATCAAGGCTGTGGTGTAAGCTGAGTGTTTAAGGCAGAACCTGAACTGAGTGTCAATGAGCCCATTATTGGTGAGTAGATATTGTTTAATGGTACTATTAATGACGTTTGCTATGACTTTGCTGATAATTGGAAAGAGGCTGATAGGGCAGTAACTGTTCAGGATAGATTTATTCTGTTTAGTGGATAGGACAGAACAAGCAGTCCACCTTTGATAAGATTGAATCCTAAAAGGGCCTGTGGGAGAAACATGATATCCAGTTTGTATTATAGAAGGATGCACATTGCCACATGCCCTGCGTTACTTTATCTTATAGGTAGACATTGGGTAGCGTGAGGTAACCCTAGAGCTTAAGAGGTGTGGTATCTACTCATGGGCATGAGCACTGCTGCTGACCCTGTGAGAATATCTACAGCAGCCCTGAATTTAGAACCAGCTTTTTCTTCACGTATGCATGTTGGGTCCCGAATACATCATTGATCATTTGATCAGGGTCCATGGCGAGACCCTGGAAAACGTGGACCATTTTCCATATCTCGGAAGTCTCCTCTCAATGAAGGCAGAAATAGTTGACGAAATCCACCACCGGCTTCAATGTGCCAGCTCTGCCTTTGGCCAACTGAACAAAAGAATACTCGAGGAGCAGGATCTCAAACCCGGGACTAAGGTCATGCTGAACTGGCTGCAGTGATCCGTGTGCTCCTGTATGCTTCGGAGGCTTGGACAATCTACAGAAGGCACCACAGGGTACTGGAGAAATACCACCAATGCTGTTTCTGCAAAATCCTTCTCATTCATTGGCAGGATAGGCAGTCTCATGTCAGCATCCTCTCCAAAGCCAACATTCCCAGCATCACGGTGCTAATTGCACAAAACCAGCTTCGTTGGGTGGGCTGCATCACTCACATGCCTGACACCAGGCTCCCAAAGCAACTAGTCTACGCTGAGCTTCACCGCAGAAAAAGACAGGGAGTCCCTGTCCCTTGACTACTCAAAGTGGAGAAGGTGCATTTGGGAAGGTACCGAGCACCTCATGAGATTTCGACAGGAGCACACGGAAGCCAAATCCAGGCAGTGGAAGGAGCGCACTCAAGTAACTCACCTATCCAACATTTCAAACACCACCTGCCCCATATGTGGTTGAGTCTACGATTCATACATCGGACACGTTAGTCCTGTTAGAATGCACTGAACCAGAGTAGAAGCAAATCATCCTAAGCGCTGAGGGACTGCCTAAGAAGAAGTTATCATTGAGACCTGACTGAAATTTTAACTCTACCCTAATCAGGGAAGCTGCTGCAGCTTTCCCACCAGGCCACATGGGTCAGATAAGAATCCGGCCCAGAAGAGATGCTTTTCTTTTCCTTGTGGGGCAGGAGGGGCAGGAGTGCCATGCCCTGGACTCCTCTTTTCCCACATGCAAGACCTCTATGAGATTCCTCTGGAACCCAATCCCACTAATTACCTTGTGTCAGTGAGAAGCTTCTGGGCCATGTGATTCACCTCTGCTTCCTGGCCAGAATAGGCAAAAAGTGGGCAAGTTGCATGTTAAGAGGCCTAGGAGTTAAAATAGCCTGGGCCTCATTTCTGCGGCAGTGAGTGGATTTCTATCTCACCTCGCCACCCACCCACCCAAAACCAGTGTGGACTTGAAGTCAGGAGCAAGGGAAATACAGCGATAATGCTCTGTTTAGATTCCCACTGTTTATTCCCCTTTCCCAGACATTGCTTTGCATTCAACCACATCAACAATTGCCACTCGGTAACCCGATTTCCTTATCTTGCCAAATACGTCTGCATTTCATCCACTTGGTTCATGTTATTTGAAGCATGCCTAATTCCTGCCCAGCTCAGTATCACCAGCAAACTTTATAACAGCTTTTTCTTTGAAATTGGGCTCTTTGAAAATGTGTGTGTAGGATGTTCATATGAAATTCTTTCGTTCATTAGTTCAGCAGAGGTGGTAACCACTTAAATTAATATAAAAATTTTAATAAAATAAAAGCAAAATACTGTAGATGCTGGAAATCTGAAACAAAAACAGAAAGTGCTAGAAATACTCAGCAGGTCAGGCAGCATCTGTGGAGAGAGAAGCAGAGTTCTGTTCTGATGAAAGGTCACATACCTGAAACGTTAACTCTGTTTCTCTCTCCACAGAGGCTGCCAGACCTGCTGAGTATTTCCAGCACTTTCTGTTTTTATTTATAATAATTTCACTATTTAGGATGTGTGTAAGTAATATTATTACAGGTTCCCCATGAGTGACTGTTTTTCTTTCATTCCCAATATCAAATTTTATGGTCACTTTGGCAGAAATATCATACACACACACACACTCACTCACTCACTCACTCACTCACTCTCTCTCTATCTCAAGTTTGTCAACTTCTACAAAATTAGGACAAATAATCATTATTCATCATGAAGAAAAATATGACCAGCCCTAATTGGTTTATTTCCCAGAATGGTACTTATCAGATAAGCATACACGGCTACAGGCCAAGTGCTGGAAAATGGGATTAGAATAGATAGGTGCTTGATGGCTGGCACGGACACGATGGGCCGAAGGGCCTGTTTCAGTGCTGTATAACTCTATGACTCTATATTTGAGCCATCTCCAATGCAGTATCATCCTATAGAAGTTTCACCAGTTGTTTACATATGTTTACATAACCTGTTCCAATTTATAATCAAAAACCTTTGTGATGCATCCTGCTACTTGATAAATTTAGGTAAAAACAGTTTTCATTTATATAGAGCCTTTAATATAGTAAAATGTCCCAAGGTGCTTCACAGGAATGTTATCAAACAAAATTTGACTCTGAGCCATATAAGGAAATTTTAGGACAAGTGACCAAAACCTTAGTTAAAGTGGTAGAATTTAAGGAGTGTCTAAAAGGAAGAGAGTGAGGTGGAAAGGTTTAGGGAGGGAATTCCAGAGCTTAGGGCCTAGGCAGATGAAGGCATTGCCACCAATGGTGGAGAAATAAAATCAGGGATGCTCATGATGCTAGGTTTGGAGGAGGGCTGCAGGGCTGGAGGTGCAAGACCAACAACAGCTTGATATTCTCATGCAAACATAGGGGTGAATTTTACACCCCCACAAAGAGCAGGAAGGTGGTGGGGGTTGCATAAAATGGAGCGGGGGGCTGGGGGGGCCCTTCCTGACCTGCTCCCACCTCTGCCACCACTTTACGTAGGGTGGCGGCGGCAAAAAAAGGCCTGCCCTCCCCAGGCAAATCAAAGCCCTCAAGTAGTCAGTTAACAGCCCTTTAAGGGCCTCCGACCACCGCTACGGGGATTTTACCCTTGGTTGGTCGGGTGGCCTGAGCCCGGGAGAAGCCAGCTGACAAAAATTGGTGGCTTGCTGATGGCCTAGGGTTGGGGGAGGGGTCCTCATGATCAGGCACCCTGTGCCCGACAGAGGACCCCCCCCCCCGATGCCCCAACACCCAGCATGGCCCCCCCATTTCCCCAATCGACCACCCTTGCCTTGCCGGGGCCCAACCGAATACCCCCGGCGAGGCCCCAAAAACTTACCAGTTCTCCGGGGCTCGCCGACATCTTCTGTCTTCAGCTGGGTTGCTGTCCCAGCAATGGCCACTGCTCCCAGTGGCGCTGCTGGGACTAAGAGCTGCCGGCCCGCTGATTGGCTGGCAGCTCCATTAGGCAGGACTTCCTACCTCAATGAGGTGGAAGTTCAGCCTCAGACCAATGAAAGGCCTGGGGACGACAAAATGCAATCCCGATCCCCAGGCCAGGCGGACACAAGTTCGCCACTGACTTTTCAGTCGGTAGACGGCTCCTATCCGCTGAGGGTAAAATTCAGCCCATAATCAGTATTTGATCACCGTTATCACAAATGGTTATTTTTAACATCAAGATTTAGAGAAAAGAGGTTTTTTGATTCATTGGATGTGCGCAGTACTGCAAAGTCTGCATTTACTGCCCAGCCCTAATTGCCCTTTGAGAAGATGGTGGTGAACTATCTTATTGACAACTGAGTGACTGACGAGGCCATTTCAGAGGACAGTGAAGAGTCTGTGCATCTGGAGTTATATATGGGCTAGACCAGGTCAGGACAGCTGATGAGTTTTTATAACAATCCCCGAGTTACATGGCTACCACTATTAATAATAGCTTTTTAAAAAAATTCCAATTTATTTAATTTTCCTGTGACGGGGGGTGGGGGGGTGGGGGGGATGGTGGGGGGGATTTGAATTCATTACCAGTTCATTAGTCCAAGTCCCTAAATTGTTCGTCTCACAATGTAGCCACTATGCTACCGTTAATGAAAAAAGAAAGTGCTGGAAATACTCAACGGGTCTGGCAGCATCTGTGAGAGAGAAACAGATGAAAGGTCTGTTCTGATGAAAAGTCACAGACCTGAAATGTTAACTCAGTTTCTATCTCCACAGATGCTGCCAGATCTGCTGAGTATTTCCAGCACTTTCTGTTTTTATTTTAGATTTCGAGCATCTGCAGTATTTTGCTTTTATATCATTATGCTACCATTCCTGTTTAGGAAAGGAGGTGGGGAAAGATCAAGATGGAATGAATGAAAAGGAAAGGACAAATGCCCACACTTGTTAATTATTACCATCGTTTCCATTTCCAATGCTTTCATTGCCCTGTTTGTCATTTCTAATGATATAACCAGAGCTTTAAATTTGAAATGGATACAGAATAACCTTTCAAATAGGTTTGTCTTGTTAGGAAGTAAGCATGACTTGTGTCATCCATTTTTATACTTGTCAACCTTTGTCTGTAATTACAGCTGACAGGGCTGTCTAGTTTGGGATTAGAAAAAGTCTCCTATATTATCAACTAAAGGGCAACCTAAAGAAATTATGTTGAAAGGCACCTTCCACAAAACAAAGCAAGAGCATCGCGAATACAAATTAAATTAATTGAAAAGTCAAGGTTGATTGCTGATTGCTCCTGCTGGATGTATTCATATGAATATAGTGCACACAACAGGCAGGAGTTGGAAGCTGACCATGAACAGAGAACTTCCAGGAAACATCATTGTCAGGAGTGTATTGAAATATCTGTCTTTATTAATTTTTGATATCTGGCAATATTTTAACATGGATTTGTTTCAATGTTATTGCACCATTATTGAGAGTTTTTTTTTCATTTCAAAGCCCTTTCAATTCCAATTATATTAAAGCAGGAAATTGAACATTTATAAATTCAGTAGCTAGAGGCTAATTTGCTGCACTATCATTTAGTCCCGTTCACTAATATTGGCAATATTATACTCATCCTCATTAATTTCACCTAGCTGGTATATAATCATGATCTGCTACTTCCAGCACTGTTCTGAAATGATGTTGGTATAGCTGAGGCACTAGAGTGGTACAATCCTAGCATAGGTGTTAACTAATACTCCTTTTGTAGAACTCAGGGCCCGTGCCCAATTTGCAGCCTGTGTGATTTTCCATCCATGCGTAACTTGGTTTCTCTGAGTCTAACTCCAGCCCATACTGATGCATGTCTCCTCTCTTTCCTGGCTTTGTCTTTTCTGAAATTAGCTTGGTTTATCCCCAAACCAGTATCTCAAAGGCATGGCTCTAAAGCACAGAACTATTCACAATCTGTCACTAATTGTCAGGGGACGAGAATTGCAGCCATTCTGTCCTCTCCTGTCGTAACTCCAATGCGAGACCTGTGCCAATTATGCTGGGACCGGGTATGCCAGGTTCCAATTTTCCCTGGCTGCTTCTGCAGTGCCTTGTAAGGACAGGAGCCTCTGCCTACCTCAAGCAAGGCCAGCAGCATTGGAGAGGCTGGGCGCAGAGACACCCAGGGTAGGAGATCCTATGTTCCCTGGCTTGGTGGGTCATCAGTGGGCTAGTACTTTTAGAGAAAAGAGGTGTACCGGTCTAATGATCAGTGGAACTAGACTGGAACTGGAAACCCTGAGGGTCCATTCCCCCTAAACCACTTAAAGATTATAAAAGGTGCAAGTTTTAGTCAATCCCCACCTCCTGACAAAGCTGGATGATTATTTGCTTCTGCTACTCTTCCGAATTGTTTACCTTTCTGATAAGATTACTAGTATTTCCAAGCAAACAGATGCCTGAGTTGCACCCCTAGAAGCAGGGGCACCCACCCATCATATTTACATCATATGACTATCCCACTGCTGCACAAACTTTATTGTGGTCAGTTCCAGGTCTCATACTTGGGCGCTTCCCAACGCTTCCCAGCACCTGTGTGTTCAGGCTACAGATTTTCAGCCCCCACAATCTCACTAAGAAAGGGTAGAAGAATAAGTAATGTCGGGAATGGAGAATTTGGACAAGGTGATGCTCTTTAAATTGGATTTAATTAATGGAAAATGGGTATTTCCAGCCATAGCAGGTCAGAAGCTCAATTATTTATTGTCATCCCAAACTCAGAAAAGCACCCTCCACTACACCAGTTTGACATCTCCATTTTCCACACCAGTTATCCTAATAACTTCTTGAAACAGTTAGCCAATTGAACTCATATAAATGCAGCTATGGGTGGCTGTGTGACTATGGACTGAGTGGAAACTGCAACATACTGAGTTTATACTGTCAGAGTTTTACCACATTGGGCTGATATTACCCAGCTTCTACATGTTTGTAGGCCAAATCTTATCTAAACTAACCGATCTCCTGTGATATTTTTCACGATGAGTTAGAGGATGCACTGCTACATCCAATGCAATGTCTAAGATATTAAAGGGCTAGAATTCCTTTGGAGCCTCTCCAATCCGAATGGCGGATTGGAGGCTAGAGTTGCAAAGACTCCTGCAATTTGGAGCCTCTTCTGCAGTAATAGCCTTGTTTGGACCAGATAAAGCTTCCACTCTTACAAGGCCAGAGGGAAAACCTGGATCAAGATCAGGGACTGATGGTTCCAGATATTAACCTAATATGTGACTCTTATAGCAATGTCACTGGAGATGTGCTGGTTGCACACTGGAAAGTCCATGGATTTTCACCCCTACAGCCACTCCAAAATAGTTATATATAATACAGATAATGTACTAATAAATTGCCAGTGGCATAGTCCTTGACCAGTTGATGCATGCACTTTCTAATAAAGAAGTTTGCAGACTTCTGAAATTTACTCCATAGGCCCATCCAGTGGCCAGAGCCTGCAACTTAATTACAAAATTGACTGAGAAATACTCACATAGTAATTTACAAACTAAATGCTGACAGAAAAGATTGACCAACAATCACGACAACAGGACGTAAAATTTATGCACAGGAAATGCATGCCCTACAAAGTATTTACAATAATATATTGGGTATCTCTAGTATATTAAAATTCTTTGAGGCCTGATTGCTGTGACTATTTTCTGCTGTCATGATTTAGCCACACTTTTGTTACATTTAGTAAGGTGATGCTCAAAGGTAACACCTGGACGCAACACTTGCTTCTATTACTATTAATAGATAGCACTGTAGAGCGTGCCATTCAATTCACTTACCAGTGATGACACTGCTATCATTGTAACATCCCACCTCCCAGCTGCCTTCACTAGTAGCCCTCCGCCAGTTTCCTCAGTCCATCAAGTTGAAAGTATTTTTAACACTATATGCTAAGGTAAAAATGAGGATTTTCTCCATTGTTGGCAACCTAAAAATAAACGGATAAATAGTCCTGCTGCCATTGCAGCTGCTGGTTGCTTGCTCCAATTTCCCATCTCCTTTATATTGATGCTTGCCCAGATTTATACAGTTAGCCTTTAAAAAAGATTTACTCCTTTAAACGTTTTCTTATATTGCCAGTCTTTTAAAACCAAGATTTGACTCATTTCACAAAGCTAAGAATAAATAAATAAGTAGCAGTATTTCAAAATGAGGATCCCTTTCCCACTCCCCCAACCTAAAACAAAAGCAATAGCTGCTACCATTTCTGCTCTCTCTGAATTTAAATTCCTTTTCCTCTTTATAATTGATGCTCGCCCAGATTTACATTGCCAGCAGAATTAAAAATAAATAAATAAACAGCTGCTATCGCTGTACTTCCTGGCGGAGGACCCAATGTGGAGTCGATCTGGCTTTTGATTTCTTCTGCTCCACTTTCCTCGAAATCTGTACTGGCAGCCTTAGTGATTAAAACTTATGCAGGTAGCATGCAGGTGTGATAGATCCTGTCACCAATGTGCCATCCAAGTTTTCTTTCTTGCACTGTGCAGTACATTCAAGATTGCTGTGCAGCAGGGGATGCACCCCTCTTAAAAGGAATTCCATGATAATATGACAATATGAAAGGCACAATTCAGCATAGCAGCGCCTCATCAGACCCCTTTCCTATCCTGAGTGGCGTGAAACAGGGCTGTGTTCTCGCACCCACACTCTTTGGGATTTTCTTCTCCCTGCTGCTCTCACACGTGTTCAAGTCTTCAGAAGAAGGAATTTTCCTCCACACAAGATCAGGTGGCAGGTTGTTCAACCTTGCCCGCTGAAGAGCGAAGACAAAAGTATGGAAAGTCCTCATCAGGGAACTCCTCTTTGCTGACGATGCTGCTTTAACATCTCACACTGAAGAGTGTCTGCAGAGTCTCATCGACAGGATTGCGGCTACCTGCAACGCATTTGGCCTAACCATCAGCCTCAAGAAAACTAACATCATAGGACAGGACGTCAGAAATGTTCCATCCATCAATATCGACGACCTCGCTCTGGAAGTGGTTCAAGAGTTCACCTACCTAGGCTCAACTATCACCAGTAACCTGTCTCTAGATGCAGAAACCAACAAGTGCATGGGAAAGGCTTCCACTGCTATGTCCAAACTGGCCAAGAGAGTGTGGGAAAATGGCGCCCTGACATGGAACACAAAAGTCAGAGTGTATCAAGCCTGTGTCCTCAGTACCTTGCTCTACGGCAGCGAAGCCTGGACAAGGTATGTCAGCCAAGAGCGACGTCTCAATTCATTCCATCTTTGCTGCCACCGGAGAATCCTTGGCATCAGGTGGCAGGACCGTATCTCCAACGCAGAAGTCCTCGAGGCAGCCAACATCCCCAGCTTATACACACTACTGAGTCAGCGGCGCTTGAGATGGCTTGGCCATGTGAGCCACATGGAAGATGGCAGGATCCCCAAGGACACATTGTACAGCGAGCTCGCCACTGGTATCACACCTACCAGCCGTCCATGTCTCTGCTTTAAAGACATCTGCAAACGCGACATGAAGTCCTGTAACATTGATCATAAGTCATGGGATTCAGTTGCCAGCGATCGCCAGAGCTGGCGGGCAGCCATAAAGATGGGGCTAAAGTGTGGCGAGTCGAAGAGACTTAGCAGTTGGCAGGAAAAAAGACAGAAGCGCAAGGGGAGAGCCAACTGTGTAACAACCCCGACAACCAATTTTTTCTGCAGCACCTGTGGAAGAGTCTGTCACTCTAGTATTGGCCTTTATAGCCACTCCAGGCGCTGCTCCACAAACCACTGACCGCCTCCAGGTGCTTGTCTCTTGTGTCAAGGAGGCTGAAGAAGAAGGTCTTGCATGACCTGCTTTGTTGCACTACTCAGTAAGTTCTGGAATGCTGGGCAGTCGTGCACCCATACAGCTTAGAGGGAACATTGGCTATCACATTTGTTTCCTCCAGCGCCTTACCCAGCACTCTTTATTTAAGACACCCAACTGTGAGAAGGCAGCCTAGTCTCTGTCTCACTGTGAGCAATGCCATGGAGGATCTGCAAATAATATTACTAAAACTGTTCCAGTACAGCTACAACACTGGCATCTACCCGACAATGTGGAAAATTGCCCAGGTATGTACCATACACAAAAAGCAGGACAAATCCATTCCGGCCAATTACCGCCCCATCAGTCTACTCTCAATCAGCAGCAAAGTGATGGAAGCAGCCATGGACAGTGCTATCAAGCAGCACATACTCAGCAATAACCTGCTCATCAATGCTCAGTTTGAGTCCGACAGGATCACTCGGCTCCAGCCCTCCAAACACAGACAAAAGAGCTGAATTCAAGAGATGAGGTGAGAGCGACTACCCTTGACTTCAATGCAACATTTCACCGAGTTGGCAACAAGGAGCCCTAGCAAAATTGAAGTCAATGGGAATCGGGGGAAAACTCTCCACTGGTTAGTGTCAAACCTAGCACAAAGGACAATGGGTGTGACTATTTGGAGGTCAATCATCTCAGCCCCAGGAGATTTCTGCAGAAGTTCCTCAGGGTAGTGTCCAGGCCCCAACCATCTTCAGCTGTTTCATCTATGACCTTCCTTCAATCATAAGGTCAGAAATGAGGATGTTCGCTGATTACGCAGCATTCAGTACCATTCATAACTCCTCAGTTACTGAAGCAGTCCATGCCTGCATGCATCAAGACCTGGACAACATTTAGGCTTGAGTGAGGCAAGTAAGATTCGAGCCATACAAGTGGCAGGAAATGAAGATCATCAACAAGAGAGAATCCAACCATCTCCCTTTGACATTCAATGGCATTACCATTGCTGAATCCCCACCATTAACATCCTGGAGGTTAGCATTGATGAGAAACTGAACTGGACCAGTGGCAAGTCAGAGGCTGGGAATTCTGCTGTTAGTAACTCAACTCCTGACTCCCCAAAGCTAATCCACCATCTAAAGGCACAAGTCAGCAGTGTAATACTCTTTACTTGCCTAGATGGGTGCAGCTGCAACATCACTCAAGGAGTTCAACACCATCCAGGACAAAGCAGCCCGCTTGATCGGCACCCCAACCACCATCTTCGATATTCACTTCCTCCACCACTGGCACACAGTGACAGCAGTGTGTACCATATACAAGATGCAATTCCACTGCTCACCAAGCCTCCTTCGATAGCACCTTCCAAACCCGCGACCTCTACCGCCTAGAAGGACAAGGACGGCAGATGCATGGGAACACCACCACCTGCCAGCTCCCCTCCAAGTCACACACCATCCTGACTTGGAACTATATGGCTGTTCCTTCACTGTCACTGCATCAAAATCCTGGAATGCCTTTCCTAACAGTACTGGTAGTGTACCTACACTACACTGACTGCAGCAGTTAAAGAAGTCGGCTCACCACCACCTTCTCAAGGGCAATTGGAGATGGACAACAAATGCTGGCCTTGTCAGTGATGCTCACATACCATGAACAAATAAAAAAATGTTTGTGTGCCTGTGCAGTCCACTACACTTCAGATGTCCTTTGCACTTCATACATCATTACTATCAAATGCAGTCATTTGAAATCTACAAAAAACAAAGAGCACAAAATATCAGACCCACTGTCAGGAGTACTGCCTCGAAAAGAAGGCAGGACTACGATATGCCTGGTCTGGAATTTCCCACTTGGCATGGTGATGAATGGGACCGGAGGCTCCCTGAACAGCAAGTTGCAATTTCCCTGGCCCATATGGGGCCTTCCTAATGGGCCTCTCACATACTGGGTTCTCCATGGAGGGGATCCTGGTTACTTGAGTTTCCAGTGGTGTGGGACAGACAGGTATGTAATATACAAATGAGGTTCTCCTCCCCCCGCCACTGCCCCCTCCCGCCCACTGACCCTGCAAACTCCAGTGAGGTCAGCTGGCTGGTGCGACCCTGACATTACTGCTCCGATTGTATCCCATGTATTTTCATCTCCAAATAAATCAACACTAATTCTGGGAAAAACAAAATATGCAACATTTTTGTCAAAATGGTTCTAAGCATGTCCAGGAAAAAAGTTTCCACACAAAGCATTGTGAGAGTGCAGAATGCACTGCCACAGAAGACCATTGATGCAATATTACTTACTTATTTGGGAAGTAAAAGCTGTGAGACATGGAAAAATATGAGAACTGGGCATTAAAAGATAGAGCTGCCTTGGCTCGTAAAATGGAGGGCAGGGCTCGATGGGCTAAAAAGCTTACTCACTAAAACTGGTTCCACTTTGACCTCACTTCTCAACCTGCCTCATTGATGCTCCTGCAGGTTCGTTTCCATTTACAGCGAATTATCAATGTCTGCTATGCTAATCGAAGACTCACTAATGAATTAAGATTAATAGTATTTTTTTAAGTTTTGAAGTGAATTAGCCTCAATGGAATTTTCCATTCTGTCTCGTGTGAATTGCAACTTTTTTAATCTTCGTATGAAATTAATTTGGCAACTGCCAACGTGCAATGAATTTGAATATATTTAGATAACTTGAAGAGGATAAATGTATTCCTAAATTGTTCAAACTGGCTAAAAGCTCCTTCTGTATATAATTATATTAATTTGTAAAATTTCCCTTCATCTTTGTGATAGGCAGCAGATCTGCCTTGCATTTTTGAGTAAGTATTGGTCTGCAGGGAGTTCCTGAAGTCTCTGAAATAAATGAAAACTGTTTTTGTATTAAAGTTACAGAAATATGAGTGTTAATTACAGGAGGAAACTATTCACTATGACATTACAAAAAGCAATAGCAGAGGAGTGAGAACGACAGTTGAAGCTTTTCAGTATCTCTATGATTAATTTGAGCTGCAATTGTCATCTTACGGAATCTAGATAATTTCGGATGTTAAATGGAAGTTAATTCTAATACCCCATTTGCCCCATGACTTTGTTACAATCTTTGAAATTTTTTGTTTTTTGTTATTCATTCATGGGATGTGGGCGACGCTGGCCAGGCCAGCATTTATTGCCGATCTCTAATTGCATTTGAGAAGGTGGTGGTGAGCTGCCTTTTTGAACCGCTGCAGTCCATGTGAGGTAGGTGCACCCACAGTGCTGTTAGGAAGGGAGTTCAGGATTTTGACCCAGCGACAGTGAAGGAACGGCGATATAGTTCCAAGTCAGGATGGTGTGTGACTTGGAGGGGAACTTGCAGGTGGTGGTGTTCCCATGCATTTGCTGCCCTTGTCCTTCTAGTTGGTAGAGGTTGTGGGTTTGGAAGGTGCTGTCTAAGGAGCCTTGGTGCGTTGCTAGCAGTGCATCTTGTAGATGGTACACACTGCTGCCACTGTGCGTCAGTGATGGAGGAAATGAAGGTTTGTGGATGGTGTGCCAATCAAGCGGGCGGATTTGTCCTGAATGGTGTCGAGCTTCTTGAGTGTTGTTGGAGCTGCACCCATCCAGGCATGTATTCCATCACACTCCTAAACCATAGGATTAGATATAGATTGTTCTAGTAAAGAACCAACACAGACTCAGTGGGCAGGTGGCCTCCTTCTGTATTGTAGACTTTTGTAGTTCTATTCCAAATCGTCAATTGATCAAAGGAAAGCTTTTCATCCTAGGTGCAAAAATTCAAATGTCCTACTCCTTAGTGCACTCTTGGAGCGCTTAATGCAAAATAGCCCACGCCCAGCTTTTTTTTAATTCATTACAGTTAATCAACGCTAAACTCCTGTTTTGTGATATCTGCTCCCAAGGAGTTGAGCATGAGGATTTTTACCTCCTAATTTCAAAACACAGAGGAACTAAGAGCACACATTATTGCTTGCCAATTGAAGATACACCCTGATTGGATGGAGTGATTGCACTTGTGCTTCAAGCTTGGATATAAGCAGCAAAATAGCAGCTATACGTGACACAGTTTCAAATAGTGTTTCTTTAATAATCCTGTAAGCAGAATTTGCTTCTGCTAATGGTTCTGGGGGGTACTATGAATTGCACTAGAAAGAGTAGACAGCCTAATGTCACGTTAATAGACAGAATGATAAACCCTGACTCCTGCTAATGCAATAATGGAGAAGTGAGAGTGTGCAGCTCTCTGACTAATTTATTTAATTCTGTGTGAGCAGCCCTAGTTCATCCCATATACAATATTGGAGAAGAGGCAGCCTTTATATGTGAAAGGTAGGAAAATCAAACTATCTAAGAACTGCAGCAGCAGACTCAAAGATGGAGCATTGCTTTTTGTAAAGAATAAATAACCATTGATATTCCATCATACTGAATCAGGCAGTAATCACAGCTCTGGATCCTTGGAGTAGAAATTGCTTTTAGCACATTTTCATGTGTTGAATGTCCATTATGCACATAGCATGCACCCAATCAAATGGTCTAATTTTGCCAAACTTAGATAAAATATTAAGGAGCATCAATTTTGTGCATTGCTGTGCCATTGAAAGGCAGCTTGCACCACTTAAAGGGGAAATGCACTTTGTCTGCAGGCAATTGTCACTGAAGATTGTAGACAATGGCAAGCATAGCAGTAGCTGCAAGACTTCCCAGTATCTTCTAACACTGCTTTGGAGGTTTTATTAGACGAGATTGGTAGGAGGAGGGACATCATCTGTGCGCCAGGGGGCAGGAAGATATGCAGGCAAGTTTCCCAGCATAAGTGAGCAACAATGGCAGAGTACGTTGGTTTCAGAAGTATCGCTCCCAGGATATGGCTGCAATGCAACAATAAGTTCAATGACCACACATGGATAACTAAGGTAAACTTCCTAGCTCATTACTCTTATTTCCCTGTCTAGCTTTACACTACCTGTTGCTGCAACACTCACAGCCCTTCCCTCCCTGATTACCAGCACACTCCACCTCCTTTTGCAGCATTCTGCACCTGCTACTCACTTCACTGTTACTTGCTTCACCTCCTCACACCTCTGCCATCTTTCACATACCAGCACCACTGTTCCACCTGAAATAACTCACTACTTTAGTGCTAACAAACCTCCTTCTCTCTCGCGGGACCAGTTCACACACAACAACAGGGGGCAGGCAACCATGCTTCATCCATATGGTGGGTGTCAAGACTGGGTGAAATGGAAGGAGGGAGTGTTGCTGCTCTGGGAAGGGGTGGTTCAGAAGAATGTCTCCTCAATATTTTGATGGCTCACAGGTTGATCTGGCAAACTCCTTCATCCTCTGGTGTGCTGCTTGATTGACTCCTGCAAGCACTGCTAAGTGAATTTTATCCCTCTAAAAATGAATTAGCAAAAATTATGAGTACTGATTTTTACTTATTAAAACTTTATTAGGTTTTCAAATTACTATTACTACTTTCCTGATCTTTCATTGCAATTTTCTGGCCCTCAGCCTGTGATTACAAGTTTGCTGGTTAGTTTCATGTCAATCAATTCAAAGGAAACCACTTCTGTTGACAAGCCGCTTATGTTGGCAAAATTGGAATGTTCCCCGAAAAGTTAACCTAAATAGGTACGTCTGTATTACCTGTATGAATATTTCTAGGTGGTATTGTAATGTGCTAACAATGCCATTGGCTTAAACATATATGGCTAGCGGTTTTAATGGCCAGGTTCATCAAAATTCCTGAGTATGCTGGACCTTTAAGGATTAACCCTTAGAATGCTGAAGCTGATTTTATATCAAAACCATATATCTCTCAAACAAAAAATCCCTTCTAGACCAAAGGACCAAAAAGACTAAAATGTGACACGCAAATAAACTGCCATTTCAATTATCTTAACTATAACTCTTCCATATTGTGTTATCTGAATCCAGTAATGTAAACTGCAGAAATAAATGGTATGGGAGGTTTGATCAAATTTAAAAGCTGAACTTGCTGAGGAATGCTGCAAAGAAAAATATACTTGTTAATGCTGTACCTTCTAGGAAGAACTGATGTAGTCAAGGGTTGGATGTGCCAAATCATCTAATTAAATATCAGGTTTGAGCATTAGATTGGGATTTAATCAATCTATGCACCACAAGCTAGTTATAATTATCTATTTTTAATGGCAATTTGGGATTTCTTAACAGTACGAATAATTAAGTTTATGAAGGGAAAAATTGTCATAATATATAACATGCATAATCAAAGATTAAGCAAAATGAGTAATGGTAATTAAATGTTTATAAATATGTATATATAAGATGTAATGGCAATAAGGAATGTGCACAAGTGTGAATTGTATATAGTATGTTATGGTAATGGTGAACATTTATAAATGCTCATTATACATGTCATGCAATGTTATGGGGAATGCTATATATGTGGATTATGTGTAGTATGTCATTATAATGGGGTATGTATAAGTCTGGATTATGTATAAAAGGGTTATTTTGTGAGATAAGGCTTCACTAGGTGGAAATGCATACTAGTGATCGTGTGATAACAGTATGGGAACAATTCTATGACCCCCTCACCTTTTTAGCAAGTCTTAACATTGGGAGCAGAGGCATGCAACATTGCCCTACTATATAATGAGAATGGGGTAAGGTCTGAATGAGGATTATACTCCAAGGGCTGTATTGCATTGCCAGTTGTCCAGTGTGCCGAAGTGCAACAGGTGCTCACTCCCCATATTGGGTGCAGAGGCCTGAGGTTATAATACCCTCAGGACATGTGAAGCTCTGTATCCCAGCCCCAACAACTTGGAGGCCAGAAGAAATTGCCCTCTTCAAACTCATGCCTCCAACCTCTTTAGTCTGAGCATCTATAGCAGGACAGACTGCATTATGACCTTGTAGTGAGGGTCTTTGTGACAGATCAGTCTGGAACTATTACAAGCACCAAGGCTAACCCAGGCACTACAAAGCATTCTGTTGGCATACCTGCAAATAACCTTCCATCACTGTACAATGATGGACATCATCACCAGTCCCAATGCACAAGGTGATGGTCCTCAAAATTCATTCATTGAAATGCATTATTTTACCACGCTCTTCAGTCAAGAGCAATGTCTCCTAGCTGTTGTGTCAACACTATATTTTCACCACAGCTCCTCCTGCCTGCTATTGTCTGTGTGTTACTCTGGGCACTGCCCTCCAGCTCACTGTCTACTGGATGTCCCTGAACTGGTGCTTAGGCAGGAGTGGATAATTGATGGAGTATACAATGAACTGTTGGCAGAGTCAGAAGCAAAGGGGCCTGATCACTCTTCATCCTCCTACATTTACCTTTACTCTGTGACATGTAGGGGAAGATGAGAAGAGTTTGTTGTATACGTTACAACCAGATGAGGAAGGGGTCTCAGGCTCCCCTCTTGCCCTTCTCTGGTTTGGCCATAACAGGGTTTATCTTTTTAAACAGTGATTTCAGCTTACCACCTCACTCTAATTACAATTGCAAATGAACCAATCAGACAGGTTTTCTTGGGTTTAAACAAGAAAGATGTAAGTTTATTAACCTAATCACTCTAACCCAGTTAAAATTACTAAAATACGTGATGTGTCCATGCTAACATGCACATGAGAGGCAAACACACATACAAATAGATACAGAGGGGAAGAAAACATTGGGAGATTGAAGTAGAGTTGGCAGTAAATGGAATACAGATATTGTCCTTAGTGTCCTTGATGTAATATCCTTGATTAAAGTTCAAGTCTGGGAGTCCTCGCTGGGGCCACGTACACAATTTCAGGCTTGCCTCTCTGGTACCAGAAGGCTAAAGGTAGGTTTCAACTGTCTCCTTGGTGGTCACCTGTAAAGTTCTACATTCTTGAGGTTTCAAAAAGCTGCCACTGTGGTTTCCCTGGGACTTTGCTGGAGAGAGAGACAGAGAGAGAGATACCTTTTTCTGCCAGTCCAGTTGCAGTCTTTTGTTCACTCTGAGGCACAATTCAAAAAACCTCAGCCTTACCAGCAGTTATGTCATGTGACCATCTCTTTGTTTGAAACAGCATCTTCTAGAGGGGTCTTTGAATTTTAGAGTCTTTCAGACATACACAGTGGGGGGGTGGAGGGGGTGGAGTTTGGCTCTTACAAAGTCAAAGGGGTATCAATGTCTTTTGATTACCCTTATTGGCAAAACCAATCTCACTGATTGAATCAAGGAGAACTCCCATTGTCTCTCTATTCAGCTGTCTCTCAGTCAGTCCTTGTCTTCTCTGAATGCAAATATGCGACTATCTTTTTAGCTGTTCAATTTTGCTCTTTTACCTTTTAAAAAAAGTTATTTGTAGTGTCCAATGAAAGAAGTTCTCAAACAGTATTCCATATGATGAAATTAATATGTTTCCATTTGGCAGGTGTGATTTCCGTCACACCTCCGCACCACCCGAATGAAATGTGATAATGGGGAGCATTTCATTATAAGTTAGAAAGAAGAGAAAATACAGGAACGCGCACATGCATTGCTCCTGTTCATTCTCATCCAGTCAGTAATCTTTTAAAAATTTTCAGCCTGTCTCTTCTCTATAGTAGGAGAGCTGATTTAAAGTGCCCTTTTCCCTTGAGGTGTGTCTGAAACAGTTATGTATTGCCCAGTGGATTTAAAGTTTCTTTAGTATCAGCTGGTGATGAGCTAGGAATGGGCATCCCAATAAACATGGGATTTTTGAGGAGGTTTGGTGTTTGCACATTTCCATAATTGTCTAGGGTATCTTTGTTCCTGTTGGGATCTGCAGGTGGGGGGGGGGAATTGTTGGATTTAATTAGCTCTGGGTTTGAGCTCTGATCTTGGGAGTCTGCAGTGGGTGGATCCACTCTAAACTCACTTTCAGTGCTCTGGTGAGTCATGCAAGTGTTTCCTTTTCACCTGACTGTGGGGGAGGATTCTTCGCTAATCTCTCCTATGTCCTCTGGGACATTCCTACTTACAGGTATTTGTCCAGATTCTACTGAACTCCCCTGTGGCACTCGACGAAATGAGGCATCACCCTCACTATTTCTCTGTCCCCTTGGAGACTTCCGTTGTCCCTGCAGGTTTCTGCAAATGCAGTCAGCAGCCCGGGTAGGGTGATCCTTTTGTCTACATTTACATAGGAGGATGTGGGGTTTAATTTTTCCAACATTTCAGAGTTGGCTGACTGAACAGTAGGAGTTTTCATTTGGGAAACCTTCCGGACCTCCTTTAACCCATCCTCTTTGTCCCTTTTTCCCCTTTCCTCTCTAACTCTCTGCCAGACCAGTGCCTGTCTGTCCCCTTTTGTTCTCGGCAAGGGTCCCTTACAATTCACCAGCCCTCTGCTGGAGGGTTATCCAAACAGGAATTCGGGTTGCAGATTTCACTGCAGGCTGGGGCTTCCCCTCAACCTGGCACATGTAGCAAGTTCTACAGTACTCCACTACATCCTTGTGGTGTTTTGCCCAGTCAAACTGCTGTCTTATGTCGGCTTTGGTTTTTCATATACCGACACATTGAAATAATTTATGATTTTAACCCCTTACTGGGATTAAACCAAATCAGGACTACATCCCTATGAATCTCCTTTAATCAAGTTCAAACCAGACATATTCTCTTAGGCACTTATTTAGGTCCAAAGAATTGTACTAGCTTTTCCTCAAAGAAAGAAAACCGACAGAGAATATTACCATCTTTCAGATAGCCTATTTTTAAAAGAATAGTTATGGCAAAATCATAAATATCCCAGATATTACAAGGGTCTGGGAACTCTCTTCAATACGTACCTCTCCACTGAACGAGTCACAGAGAGGGGGTTCTTTGTAGTTGTATACAGAATGCTCCATGAGACAGTTTATTAACTTTTATAGATTTATTAAAGAATTTAACTTGCAATACACTTCTAAGTGGATAAGTATATCACAATATCAAATATTACTAAAAGATGTAACACATAATCTTATTTATAACATGGAATCCAAAAGTTTAACCTTGCTAATGTTACAACAAAATATCTTAGAATATCCAGAATATCCAAATGTAAAGTAAACTTTTTACCTTAAATTTCCCGTAGTTGAGAAGCATTGTTGAGGATTCAACACTTCTAATATTTGATTCAAAACCTCTAATTTTTATGCTGTTTCTGAAGTGTCATCTGACTTTTAGCATATAGCTGTTACCTTCCTGTGTGTGTTTATCCTGCTTTTAAAATCCATATCGTTAACTACCATCTCCACTTAACGTTTTACTGGAATTCTCTTGCTCGCTTCCCACCCTTTGTCCTTTTCAGATTTATGGGGGTGACTAGGAAAGGTTTTCCCTTGGAGAACCGACTTGTCTATTAGAGCAAACTCATCAGCCAGAAGTGCGGCTTGCCTCGCTCTATGTACTTTTTGATCCTCCACATGGGTCTTTACAGAGAGTGGGAGAGAGTTTTTAAATTCCTCAAGGAGAATTACCTCTCTCAGGTTTTCATATGTGGGCTGTACTTTAAGAGCCCTCAACCACTGGTCAAAATCCAACTGCATACTCCTTTCAAACACAAAGTATGTTTGATCAGTTTGTTTCCGGAGGGTTCGGAACTTCTGGTGGTAAGCTTCCGGTACTAGCTCATATGCCCCAAGGATAGCATTTTTAGTCAGTTCATAATTTAATGAACTTTCATCCGGCAATAGGGAATAAACCTCATTGGCTTTTCCTGTTAGCTTGCTTTGTAGCAGGAGGATCCAGCTCGCAGCCGACCATTTTAACTGCCTTGCAAGCTTTTCAAAAGTTACCAAAAATGCTCACAGGTCTCCCTCATTGAACTTTGGGATCACTTAGGAAAATTTCAAAAGCTCAGCGCTGAGATAAGTGTAGCCTGCATATTGGCCATGCTTTTACTGGGGTTACTCTGTTGCCCCCTAGTTAATTCAAGCCAGCGTAGCTCCCTTTCCACCTGTTCCTTCTGGAAGGCTCTTTCCCTCTCTCTTCTGTCTCTCTTTTTCCCTGTCTTCTAATTCAAATTTCCTCTGTTCCAATTGTATCTTTGCTAACATTACCCTTTTGGAGTCTATTTTTAACCCTACCTCTGATTCTTCCGGTTCGAGGGGAAAATGGTTGCCCACTAGTCTTAGGAGTTCCGATTTCCTAGCCTTGGCATGGAAAGTGATCCCACACTGCTCAGCCATATTTCTCAACCCTTCCCTTGATAGTGCCTTTAACTTATCCCAAGTTACTTTACCCTGGCTTGGGGAGGTGCTGGCTTCAGTCACGGGTATTCTAGAAACACAAACCACATGAAAACCTGTATTGAAGTCTTTTCTGTTTGATTGGGATCAGTTTGATTTCCCACTTCCAATTTCTTGTTTGTCTGTGGGTCCAATGTTGGACTAGAGCCTCCAAATTTCTGTTACGACCAGGTGAGAAAGGGGTCTCAGGCTTCCTCAGAGCAAAATTCAAAAAACCTCAGCCTTACCAGCAGGTATGTCATGTGACCATCTCTTTGTTTGAAACAGCAACTTCTAGAGGGGTCCTTGAACTTTAGAGTCTTTCAGACATACCCATGTGGGGGGGTGGAGTTTCGCTCTTACAAAGTCAAAGGGGTATCAATGTCTTTTGATTACCCCATTGGCAAAACCAATCTCATGTAAATGTGCAACCATCTTTTTAGCTGTGCAGTTCTGCTCTTTTTCTCTTTTAAAAAAAGTTATTTGTAGTGTCCAATTAAAGAAGTTCTCAAACAGTATTCCATGTGATGAAATTAATATGTTTCCATTTGGCAGGTGTAATTTCCATCACATGTAGCACAATTCACTTGTAATTTACAGTAGGTAGAGCAATCTGAAGATTCCACAATAAAAATAGAAAATGCTGGAAATACTCAGCAGGCCTGGCAGCATCTGTGGAGAGAGAAACAAAGTTAACATTTCAGATCCATGACCTTTCATCACAGCTCAAAGCCTTTCACATCTCTAACTTTTGAGGAAGAAAGCTGCAGACTGCAGGAAGATATCAATGGACTGCTTAGGTGAGCAGAAAAGTGGCAAATGGAATTCAGTCCAGAGAAGTTTGAGATAACGCATTTGGGGAGTACAAGCAAGGCAAAGGAATAAGCAATAAATGGTAGGATTCTGAGAAATGTAGAGGAACAGTGGGACCTTGGAATACATGTCTACAGATCCCTGAAGATAGCAGGACAGGTAGATAAGGTGATCAAGAAGGCAAATATACTTTCCTTTATTGGCCGAACCCTAGATTATAAGGGCAGGAAGGTTATGCCAGAAGTGTATCAAACACCAATTAGACTGCAGCTAGAGTACTGCATACAGTTCTGGTCGCTGCATTAGAAGGATGTGATCATACTAGGGAGGGTACAGAAGAAGAGATTGATGAGGATGGTGTTGGGAATGGAAAATTTTAGCTATGAAGAAACATTGCATAGGCTGGGGTTGTTTTCTTTGGAACAAAGGAAGCTGACGGGAGATTTAAATGAGGTGTATAAAATTGTGAGGGGACCAGATTGAGTGGATTGATAGACACATTTCTTTTAGCAGAGGGGCATAGATTTGAAGTAATTGGTAAAAGGATTATAAGGGAGTTGAGGAACACTTTTTCACCCAAAGGGTCATGGGGGTCTGGAACTCACTGCCTGAAAAGATGGTAGAGGCAGAGATTCTCATTGCATTAAAAAAATACTTGGATATGCACTTGAGGCACTGTAACCTACAGGGCTATGGAACAAGAGCTGGAAAGTGGGATTAGACTGGTTAGCTTTCTTTTAGCTGGCATTAACACGATGGCCTCCTTCTGTGCTGAAAAGCTTTCTATGTTTCCCTGTTTTCCCAGTTCTGATGAAAGGTCAGCAACCTGAAACATTAGCTCTTTCTCTCTCTCCACAGACACAGCCTGACTTGCTGAGTATTTCCAGCATTTTCTGTTTTTATTTCAGATTTCCAGTATCTACAGAAGTCTGCTTTTCTTGAAGATTCCACATTCTAGTTTGCTGACAGATAATGTAGGGTACAATCAGATGACAAGGAGAAAAAGCAGAATGTTATGCCAATCCTGCAGCTGGTAACTTCTTTACGACTTCCTCTCATTGGCTGATTCTCAGGCTGTTGCAAAGTTTTCAATTGTACATTGAAAGTTTGCTCTACTGAGCTGTAGGAATGTAAAGAAGGAGCTGGAGAGGAGAGCACAGAACAGCTGGAAGGGGAAAAGAATTGGAGAGGGCTCTCCAAAATCTCGCAGCCGACAAGCATAGAGGAGGAGGCACTGCAGAATGGTGGAGTTTTGGGCTTCTTGGATGTGGACATGAGGAGCTCCCAGCTACCTGACAACACAATTTTTAAAAATTCATTCATGGGATGTGGGCATCGCTGGCCAGGCCAGCATTTTTTGCCCATCCCTAATTGCACTTGAGAAGGTGGTGGTGAGCTGCCTTCTTGAACCGCTGCAGTCCATGTGGGTTAGGTATACCCACAGTCCTGTGAAGAAGGGATTTCCAGGATTTTGACCCAGCGACAGTGAAGGGACAGCGATATAGTTCCAAGTCAGGATGGTGTGTGACTTGGAGGGGAACTTGCAGATGGTGGTATTCCCATGCATTTGCTGTCCTTGTCCTTCTAGTTGGTAGAGATCTCGGGTTTGGAAGGTGCTGTCAAAGGAGTCTTGGTGCTTTGCTGCAATGCATCTTGTAGATGGTACACACTGCTGCCACTGTGCATCGGTGGTGGAGGGAGTGAATGTTTGTAGATGGGGTGCCAATCAAGCGGGCTGCTTTGTCCTGGATGGTGTTGAGCTTCTTGAGTGTTGTTGGAGCTGCACCCATCCAGGCAAATGGAGAATATTCCATCACACTCCTTATTTGTGCCTTGTAGATGGTGGACAGGCTTTCAGGAGTCAGGAGGTGAGTTACTCGCCGCAGGATTCCTAGCCTCTGACCTGCTCTTGTAGCCACGGTATTTATATGGCTACTCCAGTTCAGATTCTGGTCAATGGTAGCCCTTAGGAAGTTGATGGTGGGGGATTCAGCAATGGTAATGCCATTGAATGTCAAGGGGAGATGGTTAGATTCTCTCTTGTTGGAGATGGTCATTGCCTGGCACTTGTGTGGTGCAAATGTTACTTGCCACTTATCAGCCCAAGCCTGGATGTTGTCCAAGCCTTACTGCATTTCTACATGGACTGCTTCAGTATCTGAGGAGTCGCGAATGGTGCTAAACATTGTGCAATCGTCAGCGAACATCCCCACTTCTGACCTTATGATTGAAGGAAGGTCATTGATGAAGCAGCTGAAGATGGTTGGGCCTAGGACACTACCCTGTGGAACTCCTGCAGTGATGTCCTGGAGCTCAGATGATTGAGTTCCAACAACCACAACCATCTTCCTTTGCGCTAGGTATGACTCCAGCCAGCGGAGGGTTTTCCCCCTGATTTCCATTGACCTTACTTTTGCTGGGGTCTATGATGCCATACTGGATCAAATGCTGCCTTGATATCAAGGGCAGTCACTCTCACCTCACCTCTTGAGTTCAGCTCTTTTGTCCATGTTTGAACCAAGGCTGTAATGAGGTCAGGAGCTGAGTGGCCCTGGTGGAACCCAAACTGAGCGTCACTGAGCAGGTTTATTGCTAAGCAAGTGCCACTTGATGGCACTGTTGATGACACCTTCCATCACTTTACTGATGATTAAATAAAAGCCACCCGCATGTCATACAGCAGTCCTGTTGACTTGGTTTCAACAGTGAATGAAATGTAATCATCTTCAGAATGGTAACATGCAACATATTCATGCTATTTATGTCCCACAGGGCCTTCACACATGCAGCAGCAGTCAGTGCAGGTCACTGACAATAATTCCTCAGAGGAGATGAGTCCTTCTCTGGGTGCACCCTAACAGGACCCATTGCAGACCATGCACCAGCTCAGATTTACACACATTGGTGGGAGCAGTAAGGTAGGTCTCTGCACTGCTGGCTCTAACAATCTGGCCCAAAAGCCCCAGGAGACTCATATGAAAAATTAACCTTGTAACAAGGTGATAATGGGGACAAGAATAGTTAAAGAATGGGTAGTTCCACTCGCGGATGAAGGACAGAATCATATGATGGAGAGTGTGTGGGTTTAGGTGATCCAACAGAGAAATAAAGTCATAGGGAGCATGCAGTGTAAAATCACCAGGATGATGCCAGGGATGGTAATCTATAATTATGAGGTGAGACTTGAGATAGTGGAAGCTATTTCCATTGGAGCAAAGAAAGCTATGAGGTTTTTAATAGAGGTTTTTAAAATTCTGATGTTTATCATAATGAATAGGAAAAGACTTCTTTCGCTTGGCAAGTCAGTGCTGATGGGTCTTCAATTTCAAATTGTCACTACAAGAGTGAAGAAGGAGGCTAGGAAAAACATCTTTACAAAGAGGATTTTTGGAGCATGAATGCTTTAACCCAGGGTGAGGCTTGGGACCATTGTATTTTCTTCGGGCAAACTGGATAAATATTTGAATCAGAGGAACATACAGGGGTCATGGGGAGAGATTGGGGCAATGGGATTTGTTTTGGAAAGCTCTGGTAAAGAGTTAGCACAGACACAATGGACCAAATTGCCTTCATCATTGCTGTAAACCTCCATGGTTCTGTAGTTCTCCATACAGGGTTTAATTTTCCTCTAGAATATTTTAGCAGGTTAATAAATTCTGTTTGGGATCAGTGATGTGATGCTAGTACATCATTGAATGTGTTGTCATGCTGAGGTTTGTATACAAATATCACAGTGTTTCATAATATGCACACTTCGTCAATGAAATGGTACAAGACAAGGAAAAAGATAAAAGCAAATCAAGGGAGAGAGACAAAGAAAATGCTTTTCTTCTTCCTCTTCTTTCAAGATATTCCCCTCCAGATTCTCTTTGGATCCCCATCCACTACGAGACTACAACAACAACATAGATTTATGTATCACCCTTAGAAAGATGCTCCAAAATATTTCGCAGAGGCTTAATCAAAAAATAGATGCCAATCGAAATAAGGCAATATTAGGATGGGGGAAACCAAAAGCTTGCTGTGAGTTTTAAGGAGGGTGTTAAAGGAGGAGAGGGAGGTAGAAAGTCTCAGGGGTTTATGAGGGAAAATCCATGCATGGCACATTGGATGTCTGCTAATGGTGGGGCTAAGGGAGGGAGGGTTGCATAAGAGGCCACAGTCAGAGGAAGGAAGAGAGCTGGAGGATGTTTTAAGGATAGGGAGGAGAGAGGCTATGACAGGATTTAAACACAAGGATAAGAATTAAAAATTTGAGCATGAGGGACTGGAACCAATGTAGGTCAACAGGTACAAGAATGATGGTGAGCAGGACTTAATGCAAATAGGATAGGATTGAAATTTTGAATGAGCTGAAGTGTATCGAGAGTAATTGGGGTCAGCTGTGGCTTAATTGGTAGCACTCACCTATGAATCACATGTTTCCAGATTGAAGTCCCACTCTAGGGCTTGAGTGCAAAAATCAAGGTTGTCACTCTCGTGCTGTACTGAGGGAGCGCTGCACTGTTGGCTGTGCTGCCTCTGGGGTGAGATGTTAAACTGAGACCCCATTACTTGGGTGGATGTAAAGATTCCAAGGCACTATTTTGAAGAAGAGCAGGAGAGATATCCCTGGTGTCCTGGTCAATATTTATCCCTCAATCAACATCCCAAAAACAGATAATCAGGACATCATCACATTGCTGTTTGTGGGAGTTTGTTGTGTGAAAATTGGCTGCTGTGTTTCCTACATTACAACAGTAACTACACTTCAAAAAGTATTTCATTGCTGTAAAGATCTTTGAGATGTCTGGTGGTCATAAAAGGTGCAATATAAATACAAATCTTACCTTTTTAGTTGATGGAGGCTGGCCAGTGGAGCATTGGAATGGTTGAATCTGTTAGTGACAAAGGCATGAATGATGGTTTTAGCAGGTGATGGCTGAGGTAAGGCTGGAGGTGAACAATGTTACCGACATTGCAGCATGACATATTTACTGGTGGCTTGGGACAGATAAGCACCAGAGATGTGTCCCTAGTGGCATGGGTCATCTCCTATCCTCAAGAAAATTAGGTGCTCTCCCCTTGGCATCTCATGCAGGGCACAGGCATGTGCAATCCTGGCATAAGTGCCAATATCACAGCTCTTGGAAATTTGAGGCAATAAAGTGCTCCCAAGTGATGTATAGAATAGGTTAAAAGCAGCTTACACTTAGAAATTCCATTGCAGGCAAAGGTCAGGTTAGACAGAGCAACATAGAAGCAGGAGTAGGTCATTCAGCCCATTGGGCCTGCCCCACCATTCAATATGATCATGACTGATCTTTCACTTCAATGTCTTTTCCCCACACTATCCTTATATCCCCTTATGCCATTCGTATTTAGAAATCTGTCAATCTCTACTTTAAACATACTCAATGACTGAGCTTCCACAGCCCTCTGAGGTAGAGAATTCCAAAGATTCACAACCCTCTGAGAAAAGAAATTTCTCCACATCTCAGTCCAAAGTGGCTTCCCCCTTATTTTGAAATTGTGTCCCCTGGTTCTAGACTCCCCATCCAGGGGAAACATCTTACCTGCATCTACCCTGTCTATCCCTTTAAGTATTTTGTAGGTTTCAATGAGATTACCTCTCATTCTTCGAAACGCTGGAGCATACAGGCCCACTTTCCCCAATCTCTCTTCACAGGACAGTCTACCATCCCGGAAACAAGTCTGGTGAACCTCCGTTGCACTCCCTCTATGGCAACAATATCCTTCCTAAGGTAAGGGGACCAAAACTGCACGCAGTACTCTAGGTGCGGTCTAACTAAGGTTCTATACAATTGAAGCAAGACTTCACTACTCCTGTATTCAAATCCTCTTGCGATAAAGACGAACATACTGTTAGCCTTCTTAATTTCTTGCTGCACCTGCATGTTAACTTTCAGTGACTTATTGACAAGAACACTTTTGTACATCTATACTTTCTAATCTCTTACTATTTAAGAAATACTCTGCACATCTATTCCTCCTACCAAAGTGGATAACCTCACATTTTTCCACATTATATTCCATCTGCCACATTCTTGCCCACTCACTAAGTCAGTCCAAATCCCCATGAAGCCACTTTGCATCTTCCTCACAACACACATTCCCACCTTTGTGTCATCCGCGAACTTGGAAATACTACATTTGGTCGCCACACCCAAATCATTGATATATATTGTGAACAGCTGCAGCTCAAGCACTGATCCCTGCGGTACCCCACTAGTCACAGCCTGCCAACGCGAGACTGACCCATTTATTCCTACCTCAGTTTTCTGCCAGTTAACCAATCCTTAATCCATGTCAGTATATTACCTCCTATCCCATGTGCTTTAATTGTGCTAACCACGCCTGTGGGGAACTTTATCAAAAGCCTTCTGAAAGGCATAGTGGCACAGTGGTTAGCACCGCAGCCTCGCAGCTCCAGTGACCCGGTTCGATTCTGTGCGGAGTTTGTAAGTTCTCCCTGTGACTGCATGGGTTTTCACCAGGTGCTGTTTCCTCCCACAGCCAAAGACTTGCGGGTTGATAGGTAAATTGGCCATTATAAATTGCCCCCAGTATAGGTGGGGATGTGGTAGGGATATGGGATTAATTCTGTTAGTAACATCCTCAAAAAACTCCAATAGGTTCGTCAAACATGATTTCCCATTCATAAATCCATGTTGACTATGCCCAATCAGATCATTATTATCCCAGTGTCCATTTATCACATCCTTTAGAATAGATTCTAGCATTTTCCCAACAACTGATGTAAGGCTAACAGGTCTGTAATTCCCTGTTTTCTCTCTCTCTCCCTTCTTAAATAGTAGGGTGACATTTGCAACCTACCAATCTGCAGGAACCGCTCCAGAATCTATAGAATTTTGGAAAATGATCACCAATGCATCCACTATCTCCATAGCTACCTCTTTCAACACTCTGGGATGTAGAATATCAGGTCCTGGGGCCTTATCAGCCTTCAGGCCCATTAATTTCTCCAATACAACCTTCTTACTAATACCAATTTCCTTCATTTCCTCATTCCCCCCAATCCCTTGGATCTCTAATTCTGGTAGATTTCTTGCATCTTCCTCAGTGAAGACAGACATAAAGTAATCATTTAGATTATCAGCCATTTCTCTATTCCCCATTATAAATTCTCTTGATTCTGTCTGTAATGGACCCACATTTGTCTTAGCCAAATGCCTCCTTTTTACATACCTATAGAAGCTTTAACAATCTGTTTTTATATTTTTTGCTTGCTTACATTCATATTCTATTCTCCCTTTCTCTATCAGTCTCTTCATCCTCCTTTGCTGTATTCTAAAATCCTCCCAATCCTCAGGTTTACTATTTCTAGTAATTTTATAGTCCTTTCCCCATAATCTTATACAATCGTTAACTTCCTTTGTTATCCATGGTTGATTGCCTTTACCTTTGGGGTTTTTGTGCCTTGAAGGAATGTATAGTTGCTGTAAACTATGTAATATTTCTTTAAAGACTATCCATTGCCTATGTACTGTCATACCTTTTTATGTATTTTTCCAATCCACCTCAGCCATTTGCCCCTTATACCTTCATAATTTCCTCTCTTCAAATTTAACACCCTAGCTTCAGATTAAACTGCTTCACTTTCAAACATAATGTAAAATTCTATCATATTATGGTCACTCATCCCTAAAGGTTCATTTACAACAAGAGTATTAATTAGCCCTTTCTCATGACAGAATACTATATCTAAAATAACCTGTTCTCCAGTCGGTTCCTCAACATACTGCTCTAGAAATCCATCCCTAACACACCCCAGAAACTTGTCCTCCACAGCATGAGTGCTCATTAAGTTTTGCCAGTATCTATGTAGATTGAAGTCACCCATGATTACTGTATTACCCATGCCACATGCTTCTCTAATCTCCTGATTAACACCATGGCCTACACTACCACTACTGTTTGGTGGCCTTTCAACATTTCCTACAATGTTTGCTGCCCCTTGCTGTTTCTTAGCTCCACCTAAACAGGTTCCACATTTTGTTCTTCCAAACTGAGATCCTCCCTTAGTAATGCACTAGTCTCATCCCTTACTATCAGCACAACACCACTTACTTTTCCATTTTGCCTGTCCTTCCTAAATGTCGAATACCCTTGAATATTCAGTTCCTAGTCGAGATGCAAAGCAAAACACCATATGGCCTGCCTGATCAAAATTCCCAGGTCAGTTATAGGATAGATTAAATGTAGAATAAAGCTTATTCTATACTGTCCTATCTACCACTGCCTTTGCTATCACTATACAGAACAAATACAAACAAACCAACTCCCCATAATGCCCAGCAATGTATCATAACACAACCACAATAAAGCCACTCCTGCTGTACCAGTATGATGCTTGAACTTCTCTACCACGACTTCGCTGATTTTTTTTTTTATTCGTTTATGGGTATGTGGGCCAGGCCAGCATTTATTGCCCATCCCTAATTGCCTATGAGAAGGTGGTGGTGAGATGCCTTCTTGAACCGCTGCAGTCCATGTGGGGTAGGTACACCCACAGTGCGAAATAGTTAATAAGTTGTTGCTAATAATTCATTGCGTGATGATTGGTGGTCTATGGATCTGAACTATCATGATCGAGGAAAAATTCTGTAGGCTGGTATCAGTCAGCACTGGGAAAAGAGGGACTGTGTGGATCATTATCTATCAGTGATGGTAAAGGAGGGACTATATGCCAAAAAGCATAGGAAACCTATGAATAGAACAGGAACACTCTATTAACACAGCCAAGCCTGAAGAAGAAAAACAAATAAAAGGGGAAAACCCTAGTAGCTGATTAAAACAACAGATAACTCTCAAACAGCTGTGTCAACTCCATTAAGGCAAGCAGAATAAACAAACAAAGTGAATTTCTCAGCAAAGGGGAAAACCCTAAAACAGCCTATTAAAAACAGCAAGGGACACTTGAGAGCACCTGCAACACTCAATTAAAGCTAGCCTGATCAAAAGAATTTCTTAAAGGGAAACACACAAAAAAAAGTCTATAAATTAAAGTAACATGGATCAAAAATTGGGAATGCCGGAGAGTTTCCAAAGTTAAGACCCAATCAGATTCAAAACTGGGTATTATGGAGAAAAAGGTTTCTCAGATACAGAATTGCATCTAAGTTAGGCAGCCAGTCTGAAGCAGAACAACAGAACACGGTTGTATTCTATTGGGGCAAGAGCAGATGATGATTGCCAGACAAGGTCTTAATGAGGCATCTACCAAATTCAAAGAAGTTCTAAAAGCTTTTTGATTCTTGTTTCAATTTATGGAGCACTAAGATCTTAGTGAGAACAAGATTCAACAAAAAGGTCCAGAAACTGGGTGAAACAGTCAATGCTTTTATAAATAACCTTTGCAAACTAGCTGAAGGATGTGAGTGTGGAGACCTTAAAGCAGAATTGATAAGAGATCGTGTTGTTGTGGGTGTTGTTGATGAATCCATATCAGATCTTTTGCAGTCTAAAGAAGCACTCACTGTGCATAAAGCTATTCAGCTGGTGAGGCAAACTGAGGTCTGGAAGAACAACAGAGCAATGCTGCAAGGTGAAGAAAGACCTTGGTTCAGGAAACCTCCTGCAACCGTTCAGTTCCTTCATCAGAGGGCTGAACAAGAGGCATCAGGTAAAAAGGTATACTGGGGGCGGGGGCGGGGGTGAGGGGGAAGTGAAAGACGCCATTAAGCCCTGCCAGCGATGTGGCACCAAAAGTACCCACAGGCACGAACAATGTCCTGCCAATAGAACAGAATGCTTTTATTGTAGGAAAATAGGGCATTTCAGTAAAGTGTGCCAAAATAAAATCTCAACCACCACAAGCTCTAAAGAAAAAGCATTTAAGAATAGGTGGTTAACAAAGTTTAACAACCTCCTGCAGCAGACAATCGAAACATTTTCTTGGCGAGATCAGCGATCCTAATCAGGCATTTTGGTCTGCAGACAGATATGTCAATAGACATATCATTAATTTCAAACTTGACACCAGAGCAAGTGTAACAGTCTTATCAGACAAAGAGCCATGGCTTTTCACACACTTTCTACAACCAACAGAAACTCAGTTAGATGGCCCAGGTGGAGTTGAACTTGAAGTAAAAGGGAAGTTGCTGTTAGTGTCTAATGAGTTCTGTTAATGGATGTTAAATACCTAGTTGTTGGACGTGAACAGGTGTTGGATGTTGATTAGTAAATTGTACTCCGATATATAAAACAAGAGCCAACAAGCACTGCTTGTTATTAGGAGTGGAGAAGTAAGTTCTGTGATAAGCAATAAACAGTCTCCAACAAAGCATCCTAGTCTCAGTGTCTTCTTCACAAACAGGCTTGGAAGCTTCTCCAACAGTTGCAGGCAACACTTCAGTACAAAGGAAAGCAGATATTAGAAACAGTGTATGTCCTAAGAAATCAGAAGTTCTCACTCATCATCAGCAAAGTGATGGAAAGGGTTGTTAACAGTACTATCAAGCGGCACTTGCTCAGCAATAACCTGCTCACTAACCTTCAATTTGGGTTCCGCCAGGGCCACTCAGCTCCTGATCTCCTTACAGCCTTTGTCCAAATATGGCCCCAAAAGAGCTGAACTCCAGAGATGAGGTGAGAGTGACAGCCCTTGACATCAAGGAGCCCAGGCAAAACTGGAGTCAATGGGAATCATGGAGAAAACTCTCCATTGGTTGGAGTCAAACCTATCATAACGGAAGATGGTTGTGGTTGTTGGAGATCAATCATCTCAGCTCCAGGACATCACTGCAGGAGTTCCTCAGGATAGGGTCCGAGGCCCAACCATCTTCAGCTGCTTCATCAATGACCTTCCCTCCATCATAAGGTCAAACGTGGGGAAGTTTACTGATGGTTGCACAATGTTCAGCACCATTCACAACTCCTCAGATACTGAAACAGCCCATGTCCACATGCAGCAAGACTGGGACAACATCCTCATGGCATCAGGTCAAACATGGCAAGGAAACCTCCTGCTAATTACCACCTACCGCCCTCCCTCAGCTGATGAGTCAGTACTCCTCCATGTTGAACACCACTTGGAGCCAGGAGACTAACCCTGGTTTAATGAAGAGTGCAGGAGCGCATGCCAGGAGCACAGCACCAGGCAGACCTCAAAATGAGGTGTTAGCCTGGTGAAGCTACAACACGGGACTATCTGCGTGCCAGACTGTGGAAGCAGCATGCGATAGACAGAGCTAAGCAATCTCATAGCCAACGGATCAGATCTAAGCTCTGAAGTCCTGCCACATCCAGCCGTGAATGGTGGTGGACAATTAAACAACTAACGGGAGGAGGTGGCTCCACAAATATCCCCATCCTCAATGATGGGGGAGCCCAGCACATCAGTGCAAAAGATAAGGCTGAAGTATTTGCAACAATCTTCAGCCAGAAGTGCCGAGTTGATGATCCATCTCGGCCTCTTCCTGAAGTTCCCAGCATCACAGATGCCAGACTTCACCCGATTCGATTCTCTCCGCATGATATTAAGAAATGACTGAAGGCACTGGATTCTCCAAAGGCAATGGGCCCAGACAATATTCCAGCAATAGTACTGAAGACCTGTGCTCCAGAACTTGCCACACCCCTAGCCAAGCTGTTCCAGTATAGCTACAACACTGGCATCCACCCGGCAATGTGGAAAATTGCCCAGATATGTCCTGTACACAAAAAGCAGGACAAGTCCAACCTGACCAATTACTGCCCCATCAGTCTACTCTCAATCATCAGTAAAGTGATGGAAGGTGGCATCAACAGTGCCATCAAGGCATGGGAGCACCGTAAGTTTTAGAATACTCATGGACAAAGACGAGAGTGGTCCTAAAGGAAGAGTGCTAAATGGGGGAAGGCCAACTATACCAAAATTCGGCAGGAATGTAGATTGGGAGCAGCTGTTTGACGGTAAATCCACATTTGATATGTGGGAGGCTTTTAAAGAGAGGTTGATTAGCGTGCAGGAGAGACATGTTCCTGTGAAAATGAGGGATAGAAATGGCAAGATTAGGGAACCATGGATGACAGGTGAAATTGTGAGACTAGCTAAGAGGAAAAAGGAAGTATACATAAGGTCTAGGCGGCTGAAGAAAGACGAAGCTTTGAAAGAATATCGGGATTGTAGGCGCAATCTGAAACGAGGAATTAAGAGGGCTAAAAGGGGTCATGAAATATCTTTAGCAAACAGGGTTAAAGAAAATCCCAAAGCATTTTATTCATATATAAGGAGCAAGAGGGTAACTAGAGAAAGGATTGGCCCACTAAAGGACAAAGGAGGAAAGTTATGCGTGGAGTCAGAGAAAATGGGTGAGATTCTAAACGAGTACTTTGCATCGGTATTCACTGAGGAGAGGGACATGACGGATGTTGAGGTTAGGAACAGATGTTTGATTACTCTAGGTCAAGTCGGCATAAGGAGGGAGGAAGTGTTGGGTATTCTAAAAGGCATTAAGGTGGACAAGTCCCCAGGTCCGGATGGGATCTATCCCAGGTTACTGAGGGAAGCGAGAGAGGAAATAGTTGGGGCCTTAACAGATATCTTTGCAACATCCTTAACCACGGGTGAGGTCCTGGAGGACTGGAGAATTGCTAATGTTGTCCCCTTGTTTAAGAAGGGTAGCAGGGATAATCCAGGTAATTATAGACCGGTGAGCCTGACGTCAGTGGTAGGGAAGCTGCTGGAGAAGATACTGAGGGATAGGATCTATTCCCATCTGGAAGAAAATGGGCTTATCAGTGATAGGCAACATGGTTTTGTGCAGGGAAGGTCATGTCTTACTAACTTAATAGAATTCTTTGAGGAAGTGACAAAGTTGATTGATGAGGGAAGGGCTGTAGATGTCGTATACATGGACTTCAGTAAGGCGTTTGATAAGGTTCCCCATGGTAGGCTGATGGAGAAAGTGAAGGCGCATGGGGTCCAAGGTGTACTAGCTAGATGGATAAAGAACTGGCTGGGCAACAGGAGACGGAAAGTAGCAGTGGAAGGGAGTTTCTCAAAATGGAGACATGTGACCAGTGGTGTTCCACAGGGATCCGTGCTGGGACCACTGTTGTTTGTGATATACATAAATGATTTGGAGGAAAGTATAGGTGGTCTGATATTAGCAAGTTTGCAGACGACACTAAGATTGGTGGAGTAGCAGATAGTGAAGGGGACTGTCAGAGAATACAGCAGAATATAGATAGATTGGAGAGTTGGGCAGAGAAATGGCAGATGGAGTTCAATCAGGGCAAATGCGAGGTGATGCATTTTGGAGGATCCAATTCAAGAGTGAACTATACAGTAAATGGAAAAGTCCTGGGGAAAATTGATGCACAGAGAGATTTGGGTGTTCAGGTCCATTGTTCCCTGAAGGTGGCAACGCAGGTCAATAGAGTGGTCAAGAAGGCATACGGCATGCTTTCCTTCATCGGACGGGGTATTGAGTACAAGGGTTGGCAGGTCATGTTACAGTTGTATAGGACTTTGGTTCGGCCACATTTGGAATACTGCGTGCAGTTCTGGTCGCCACATTACCAAAAGGATGTGGATGCTTTGGAGAGGGTGCAGAGGAGGTTCACCAGGATGTTGCCTGGTATGGAGGGCGCTAGCTATGAAGAGAGGTTGAGTAGATTAGGATTATTTTCATTAGAAAGACGGAGGTTGAGGGGGGACCTGATTGAGGTGTACAAAATCATGAGAGGTATAGACAGGGTGGATAGCAAGAAGCTTTTTCCCAGAGTGGGGGATTCAATTACAAGGGGACACGAGTTCAAAGTGAAAGGGGAAAAGTTTAGGGGGGATATGCGTGGAAAGTTCTTTACGCAGAGGGTGGTGAGTGCCTGGAACGCATTGCCAGTGGAGGTGGTAGACGCGGGCACGATAGCGTCTTTTAAGATGTATCTGGACAGATACATGAATGGGCAGGAAGTAAAGAGATACAGACCCTTAGAAAATAGGCAACAGGTTTAGATAGAGGATTTGGATCGGCGTAGGCTTGGAGGGCCGAAGGGCCTGTTCCTGTGCTGTAATTTTCTTTGTTCTTTGTTCACCACCAGCTGCATGTTCCCCTCCAAGTTACACACCATCCTGACTTGGAACTATATCACCGTTCCTTCACTGTCGCTGGGTCAGAATGCTGGAACTCCCTTCCTAACAGCACTGTGGGTGTACCTACCTCACATGGACTGCAGAGGTTCAAAAAGGCAGCTCACCACCACCTTCTCAAGGGCAATTACGGATGGGCAATAAATGCTGGCCTAGCCAGTGATGCTCACATCCCATGAAGGAATTTAAAAAAAGTCCATGCTTGGGCTGATAAGTGGCAATTAACATTCACAACATACAAGTGCCAGGCAATGACCATGTCAATTAAGGGAGAATCTAACAATGTCCCCTTGACATTCAATGGCATTACCATTGCTGAATACCCCACTATCAACATTCTGGGAGTCACAATTGATCAGAAACTGAACTGGACCAGCCACATAATGCCAAGGCTACAAGAGCTGTGTCAGAGGCTGGGAATTCTGTGACCTCTTGTCTCCCCAGTGCCTGTCCACTATCTGCAAGGTACAAGTCAGGAGTGTGATGGAATGCTCTTTTCACGTGCCTGAATGGGTGCAGCTCCAACAACACTCAAAAAGCTTGACAATAAATGCTGGCCTAGCCAGTGACGCCCAATCCCCAGAATGAATGAGCAAGAAGTAGAAGAGCTTGTATCGGCCTTCACCTTACAGAGAAAGTAGAAGAAGTTAATTAACAAGAATCCAGGAGTCACTTTCAAGAGGAATTGCCGAAATTGTTCACTGGTCTAGGGAGTCTGAGCTGGGATAGAGGGAGAGCCCCTGCCCCAACCTGAACACTGCAGAGAGTCCGTACTCCACCAGAGAGCTCGCCCAATTGAGAGAGAACCTGCACAACACAGCACAGCCCACCATATCGCTCAACGACTACCAGAGCAGGGAAATGCAGCAAGTTCCTGCAGGACTTCTACAGAGACAGAGATCTTGGGAAGAAACAAGTCCAACAAATTCATCAGGTGCAGCGGCAAGATGAAGAATGCATCATGTCCACCATAATTGTGAGCAAGGTTGGCCACAACAGAGTCTCAAGGGTAAGAGGATGAAAATCTTTTCCAATCATAGACGACACTTTACCATACAGGAAGATTTTCAGGTATATGACGAGAGATTTGTGATTCCAGAGTCACTCCAAGTAGATACCTTGGATAAAATACACCAGGGCCATATGGGCATAACTAAATGTAGAGCATGGGACAGGACGTCAGAAATGCTTCATCCATCAATATTGGCGACCACGCTCTGGAAGTGGTTCAAGAGTTCACCTACCTAGGCTCAACTATCACCAGTAACCTGTCTCTCGATGCAGAAATCAACAAGCGCATGGGAAAGGCGTCCGCTGCTATGTCCAGACTGGCCAAGAGAGTGTGGGAAAATGGCGCACTGACACGGAACACAAAAGTCCGAGTGTATCAAGCCTGTGTCCTCAGTACCTTGCTCTACGGCAGCGAGGCCTGGACAACGTATGTCAGCCAAGAGCAACATCTCAATTCATTTCATCTTCGCTGCCTCCGGAGAATCCTTGGAATCAGGTGGCAGGACTGTATCTCCAACGCAGAAGTCCTCGAGGCGGCCAACATCCCCAGCATATACACCCTACTGAGCGAGCGGCGCTTGAGATGGCTTGGCCATGTGAACCGCATGGAAGATGGCAGGATTCCCAAGGACACATTGTACAGCGAGCTCGTCACTGGTATCAGACCCACCGGCCGTCCATGTCTCTGCTTTAAAGACGTCTGCAAATGCGACATGAAATCGTGTGACATTGATCACAAGTCGTGGTAGTCAGTTGCCAGTGTTCGCCAGAGCTGGCGGACAGCCATAAAGGCGGGGCTAAAGTGTGGCGAGTCGCAGAGACTTAGCAGTTGGCAGGAAAAAAGACAGAAGCACAAGGAGAGAGCCAACTGTGTAACAGCCCTGAAAACGAATTTTATCTGCAGCGCCTGTGGAAGAGTCTGTCAGTCCAGAATTGGCCCTTATAGCCACTCCAGGCACTGCTTCACAAACCACTGACCACCTCCAGGTGTTTACCCATTGTCTCTTGAGACAAGGAGGCCAAAGAAGGGGCTCAGATGTCTGTGTAGTGGCCAAGAATCTCGAAGGATATTTTGAATTGTGACGTATGTGCAGATCACAGACAGGATCAGAAAGAACCGCTAATTTCGATCCAATTTTCAACCAGACCATGGAAATGGTTGGTGATGGATCTATTCTTCTTTGATGGAAGATCCTATCTAATTATCGTCGATTTCTTCATCAGTCATCAGAGTTTTACAAGAAACGTTCGCGACATCTGGTATACCTGATCATATACTATCTGATAATGGACCACAATTTGCAAATGATTACTTCATGCATTTTGCAGAAAAATGTGTATTTGTACACCTAACAAGTTCTCCTAGGTATCCACAATCTAATGGAGAAGCTGAGCGAGCAGTCAGAACTATTAAAGCAATGTTGAAGAAAAATCAAGATTTCCAATTAGCAATTCTGACCCACAGAACTATTCCATTATTATGCAGATTAGCACCATCTGAACTCTTAATGGGAAGAAAACTTTGAATGCAACTTCCAATTCTGCCCAAGAAATTACTTCCTGGGTTACAAAGCAAGTATTATCAGAGAGTACAAGACAAAGAAAAGTTGTACAGAAAGAAACAAGCTCATAATTAGAACAGAAAATATATCAGAAACCTACCAAACTTGTCAGAAGGGCAAAAGATTTGGGTATGAGACCAAAACAGAGAAGGAGTAATTCTCCGGATAGAGGAGAATCAACAGCAATCTTATTTACTAAGAACTGCAGAAGGTATATATGAAGAAATACATGGAAACTTATTTCTTTACAGCAAAGATGTCAATCGGTCATACGTTTAGATGAATCAGATGTTGAACTGTAAATTGAGAAAGCACTGAATAGTACAAACCTCAATGAAGGCTGTCCAAGTCAAGACACAAGAGATCAGAGAAAGACGACCAATCTTCCACATCTGACGACAACAAGATCAGGGAGAGTTGTGAAGCCTCCTGGCAAATTGAATCTATGAAATCAGAGACTTTGATGGAGTATGTAAATAAAAAAGTGAATGTATGTAAATATATATATTTGGATAAACACCTGGAGGGAGATGTAGTATAATGGTCTGAAAGAGTTAATCTTGAGAGAGTGTAAAGAATACCTCCCACCATGATGTAAGAGAGTGATTCGAGAATAGATGCAGTGAGGCTTTTGGAGGAGTCACACAGACTAGTTGGGAATGTAAATAGTTATACTCTAATAAAGATTAACGCTTAACAACTACAGATTAAGAATCTCTCTGGTTAGGTTAAATAAGGCGGCAGTGTACAGAACCAACATATAACAAGTAATAGATCCAGCTAGGCAGTGTGGGATTGCTTCAACCAGCATCAAGAATTAGAGCTTATTTTCTCCGAATCCAGAAAGTTGTATGTAGAATCATGGGGATCAATGAATGAGGATGGAAATTATATTATTTCTGGGCTCTGGACATGCAAATTCTTTTTGAACTTATTTGTTTATAACAGACAAAAGTTAACATAATGACATAATATGATGCTTTTAAAAGGAAGGTGGAAAAATAAAAATGTAAAAGGGAAATGGGACTTTTTTTATTTGTTCGGGGGATGTGGGCGTTGTTGGCTAGGCCAGCATATATTGCCCATCATTAATTGTCTTTGAGAAGGTGGTGGTGAGCTGCCTCCTTGAACCATTACAGTCCTTGGGTTATAAATCACTTTCAGAGACTCAATACAAACATGATGGGTTGAACAACATCCTTCTGTGCTATAACATTTCTGATTCCAAAGATGTTTGGAATCTATATTTTATAGGTTTTAAATGTTGTGTTCATAGCTCAGAGAAGTGTAAATATGAAATACTAATTATTACAGAATCGGGTGGAGTACTTTTCTTGCAAAAAGCATTACATAGTTTAACCCTTAACTATTCCATTGTAAACAAGCAGGACAGGACATGGGCAGTTCAAGTTTGAACAAGTTGAAGTTCACAACAAGGAGAACATTCCAAAATATGCCAACTGCTATTTTCATTCGGTTGTCAAGTCATTTTAACTCATCAACTATATCTGTCCCCCAAATTAACAACATATTTCAGAACAAAAGCAAAATACTGCGGATGTTGGAAATCTGCAATATAAACAGAAAATTCTGGAAGAACTGAACAGGTCAAGGAGCATCTGTGGGGAGAAAAGAAAAAGTTACTGTTTCAAGTCAATGACCTTTAATCAGAACAACAATTTGCAATTATAAAGCATCTTTAACGTAAGAACACCTGCCAAGGCACTTCTCAGGAGTGTTATCAAACAAAATTTGACATAAGATAAGTAAGGAGATATTAGGCCAGGCGACCAAAAGTATAGTTAAATCGGGAGAGAACAATATGTACTCCATCTAATATTTATACCGAGAAAGCTTCTAAAATTTGTGTAATTTGTGGTTTACTGCTCTTGAGTTTTGTTCAGCTCAGCCTGATTGATAGAATTCTTGCCTTGGGGTCAGACGGCTGTTGGTCGGGTCCTAGGGCAGAACCTGAGTACATAAACTAGGTTGACATTCAGTACATGCTGTATTGTTGAGAATGCTATGCTTTACTTGAGATGTCAAACTGAGGTTCTGTCTGTTTGAACACAAGTATAGAGTTTTCTTGGTGTACTGACCAGCGTTTCTCCTTCAATCAATAGTGTCAAACAACCCAAGTTGAGTCTCTCATTGCTATTTGTGTTACATTGCTAATGCAGAATGACTGTACCTTTTTGTCTACATAGCATCATTAACCCCAAAATTAACTGATTGAGTGGAACTGTTTAAGACATTTCACTGCTCACAATCCGAAAGCATGACTCCAAGTTTCCGGTTGCTTACCATTTCAACACCGCAACCCCTGCCCCCCACCACCCACCCCACCACCACCCTGCTCTCATGCCCACATATCTGTCCTCGGCTTGCGGCAGTGCTCCAGTGAACATCAATGCAAGCTCGAGGAACATCATCTCATTTACCAATTAGGCACGCTACAGCCTGCAGGACTGAACATTGAGTTCAATAATTTCAGAGCATGACGGGCGCCCCTTTTTATTTCTAGTTATTTTTTTTCTTTTTTATTATTTATTATTTTTTATTTGTTTTATTTTAATTTGTTTCATCATTTTTTTTTAACCATGTGCCTACCCACTTTTTTTCATGTTTGTGCTTTGGGCTAGGGCTGTTCATTTTTCTGCCAATTAACACCCTCTCTGCACTAATGCTTTGCCTTTGGTCCATGACCTTCTGGTCAGTTATTCTCTGTGACCCTCTGTCCTTTCAACAATTGTTATCTCTTGCCCCACCCCACTTTATTTGCTTAAAACCTATTACATTTCTAACCTTTGGTAGTTCTGATGAAGGGTCACTAACCTAAAACGTTAACTCTGCTTCTCTCTCCACAGATGCTGCTGGACCTGCTGAGTATTTCCAGCATTTCTTGTTTTTATTTCAGATTTCCAGCATCTGCAGTATTTTGCTTTAATTTAAGATATTTCAATGGGAAGGGGCTACACCTTATAATAATTAAGCAGCGTGGAGCAATTTAAAGGAAGAGAGGGAGAGAGAGGTAGAGAGGGTTAGATAGGGAATTTCAGAGCTTAGGGCCTACGTGCCTGAAGGTGGAACGAAGGAAATCAGGAATGCGCTAGAGGCCAGAAATTGGAAAAACGTAGAGATCTTAGAGAATTGAATGACTGGCGAATGTTAGAGAATAGGGAGTGGTGAAGCCATGCAGGCATTTGAACACAAGTGTTATGACCAGGTGAGAAAGGTGTCTAGGGGTCCCTTTCAGCCTTCACCTGGTCTTACCATAACAGGGTTTAATTTTAAACACACCATGTTTTTAGCTCCTCCTTGGTGAATCCTTGTTCACTGCTTTCCAATTATAAGGCAAAGAAATCAGCACCAACAGGCTTTCTTAGGTTTAAAAAAGAAAAGTTGAAATTTATTAAACTTGAACTCCAATTTGGTTGGCGCCTACGGGATACACGACATGCCCACATTAGCATGCATATGCGATACATGTAAGCAAATCGAGACCGAAAAGAGCAGAAGAAAAATAAAGTGGAAAGCTTTGAGGCAATAGCTGAAGAGTTTTTGTTATGGTTCTTCGAGCTCACTGTAGAGTCCTTGATTGTAGGTAGATCTTGCTTTTCATTGGGGCCCAGCATTCTTCTTAAACCTTGTTTGCTGTAGGCGACTTTTCTCTCTTGGGGTTTATGTGTCTTCAGTGGATTCAGAGGCTTGTGAGAAAGAGATGGGAGCAGGCAGACAGGAGAGGCTGTGGCGAGCCAGCCAGGAGAAATCTTCTCAGTCTAGGAGCATTCTGCTTTCTGACCAAACTGTATGTACAAATTCAAAAAAACTCTGGTTGCCCAGCAGGTTAGTCATTGGGACCAGCTGATTTGACCATGTCCGTTTGTGTATTTGGCCATCTTAGCAGTCAACCTGGAATGCGAGCTGCCCCACCTTCAACGTCTGGTGATCAAAAGTCCATTGTGGGTTGAATGTGTCAGGGAATGGCTGCTTTATCCTTCCAAACACTGTCTGTTAAAATGCAAATATCTTTTCCAGCCATGGCTGATCTGTTTAACAAGTCCTTTCTTCACTCCAGAAACAGTTTAAAATCAAGATTCATGACAAAATTCATGTGCCTCATTCTTAGCAGGTGGGGACCTAGCGTGACACAGGGTTAAAAACTTTTAAATCAAAGTGTTGCCAGACTAAGAGCCAAGCACATGGGTGAGGGGATGAGTGAGAGTTGATGTGAGTTAGGATATGAGAAGCATATTTTAGATATTTATCAATGATTACATAGGATTACACAGGATGTACAGCACAGAAACTGGCCATTCAGCCCAACCAGTCCATGCTGGCGTTTATGCTCCACTTGAGCCTCCTCCCATCTTGCAACAACTAAATCTATTTCCCTTCTCCCTCATATGCTTGTCAAGTTCCCCCTTAAATGCATCTATACTATTCGCTTCAACCACTCCCTGTGGTAGTGAGTTCCATGTGCCCACTACTCTTTGGGTAAAGAGGTTTCTTCTGAATTCCCTATTGATTTCCTAGTGATCATCTTATATTGATGACCTCTGATTATGCTCATCCCCAAAGAGGAAACATTCTCTCTGTATCCACTCTATCAAAACCTTTCTGAATTTTAAAGACCTCCAGGTCACACCTCAGCCTTCTTTTCTCGAGTGAAAGGAGACCTAAGTTTTAAAAAAACAGATCGGTAGTAGCCACAACACACAGGACAGTGCTTCCACCTGAGCAATAAATTTAAAAAAGTGATCTCTGAGTAAATTAATGCCTTTTACTTTTGATAACTCCTCTCCTCTGAGGCCATTATCCCTCATTATTTCTGATGCGAGGCTGACAGACCTGAATTTTGTTTCATTGAAGAGAAGCAGATTGCAGCTGCTTTTATATTGCTTTTCTGTCATGTAAGTGCCATATTTAATGTGCAAGCCTCACAAAACCGATGGCAACATCAAAGTAAACTTGCCAGATTGTCGAAGGACGGTAGCCAGGAATTAAGCAAGTTTACTTTGCTATTGCTTTCATATTATGGGCCTTGTGAGACACATTAAAAGCCAATGGCATCAAAGCAATGTAAAAGCAGCTGGAGAAAGATATGATCCAAGACTTTAAAATGCTGAAGGGCATGAAGAGTATGGATGGAAGTAGCTTATTTAAGTTAAAGCTGAGCACAGATCCAGAAGACATAAATATAAAATTCAAAAGCCTCAAACAAGACTGGAAACTAAAATCATTTTTTTTTCTACACAGGGGAGTGGGCATGTAGAATAGAGTCTCAGTAAAAGTATTTAATGCTGTGTTGGTCATGGGATGATGAATGGCTAGTTACGAAGGTTACATGGACAAACACAAATATTGATGATATGGAACATTGACTCCCAAACCTTGTTCTGAATAGAATAAACCATCCATAGAATACGAGTCAGCATTAAGTACAACTGTTTGGGATGAAATTGTGCTGTTTGACATTAGCATATTAGCACTTACAGCACTCCTATATACTTTGGTAGTCTACTAACACTAAATAGGTTTACTCTTCTATTAAATTGGAAGTCAAAGGAATGTAATTTAAATGCGTTCAGATATCGTTAAATACAATTTCACCCCCAATTATTTTACACACTTAAACTTAAATTCACAATCACATAACATAACTGGAATGTATGGAATGCACAGGGGGACAAATAGAAATATGTTAAACACTATGCGTGCCTGAAGGTAACCTACGCCCGAGTTTAGATCAGAATGACTTGGGGGTTTTAAAATTCACTTTTGAAATTAGAATCATGGAATGGTTATCGAACAGAAGGAGGCCATTTGGCCTGTCCTGTCCATGCTCACTCTCTGCAAAAGCAACTCAGCTAATCCCACTCCCCTGCCCTTTCCCCATGGCCCTGCATTTTGTTTTCTCGTCAGGTGTTTCTTTGGAAGGCCTCAATTGAATCTGCCTCCACCACACTTTCAGGCACTACATTCTAGATCCTAAACATTTGCTGCGTAAAAAGAGCTTTTCCTCATGTCACATTGGTTCTTTTGCCAATCACCTTAATTCAGTGCCCTTTGGTTCTCACCCCTTCTTGCAAAGGGAAGACTTTCTCTCCATCTACTCTGTCAAGACCCCCAATGATTTTGAACACCCCTATCAAGTCTGCCCTCGTGATTTTGAACACTTCTATCAAGTCTCCAAATGTTAATACACAAGCCAAGCAATGCAGGGCTCGAAATCACAGCTCTGTGATTAATAGTCTCAAGTGCTAACAAATGAGTTCACCGAATTTTCAATGGAGTTTAAATAAAATTTAAAATAAGATTTCCGGGAGCGGCTTGCATCTCACTGAAATTCCCTCCTCCCCACCACAGCGGACTATCACATTTCACTGGGAATAGTTTTTAAACTGAATATGTACTGTCAGTAACAGGGTAGTAACATGGGGATTTATCCAGATTTAGGAGACTTACTCTCAACTGATACAGAATTGACAGGGCTCCTTAACCTAGGGGAATGTTCTGCTTCAGCAACACAGAAATGCCATCCAGCCTACTTACCCCTTGCAGTATCTTTCTCACAATCTGGAGATCAGGGTTGAGACTGTCTTCCACCATCTTGCCCCAAAATCAGGTGAAATAGTGGGGAAAAAACTGGGGAAATGGAGAGCTGTAACCTATCACTACCTCTGCCTTCCACTCGCCTGCAGGCCTGAACAGCTACCAGGGGGCAGCCAGGAAAGGATAATGGTAATCCCTGGGGGCAGTGTAGGGAGGCTGCTGACAACTCTTTTTGAAGGACAGAGCCCCATTGAGGGCTGTACTTTCTTACTGTTTTATATTTACATGACATCTTCTGTATACTAGCTCAGTGGGCTGTTGGTGACCGCATTGATGCTTGTGTTTGGTACAATGACAGTTTACATAACCACTGTGTTACCTTAGAGATGAAAAGAAAAACCATATAAACAGCAAATCTGAAATAAAAACTGGAAATTATGAAACTAGAGCACATGATAAAAGGTCCCATACAAAATAATAACGGCTGCGTTTGCTGTCAACACCACCACTAGGTGGCGCTGCAATGGCACATGCGCAAATGCAGCCTGTGCCACTAAAACGTCACAGTCTGCGATGTCAGGCAGCTGCCAGGATTAAAGATGGCGCTGCTCAAATAATCACAGGATGGCAACATAAACATATGGCACCACAAAATTGCCTGAGGGGAGGGAACGAGCGGGCTGGGGAACAAGCGGTGGTGTGGCAAGCGGGCGGTGCGCTAGCGGTCGGGGGGGGGATGGTGGTGGACGGTGAGCGAGCGGGCCGGAGGCTATGAGCGAGCGGGTGGACGACGGGGGGAGAGCGCTCCCGCCACCAGCAAGGTCTACGGCCGCGCTCTACCCGCTCCCCAGACCCCCTCTCCTCCCACCCCTGCTCTCTCCGGCCTGGATCCCTCCACCATTTGCCTGCGTTGCGATGACGTCATCTGCGCCACAGGAGAATGATTGGGAGAGAAGAATATGTACTCCATCTAATATTTATACCGAGAAAGCTTCTAAAGTTTGTGTAATTTGTGGTTTGCTGCTCTTGAATTTTGTTCAGCTCAGCCTGACTGATTGAATTCTTGCCTTGGGATCAGACTGCTGTTGGTCAGGTCCTAGGGTAGGACTTGAGTACATAAGCTAGGTTGACGTTCAGTACAGTACTGAGAGCATGCTGTATTGTTGAGAGTGTTATGCTTCACGTGAGATGTCAAACTGAAGTTCTGTCTGTTTGAATACGAACATAGAGTTTTCTTGGTGTTCTGACCATCATTTCTCCTTCAACTATTAGTGTCAAACAACCCAAGTTGAGTCGTTCATTGCTATTTACTACATTGCTGATGCAGAATGACTGTACCTTTTTGTCTACATAGCATCCTTAACCCCCAAATTAATTTAATGAGTGGAACTGTTTAAGACATTTCAATGGGATAAGACTATACCTGTCCTTTTTAAGAAGTAAGCAGCATGGCATCCAGATCGCTGGAGTATTGCTTCCACAGAGCACTTAACTCGGGGAATTTGAGAGACTGGTGTCATTGGCAGTGGTGGATCGAGGCGGAGACTGAGGGCAGCGACCAAGGTGTTAAAGCGGGGGACAGAGCCTCCGGCGAAATCTCCAACAACAAAAGCAACATTTCCAAAACAACAATAGTGATGTCCCAACCAGGGAAGGAGCTGATTGATGAGTAGCAGCTAAGATGTTCCAGATAATAGTCTAGAAGTAGGAGGGAGATTGAAAAGCAGGACCTGAAAGGTAGTAATCTCTAGATTACTCCCGGTGCCACATGCTAGTGAGTACAGAAATAGAAAGACAGAGATGATGAATATGTGGCTGGAGAGATGGTGCAAGAGGGAGGGTTTTAGATTCCTGAGCCATTAGGACAGCTTCTGGGGAGGTCAGGCCTGTACAAGCTGGATGAGTTGCATCTCAACAGGTCGGGACCAATATGCTCGCAGGGGGTTTTGCTATTGCTGTTGGCAAGGGTTTAAACTAGCTTGTCAGTATTAAAAAGATTCAAGCAAAACAGTGAAGAATGAAACTAAACTCATATCCTTTTCTTGATATCCAGTTTATTCACAGAATGCAGTATTATATATCTCTGCCTCATGTTCACCAACAACACTTGTGTTCAGCAGGCCTTCTTTATATTCACTTCAAATCCTTAACTGAACAATGCCCTTCAACTGGTTACCTTTAACATAATGAGCCACTAACAGATTTCCCTTTCTTTTAAAGTAACTTAAACAATTACAAAGCAAAAGAGAAAAAAATGATTTTCTGTATTTTGTACAACTCATATTACAAGGTGTCCCTCTTCTAGGACCTCCAACAATTTCTTGGAATAAGCATTCCTTTTAGTAAAACAGTCTTATAATTGGTGACTTGCATCAACCCATTTAATCTTAGAGATTTCCTTTTATACTGGCAAGGTCAATCCTTGATCTTTTCTCAGTGACACTTTGTCGAATGAAAGTTATCCCAAAATGAACGGTTATCTACATAATGTTCAATGGGCAAACGTTTCTCAAAATGCCCTTTGTATAGAATTCCTTTCAAATGTTAGATAAGCAAAATCCCATAGCTATCACTTCTACTAACACCAGTGTTTCTGCAGCGAGAGTCCTTTTAACTACTCTTTTTATTTTCTAGGCTTCCCAAGCCAAAGGATAACACTTTCCATATTTTCCCATCAAGAATATGATAAACCTGCTGTGCTCAGATATCTATCCAGAAGATTGGCATGAGAAGCATCACTAAATATGATTAATGTCATGCCTTTCAGATTAACCAATGCTGGAAATTTGAGTATGTATTTCTCTGAATTTAATTTCTTTAGTCTTTTATTTGTCTTCAAAAAATCCTCAATTGTAGCATGTTTCATCATAGTACCAAGTTCCAATACATCATTACTGGCATCATCATGCCTTGTGTGAGTACATAACCAGCTTAACTATCCAGTCAGGCTTCTTATCTGCACTGTTTCTTCTTTGAACATAATATCATCTTTCTGTGATGACCTGACTCAATTTATCAGGATACGATTAACACTGTCTAGATATGTTTGTTGATTTAAGGTTATTCCTGACCTATTCTGACGAATGTCTAACTGTATATATATTTAAAGGCCCCTGAAACCTGACTTCCAATATTAACCTCTCCTTTTAATTTATTTATAACCAATTGCTCAAATTCCGCAGAACATCCCCATAGAAAATCATCGACACGCTTCATAAAGATGCCTGTGAGTTTCTCTTTATGACACCAGTTGAACATTGCTGGATCTGTTTTCAGCTGAATACAGCCTACTATCAATGAGACAGACCTAACGGAGAAATACCATACTCTCGACACATCATTCAATCCATAAAGACATTTGTTTAATTGCCATAGCTTCCCGTCTCCATCACTTGCTTCTTTAGGTGATTTCAAATACACTTCTCTTTGAAATTTTTCACCCTGCAAAAAAATGTGGTTTTTATATCAATCAACCTACATCACTACAAGTATGTGGCTAACAGGGCTAAGAAAATTTTCAAGATCACTTGTCCTGTCATGGGCGAGTCCACTTTAACATCTTGATCACCATGTCTCTCTTTGAAACTCCGAGATAGTATTCTAGCTTTAGTCTTTGTGATAAAAACCCCACCTACCAAGCATGAGGCATATTAATTTTGTCATATGGAACATTAATTTTAAACTCTTACTGGACTGAAAACATGGTTGCACCTGCATTTTAAAAGGACAGTAGCTGGAAAAATTTGCATTCTAAAAGACAGTGGCCTGGAGAAGACAATGAAACTGCTCCCTGATTCAATTAACCAAATGGATTTTTATCAAAAGACTTTGAATGTGTGAAAGTTAGAATTCCAGCCCCCTAATGAGGAAGTCTACTAAGACTGAACGAATCCACAAAACCTCGCCAGGCAGGTTGTTCCAAAAAAGGAGCTAGTTACATGACTAGCCTGCTGACCCAGGTTTGGTTTGAATTGTGGCACATAGGAAAAAACAAACTGCAACTGAACTTGAAGAGATAGCATCTCTCCCTGTCTCCATCTCTCTCTCATGAAAAGCAGAGACTGCAACTGGATTTCAAGAAGACAGCATCTCCCTGTCTCCCTCTCTCCCTCTCATGCAAAGACCCAAGGAAAAAAAAAAGCCTCAAGACAGAAAACCATCAAAACAAGTTTGAAAGTGTACACTGGGCCCCAATGAGATGGCAAGATTTAACTGCAATCAAAGACTTTACATCGAAGTCAAAAGACAGTAAATGAACTCCAGCTATTGCTTCAAACCTTTCCCCTTGCTTCTTTCTCCTTTTCTGTCTCTGTCTGCATGTGTGTTCATTGTGTATGCATGCTAGCGTGGTCACGTCATGTATTTTTAGTAGTTTTAACTGAATTAGAGTTTTAAAGTTAATAAACTTGCACCTTTTTTGTTTAAATCTAAGAAAAGCTGTCTGGTTGATTTTTTTGCCATTACAATTGGAGAGAAGTGAACAAGGATTTACTGAGGGGAAGCTAAAAATTAGATGTTTTAAAAATTAAACCCTGTTATGGCCAAATCAGGAAAAAGCTGAGACGGAGCCCCGAGATCCCTTTCTCACCTGGTCATAACACCTTATATGTCCCATCTGGGAGCACTTTTTCCATACATATCCATCTGTGTGATAAGGCTGGCTGTTCCCTTTCTTACACTTCAGAATAGACACCATCATTCCAATGCTTTTTTTGCCTGTCATCAATTATTATTCTAATTTATTTGCAGCCACCATAACTTCCCAATCACAAGGGTTTCTACTTCTAGTAGTGTTCCTAGATTGTTCTGTAGCCTTTGTACTAGTGAAGCTACAGCCTCTACTTGCCCTCTTATCTCTTTCTGGACTACTGCTTCAGGATCTCTCCCTCCCACGCTCAGAGGCTCTGTCGGCAGTATATGACCGTTTTCTAGTGCCAGAGTCACTTCCAAACCCACTATGGGGACTCGCACTGCGTTTTCTTGCTTTCCACCATTTTGCCTCATTTTGCCAGTCCATAAATCTTATCTTTTGTTCATCATCTTGGATGCTTAGCCAATATTTGAATTTGCCGGTGGCCTTCCCTGCTCTCCCTACAATGGTCACATCCTCCGTTCAGTGGACCCTTCTGGTATGTACATTACCCTAGTACTAACTTTAGACAGTTGCCCTTTGGGTAAAATAGCACATTTGGAAGGCAGAGGATGCAAAGGCTAGAAAATAGACAATAAAGGAGTTTGGCAGTGCTAAAAGGTATATGCTTCAATGCAAGAAGGAGCACAGATTGACAGTTGGGAGTGTGATATTATAGATATTACAATCTTCCCAGCAATGTGGAAAATTGCCCAGGTATGTCCTTTGCACAAAAGCAGGACAAATCCGACCCGGCCTATTACCGCCCATCAGTCTACTCTGAATCATCAGCAAAGTGATGGAAGGGTCATTAACAGTGCTATCAAGCTAACCTGCTCACTGACGCTCAGTTTGGGTTTCTCCAGGACCACTCAGCTCCTGACCTCATTACAGCCTTGGTTCAAACAGGGACAAAAGAGTTGAACTCCAGAGGTGAGGTGAGAGTGACTGCTCTTGACATCAAGGCAGCATTTGACCGAGTATGGCATCAAAGAGCTCTAAAAAAACTGGAGTCAATGGGAATCAAGGGGAAAACTCTCTGTTGGTTGGAGTCATACTTAGCACAAAGGAAGATGGTTGTGGTTATTGGAGGTCAATCATCTCAGTCCCAGGGCATCACTGCAGGAGTTCCTCAAGGTAGGCCCAACCACCTTCAGCTGCTTCATCAATGACCTTCCTCTATCATAAGGTCTGAAGTGGGGATGGTCGCTGATGATTGCACAATGTTCAGCAACATTTGTGACTCCTCAGATACTGAAGCAGCCCATATCCATATGGAACAAGATCTGGGCAACATCCAGGCTGGGCTGATAAGTGGCAAGTAACATTTGCACCACACAAGTGCCAGGCAATGACCATCTCAAACAAAAGAGAACTTAACCATCTCCCCTTGATGTCCCATGGCATTACCTTCACTGAATCCCCTACTATCAACATCCTGGTGATTACCATTGATCAGAAACTGAACTGGACCAGCCATATAAAACACTGTGGCTACAAGAGCAGGCCAGAGGCTGGAAATTCTGCTGTGAGTAACTCGCCTCCTGACTTGCCAAAGCCGGTCCACCATCTACAAGGCACAAGCCAGGAGTGTGATGGAATACTCTCCACTTGCCTGGATGGGTGTAGCTCCAACAAAACTCAAGATGCTTGGCACCAACCAAAACAAAGCTGCCTGCTCAATCAGTACCCTTTCCACCATTTTAAACATTCACTCCCTCCACCCCCGTGCGCAATGGCAGCAGTGTGTACCATCTACAAGATACACTGCAGCAATGCACCAAGACTCCTTCGACAGCACCTTCTAAACCTGCAATCTCCAACACCTAGAAGGACACATGCAAACACCAACACCTGCAAGTTTCCCTCCAAGCCACATCATTGTTATGACCAGGTGAGAAGAGGTCTAGGGGTTCCCTCTCAGCCTTTGCCTGGTTTAACCATAATAGGGTTTAATTTTACAAATACTGTGTTTTTAGCTCCTCTTCAGTGAATCCTTGTTCATTGCTCCAATTCTAAGGCCAAGAAATGAGACAGGTTTCCTTAGATTTAAACAAGAAAGGTCGAAGTTTATTAATCTTAAACTCTAATCTGGTTAACGACTACGAATGTGCAACGCAGCCACACTAGCATGCATATGCGATAAACACACATGTAGATAGAGTCAGAAAAAGTAGAAAGAATAAAGGGAAAAAGTTTGAGGCAATATCTATTAGTTATTTACTGTCCTTTGAGTTCAATGTGGAGTCTTTGGTTGCCAGTAAGTCCTGCTATTCATTGGGGCCCAGTTCACGCTTTAACTACTTTTGATGTCGGAGTCTTATCTCTCTTGAGGTTTACATGTCTTCCATGGGTCCAGTGGCTTGGGAGAAAGTGAGAGGGAGAGACAGGAGAGAGGCTTGCTTGTTCCAGCTTCAATTGCAAAACTGCCTTCTGAATACTTTTCTGTGGGGCACAAATAAAAACCCAAGTTGACCAGCAGGTCAGTCATGTGACTAACTGGCTTAACCACTTCTGTGTTTGTGGATTGTATTGTCTTAGCAGGCCCTAGAATGCGCTTCCTTACACCTTCAATGGCTGGTGATCAAAATCCATATGGGTTAATTGGATTCAGAGAGTAGTGCTTTGCCTCCATAAGCAGCATCTGTTAGTATGCAAATGTCCTTCCAGTCCAGTGTCTGGTGATCTTCAAACAAGTCACTTCTTCACTCCAGCAACAGTTTAAAACAATGGTCATATGACAAAGTTAATATGCCTCATTCTTGGCAGGTGGGGGTCTGCATAACACCATCCTGACTTGCATATGTATAAGGCCTCAGCTTTCCCTATGAGTTTCCACAGTGCCTTGAAAGGGGTGCAGCCTCTTCTCCATGCGGTCAGTGGTGTGGAGGGGGAATGGAGCTGGGAGAGTGGCCAGGACAGTGGTGTGGGGTAGGACAAGGTGGGTAGTGTGCCAGAGATGAGCTGAACCAGGTTGGAAGTTTCCACATCTCAAGCCTGGCAGGACTGCTATAGTGACTGTGATCTGGTGTAGCAGCCACTACATGGGAGAAGTGGGTAAATAACAGTCTAAATCACAACCTGGACTGATGGGGCTGTCAAGTAATTTTATTTTTAAGTTTTACAGCCTTCTTAAAAGGGGCTAAATGGCATTTCTGTGATCTTTTGGGAAGGGAGATGGGGCGGGCAGTTGCTTATCCTTTCACACATTTTTTGTCCTTCTGGGGTACATGGGCATCCTATGTGGCACAAATGCCCACCTGGGACTTGTAAATTAGTTGAGCTCCCCTGATCCTGAAAACAGCATTAGAGATCATAGGGTTCCATTGAGTTTCAGTCTGAATTTAATTCCTCAACTTGAATAGTAAGATTATGATCTCATGTCCTCTGGGTTGCTAGTACTGTACCATAACCTCTAGGCTGTTGCACCCTTCTCTCATCTCCTCAACTATAAGTAGCACCTTTACTTAAAACAGTTCCATTTTGTAGCATGACAGAGAAAAAATAATGAAAAAAGACACATAATCTTTAAAAATAAATCAAAGTAAAAGAGTTTTCATTCTGACAAAATACCATCTGTAGCAGTAAAACATAAGAAAATGAGCTGACAGAGAGAACCAAGTATCACAGCAGAACAAGCTAAAAGCATCGAAATGTGGAGCAGCGGGAAACACAGTAATAGACAGCAGACAACACTACTCAAGAGAGTGTGCAGCCGCCAAAGGCCATTTCATTCCAGTTTATTACTGTGTTCTTGGAGTAAACATAATTAAGTTGTTACTCGTGGCTTCAGTATGTCTCTTCATTTCACAGTTAATTTCTTGAAGAGATTACTTTGTGTGTTTGCTGGCTGGTTGCTTATCTGGTATTCTTTTACCTGAGATCATTATTAGAATTTACTTTTTTTTTCACTTTTATTCCTCAGATTTGGCCTGTGATTGGAGTGACTGTATTTTTAACCATCTGTTTGAAATGCCTTACTGCAAAAAACAATATGGCATGTGGCAGATTCCCCTGAACTCGCCCCATTTATATTCCAGGGCATATAGTTGAGCACCAGTGTTTCAGGTAAATGTTCTTTTGCCAGAACCCAGCACATACCTGCAAGACGCACTGCATGTCGATGCACACCAGCTGTATGTTGAATGAGTGGCAGCCCCTCCTGATCATGATCATTGGGATCTTATGTTGGAGCACACAAGGCTCTGTGTGTGCAGTTGACCATGTCCTGTGTCTGAGGGAAGCCTCAGATGTCTGTCTGCATACTTTCTCGCCTCCATAGGGACTTAGGGAAGGATATGAAGTCGTTGGTTCTGACAAAGTGCACATCCCTCACCTGCCTGTTGCAAGCTTGCACATGGTATTGACTAAGATTGTGAATGTCACCTGCTGCAGCTGGGAATGAGAAGGTGGATTATTGGTCTAATCTCAGGTCTTTGCAAATGCTGCACTATAATCAATCACTGGGGCGTGTAGAAGAACAGCACAGGACAAGGTTTAAATCTTTTCCCTGTCTCTGCACGTCTTTTTCTGGGATGACTGGACAAAGAAACTTGTGCTCAGGCAGGAAAAGTGTTCTAGCCTTTCTAAAGGCCACAGTAATATTGAATGCTGGAGGTGACAATGAGTGGGCAAGGGAAGGGGAAGGATTACTTTCCCTCTGATGATTTCATCTCTGCAGAGAAATGTATCTTCTTCACTCACTGTGGATATTCTTAACTTTGGATGAGCATATTCAAATTGGGTGACCATTATACAGCTTATTCAGCTTACTTAGCTTCAGTAGAAAGGCTGTATAATGGATGATCAGTTCAGTATTGCTCATTTTGCAGCTGAGAAGTAAACTTATCCCCCTTGCTCTCCATGTTGGGGACAAATTGAGATTCTCATTCTGTGTAAAATTAAAGGGTTAGAATTCTTGTCCTACTACCCCATTGTGTTCCAGACAGATTTTTGCTTCACATTTAAAGTATATTGGTGTGAACATGGTGATGTGAACTTGAGCTGTTGAGTGAAAAAAAAGAAGCAATCAACAGCAGATCCAATGAAATTGTTATATTTTTGATTTTGATCCATGTTGGCTGCTTGTAGTGGAGGGTAAGATCCTTGCTAACAGTACGGTACTTATCAGTGACTCAGGAAGTGTAGCGGGTGATTGGGAAGGGTTAAGATTGAGGGTAGCACTGGCTGCATCAAAGAATATAACAGCAGACAGGGAGGGATGGAGCAGCTGTAATCTTAGTGAGGAGACAATTCAAGAGACAGGGTTGAATGTGAAGACCATATCAAGAGATAGTGCAGTCTTGTTCTGATTAGTATCAGCTGTTTTTCCAACTATCATTCTGTCTGCATTTTCATGGATGGAGTTGAGCCAAATAGATAAAGAACTTGTAGCTCAGCTATAGCTCTCTTTGGAGCTGCCTGATGGATGACTCATTCCCCACTAACGTGACACCCATGTTGAGGCCACAGTGAGCAACAGGCAGCTAGAAGTGCAGCCACAGCAGCTGCTCATGATGTGTACTGTTGTAGGTTATCTGTTGGCATGTATGTTTACAATATGTACAAGAAAACAGCATGGATTTTGAAATTTAAAATAATATTAAAATTGGCCATTGTAAATTGCCCTGGGTGTAGGTAGGTGGTAGGAGAATTGAGGGAAAGTGGGGATGTGGTAGGGAATATGGGATTAATGTAGGATTAGTATAAATGGGTGGTTGATGGTCGGCACAGACTTGGTGGGCCGAAGGGCCTGTTTCAGTGCTGTATCTCTCTATGACTCTATGTACTGAACAAATCTGAAAGTATGGGAGGAGCCAAGCAATATGGTACAATGGCGTATAGCAATGCATGAAATCCAAGGGCTATATATCCAAGATCCTCCACACAGTATAATCTCCTGTATGTCTGTTGTAGGGAGATGCAGGCTGGAAGCAAGGTGTTTTACACAAAGGAAGCTGAATAGGACTGAATAGGACTGTAATTAGCAACTTTCACATATACCAGCTTCTCTGCTGTAGCCTATCCCATTCTCTAACCTTCCGGTCGCCAGCACCCACCCCCTCCCCACCCCAGTTTATTATTGCTGGGACATGGACACTGAGGATAACCTTTCTGACATTGCTGTATCTATCACATCCTATCCTGTGAATTAGCATTAAGAAAAAGTGACGAATGAGAGATGATCTGAAGCCCTCTCCTGTTCTGCTGCACTAAGCGTGCAATCAATGATGTACAATTCATGCACCTTCCCACACACACAAAGGACAGAAGATCAAAGAGCCTGTTTCCTATTTAGTTTATATCAGGCACACCAAGAAATTGAGGATAGGATATTTTGTCTTTTTTTCTATCCCATTTTTAAATGTATTTTATTTACTCTGGCAGGAAGTGTCCAGATGCTGCAATTTTTCTTCCTACCCCCATCCCCTCGCCTGCTAGAATCCCCACTCCTCCTGCCAAGATGGGAAGAATTGGAGAAAGAAATTGATGCGCAGGGAATCATAGGTATGGATCTATGTCCCCTCATCCTATCAAATCAATTAACAAAGTGCGGCATATTTTGAATAATTGATCTTGGATAGAACAGAATGGCATAGCTTATCGAAGAAAGATCTAGACACAAACACAGCTAGAAAATTTATAAATAGTGATACAGGTAATAAGTAGTATACCAATATAAACTGATAGTTAACTTTATCATTACTGTCACAAATTGATTAAAACCAACTGTAAATGATAGTGTGCAGTAAAAAACAGCAAGAAGACCTGCTCTCTGCCAGTTTCTCTCTTTGCTGAAAAGGGTGAAATCAGAAACTAAGCTGCCTCAGCTTATCTCTGAAAGTGCATAACAATAAAGTTTAAGAGAAGAGATTTCCTTCGACTCCTACTTCACACAGCATTTCCAGTTAGTTAATTCCAGCTTTGGACTTTATGTTAGTTAAAACAAAATGGACTCTGGATTCAACTGAGAGCCCCGTCAGTTTGTAATTAAGCTATTTTCTACTCGGTAAATGTCCTTGCCGTTTTGATGCCTTTACCTTTCCTTGTATGTCTGTGAGCGTGCATTGCAAAGTTAACCCCCTGCCGAATTTAAGTGTGTGTTAATAAACCCTACGTCTTTGTTTTATCTTTAACAACAGTATTGTTGCGGTCCTTTAAAATTCAGGGTTCACAAATTGAGGGAGTGGAGAAATACGCCATCAGGGTTTTTTTTAAATAAAGGGAAAAATTTATATCACAATTTGCTTATGGCCAGGTTGTTGAAAATATAGAGAAATTTGTTTTCAAAATTAACTACCTGTTCGTAACATTACCTTGAGACAAAAATCAATTAGAAACTTAAAATTAAAAAACAGCTTTTCACAGACAGAATATGCAGAAAAAATCCCAAGTTTTATTCTGTAATTTAGGAAATGTTATTTCACTAAATAGCTTTTTTTTTAAGGAATGGAGCTGCCAATGGTTCAATGGGTGAATGGACGTGCTGATGTAGTGTTGGACTTTGAAGAGTAGGAAGCTCCCACCTCATTTCAGTCTCAGGTCTGTGCTGATCTTAGTTGTAACACCAGTAGGGACGCTACAAATACCTCATCACCCCCTAGATTAGGGACGGAGACTCCTGCTGGACGCCATACAGGCTGCATCAAACTTGCTTTCCACAGTCCAATGGTCTGCAAACACTGGGCTAAAATTCCACAGGGGCTTCACTGGCCTCTTGGACATAACTTTGGTGGAACATAGGATCAGCAGTAGGCCTTTCAGCCCCTCGAGCCTGTTCTGTCAATCAATTAGATCATGGCTGATCTGCATCTCATTGCCATTTAACTGCCTTGATTACATATCCCTTACTACCCTGACCTAACAAAAAACTATCAATCTCAGGTTTGAAATTTTAAACAGTATTTTTTGTGGGAGTGAGTTCCAAATTTCCACTACACTTTGTATGAAGAGGTGCTTCCTGCCAACATCCGTGAGTAGCTGCGTTAGAATTTTAAGGTGACACCTCTAGCTAGGCTCACCCATGGATGGTCAAATGGGCAAGAGAATGGAATCACACCTCTGCATGTGCCAATGCTGTAGGACATAGATGCAGAAAAAGGGAAAATGCAATTGTGTATTGTTTACTTGTATCATTCCTTTAAAAATCTTTAATCAGGTATGTCCACCATCATCTAGTTCGCAGCATAAGGTTGACTAATGCTTTCTGAAGTGGCCAAGCAAGTCACTTAATTGCAAAAACAATCTTGTTGAAGCAACTGAAGATAAGCGATTAATGCAGCCTTGCCAGTATTATCCACATCCCATGAAAAATCAAAAATGCTGACCTGAAGGAAACTACTTTTGCAATGCAGTTTTCAGATTTTAATGTTTTAATTGCAGATGTTTATTTTTAATAGATAAAAACCTGGAAAATGCAGGTAGGAACAGAAACAACAGGTGAGCTGGCTATCAATATGGCCTCATCAATTACCATATTGTTGCCCAGATATCCAATTTGGACATGTCGCACCTTGTCAAAATTGCCATTTTATGTGTCCAGGATTTACATATCTTATGTGATACCCTGGCCATGTGCTGAGGAGGAAACAATTTTTGCAGAGCACAATGAAAGTGTACTCCTTCGGGTGGGCTGAAATATCGCTGATCCTCCTGTGGGTACGTTATAATGAAAAGAGCAGACATTAGCCGCAAGTGGCAATGCACAATTGGTGGAAGACCCACAGGAAAAGGAATTTCAGATGGAATTCAGGCCTTAAAGGCACCATTAAAGGAACAGGCATGGGATCTGGTTAGTCATGTATATTACTGACCCTTGACCTAAAACAATGGAACTTGCTTGGAGCAACAGCTGTTTGAAACTTGTTTTCAAATCCAATTTACCCTATCCATCTAAAGCCATATTATTCATAAAGCCCCTTCCCCCACTTTGTTAAACTAGCACCATGAGGAGAATTTCCAATTTGTTGCTGTTCCCACAACACGTGGACATAAAACACAAGCAACAATAACAGATTTTAACATCTTTTGCAGCTCACAGTTGTAGTGTTACACTCTGCACACTCACTAAGTAAATAAGAACAAGAGTCAACTCAGACAGTTCCAGTCTCAATGTGAATGGTAAAGATTGTGTCCATACAGACATAAAAATACATCCCAGCAAAGTTTTCTGTTTTATTTTCCTTTTTCTAAATTCTCTTCTCATTAAAGCATCATTCGCCGGCATATCACAGCTCACAGAAGAAAACTCATTCAAGACTAATGAATGCTTCTGGACTGAAATAAGCCGGTCTGTCACTCAACTAATCTGAGAATGGCGTTTTGTTTATACTGTGCAGTCATTGTGTTGTTCAGTCTCGGCATTGTAGCTTCTTCACCGTATGTGAGCTGAAGGCTTGAATTGTGACTTGATATGCTTTGTACTCAAAAATGCTAGTAATTCAACTTTGTGCTGTCGTTTATGTTTTAATAAAAAGAATAGAAAATAACATCAGAGTGAGTTACAAATCTGCAACTCAAATTGATGGTTTCAGATACAGCTTTAAACTGTGAATGGAAACTGCTTCTATATCACACGTGACATAATTCCGAGTCAACGGCCGGGATTTTATGCCCCCAATTGAGCGAACTGGTGGCGGGGCAGTGGGTGTAAAATTGAGTGGGAGGCGGGTTAGAGGGGGGAAATGTTCCTGACTCCCTCCTGCCCCCATTGCCAATTTACATGGGGCAGTGGCGGTGAGAAATGGCCTGCCTTCCCCAGGCCAATCAAGGCCCTTAAGTGACCAACTAACTGACATTTCAGGGTCTCCGCCCACCACCACGGGTATCTTATTCTAGGCTGGCGGGCAGCTGAGGCCTCAAAAAGCCCACCTGATGAAAGTAGGCGGCCTTCTTGCGAGCTGAGCGGGGGCCCTCCTGATCGGACACACTGTGCCCCACGGAGGGCTGCCCCTGAAGCCCTAACCATCCCCAACGCACAACACTCCCCCCCCCCCCCCCACTAACCGGGGTCCCTTGACTTGCTGGGGCCTGACCAGCGAGGCCCGAAAAACTCACCTTTCTTTCCAGGCCCTGACCATTTTCTTCTGATGACTGGGTGTAGTCCCAGCAGTGGCCACCGCTCCTGGTGGCATTGCTGGGACTAAGAGCTCCTGCCCACTGATTGGCCAGCAGCTCCATTAGGTGGGACTTCCTGCCACAAGGAGGTGAAAGTCCCACCCAAAACCAGTTAAGGGCCTGGGGAGCAAAAAATCCCGGTCTGGTTCGCAGGCTCGGCGGAGGAGGGCTCGCCACCAATTTTTCATCCGATGGTCAGGGACTCCCACCCGTTCTGCCTGTTATTGTCTCTTTGCTCTCCCCCACTCTAATATCTTCTGGGCTGAACTTTTGCCACGGATGCAGAAAACAGGAGCCAGGTTTCATTAAAGTCCCGATTTTCATTAATATTGATATGGAGAGGGTTTCACTGTCCACTTAGAGGCAGTGAGGGGGTGCGGGAGTGGAGCGGGTCGTAGAATCATAGAAAGTTTAAGGCATAGAAAGAGGCCACTTGGCCCCTTGTGCCCGTGTCAGTCAAAAAACAATCCACCTATTCTGATCCCACCTTCCAGCATTTGGTCTGTAGCCCTGCAGCTTACAGCACTTGAGATGCATATCCTCAGATGAAGTGTGGGACACACTTAGACGCTTCACAGCAGACAGCACAGAGGTTGCTGGCGGTCCTGAGGTAGAGATCTGGAGTTTGTCCCAAAGCCTTCCACTGCATCAGAGGGAGGTGAGATGAGTCCACAGAGCCAGAGGCCTGGCACCGGGGGCAGGGCTATATTTGGGACAGAATTTTTTTATTCATTCGTGGGATGTGGGCATTGCTGGCCAGGCCAGCATTTATTGCCCATCCCTAATTGCCCTTGAGAAGGTGGTGGTGAGCTGCCTTCTTGAACCGCTGCAGTCCATCTGGGGTGGGTAAACTCACAGTGCTCGTAGGAAGGGAGTTCCAGGATTTTGACCCAGCGACAGTGAAGGAACGGCGATATAGTTCCAAGTCAGGATGGTGTGTGACTTGGAGGGGAACTTGCAGGTGGTGGTGTTCCCGTGCATTTGCTGCCCTTGTCCTTCTAGTTGGTAGAGGTCGCGGGTTTGGAAGGTGCTGTCTAAGGAGCCTTGGTGAGTTGCTGCAGTGCATCTTGTAGATGGTACACACTGCTGCCACTGTGCGTCGGTGATGGAGGGAGTGAATGTTTGTGGATGGTGTGCCAATCAAGCGGGCTGCTTTGTTCTGAATGGTGTCGAGCTTCTTGAGTGTTGTTGGAGCTGCACCCATCCAGGCAAGTGGAGAGTATTCCATCACACTCCTGACTTGTGCCTTGTAGATGGTGGACAGGCTTTGGGGAGTCAGGAGGTGAGTTACTCGCCTCAGGATTCCTAGCTTCTGACCTGCTCTTGTAGCCACGGTATTTATATGGCTACTGCAGTTCAGATTCTGGTCAATGGTAGCCCCTAGGATGTTGATAGTGGGGGATTCAGCAATGGGAATGCCATTGAATGTCAAGGTGAGATGGTTAGATTCTCTCTTGTTGGAGATGGTCATTGTCTGGCATTTGTGTGGCGCGTATGTTACTTGCCACTTATCAGCCCAAGCCTGGATATTGTCCAGGTCTTGCTGCATTTCTACACGGACTGCTTCAGTATCTGAGGAGTCACGAATGGTGCTGAACATTGTGCAATCTTCAGCGAACATCCCCACTTCTGACCTTATGACTGAAGGAAGGTCATTGATGAAGCAGCTGAAGATGGTTGGGCCTAGGACACTACCCTAAGGAACTCCTGCAGTGATGTCCTGAAGCTCAGATGATTGACCTCCAGCAACCACAACCATCTTCCTTTGTGCTCGGTGTGACTCCAGCCATGGGAGGGTTTTCCCCCTGATTCCCATTGACTCCAGTTTTTATAGGGCTCCTTGATGCCATACTCGGTCAAATGCTGCCTTGATGTCAAGGGCAGTCACTCTCACCTCACCTCTTGAGTTCAGCTCTTTTGTCCATGTTTGAACCAAGGCTGTAATGAGGTCAGAAGCTGAGTGGCCCTGGCAGAACCCAAACTGAGCGCCACTGAGCAGGTTATTGCTAAGCAAGTGCCACTTGATGGCACTGTTGATGACACCTTCCATCACTTTACTGATGATTGAAAGTAGGCTGATGGGGCGGTAGTTGGCCGGGTTGGACTTGTCCTGCTTTTTGTGTACAGGACATACCTGGGCAATTTTCCACATTGCAGGGTAGATGCCAGTGTTGTAGCTGTACTGGAACAGCTTGGCTAGGGGCGCGGCAAGTTCTGGAGCACAGGTCTTCAGTACTATTGTCGGAATATTGTCAGTGCCCATAGCTTTTGCAGTATCCAGTGCCTTCAGCCGTTTCTTGATATCACGCAGAGTGAATCGAAATGGCTGAAGTCTGGCATCTGTGATGCTGGAGACTTCAGGAGGAGGCCGAGATGGATTATCAACTCGGCACTTCTGGCTGAAGATTGTTGCAAATGCTACAGCCTTATCTTTCGCACTGATGTGCTGGGCTCCCCCATCATTGAAGATGGGGACATTTGTGGAGCCACCTCCTCCAGTTAGTTGTTTAATTGTCCGCCACCATTCACGGCTGGATGTGGCAGGACTGCAGAGCTTAGATCTGATCCATTGGTTATGGGATCGCTTCGCTCTGTCTATCGCATGCTGCTTACGCAGTTTGGCACGCAGATAGTCCTGTGTTGTAGCTTCACCAGTCTGACACCTCATTTTGAGGTATGCCTGGTGCTGCTCCTGGCATGCCCTCCTGCACTCTCCATTGAACCAGGGTTGGTCTCCTGGCTTGATGGTAATGGTAGAGTGGGGGATATGCCGGGCCATGAGGTTACAGATTGTGGTTGAGTACAATTCTGCTGCTGATGGTCCACAGCACCTCATGGATGCCCAGTTTTGCATTGCTAGATCTGTTCGAAATCTATCCCATTTAGCACGGTGATAGTGCCACACAACACGATGGACAGTATCCTCAATGTGAAGGCAGGACTTCGTCTCCACAAGGACTGTGCGGTGGTCAGTCCTACCAATACTGTCATGGACAGAAGCATCTGTGGCAGGCAGATTGGTGAGGACGAGGTCAAGTATGTTCTTCCCTCGTGTTGGTTCCCCCACCACCTGCCGCAGACCCAGTCTAGCAGCTATGTCCTTTCGTACTCGGCCAGCTCGGTCAGTAGTGGTGCTACCGAGCCACTCTTGGTGATGGACATTGAAGTCCCCCACCCAGAGTACATTTTGAGCCCTTGCCACCCTCAGTGCTTCCTCCAAGTGGTGTTCAACATGGAGAAGTACTGAGTCATCAGCTGAGGGAGGGCGGTAGGTGGTAATCAGTAGGAGGTTACCTTGCCCATGTTTGACCTGATGCCATGAGACTTCATGGGGTCCGGAGTCGATGTTGAGGACTCGCAGGGCAACTCCCTCCCTACTGTATACCACTGTGCCACCACCTCTGCTGGATCTGTCCTGCCGGTGAGACAGGACATACCCGGGGATGGTGATGGCAGTGTCTGGGACATTTTCTGTCAGGTATGATTCCGTGAGTATGACTATGTCAGGCTGTTGCTGGACTAGTTTGTGGGACAGCTCTCCCAACTTTGGCACAAGCCCCCAGATGTTAGTAAGGAGGACTTTGCAGGGTCGACAGGGCTGGTTTTGCCGTTGTCGTTTCTGGTGCCTAGGTCGATGCCGGGTGGTCCGTCCGATTTCATTCCTTTTTATTGGCTTTGTAGCGGTTAGGTACAACTGAGTGGCTTGCTAGGCCATTTCAGAGGGCATGTAAGAGTTAACCACATTGCTGTGGGTCTGGAGTCACATGTAGGCCAGACCAGGTAAGGACAGCAGATTTCCTTCCCTAAAGGACATTAGTGAACCAGATGGGTTTTTACAACAATCGACAATGGTTTCATGGCCATCATTAGACTAGCTTTTAATTGCAGATTTATTAATTAAATTCAAATTCCACCTTCTGCTGTGGTGGGATTCGAACCCATGTCCCCAGAGAAATACCCTGGGTCTCTGGGTTACTAGTCCAGTGATAATACCACTACGCCACCGCCTACCCAGTACTGTACTAATGTCAGGAGCAATCTCACGAAATTTGCACTCAGATATATACCTAAACCATGTGTGTGCGTGTATGTATGTGTGTGTGTGATCCCTATCCCTCACTTATCTTGCACACAGGAGATGCTGAATAACGATCAGGAGCAAAAATCGAGAAACGAGCTGAGACCAGGTTGCCAAGCAATCCTTGTTTCAATTTGAAGCCTATTTGAATACATTCATTTCAGAACTGATATTAATTTCCTGGGTTCAGAATGCATAAATAATGATCTTGTCTCCAATTCATGGCTAATTTCCTGCCCAGAGAGGACAGTTCAGTTTAAACCCAGTTCAATCAAAAATGCATTTGGCTTCATCACTGCCGGTAATCCCTGTTAATAATGGCTACATTTCACAGATTTTTAAATTTAACCTTTGAATTTACAGCACAATAAAATAATGGGTAGACTGCACTCTTCTCAAGTGGCACCATATATTCTTTTCATTATTAGCTTTGTTTGGACACTTTGAAAGAATATCTTGCCATGATGCAGAAAAATGATGATCTGTTGCCATGAGTTATAAAAGTTATTGAAACCTTTGATGATATTACAGATTTATTGTACAATCCTTCATGTAGGGAAAACTATTGCTCTATAATACAAACATGATACATTATTACTTCATAATATAAACACAATCTGCTATTCCACTATAAATATTCAGTTTGCTATTTACTATAATATGTCAGTCGGTTACAACTATAATGTACTCAGGGTCTGCTAACCAATGTAATACACCTTGCTACTCATTGCTACTCACTATAACATGCAGAGGAGGAGGAGCTTAATATCATTGCTCCCATTTTAAGGTTGTTAAAAGGGAACAACAGTGAGGCGAGATTGCCTGGATGTTTGTTTGGGGCACTACGAAATCTGTCAGGGCAGTTTTATAGTGAAATGAGCACACGCCTGCAAGATTCAGGTTTGGGAGTCACAGATTGTCCAAAATAGGAGTTCGAAAACTCATAAGTGGTTTTAAAGCGGTTTATTAAGAAGCAACAGTTTAAATATGATGCATAAGCTAAATAGACAGGAAAAGTATACAACCCGTGACAAGTGAAAATGGTTTACCGATCCTGGAGAACAAGCCAGCTAACGTAGCCAATCTCTGCAGCTGGAAGTGGCAGTCTCCTGTCTATTTTCTAACAGTCATCTTCTTCTCCCTCTTTGTCTTCTGCCTCCTCGAGTTGACTAAGGTGTTGGTGGTGGCCTCAGGGTCCTCAGTCTTCTTGAACTAAGTGTTAGGCTGGAGCCAGCATAAATCCACCTTAAGAACTCTTTTCCATCCAAAAGAGACTGAAAATTTCCCTTCTGAGCACCTGTTGATATACTTTATTTCTAGTGGCTGGTGATTATACCATCTCAATCACGTGTTCAATTGTCCATTAGGCAAAGGACAAGCATTCAAGATAATCTCTCCTACAGGCACAGTGTAGACATGTCCCCACAAAGGTACTGCCAAATCTAGAGCTCCCTGGTTATCTAGAAGCTTACACAGTAAGTTAAAGCAGAGAAAGAAAGCTTATGACAATCACAAAATCTTAATACTTTTGAAGGTGAAGTAAAAAAGGCAATCAGAAAAGCAAAGAGAGGACTTGAAAAATTATTGGCAGGTTAAATCAAGGAAACCACAAAGATGTTTTATCAGGACATTAAGAGCAAGAGGATAACTAAGGAAAGGGTAGGGCCTATCAGAGATGTACAAGGGAACTTATGCATAGATTCAGAAGATGTGGGAAGGGTTCTTAACGAGTTTTTTGTCTCTGTCTTCACAAAGAGAGGCTTGATGTAGACCTTGTAGATAAAGAGGAGAGTGTGAAATATTAGATATGATAAGCATAATGACAAAAGAAGTACTAGTGGGTCTGACATCCTTGAAAGTGGATAAATCGCCAGGGCCAGATGGATTGCATCCCAGGTTGTTAAAGGAAGCCAGGGAGGAAATAACGGATGCACTGAGGATCATCTTCAAATCCTCAATAGATACAGGAGAGGTACCATGTGATTGGAGGTCTACGAACATTGTACCATTGTTTAAGAAGGGTGCGAGGGATAGGCCAAATAATTATAGGTCGGTCAGTCTGACCTCAGTGGTGGGTAAATTGTTAGAATCCATTCTGAGGGACAGGATAAACTGCCACTTAGAAAGGCATGAATTAATCAGGGATACTCAGCATGGATTTGTTAAGGGAAAGTCATGTCTTACCAACTTAATTGAGTTTTTTGAGGAAGTAACAAGAAGGAAGTGCAGTGGATGTGGTCTACATGGATTTTAGTAAGGCATTTGACAAGGTCCCACATGGCAGACTGGTCAGTAAAATGAAAGCCCATGGAATACAGGGGAACATGGCAGGTTGGATTCAGAATTGGCTCGGGGACAGGAAACAAAGTAGTCGACTGATGTTTTTTGTGAATGGAAAGCTGTTTCCAGTGGTGTTGCACTGCACTCAGAGTTGGGTCCATTGCTGTTTGTGGTATATATTAATGATTTGGACTTAAATGTGGGAGGCATGATTGGGAAATTTGCTGATGACAAAAAAATTGGCCGCGTAGTTGATGGTGAAGAGGATAGCCATAGACTCCAGAATGATATCAATGGTTTAGTTGAGTGGGCAGAAAAGTGACAAATGGAATTCAATCCAGATAAGTGTAAGGTGGGGAGGGCAAATAAAGTGAGGGAATACACAATGTATGGGAGGATATTGAGAGGGGTAGAAGAAATGAGGGAGTGCATGTCCACAGGTCCCTGAAGGTGGCAGGACAGATAGAGTGGTGAACAAGGCATATGGAATGCTTTCCTTTATTGGCCGAATAATATATTTCAAAAGCAGGGATGTATTGCTGGAACTGTATAAAACGCTGGTTAGGCCACAGCTGGAGTATTGCATACAGTTCTGGTCACCACATTACAGAAAGGACATAATTGCTCTGGAGAGAGTACAGAGGAGATTTACAAGAATGCTGCCAGGGCTTGAAAGTTGCAGCTATAAGGAAAGACTAGATAGACTAGGGTTGTTTTCCTTAGAACAGAGGAGGCTGAGGTAGAGGCCTGCTCAGGTCGGGAAAAAGGAACCCGACCCTAACCACAGCGGACCCGAGCCTGACCCGGCCCGAATCCCTCCAATTTAGCCCCGGGCCCGACCTGATCCGAACCTGCCTCGACTTGACCCGACTCGACCATCCGTTTACTGACCTTCCTGACATCGAACCTGCAAGAAGCTGCAGCGCATGTGTGATGACATCATAGTGACATCACTCGCTCACTGCGCAGACTCAGTTTCGTCCCGGACTCTCAGCTCAGGTAAGTTTCTCATTTCAATACTTACCAGCAGAGCACTTAGAACATAGAACATAGAGCATTACAGCGCAGTACAGGCCCTTCAGCCCTCGATGTTGCGCCGACCTGTGAAACCATCTGACCTACACTATTCCATTTTCATCCATATGTCTATCCAATGACCACTTAAATGCCCTTAAAGTTGGCGAGTCTACTACTGTTGCAGGCAGGGCGTTCCACGCCCCTACTACTCTCTGTGTAAAGAAACTACCTCTGACATCTGTCCTATATCTATCACCCCTCAACTTAAAGCTATGTCCCCTCGTGTTTGCCATCACCATCCGAGGAAAAAGGCTCTCACTATCCACCCTGTCCAACCCTCTGATTATCTTATATGTCTCTATTAAGTCACCTCTCCTCCTCCTTCTCTCCAACGAAAACAACCTCAAGTCCCTCAGCCTTTCCTCGTAAGACCTTCCCTCCATACCAGGCAACATCCTAGTAAATCTCCTCTGCACCTTTTCCAAAGCTTCCACATCCTTCCTATAATGCGGTGACCAGAACTGCACGCAATACTCCAGGTGCGGCCGCACCAGAGTTCTGTACAGCTGCAGCATGACCTCGTGGCTCCTAAACCCGATCCCCCTACTAATAAAAGCTAACACACCATATGCCTTCTTAACAGCCCTATTAACCTGGGTAGAAACCTTCAGGGATTTATGTACCTGGACACCAAGATCTCTCTGTTCATCTACACTACCAAGAATTTTCCCATTAGCCCAGTACTCTGCATTCCTGTTACTCCTTCCAAAGTGAATCACCTCACACTTTTCCGCATTAAACTCCATTTGCCATCTCTCAGCCCAGCTCTGCAGCCTATCTATGTCCCTCTGTAACCTACAACATCCTTCGGCACTATCCACAACTCCACCGACCTTCGTGTCATCCGCAAATTTACTAACCCACCCTTCTACACCCTCATCCAGGTCATTTATAAAAATGACAAACAGCAGTGGCCCCAAAACAGATCCTTGCGGTACACCACTAGAAACTATACACCAGGATGAACATTTACCATCAACCACCACCCTCTGTCTTCTTTCAGCTAGCCAATTTCTGATCCAAAGCACTAATTCACCTTCAATCCCATACTTCTGTATTTTCTGCAATAGCCTACCGTGGGGAACTTTATCAAACGCCTTACTGACATCCATATAGACCACATCCATGGCTTTACCCTCATCCACCTGTTTGGTCACCTTGTCAAAAAACTCAATAAGGTTTGTGAGGCACGACCTACCCTTCACAAAACCGTGCTGACTATCTCTAATGAACTTATTCTTTTCAAGATGATTATAAATCCTATCTCTTATAACCTTTTCCAACATTTTACCCACAACCGAAGTAAGGCTCACAGGTCTATAATTACCAGGGCTGTCTCTACTCCCCTTCTTGAACAAGGGGACAACATTTGCTATCCTCCAGTCTTCCGGCACTATTCCTGTCGACAATGACGACATAAAAATCAAGGACAAAGGCTCTGCAATCTCCTCCCTGGCTTCCCAGAGAATCCTAGGATAAATCCCATCTGGCCCAGGGGACTTATCTATTTTCACACTTTCCAAAATTGCTAACACCTCCTCCTTGTGAACCTCAATCCCATCTAGCCTAGTAGTCTGTATCTCAGTATTCTCCTCGACAACATTTTCTTTCTCCACTGTAAATACTGACGAAAAACTTACCGTGTGTGTCTGGCCCAATCCAACTCGACCTGGACTAGGCCCGACCTGACCCGAGCCCGAAAGCCGGACCCTGAAGATGGGCCGATGCGACCCGAACCTGACGCATGCCGGGTCCTGTCGGGTTCGGGTCGGGTAGCAGGCCTCTAGGCTGAGGGGTGACTCAATAGAGGTATATAAAATTATGAGGGGCCTAGATAGAGTAGACAGGAAGGACCTGTTTCCCCTAGCAGAGAGGTCAATTACCAGGGGGCACAGATTTCAGGTGATTGGTAGAAGGATTAGAGGGGACATGAGGAAAAACATTTTCACCCAGAGGGTGGTGGGTGTCTTGAATTCACTGCCAGGAATGGTGGTGGAGGCAGAAACCCGCAATTCTTTTAAAAAATACCTGGACATGCATCAGAAGTGCTGTACCCAGCAAGGCTATGGACCAGGTGCTGAAAAGTGGGATTATATTGGGTGGCTAGTTTTTTCGGTAGGCACAGGCAAGATAGGCTGAATGGCCTCCTTCTGTGCTGTAATTTTTCTATGGTTCTACTTCCTTCCACAGCCCATGACATCATCTCGTGGCTCATTGCTTGTTGGGACATCTCTTTAGCCTTTACTCATGAGATTTCACTGGGAAAGTCTTGTTTCAGAGCCAGTGCTAGAATCATGTTCTTGGAAGAGATAACAGGCCTACACTGCTCTGGCTGTCTGCCATAGGATCTTTCTTAACCGGGAGAGAGGAACAGCTTCCTTCCAGGCAATCACAATGCTATACCTGCTAATTCTGTAAGAATTTTATACTATTCTGAAAAGTATCATTTTTTAAAGGTTCCATTTCTTGCACGCCTCATAGTTCTTCTGTGCAATGTAATTATGGAGGGTCTGTTACTCTATAAGCTTTGTCATTCATCATAATACATACATGGTTTGTATGAAACCTAGCAGGACGAAATCAAAAATGCGGCAGTCCTCTCAAAGGCCGAGCTTCTAAGTGTGTTGGCAATAAGCAAATAGAGATGGCTTCAGTGGATTGGACACATCTGCAGGATGGAAGACGGTCACATACCCATGAACCTGCTGTATGGTGAGGTAGCCAGGGCCAGGCGACCAGTGGGGGGCCCAAAGCTCCGCTTCAAGGATGCTTGCAAGTGTGACATGAAGGCCCTAAATGTCGGCTGTCACACCGGGGAGACACCATCTGGTGAAAGAGGGAAATGGCAACACATCCTGTCGACTGGTGTGCACTACCACGATGACCAGTTGCTACTGCAGCTTGACAACAGGCATCAACATCAAAAATAACAACTCACAGCGTTACTTGGCAACTTCACATGTGGCATTTGTGGCAGGATCTGCTCTCAAGGATTGACTTTCACAGCCATCAGTAAATGTGCACCAAGAGAGGACACCCCACCTAAATGGATTGTTTGCTGTGTGTCCATCATCTTTCGTAGATGGAAGGATGCCAGCCATTTCCTCTAGTGGGGGAGTCTAGAACAATGGGGCATAACCTTCAATTTAGAGCTAGGTTGTTCAGGGGTGATGTGAGGAAGCACTTGTTCATACAACGGGTATTGGAAATCTGGAACTGTCTTCCCCAAAAAGCTGTTGAGGCTAGGTCAATTTCAAATTTTGAAACTGAGATTGGTAAATCTTTGTTAGGCAAAGGTATTAAAGGTTACAGGACAAAGATGAGTAGATGGAGTTAAGATACAGATCAGCCATGATGTAACTAAAAGGTGAAACAAATGCAAGGGACCAAATGGACTTCTCTGTTCTTCCATTCCGATGAATCTGAGATAGATATCCCACTGTTCTACACTGTTCAATGGTGAGCTTTAAGAGAGGCATTCAACAACACCTCAGAGCTATTACCTGCCTGTTCTCTAATTTGACAAGGGATAACATGTGGCATAGGGAAACACAAGAAAGGGGGTCATCAGAGAACGGACCTCCAAAAGATGGAATAAAATTCAATTGTTTCAAAATGAGATTAAAATAGAAAAACAAATTGATGCAAACCTCTAAGTTTCAGTAATGAGGAAAACCAAGAGATACTTTATTAAATATTTTAAATACCACTGCAAATAATCTTTTGACCAAGGACTTAACTTTTAAAAATCCCCTGACAGCATTGGCACAGAATGTGCAAAGAAGGGGAGCCATCTTCAAAGAACAAAGAACAAAGAAAATTACAGCACATGTTGTGCTTATGTGAATATACGTCACATTCTCCAATTTTTAAACATCACTGGTTGAGTGGTTGCAAGATTTGTAAAATATTCATTCATTGAATTCCCTGTATTCAATTGCTGCAAACCCCTTCATTCTTGATTCATTTTTAATAAACGATTCTTCTGTGCTTACTTTGTAAACCCTCATAGAGAAGGGCTTAATTTCTTTAATGATTCAAGTAAATTGCTTGAATTCAGCTCCATGATGCAGGAAGTTGGGCATAGCAAGGAAATATTATAGAGTCTTCTATTTGAATGGAGATTCTTTCCATAAAGGCTGCATTTAACAAATTACTGTTCTCAGAGATTTAATTATCCACTTGTTGAGCCGTGTAGAGAGAGAGTAAATGGTAAAAAAGGAATTGAAAACAATTGTTTCTTTATTTGTTTCAATCTTGATAATACATGGCTGAAAATTCCCCTACATTACTGGCATTGAATCTCGTGAATAAAGATATTCAGCTTTTTTGCAAGCTGCCTTTGTCAAAAAAGACATCTATCAACATTCACTTCACTTGCATGCTGTGCTATTACAACCGGGATTTCATTTCATGGGCAGTGACTCAGTGTGAACACCACTTGGAAGAAGCACTGAGGATAGCAAGGATATAGAATGTAATCTGGGTGGGGGATTTCAATGTCTTCTCTCGGAGGGTTGTTAATCTTTGGAATTCGCTTCCCAAGACAGCAGTGGAGGCTGGGTCAGCTGAGTTCGTCTTGACAACTCCTCTGAGACTATGGTGACTTAGAACTCTGGTTAGCATGTTCTTCCTCTGGTTAGCATGTTCTTCCTCTGTGCTGACAGCCTCTGTACTTTCATTTTCAGACTTTATCTTTGAACATTTCCGCAATGCCACAGGGTTGTCACATGTCGTGTTGTCATACACCTCTCTTTGTTGACTTGGGTTTCATCTGAGAATCACACAATTGGGTGTCTGGATCTCATACGATCTGGGCTGGTCACATATCATCGCAGCTTCTGTAGGATACCAAGCTCGTGATGCATGATTGAAATCTGACCTTCTGTCCTACCTGCATTCAATCTAATTCGGTCCAGCTTGCCTGTCATACGATGCCTTCATCGTCCCTTGTTCAGACAGACGTATATCCTTTACCATGGAAAAAGATGATGACTGGGCAGGGTAGTTCTTACCTGCCTTCCTAACATCAGCTCTGCAGGCGATGGTGAGCCCATGTCCGATGGAGTAGCTTGGAGGTGCAGCATTGCAACCTTAACAATAATACTGTAGAGGAGGAATTCCTAGAGTGCATGCGTGAGGTCTTTTGGACCAATACATTGAAGAACCAACTAGAGAACAGGCCATAATAAAAGCAAAATACTGCGGATGCTGGAAATCTGAAACAAAAACAAGAAATGCTGGATTCACTCAGCAGGTCTGGCAGCATCTGTGGAAAGAGAAGCAGAGTTAACGTTTCGGGTCAGTGACCCTTCTTCGGAACTGACAAATATTAGAAAAGTCACAGATTATAAACAAGTAAGGTGGGGGTTGGGCAAGAGATAACAAAGGAGAAGGTGCAGATTGGACCAGGCCACATAGCTGACCAAAAGGTCACAGAGCAAAGGCAAACAATATGTTAATAGTGTTTTGAAAGACAAAGCATTAGTACAGATTAGGTGTGAATATACTGAATATAGAACATCAGCAAGTGCAAACCTGAAGAAAAACAACCTGAAAAAAACAGTGGGTAAGCAAACTGAACAAACTAAGATGAAATGAAATAAATGCAAAAAATGTAAAAAGGAATGCAAAAAAAAGGAAGAAAAAATAACTAAAAATAACTAAAAATGAAAGTAAAGTGGGGGGCTGTCATGCTCTGAAATTATTGAACTCAATGTTCAGTCCGGAAGGCTGTAGTGTGCCTAATCGGTAGATGAGATGCTGTTCCTCGAGCTTGCGTTGATGTTCACTGGAACACTGCAGCAATCCCAGGACAGAGATGTGAGCATGAGAGCAGGGGGGAGTGTTGAAATGGCAAGCAACCGGAAGCTCAGGGTCCTGCTTGCGGACTGAGCGGAGATGTTCCGCAAAGCGGTCACCCAGTCTGCGCTTGGTCTCCCCAATGTAGAGGAGACCACACTGTGAGCAGCGAATACAGTATACTACATTGAAAGAAGTACAAGTAAATCGCTGCTTCACCTGAAAGGAGTGTTTGGGGCCTGGGATAGTGAGGAGAGAGGAGGTAAATGGGCAGGTATTACACCTCCTGCGATTGCAAGGGAAGGTGCCCTGGGACGGGGACGAGGTGGTGGGGGTAATGGAGGAGTGGACCAGGGTGTCGCGGAGGGAACGATCCCTTCGGAATGCTGACAGGGGAAGGGAGGGGAAGATGCGACTGGTAGTGGCATCACGCTGGAGGTGGCGAAAATGGCGGAGGATGATCCTTTGGATATGGAAGCTGGTGGGATGAAAAGTGAGGACAAGGGGAACCCTGTCACGGTTCTGGGAGGGAGGGGAAGGGGTGAGGGTAGAGGTGCGGGGAATGGGTCGGACACGGTTGAGGGCCCTGTCAACCACAGTGGGGGGAAATCCTCGGTTGAGGAAAAAGGAGGTCATATCAGAAGCACCGTCATGGAAGGTAGCATCATCAGAGCAGATGCGTCGGAGACGGAGAAACTGGGAGAATGGAAGGGAGTCCTTACAGGAGGTAGGGTGTGAAGAAGTGTAGTCGAGGTAGCTGTGGGAGTCAGTGGGCTTATAATGGATATTGGTAGACAACCTATCCCCAGAGATGGAGACAGAGAAGTCGAGGAAGGGAAGGGAAGTGTCAGAGATGGACCATGTAAAGGTGAGAGAAGGGTGGAAATTGGAAGCAAAGTTGATAAAGTTTTCCAGTTCGGGGCGGGAGCAGGAAACGGCACCGATACAGTCATCAATGTACCGGAAAAAGAGTTGGGGGTGGGGGCCTGAGTAGGACTGGAACAAAGAATGCTCGACATATCCCACAAAAAGACAGGCATAACTAGGACCCATGCGGGTACCCATAGCGACACCTTTTACTTGAAGGAAGTGCGTGGAGTTGAAGGAGAAGTTGTTCAATGTGAGAACAAGTTCAGCCAGGCGGAGGAGGGTGGTGGTGGATGGGGACTGGTTGGGCCTCTGTTCCAGGAAGAAGCGGAGAGCCCTCAAACCATCCTGGTGGGGGATGGAGGTGTAGAGCGATTGGACGTCCATAGTGAAGAGGAGGCGGTTGGGACCAGGAAACTGGAAATTGTCAAAATGACGTAGGGCGTCAGAAGATTCACGGATGTAGGTGGGAAGAGACTGCACCAGCGGAGAAAAGATAGAGTCTAGATAGGAAGAAATAAGTTCAGTTGGGCAGGAGCAGGCTGACACAATGGGTCTGCCGGGACAGTCCCGTTTGTGGATTTTGGGAAGGAGATAGAAGCGGGCTGTCCGGGGTTGCGGGACTATGAGGTTGGAAGCTGTAGAGGGAAGATCTCCAGAGGAGATGAGGTCAGTGACAGTCCTTTGGACGGTGGCTTGATGTTCGGTGGTGGGGTCATGGTCCAGAGGGAGGTAGGAAGAGGTGTCTGTGAGTTGGCGTTGAGCTTCTGCAAGGTAGAGGTCGGTACGCCATACAACAACAGCACCACCCTTGTCTGCAGGTTTGATGACCATGTCGGGGTTAGACCTGAGAGAACGGAGTGCCTCAAGTTCAGAGGGGGACAGGTTAGAGTGAGTGAGGGGGGCAGAGAAATTGAGACGACCAATGTCTCGCCGACAGTTTTCAATGAAGAGATCAAGAGCGGGTAAGAGGCCAGGGTGAGGGGTCCAGGTAGAGGGAGAATGCTGGAGGCGGGTGAATGGGTCTGCTGGTCGGGGGGAGGACTCCTGGTCAAAGAAGTGAGCCCGGAGGCGGAGGCGACGGAAGAAGAGCTCAACGTCATGCCGAGCGCGAAATTCATTGAGGTGGGGGCGTAAGGGGATAAAACTGAGTCCTTTGCGGAGTACAGAACGCTCAGCATCAGGGAGGGGGAGGTCAGAGGGTATAGTGAATACACGGCAAGGGGTCAGATCAGAAGGGGTGGGGTCAGAGGGAAGTGAAGCGGAAGGAGGATCTGGAGGGGCATTAGTCCCCATCAGCTGCTGGAGCTTGCGTTCCTTAACACCTGAAAGGAAGAAAAAAAGTTTTTTGTTAATGCGTCGGATGAGACGTAAGATGAGATGAAACTGCGGAGTAGAACAGATTTGAGATAAGGTGAGACGGTGCTGCTGGAGAGAGAGGTCCAGTGTGTGCATATGGCGGCGCATAGCACTGAGTGTAGATCTCAGGATGCGGCGAGAGTAGCAGTCCGAGGAACGTTGTATTTCTCGGAGATACCTGTGATCCTGGGTGGTTTCAAAGCATGATGGGTGAAACTGCAGTTGGAATCCACGTGGAATCAGTTGGAGCCGGAGACAGTCACTGAGGAAGGAGATGTGGCTGTGAAAACGAGTTTTGGTAGATACCTTATCAAACACCAGGAGGGAAATAGAAAGCAATGAAGGTGAACAAGGTAAAAGAGACAAACGAAAATCCCGTCGGAGAGAAGAGCAGAACTTCTTCAAGGTAGGCATTCCTGGAAGAGAAGTGGCCATGCTAGACTGGGTATTGTGTAATGAGAAAGGATTAGTTAACAATCTTGTTGTGCGTGGTCCCTTGGGGAAGAACGACCATAACATGATAGAAATCTTCATTAAGATGGAGAGTGGGAGAGTTGATTCTGAGACTCGGGTCCTTAATCTAAATAAAGGAAATTATGAAGGTATGAGGCGCGAGTTGGCTATGATAGATTGGGGAATGTTACTTTAAAGGGTTGACAGTGGATTGGCAATGGCTAGCATTTAAAGAGTGCATGGATGATTTACAACAATTGTTCATTCCTGTCTGGTGCAAAAATAAAAATAAGGAAGTGTGGCTCAACCATGGCTTACAAAAGAAATTAGGGCTAGTATTAGATCCAAGGAGGAGAAATATAAAATGGCTAGAACAAGCAGCAAACCTGAGGATTGAGAACAGTTTAGAATTCAGCAAAGGAGGACAAAGGGATTAGTTATGAAGGGGGAAATAGAGTATGACAGTAAGCTTGCAGAGAACATAAAAAGTGACTGTAAAAGCTTCGAGAGGTATGTGAAGAGAAAAAGATTGGTGAAGACAAATGTGGGTCCCTTACAGTCAGAAACGGGAAATTTATAATGGGGAACAAAGAAATGGCAGACCAATTAAATACATAATTTGGTTCTGTCTTCACAAAGGAGGACACAAATTATCTCCCAGAAATGTTGGGGAACATAGGGTCTAGTGAGAAGGAGGAACTGCATGAAATCAGTATTAGCAGGGAAATGGTGTTTGGGAAATTGATGGGATTGAAGGCTGATAAATCCCCAGGGCCTGATAATCTACATCCCAGAGTACTTAAGGAAGTGGCTTTAGAAATAGTAGATGCATTGCTGGTCATTTTTCAAAATTCTATAGACTCTGGAACAGTTCCAACAGATTGGAGTGTAGCTAATGTAACCCCACTATTTAAAAAAAGAGGTAGAGAGAAAACAGGGAATTATAGACCGGTTAGCCTGACATCAGTAGTGGGGAAAATGCTAGAGTCCATTATAAAAGATGTAATAGCAGAGCACTTGGAAAACAATGACAGGATCGGGCAAAGTCAACATGGATTTACGAAAGGGAAATCATGCTTGACAAATCTACAGGAATTTTTTGAGGATGTAACTAGTGAAATAGATAAGGGAGAACCAGTGGATGTGGAGTATTTGGACTTTCAGAAGGCTTTCGATAAGATGCCACATAAGAGATTAGCGTGCAAAATTAAAGCACATGGGATTGGGGGTAAGGTACTGATATGGATAAAGAACTGGATGGCAGACAGGAAACAAAGAGTAGGAATAAACAGGTCTTTTTCCAAGTGGCAGGCAGTGACTAGTGGGGTACCGCAGAGATCAGTGCTAGGACCCCAGCTATTCACAATATATATGAATGATATAGATGAGGGAACTAAATGTAATATATCCAAGTTTGCAGATGACATAAAACTGGGTGGGAGTGTGAGCTGTGAGGATGATGCAGAGTAGCTCCAGTGTGATGTGGATAGGTTGAGTGAGTGGGCAAATACATGGCAGATGCAGTATAATGTGGATAAATGTAAGGTTATCCCACTTTGGTGGCAAAAACAGGAACGCAGATTATTATCTGAACGACGATAGATTGGGAAAGGGGAAGGTGCAGCAAGACCTGGGTGTCCTTGTGCACCAGTTGCTGAAAGTAAGCATGCAGGTGCAGCAGGCAGTTAAGAAGGCAAATGGTATGTTGGCCTTCATAGTGAGAGGATTCGAGTACAGGGGCAAGGATGTCTTGCTGCAATTATACAAGGCCTTGGTGAGACCGTATCTGGAGTATTGTGTGCAGTTTTGATCTCCTTATCTCAGGAAGGATGTTCTTGCTATGCAGGGAGTGCAGCGAAGGTTCACCAGACTGATTCCTGGGATGGCAGGACTGATGTATGAAGAGAGATTGGGTCAATTAGGCTTGTATTCACTAGAATTTAAAAGAATGAGAGGGGATCTCATAGAAACCTACAAAATTCCAACAGGACTGGACAGACTAGATGCAGGAAGGATGTTCCTGATGGCGGGGGAGCCCAGGACCAGGGGTCACAGTCTAAGGATAAGGCATAAGCTATTTAGGACTGAGATGAGAGATTTTTTCACCCAGAGAGTGGTGAACCTGTGGAATTCTCTACCACGGAAAGCAGTTGAGGCCAAATCATTAAATATATTCAAGAAAGAGTTAGATATCGTTCTTAGGGCTAATGGGATCAAGGGATACGGGGAACAGGTTGCTGAGTTTGGATGATCAGCCATGATCGTATTGAATGGCAGAGCAGGCTCGAAGGGCCGAATGGCCTACTCCTGCTCCTATTTTTCTATGTTTCTATGTTTCTAACCTTGAGATCTTTTCTTGTCTGATTACATTTTAAAATTAGCGATTTTATGGTGTGCACCATGTTTGCAGTCATGCCATTGGATTTGGGATAATGAGGCGACAACGTCACATGATGGACTCCCCACCTGGCACATGTCTTGGAATGGTCTTCCTGCACGTTGCAGCCCATTATCAGAGATAATTTCTTCTGGCACGCCAAGACTGAACAGGGCACTATCAGCAAAGCTACACTTGACATATCTCGTACCCGCTTGATGATCGGAAACTTAGTGATGGAATCTGTAACAAGGAGGAAATTCTCACCTTGAACATGAAATAAACCTGTGCTGATCTTCGCCCATGGATGTGAAGTTGATTCATGTCAGATCAAAGGTTCCTTCTGACAATTTTGACATGCTTCACAGGATTTCTACACCATCTGAACATCACTGTTGATTCCTGGCCAATAGACCGTCTCTCTGGCAAGGAATCTGGTACATTCTATTCTTAAATGCCCTTGATGCATTTGGGTTAGAATGTAAGAAAGCAGAGCTTCGGGTATCAGGATTGTTTCCCTTTGAAAATCACCCCTTGTGATATATTGAGCTCATCTCGATACGGCCAGAAATAGCATAGACGTTCAGTTACTTCCTCTATAGTGTCAGGCCATCCTTCCACAATCGCCTTTCACAACAACGATAGGGTGGGGTCATGTGCCATCTCATATCTTAGTTGCTTGCATTTGTGTGGTCCAAATCTCAGGAGGTTGATCTTCAGGAGGTTGATCTTCAGGACATCTTCAATCTCAGTGTTCACACCGTGGACATGCAAATTGAGCGAGACATCTGCTACTTTATTTAGGTTAGGCAACCTGCTCAGGGTGTCTGATGTGATAATTTTGTTGCCCGGTTTATATTGGATGTCAGAGTTGTAGCCCTGGACCTTCACCAGAAGTTTCTGCAACCGGGGAGGAGGAGCACCCGTGAGCAGATTGCGGCATATGGTTTCAAGCGGCTTGTGGTCAGTCTCCACGGTGAAATGTTTTCCGAACAAATAGGTGTGAAACCTATTGATACCAAAAACCAGAGCTAAGGATTCACATTTGATGTTAGAATAATTGGATTGGGTTTGCAACAAACTCTTCGACGTGAAGGTGATTGGCTTCCCTTCCTGCATGATGCAGGCACCTAATCCCTTCTGGAGCACGTTGACCTTGAGTGTGATCTCTTTGGACGGATCGTAATACTGTAGCACGCTGTCCTGACTTGACAGAGCTAACTTTAAGGACTCAAACACTTGCTGGTGGTCTTGCTGCCACAGGTAAGGGGTATCTTTACACAGCAGTTCCCTAAGCAGTGCTGCTCGCTTGTGAAATTGGGGATGTATGGGGCCAAACATTTGAACAGTCCTAGATACCATTAATAGGTCTTCCCAGTCCTGAAGAGTTGGCATGGCTCTGACATCTTCGATCTTGTCTGGGTCTGAGTGTATTCCTGTGGCGGAATATTTTGATCCAAAGAAGTTGATGTGCCCAATGTTGACCTGGCACTTCTTGCTATTAAACACAAGACCCTCAGGATGAGCAGCCAGCATTAGCAAATACAAGTTTCGGTCACACTCTGCCTTGGTCTGCCCCATCACTACAACATCATCAGCTATACAGATACAGCCCGTTATCCTGTCCATGCATTGTTGGAAAATGTCCTAGCTGGCACATAGACTAAATGGCAACCATCTGAAACAGGATCTCCTGAATGGTGTTCTAAAAGTTGTGAGTAGCTGGGACTTCTTGGCTAAGTGGACAGACCAGTGGCCATGCTTCGCATCAAGCTTTGAAAAATGCTTAGCATCAGCAAACTTAGGATTCTGCTCCTCGCGGGTTTTGATTTTCTGCGGGCATCTCTTGAGGGCTAACTTCAGTCGTCGTGGATCTAAGTAAATCCTGAGATTGCTGTCTTTCTTCAGCATGCAGGTAATGGAGCTGCACCAATCGGAATGCTGGTGCACTCGGTGGATGACTCCGTTGTGATCCACCTCATTCAGCTTCACTTTAACCTCTGATATATGGATGCTGCACTTCCTTGGCTTGTCGATAGTAGGATCTGCAACCTTCCTCATATGGCATCATCCATGAAATCGCCGATTGTATCAAACCTTTCTGGGTAAAGTAGTTTTAGTCTCTAACTGACTCAATGCACTCCGTGTTGCAACCTTCTGGACCTTTCACTGTGGTGCTGACCTCACATATTGTGACAATTCGTAAATCTTGGCATACTGGAAATCCTGCAACAGCTGGTCCAGTTGTGTCTACAATATAAAACATTTGTGGTAGCCATTCAGAGCTCCCATTGCTGCACTGCAAAGTTATCATTCCAATGTATTTGATTGGAGAACCATTGTAGGTAGTCAGCCTAGCTGTGGTGGGTTGTACCATAGATTTCCACTTCTTTAAGTTCATGTCCTTCAGAATACATATGGACAGAATACTTGCACTTGCTCCAGTGTCGATTTTTACTCTTGCTTGTGCTTGCCACTGTCTGTGGACATATCATCCCGATCATGACAAATGTCTCAGATTACATTATAGCATTAACATGTTGGTCCAAATTAACTATGTGAAATGTTTTCTTGCTGTTCGCACAAGTGCATTATTCATCCATGACCTCCTGACAATCTGTCTCTTTGTTGACCTGAAGTACCTGCTTGGGCTTTTTTTGTGTGTTGGCATACCTCTTGTTGCATTTACCATCCTGTCTTGCAGATGTTGTCTTTGCACGTGATCCGCCACCATTCCTGTGTGCAGTATTTGAGCTCGACCTTTTGCACTGCCTTGCCCAATGTCCTTGCATGCTGCAAGTTTTGCACTGGTCCTGGTATGCCAGACAACTTCGAATTGGGTGAGTCAGGCCATATTTGCCACAAGGCTTAGCAGACTCTGAGCCTCAGTTGCCATTACGATTATTGTAGCCGTCCTCAACACTTGTAACTGTTGGTGCCCAACCATGATGGCTTTAAGTTTCCTTCTATCATCTATAGTGTGCCCTTTCTTTTTTTCTAGCAGGTCTTTTTGAAAGGCCTCTAGTGGGGTAGACACAATTACTAGTTCTGTAACATATTCCAACAATTGTCTATCTGCAAAGTCACATCCTTGAGCTTTGTCTCGGCACCTTGCAACAAACTGGTCAATGGACTCATCTTGCCTTTGCCGGTAAGTCATAAGCTCAATCCTATGTACTCGGAAATTCACCTTAAGTTGCTGCTCCAGGAATGTCCATAGCTTGTTAGGGTCCTTCTGATCCTCAGCTGACATTCCTGATGTATTGATCCATTGCAGGCCCTCATTGCCCAGTGCAATATTGGTTTTGATAGCTTGTTTCTCTGGTTCACTCACTTCTTGATCCAGGAAACACAGTTCCATTTGTTGTCGAAACAGCTTAAATTCAGATGCTATGTTAGGCACCTTCCAATCTATAACTGGATGTCTGAAAGCCATTGTCTTAATGATCCTGCTTTTTTTTTATAAATATAGGACATATTTAAGAGGTTTTCTTTTTCACAGGCACACTTTTTTTTTCTTGTTGACAGATTTGTTTTCTGTAGGCCTGCCCCTTTAAGTGTGAGAGACCACAGCTGCTTTCTGTTTGCACAGTTCAGTTTTTTTTAACTGTGAGAATCTTGTTTGCACAGGCTTTTTTTTAAAACTCAAGGCTTTTTTTTAAGAGGGCTGCTGCTTGCAGTACCGGCAGCTACCACAACCATGCTTTCTCACCATGCCATGGACCTCCAATAGTGCTGTTGAGTTCTTCCTTCTCTTTTTCGATTAGGTCCCACCTACAAAGCAAAAAGCTGAGAACATTAAAATAGTAATGGCTTCAGCTACTGCTTTTCAAATATTTTCGACCCACTGCTAGATTAGTTGAAAGCTCCTCTGTTGAAAGCTAACTCTGCTTCTCTTTCCACAGATGCTGCCAGACCTGCTGAGTGGTTCCAGTATTTCTTGTTTTTATTATAGTTGAAAGCTTCGACTCCCTGGCAAATTGCTGACTGTACTCACTGAGTTTCAACACCTCCTGGGGTCCTGTCTGTAGCCTAGCTCACTGCAGTGTTGTGGAGTCTCCTGCCAGCTGCTCTCCAGGATCTTCAGCCATTCTGAGCAGGTAATTAGCTGTTCTTTGTTTGCTCTTGGTGTGTCTTCAGAAAAAAAATAAACATTGCCATGATGTAATATTTGGTAGTCTTCAGAACATATATATCCCTAATGATGCCCCCATGTAATATTACTTGTTCCTTTGATTTTTGATCTATTGTAAGACTCACAGGACTACATGTAATATTCAAAGAAAACATTGATTTTTATTACAGCTTAACTAGAACATATATCTGTGCAAACAGTTACTGCATGAGCACATCTCACTCTGTCTCATTACACCCACAACTCCCTGGCCATGTGTGACATGACATCACTTCCTCCAGTGACCTTCACGATTAGCTAATTAAGGTAGTCCACTCTTAAGGTGATCCCAAAACAGAACTTATCCAGAAACAAGGTCAAATGCCAATATGCAGAGCCCACTAGTCTGGCCACAGCTGAACCATCTGGGCCTTCCTTTGTTTTCAGGTGTTAGCTAGTGCAATTCGTATTTGCACTTTCAGCGCAACTGGCTCCTTGTTTATGATCTGAGAGTCTGGGAAAGCAAAACCCATTGTCCATCAGATGTTATAACCTTGCATTCTCTTCTTTTCAAAAGGGTCTTTGACCTGGGTTCCTTGTTGTCCTAGTAATGAAGATTCATATTTTGTCTTTAAACAGATTTGGTGTGAGGTCCATGACTTCTCTGACTCCATCTTACACTACATTATAAATTAGTTTTTAAAACATAATCATGTTACAAAGTCCAGCATTCATAACACAAAGACAATAGACTTGAATTCCAGACTTGAGGTGAAAGCCTTGGCATCAGGGTAGCATGTGAACAAATATGGCATTAAGGAGCTCCAATAAAATGAAGTCAATGGAAATCAGGGGAGAAATTTTCCACTGGTTGAAGCAATACCCAGCACAAAGGAAGATGGTTGTGGTTGTTGGAGGTCAATCACTTCAGCCCCAGGACTTCACTGCAGGAGTTCCTCAGGGTAGTGTTCTAAGCCCAACCATCTTCAGCTGCTTCATCAATGACCTTCCTGCTATTGTGAGGTCATAAGTGTGGATGTTCGCTGGTGATTGCACAGTGTTCAGCACCATTCGCAACTCCTCAGATAATGAAGCTGTGTGCCCGTATTCAGGAAGACACAGACAACATTCAGCTTGGGCTGATAAGTGGCAAATAATATTTGCAAGTGCCAGTCAATGGCCATCTCCAAACAGAAAGTCTAACCACTCATTCAATGGCATTACCATGGTTAAACCCTTGTCCATCAATATCCTGATGGGGTTACCATTGACCAGAAACTTAACTGGACTAGCCACATAAATAATGTGGCTACAAGAGCAGGTGAGAGGATGGGTTTTCTATGACAAGTGATTCACCTTGTGACTCCCCAAAGCCATTCCACCTTCTACAAGGCACAAATCAGGAGTGTGATGCAATACTCTCCACTTACCTGGATGACTGCAGCTCCAACAACACTCATGAAACTTGACACATTCAGGACAAAGCAGCCTACTTGATTGGCAACCCATCCCTCACTTTAAACATTCACCCCCTCCACCACTGATGCCCTCTAGCAACTTGTCAAGTCTTCTTTGACAACATCTTCCAAACCCGTGACTTATACCATCCCAGCAGGTTTCTGGGATAACCAATACCTGCAAGTTTGCTCCAAGTCACGCACCATCCTGACTTGGAAATGTATCACCATTCCTTCATCCTCATTGGGTCAAAATCATGGAACTCCCTCCCTAACAACACCGTGGGAGTACCTTAACCACACAAACTGCAGTAGCTCAAGAAAGTGGCTTACCATTCCATTTTCAAGGGCAATTAGGGATGGGCAATAAATACTGGCACTGCCAGGGATGCCCTCATCTCATGAATGAATAAAAAATGTCTTATTTACAGCACAAACTGAATAATGAAATGAGGGTGTGAGTCCCAAGAGTTTTTTTAATCCAATCCAGACACATGATTCGGAAGAACAGATAAATTACTGTGCTTACCAAAAGCTTTCAAACAGCCTGGACTGATCCTAGTGCCTGAATCTCTTAACAGATTTCAAATTGAATTACTGAAACTCCCCATTCTTCAGGTGCTGATTGCATACAGCAGTTGTGATAATCACAAGGCAAGTGGTAGGAGGCAACCACCCATAACAGGCTCATTCTGTATCCTTCTGTACTGAGACTCACAAGTTCTGCAGAGATGGAAGTATTTTTCCAAAGGGCTGAATGGCGCCATGCACAAATAATGCCATAGTTTTGCACTGTGTGCCTCCCCAATATAGCAAGGTTTGAATTGGAAGTTCAGACTGAACCTTTGACCAAAATTAGTAACATTGGTCCCTGTATGTGAAATATCTGAAACAAAAGAAAAGTATTTCAGATGCTGGAAATCTGAAATGAAAACAGAAAATGCTGGAAAATACTCAGCAGGTCAGGCAGCATCAATAGAGTTCCAGCGGAAGGTCATCGACCTGAAACGTTACCTCTGTTTCTCTCCCTCCTGCTGAAAATTTCCAGGATTTTCTGTTTCTGTTTGTGAAATGTTGACATGCAAAGTGACATGCAATGACATAGGCTGATAAGTAAACTGTTATTATCTTCCAGGATATTGACAGGCCTTTTATGTCTGAATGTCACAGAAAAATGCATCCCCTTCAGCCATTCCATGGAGGGTGCAGCCCACGTGGTAATTGTGGATTTGTTAGTTGTGTATCTCCATGAATATTTTTACAGGAACCTCCACATCTGGAATTTACCAGAAATGTTGATTTTGATGCACTAATTAAAAGGGAAAATTGGAAACAATAAGGGGGTAATTTGCAAATCTGATGTTTGATTAGAACAAAAATCTCTGTTGCTCTCTTTCCAAGGGGTAAGAAAGTTTTCTTTTTGAGAGTACATAAAGTTTTGGGAAGACAAAAAAAAACAGATTTAATTTGCCAGTCATAAACCAAAGACCTCATTCATCAAATTACTGGAAACTTTTAAACGGAATTTGAAGTGGTTCTTAGGAAGGATAAATGACCCATTACAAGCACTAATATTGCGTGTGCATTTATTACTATACTGTTTAATAATTGTGATCAATATTGCCACTTAGGCATCAAGATGTTAATTGCTATAGTGTGCATATCTATGCTGTGCAAAGTGTTAAATCTTCCAAGATATTCACAGCCCATGTTGTTTGATCCTCACAGCAGAATTCAACCGCTTCTAGCCATTCCTAGCAGGTACAGCCCACCTGGTCATCTGTAGGTACAGCCCACCTGGTCATCTGTAGGTACAGCCCACCTGGTCATCTGCAGGTACAGCCCACCTGGTCATCTGCAGGTACAGCCCACCTGGTCATCTGTAGGTACAGCCCACCTTGTCATCTGTAGGTACAGCCCACCTGGTCATCTGCAGGTACAGCCCACCTGGTCATCTGCATGTACAGTCCACCTGGTCATCTGCAGGGAGCAGCCCACCTGGTCATCTGCAGGGAGCAGCCCATCTGGTCATCTGTAGGTACAGCCCACCTGGTCATCTGCAGGTACAGCCCACCTGGTCATCTGCAGGTACAGTCCACCTGGTCATCTGCAGGTACAGCCCACCTGGTCATCTGCAGGGAGCAGCCCACTGGTCATCTGCAGGGAGCAGCCCATCTGGTCATCTGTAGGTACAGCCCACCTGGTCATCTGCAGGTACAGTCCACCTGGTCATCTGCAGGTACAGCCCACCTGGTCATCTGCAGGGAGCAGCCCACTGGTCATCTGCAGGGAGCAGCCCATCTGGTCATCTGTAGGTACAGCCCATCTGGTCATCTGCAGGTACAGCCCACCTGGTCATCTGCAGGGAGCAGCCCATCTGGTCATCTGTAGGGAGCAGACCATCTGGTCATCTGTAGGGAGCAGCCCATCTGGTCATCTGTAGGTACAGCCCATCTGGTCATCTGCAGGTACAGCCCACCTGGTCATCTGCAGGGAGCAGCCCATCTGGTCATCTGCAGGGAGCAGCCCATCTGGTCATCTGCAGGGAGCAGACCATCTGGTCATCTGTAGGTACAACCCACCTGGTCATCTGCAGGGAGCAGCCCACCTGGTCATCTGCAGGTACAGCCCACCTGGTCATCTGCAGGTACAGCCCACCTGGTCATCTGCAGGGAGCAGCCCACCTGGTCATCTGCAGGTACAGCCCACCTGGTCATCTACAGGTACAGCCCACCTGGTCATCTGTAGGTACAGCCCACCATCTGCATGCACAGTCCACCTGGTCGTCTGCAGGGAGCAGCCCATCTGGTCATCTGCAGGGAGCAGCCCATCTAGTCATCTGCAGGTACAGCCCACCTGGTCATCTGCAGGTACAGCCCACCTGGTCATCTGCATGTACAGTCCACCTGGTCATCTGCAGGGAGCAGCCCATCTGGTCATCTGCAGGGAGCAGCCCACCTGGTCATCTGTAGGTACAGCCCAGCTGGTCATCTGCAGGTACAGCCCACCTGGTCATCTGTAGGTACAGCCCACCTGGTCATCTGCAGGTACAGCCCATCTGGCAATGTCAATAAAGATGCCTGAAAAATCTACATTAAATTCAGTAGGCAAGTGGGGTAATTGTTAATCCAGATGGATATAAGAAAATTACAGCACTGGGATCAAGGGAACATAGGAAGAGGAAGTAGGCCATTCAGCCCCTTGAGTTTATGAGTGATGCTGTTAGATTCTGAGGGTAACTTCCAACTTTAATAGGGACCTAAACCCAGCAGTATCAGATCAGCCCCCATTATATACCCAGCCCATCTTTGTTTCTGTTGACGTCGATAGATAGGTGATGTTACTGAAGCCTCACAAAATGATATATCCCTCCTCCATGCCAAATCGCTAATCTGATTGAGAAGAGCAAAAATTTAAGCCAGCTGCATTTACCAGAGAGAGAGACCACAGCTAGTGTGCTGTGTGGAGTTTTGGGCAACTCATTACAGGAAAATGCAGCAGGGACATCACTGCAATGCCACAAGAGACATCGAGGGACTTTAAAGGAGCAAAGGAGTACTAAAGGCGGGATACCGAGCCCAGCAAAGCTAAGTACAGGCAGACCAGATCCAAGGGGCCATTAATGCTCCCAAACAAATCTCGGGAGTTGTTATTAGAGGAACAGACAGGAAGGAAATGGGGTGGGAAGTCGGGCACTGCCTCCCAACCGTGTTTACATACTGCGGGTGGTGGCGAATAGGTTGCAAATGGCAGTTCCAGTGGAGGTAGGAAATTGAGCTTAGGGCAAGAATGCCGTGGTAGGACATAGCAATGTTTCTTTCCTCATTTCCTATGCTGCCACTGATCTTGGACTGAGTAGCTGCAGAAAATCCAGTCCTTGATGTCTGATCATCTCAGAAAAATGTGAATCATTTTACTTGTCCATGGAAGTGCAGCCCATCTGGTCATCAAAGGTAAATTCAGAGACAAGTGTCCAAACAACAGCTTCTAAACCGACTTCCATAAAGCTAATTGGTCTAATAAAAATCCAAAATGGGAGATTCAAATTCTGTGGTGACAATTTTAGGGATCAAATACTCTTCCACTTTCGGCACCTTGTATCAGATAGACCATGATTACATGCAAAGTAAAAGTCCTTCTACTTTGGCCCAGACATGTGCATTAACTCCACCTCAGGAAAGTTGTCCCTACTTTTACCAGCCACCAGTTTGACAACAGTCATTCTTGGTACATTATCTATACCTCTAAGGATCGTAAAACATGGATCATGTCTCCTCTCAATCTGTGGATAACCTGTGGAATCAACCTTGTTGCTCTCTCCTGATTGCCTTACAATTGGAGCAATGAACAAGGATTCACTGAAGGGGAGCTAAAAACAGTTTCTAAAATTAAACCTTGTTACGGTTAAACCAGGCAAAGGCTGAGAGGGAACCCTAGACCCCTTCTCACCTGGTCGTAACAATGTCAATCAGCCATTCCAGTGCATTTAACTCACATTTCAGAAACTTGGTGCATGCATGTGCACTGAATGCCGGAGCTAATCACTCTGATGAACAGGCGTTCAGCAACATGACGGACCTCTCCCCCACCCCACTAGTGCTAGTTAAAGAGATAGGAAACCAAAATGCATTTGAGGGGCTTTAGACTTACTACTTCTGTGGTAAAGTTAGTGGAATCGCTGCAGCTTATTTTTTGGAAGTTTTGTTGTGAGCTGCTGCATGCATTCTGGGAGGCCTCAGGATTCGTTGACCCAACTTTGCACGAGGTACGTAGGCTGTGGTTGCAGTGCCTTTGGGTCTCCTGACCAGCAAATGGAGCAGAAGCTGCAGAGAGGGGAAGCTCAGTGAAGAGGGAGGAGGAAGAGGGATTTCCACAGAAGGCCCTAGCCACCCAGTACTTTTTGTAAGTACTTCTCTTACCTCCACTTGACACAGGAGCAGTGCCTGAGGTGACTCAGGTTTAACAAGGCCACAGAGCTGTGCCATCTCCTTCAATACGACCTGGAGCCTCACATTTGAGTGAGGATGGTGCTGCCAATGGCCGTAAGGGTCACTGTGACATTCAACTTCTATGTGTCTGGATTTTATAGGGGAACAGTAGCATAGTGATAATGTTACTCGACTAATAATGCATCAAACAAAAACAAGAAATGCTGGAATCACTCAGCAGGTCTGGCAGCATCTGTGGAAAGAGAAGCAGAGTTAACGTTTCGGGTCAGTGACCCTTCTTCAGTGACCCGAAACGTTAACTCTGCTTCTCTTTCCACAGATGCTGCCAGACCTGCTGAGTGATTCCAGCATTTCTTGTTTTTGTTTCAGATTTCCAGCATCCGCAGTATTTTGCTTTTATTATAATAATGCATCAATCTGGACTAATGCTCTGGGCCATGAGTTCAAATCCCACCACAGCCGCTGAGGGAATTTAAATTCAATTGGTAAATAAATCTGGAATAAAAAGCTAATCGTGGTCATGAAACCACCAGACTGTTGTTAAAAACCCATCTGGTTCACTAATGCCGGCTAGGGAACGAAATCTGCTGGCCCTACCTGATTGATCAACATGAAACTCCAGACCTGCAGCAATATGATAGACTCTTAACTGCCCTCTGAAATGGCATAACAAGCCACTCAGTTGTCTCAAACTGCTACAGAAAAGTCAAATAAGAATAAAACCAGACAGACTACCTGGCATTGACCTAGGCACTGGACAGTCACTGGATCAATATCCAGAAACTCCCTCATTAACAGCACTGGGTGGGTGTACCTATACCTGCAGCGGTTCAAGAAGACAACTCACCACCACCCTCTCAAGGATGGGCAATAAATGATGGCCTTGCCAGTGACACCCAGATCCCATAAACAAATTTTAAACAATTCTGAGGCAAACTGCTGTTCCGACTATCTTTGTGCTTTCAAGAACAACCAGAGGGTGGTTGCTCGGGGACAAAGGCTACCCCTGGTACATGTGGTTGAGGACCCCACTCTGCCACCTGACCATGCTAGGACAGCAAGCATACAACAGGAGACATGGAGCCACCAGGAACATCACGGAACTGACCACTGATCTGATGAAGCAACGCTTCCGATGCCTGGACTTGTTCGGAATGAGCCTTCCAGAGCCGGTGTCAAGGTTCGTGACGGCCTGCTACATAACATCCAGAGACCACCATGGTAGCAGGAGGATACATCCTGGACCCCTCCGCTCCAGGTGGGCTGTTCGAGAATGCCTGCTCAGACTCCGGTTCCCATAGGACAACTTCCCTTTACCACCATGAATCCACCATTCCCCACCTCATCATCTATCTGAGATGTCCTATCACAGCATCCCCTTGTCCAATATCTTAGAAGAAAAGCCACCAGCAAGATTCCTTCCATTGACATCTTTAGCCAACAACGCATCCAAATATACAAACAAAACTGAATTATTCACCCTTGTGCATCCTCTTAGTGCCTATTTTGTGGAAGCCTTTGCCTGTCCTGGTGCTCCTTTATCTGAGGAGTTGCTAATGATACTGAACACTGTGCAATCATCAGCGAACACCCCCACTTCTGGCCTTATGATGAAGGGAAGGTCATTGATGAAGCAGCTGAAGATGATTGGGCCCAGGAAGCCTGAGAAACTCCTACAGCAATGTCCTGGGACTGAGATGTTTGGCCCTTAACAACCACAACCATCTTCCTTTGTGCTAGGTATGATTCCAACTAGTGAAGAGTTTTCCTCCTGATTTCCATCGACTTCAATTTTGGTAGGGCTCCTTGATGCCACACTCAGTCAAATGCTGCCTTGGTATCAGGGACAGTCACCCTCACATCACCTTGTTTGTAGCAGCTTTACATTAACTAGATTCTGTCAGTTAATAGTTAATGATCACATACAAATCTTTCAACCAGTCGAGGCTGGATGCAAAAAGAGGTGAAAGGTCAATGTTCTAACTTATTGTGCCACTAAATTCACACTGGGAAAAAAAGCCACATCTTATAAGGGGTTGAATCTCCATCAAAGGAAGGACTGGCTCTGTTATACTGAAAATGTCAACTTGAGATAAAGGAGGATTAAATTCCTGGATTTACCCTTATCCTTGCCAGGACAGGCTGTCCTAATTCCTAAAAATAACTTTGTTTCTCGATTTAAAAGCAATGGGAGGCTTATTCAGCTTTCAAAATACAGTTCTTTTCTTTCATATGTGTTCTCCAAAATAAGTAATTTACAGCTTTCGGAGGCTAAGTTGAGAGAACTAGAGATGTGCACCATCCAAAGAACATTTCTCATTGTTTACCTATGCACTTTTCTTCAAATTGAATACTTTCATCCATACAACTCTGCTACTGTAGTGGGCTGTTGAAACCATGTTGACCTCCTATGCTATTGCCCTTTCCCATCTGCTAGAGCCTCTGTTTAATGGTGGGTTGTCTTTCTGATCCATGAAGAGCATTACTCCCTTCCCTCACACTGTAAAGGTTCTTATTTTTCATTTGTTTGTGGGATGTGAGCATCACTGGCTGGGCCAGCATTTATTGCCCGTTCCAAATTGCCCTTGAGTAGGTGATATTGAGCTGCCTTCTTGAACCACTGCAGTCCATGTGGTGTACGTACACCCACAGTGCTGTTAAGCAGGGAGTTCCAGGATTTTGACCCAGCAATGATGCAGGAACAACGATATAGTTCCTTGTCAGGATGGTATATGACTTGAAGGGGAACTTGGAGGCAGTGGTATGCCAAGGTGCCTGTTCTCCTTGTTCTTCTGGGTGGTAGAGGTCATGGGTTTGGAAGGTGTTATCGAAGGACTCTTGGTGAGTTGCTGCAGTACTTGTAGATGGTACACACTACTGCCACTATGCGCCGGTGGTGGAGGGAGTAAATGTTTAAATTGGTGGATGGGGTGCCAATCGAGTGGGCTGCTTTGTTATGGACAGTGTTGAATATCTTGAGTGTTGTTGGAGCTGCACTCATGTGGGAAAATGACTCCTGACTTGTGCCTTGTAGATGGTGGACTGGCTTTGGGAAGTCAGGAGGTGAGTTATTGACTATAGAATGACCTGCTCTTATATGGCTGGTCCAGTTAAATTTCTGATCAATGGTAACCCCCAGGATGTTGATGGTGGGATGTTAGACGATGGTAATGTCATTGAATATCAAGGGGAGATGGTCAGATTCTCTCTTGTTGATCATTATTCTCTGACACTTTTGTGGCACAAGTGTTACTTGCCACTTATCAGCCCAAGCCTGATGGTTGTCCAAGTCTTCCTGCATGCACGCACTGGCTGCTTCATTATCTGAGGAGTTGTGAATGGAGCTGAACACTATGCAATCATCAGTGAACATCACTGCTTCTGATCTTATCATAAGGAAATGTTGTTGATGAAGCAGTTGAAGATGATTGGGCCTAAGACACTGCCTCCTGCAACAATATCCTGGGGCTTAGATGATTTGATCAGTAAGGGAATCTTTCTACACATTACTACTATTAATGCGCATTCCATAACTGGATTTACACATAGCTTTTGTATGTTTACTGGGAGGGGGGTTAATGAATGATTCTTTACCATTATTGCAGTTATTTTTAATTGTGCAATACTTACAGCACATCTTAGCTACAATAATGAAATAGTGTGCTAACAATAAGGGTAGGAAAAATTATCATATTTACCACACATTCAGTGCATTTAAAAACAAAATTAAACTCCACAGAATCAATGACAAAAATTGGAAATGTGAAAGACAACTAATAAGTGTATATAAATGGAGAGAAAGCGAGAGAGAGCTGAGAAATAAGAGGGAGGGGAGAGAGTAAGTTAAGTGACAGAGAGAAATATTTATGAGAGAAACAACAGTGAGAAGAGTCAAACAGGCACTGCAAAGGAAGGTTATCTCAGCACCATAACACTGCAGTGATTGATCAAATGTCTTTGTCTCTGAAGCCTTATCCTTCACAGCAGTTGAACAGTGTGGCTCAGTCCATTAAACAAAACTGAACGGGGTCACACAGCTCATTCCGTCAGAAGGGTCTCACAGTACTGTCAGATCAGAAGAAGCGTTGTGATCTTATCAAACAGAACATGCTTGACATTTATATTTCCATTGTACTTTGCAATGCTGTGCATGCCACAGACATGGCAAACTGCACCAGCATTCTCATAATCTAGACATTACTGCACACAGGATGAGGGTATTTAAAAATGAATCTGAATTAACGTCAACTGTTGTTCAAGCAGTCAAATGTTTGACACATTCAGTTGCTGAAATTGCTGCTTTCTTATTCTTTCTAACCAGCCCTGAAATGTAGACTTGTTCACGTATATGTAGCATTCTCAGTACTCCTGCATGTAGAGAATATGACAAGCATGTAATGTTGACAGACTGAAATGCAACACAATTTGTTTTCCTGCAACTTCATTCGTTTAACTTGATTGAGTTCTTGGATGAAGTAATGGAAAAGGTTGAAGAGAGTAGTGTATTTGATGTTGTGTGTATGGGCTTTCAAAAGGCGTTTGATAAAGTACCACATAATAGACCTGTTTGCAAAATTGAAGCCTGTGGGATTAAAGGGGTGGTGACTGCATGGATGAGAAATTGGCTAAGAGTTAGAAAGGGAAGAGTATTGATGAATGGTTATTTTCCAGGCTTGAGGGAAGTTTGCAGTTGAGTCCACCAGGAGTCGATGTTAGGACCACTGCTCTTTTTGATATATATAAATGACCTGGACAAGTTGAGAAGGCTGGAAAAATGACATCCTTGGCTTTATAAATAGAGGCATAGAGCACAAAAGCAAAGAAGTTATGCTAAACCTTTATAAAACATGGTTAGGCCTCAGCTGGAGTATTGTTTACAAATCTGGGCAAGAGACTTTAAGAAGGCTATCAAGGCCTTAGAGAGGGTGACGAGAAGGTTGATTGGAATGATGTCAAGAATGAAGGATTTCAGTTACATGGAGAGACTGAAGAAGCTGGAGTTGTTCTCCTTAAAATAGAGAAGGTTAAGAGGAGATTTGATACAGGCGTTTAAAATCATATATAAGCAGAAACTGCTTCCAGTAGTAAAAGCTTCAGTATTCAGAAGATATAGATTTAAAATAATTGGCAAAAGATATGATATGGGGGGAAAAATTTATGGAATACACTGCTTGAAAGTGTGGTGAAAGCAGATTTAATAATAATCTTCAAAAGGGAACTAAATAAATATTTGAAGGGGAAAAATTCAGAGCTTTGGGGAAAATGCAGGGGAGTGGGACTAATTAGATAGCTCTTTTAAAGATCTGGCAGAGGCATGATGAGTAAAATGGCCTTCTTCTGTGTTGTATGATTCTATGATCTGTTGATGTGTTAACTAAATTTTTGCCTGCTTTGCACAGTTTCTCATTGTAAAATACCTAACACTTTAAGCTTAATCACTTGCAATGCATCAGCACTGGGGAGTAATTCTGATAATAAGAAGTTACTCCAGTCACTGTCCTGGTTCCCAAAAATTCTCACATATGTTATCCTGGGCACGTTATCAAAAGCTTACCTGGATATAAGAGTTAGTGAAGATACTCTCGTGGCTATAGGGAGTTAAGACTCACCTATAAGAGTAATCTAAGATAGAAAAGCTGCAAAACATCAGGTAGAAGAGAATCAAAAATGTAGCTGTGTGCTCTACTCATCCATTCCAAAATGCCCAAGCACAAGATCAATGGACAAGCTCCCTTTAAACAAAAGCATTCTACTCTTCCTCTCCTGGAGTTGTTCGCTCATGCAGGATCCACTTCTTCAGGCATTAGTAGCCCTCTAATATGTTAAAAGGATTATTCGACTGTGGGGACTATTGCAAACTAACTCAGTGCTGTCCATGCCAGACTTTCCCAAATGCCCAATTCCAGGGTGAGTCACTGGCCACTGATCAGAAATGGTTACTGGGGCTGATTGTGCCCTGCCTAACCCAGATGGGTGAGGCCAGTTGTACTGTTTTCATCAACATCTTGGCTAAACTCAGCTAACAAACTCAAACAGGTATCTGGCGTAGGCATACTTATCGTACATGGTGCAACATCATGTGATACATTTATCCACTGAACTATCAGAGGAGGGAGGATGATTACAAGAGAAAACTATTTTTCCTTAAAGCCTAAAACCAGGAGATGCTCTATGGGCAGGTACTTATCACTGGTGCCCAGTTATCAAGCTACATTTCTCTTTAATTACTTATCACTTATATATGCACCCTTATAATGAACAACCACTTTAAAAGAATCATCCATAACTACAATGCAAATTCACATTATTATCTCTGTTACTAAGCAATGTAAAAGTTATGGGAAGAGTTTTGCTGTAATCTGTTGTAAATTATTCTCTAGAAAATCACACATATGAATGTGTTGGATCATCAGCTTAGCTGTTTATCTCACAGCCCAGCTGGAACCATGTTTTGGCTAAAAACTGCTTTACTGAGCTTATTGCTTTTAACATCCTGAAAGATTTCAACATTGTTCTTTGATAAAGCCAGCAAGTTTACAGTCAAACACAGCTGAAGTTTCAATCAGTCTTTAATCAGTCTTTCGAGATTAAAATAAAATGTTACAAGTCTATCTGCATTTGTAGTGTGAAAAGAAGGCTTAATGTTTTGGGTAAAGACCCTTTGTCAGAACTAATTTGATCAATCTGTCTTTGGATGACCTTTTCTCCTCAACCTGGGATAGTGGTAGTTGTCAGTTTTCTTGACTTTAGGTCTTGCAAGTTATGGTCTTGGTAAGTTCTACTGCCGACATTCGGACATTCAGCATGAACATTTTTAACCTTGATGACTTCATCGGCTCTTTGTCTTTGACTTACAGGATCTGGTGCAGGTGTCACATGAGGAAATTTCTGACCTTGTTCCTCTGGGAGCGATAGTTCTATTTCATTTGAGCAAAATCTTATCTTGAGCAGACATCTCCTCATCTCTCAAAATGGTAGCACTATCTGATTAACCATAATAGAATTAATAGAAATCTCATCTTTGCATTTTGGTCAGACTTAATGATGGGGCAGGTTTTCAGCTTCACTGTTGAATATTAATCAATGGCAGGAAAATTTGTCAGCTTCTATTAAGAGTGGGTGAACTGCTCTGCCAGGTTACTCATGATGATGATAATCTACCCCCAAATGTTTCAACTTTTGTAGGACTTGATCTGCCTAGGTTTTCAGTTGGACTTTTCCCCTGAGATAGATAACAATTGTTTATACCTACAGTTCCTCGATGAACTCACCTTCAGCTTTAGTTTCCTCACCAATTTCCTCTTTCCCATCCCCACCCCCCCCAAACCTGCTGAAGGGATTGACTCCGTAATGGGATATGGTTCCATGGGCACTGGTCACCCTCTGCTATCCCAATCAAGTAGCCATGTGAACTTGGCTGTGTGTTAATAGGTCATTTGACTGCCAAACACAGCCAAACCTAAACTTGTCCACAGTATTCACCTATGCACCTCCAGCAAGGATTACTGGATAATGTTTAGGAGCGGTAACTAACTCTGGTTACAGAGAGATTTGAGGAATTCACCTTGAACATGATTGGGTTGACATCATAGAGCATTGTGATGATGCCTTCTCGCATGGCTAGTTGGCCAGTTGCATGGAACCCCATATGTGTCAATCACACAAGTCCATGCAGGCCTCGAACAAGAACTTGTGGATTGTGGATACTTCCTTAAATAGGATGACAGATGGCCTAGCTTTGACCTTGCAGTGCTGCACTGATCTGCATCAAATTGTTCTCCAGCACAACGGTAGCAGTGAAGTGCGTCTGCACCATGATTGGGATGATGGCAGAAAGGAACATGGAAGTGGGGACTCCACTCAAAGCGCTTCCGCTTTTGATCCATTTCCCCCCACCCCCCCCTGCCGCCACCTCCACGCCCTGCTCAGTACCCAGCACGCTGCCACAGGTCGTGATAGCCGAGTCTTTCCCTGCACAGGTGCCACTGTCTTTGGCAGAGCCCTCACAGGTTCCAATTAAAGCTCAGAGTGCATTAGCTAAGAGTATCTGAACAGTCAGAGCAGGGTGGTGAGCAGCCTCTGCTCAAACCACAGGGGTTGCATCGTGTAGGAGTTCTAGGAAAAGGAAAATTAAAGATTTGTAGTTGCAGAAGGGTGTGCACATGAATGTCTTAGACATCATTATATCGTTAAGTTTCTGTTCTTCACTTGAAGTACATAAATATTCTTTTGCACCACTTTCCCATCTCGCTCATTCTTGCCTGCAATCTGGCAAGTGACCTTTTAAGTTATTTGGTAATGAATAGGAAGAAATGAATTGATGGCAGCCAATGGGGGGATGTGAACAGGATGCTTGGTTGTTTGCAGCAGTGCTTCGTGTTAGTGGTTTTGGGTGGGAGTGGGTGGGTGGGTGGTGAATAGTGGCTGTAGCATGTGGTTGTGACATGGGTGTCTCGAGGAACCTAAGCAGATCTAGCAATAATCAGGGTATTCCTGGCATCCCAGGCAGTAAGGTACGCAGCTGGTGGTGCATTGCTCTCATCACCTTCCTCCCCCCCCATCTTCCTCCTCAAACCCTTCTGTGCTCTTTGACCTGCTCCTCCTGCAGGTCCAAATCTTGCTGCCGTGCAATGTTGTGCTGAGTGCAGCACACCAGGACCATTTTGGAAACCCTGGTTGCTTAATGCTGAAGGCCACCTCTGTATCTGTTGGGGCACCTCAAGCACATATTCAGCGATGGCTTTTTCGATGACACAGCTGCCGGGGATATAGAACTGACTATGATATTCATGGGTTCATACCTTCGCTTTCTGTGAGGTGTCATCAGCCACATTTTAAGTGAGTATCCTTTGTGTCCTGGCAGCTACCTGATAATACTGCTTCCAGGTGCAAAGACGTTGGGGAGGTTTGACTGGCACAAGGTCAAATCATCGTAGCAGTTTCTGAGGAATCTTAACGCATACCTGCAGAAAGATGTTTTAGGGCGTTGCATACCAAATACAAATAATGGAGTGAAGCCCTTGTTACTGTTAATGAATACTTCTGGGTGATCTGTGGGTTCCCATATTGTCATGTTTCTGCATACCCTTCACCTGTGGGAAGCCAGCCAGAGCTGCAAAGCCGAGTGCCCGCTCATTCTGACTGGCATCATTGCATTCAAAATTGACATCATTGGTGGCCCTGGCAAACAAACCATCAGTCACCTGTCCTGTGTATTTGTCAGTCACTGACTGGGAGATCCTGCAAATGCCTCCAACAGAACCCCAGAAGGATCCAGAGGCAAATAAAGTTGAGGGCAGTGAGGACTTTGACAGCCCCTGGTAAAGCATGACCACAGGTTCAGTGCACAGCAGATCTTCTTCCAGCAGGCTGCAGATATCTGCCAACACATGGCCTGACAACCTGAGCCTCCTGATACACTGCTGCTCCAACATGTCGAGGAAGCTGACCCTCTGCCTCTAGACCCTATTTTGCGAGGTGCACCTCTCTGCTGCTTCCTTCTCTCCTGGCCGCTACAGGTCTGTGACCAGCAGGCTACTCCTGGTACTGGTGCTGTTGCTGGTCAGCTAAGGTCCAAACTAAGGCAGCATAAACGGCATCCATCCTGATGCGATAGATCAAACCTCCAAAGTGTTGAAGAGACCTCCAAGGATTAGAAAGTCAACTGTCAGGAAAAATACTGTGAACACCCTTTTTCCCTATCAGGTAAGGAAGCAGTTGTGAGTACTGAGTATGTATCGCATAGTTCCCTGAGCTTCATTTGCACCACTCCCCCTCCCCCACCCCCACCAAATGCCGCTTTCACCGGTGAGTTTCAGGAAGTCCCAGAAACTCATGGATCACACACATTAAACTGAAAAATCTGTGTCAATATTGCTCTAATTGATGATTAGCATATGGTAACTTCTCTCCTGAGGGCTTTACACGCATATAGATGACGTGCTGGAGTGAAACCTGGAAGTCGTCAGCTTGGAGCCGGCTTCCTAAAGCGCTGTTAATTTCATCGGTTTTAACCTTCAACCTGTTTCAGAGCCCTCGCGCTCCCCTCCATATTAAAATTCAGCCCATTGTAATGATGCCTCTTGTTTACAACAGAGGACATTTATTTATTTTTTTTTATTTATTGATACAGCACTGAAACAGGCCCTTCAGCCCATCGAGTCTGTGCCGACCATCAACACCCATTTATACTAATCCTACACTAATCCCATATTCCTACTACATCCCCACCTGTCCCTATATTCCCCTACCACTTACCTATACTAGGGGAAATTTATAATGGCCAATTTACTTATCAACCTGCAAGTCTTTGGCGGTGGGAGGAAACCGGAGCACCCGGAGGAAACCCACACGGTCACAGGAAGAACTTGCAAACTCCGCACAGGCAGTACCCAGAATTGAACCTGGGTCGCTGGAGCTGTGAGGCTGTGGTGCTAACCAACACGCCACTGTGCTGCCCAATCTTCTTTCCCAACCTACGAGTTCCTCATTTCTGCTTCAGCATAATAATTATAGTCTTTATGTCTATGAAATAATTTCCACTTGACACATGTTCAGACTATATACTATGTGTGGCCTTTTCAAATCAACAAGAAGCTGTATTAGTATCTTAACTGTAGCTATTGCAGTAGGCCGAAACCATGATGGAGGGAACGGAAAGTACAGCCATATGTTCCCGCCATGATAGTATTGCCTTAACAGTATGTGGCAGTGGGAATCTAACCAGTACTGATAAGTTTTATGGTTGTGACTGGTTACATTTTTGTCAATACCCCAGCACACAGTGTCAGTCCCTTAGCAATAGCTTTGCCAATCTTCATCACGCCTCTCTGGACTTAAGTACGTGGTGTGTGTCCTTATGGGGAGAGTATGCATTCCATATTGGGAAAATTGAAATTCTACTTGCGTAGATTTCTCAATAGCTTGGTTTAGAAACTCTTAAATAGGTGACATTGTAAGCAGTATAGATGGATGCATAAAATTACAAAGAGGTATTAATAGATTAAGTGAATAAGCAAATGAATTGAAATGTAGGCAAATGTGAGGTCATCCATTTTGCGTCATAAAAAAGATAGAACAGAGTACTTTTTAAATGGTGAAAATCTAGAAACAGTGGAGGTCCAAAGAGACCTGGGGTGTATGGACATAGATCATCAAAAGGTCCTGAACAGATAGAGAAAATAATCAAGAAGATTAATGAATGCTGGCCTTTATATCCAGAGGATTAGAGGTAATGAGGTAATGCATTTGGGGAGGACAAACAAGTCAAGGGAATACACAATAAATGGTAGGATACTGGGAAATGTAGAGGAACACAGGGAGCTTGGAGTACATGTCCACAGATTCCTCAAGGTAGCACAGCATGTAGATAAGGTGTTTATGAAGACATATGCGAGTTTCTTTCTTTTTTTGGGCCAAGGCATTAAATACAAGAGCAGGAAGGTTATGCTAGACACAAAAAAACAGAAAATGCTGGAAATATTCAGCAGGTCAGAATAGTTCTGATGAAAGGTCATCAGAAATGTTAACTCTGTTTCTCTCTCCACAGATGCTGCCTTCCCTGCTGAGTATTTCCAGCATTTTCTGTTTTTTTTTTTATTTCAGATTTCCAACGCCTGCAGTATTTTGCTTTCGTATGAGGTCATGCTCGAACTGTATAAAACAGCAGTTAGGCTACAGAGTACTGTAAACAGTTCTGGACACCGCATTACAGGAAGGATGTGGTCGCACGAGAGGGTGCAGAAAGATTTATGAAGCTGTTGCCAGAAATGGAGAAAGATTGGATAGGCTGGGGTTATTTTCTTTGGAACAAAGGAAGTTGAGGGGAGATTTAATTGAGGTGTATAAAATTATGAGGAGCCTAAACAGAGTGGATAGGAAGGATCTATTTCCCTTAGCAGAGAGTACAATAATCAGAGGAGAAGAGGAGAGGGTTTATCACCCAGAGGATGGTGGTGGTCAGGAACACACTGCCAGAAAGGGTGACAGAGGCAGAAACCCTCATCGCATTTGAAGTTTTGTAACCTACAGGGACTACACACCAAGAGCTGAAAAGTGAAATGAGGTCGGATAGCTCTTTTTCAGCCAATACAGACATGATAGGCTGAACAGCCTCTTTTGGTGCCATAAATTTTCTATGTTTCGACAAGGGGCTAGTTATGCTACAGCTTTACAAAACAGTTTTGGGTACCACACTTGAAGAAGGATATATTGGCTTTGGATGGAGTGCATTGTAGATTTACCAGAATGATACTTGGACTACAAGTGATAAATTATGAGGAGACATTACACAAACTAGGATTGTATCCCCTGGAGTTGAAAAGGTTGAAAAAATGTGATCGAAATTTTCAAGATATTAAGTGGAACTGATAGGATAAATAGATGGAAACTACTACCCAGGACTACTTGCATGCCAAACTGCATAAGCAGAATGCAATAGACAGAACTAAGCAATCCCATAACCAACGGATCAGATCTAAGCTCTGCAGTCCTGCCACATCCATGAATGGTGGTGGACAATTAAACAACTAACTGGAGGAAGTGGCACCACAAATATTCCCATCCTCAATGATGGGGGAGCCCAGCACATCAGATAAGGCTGAAGCATTTGCAACAATCTTCAGCCAGAAGTGCCGAGTTGATGATCCATCTCCTCCTGAAGTCCTCAGCATTACAGATGCCAGACTTCAGCCAATTCGATTCACTCCACGTGATATCAAGAAACAACTGAAGGCACTGGATACTGCAAAGGCTATGGGTCCTGAAAATATTCCGGCAATAGTACTGAAGACCTGTGCTCCAGAACTTGCTGCACCCCTAGCCAAGCTGTTCCAATATAGCTACAACACTGGCATCTACCCGGCAATATGGAAAATTGCCCAGGTATGTCCTGTACTTAAAAAGCAGGACAAGTCCAACCTGGCAAATTACCGCCCCATCAGTCTACTCTCAATCAGCAGTAAAGTGAAGGAAGATGTCATCAACAGTGCCATCAAGCAACACTTGCTTAGCAATAATCTGCTCAGTGATGCTCAGTTTGGGTTCCACCAGGGCCACTCAGCTCCTGACCTCATTACAGCCTTGATTCAAACATGGACAAAAGAGCTGAACTCAAGGGGTGAAGTGAGAGTGACTGCCCTTGACATCAAGGCAGCATTTGACCGAGTATGGCATCAAGGAGCCCTAGCAAAACTGGAGTCAATGGGAATCAAGGGGAAAACTCTCTGCTGGTTGGAGCCATACCTAGCGCAAAGGAAGATGGCTGTGGTTGTTGGAGGTCAATCATCTCAGCTCCAGGACATCACTGCAGGAGTTCCTCAGGGTAGTGTCCTAGGCCCAACCATCTTCAGCTGCTTCATCAATGACCTTCCTTCAATCATAAGGTCAGAAGTGGGGATGTTCACTGATGATTGCACAATATTCAGCACCATTCGCGACTCCTCAGATACTGAAGCAGTCCGTGTAGAAATGCAGCAAGACCTGGACAATAATCTAGGCTTGGGCTGATAAGTGGCAAGTAAGATTTGCGCCACACAAGTGCCGTGCAATGACCATCTCCAACAAGAGAGAATCTAACCATCTCCCCTTGACATTCAATGGCATTACCATCGCTGAATCCCCCACTATTAACATCCTAGGTCTACCATTGACCAGAAATTGAACTGGAGTAGCCATATAAATACCGTGGCTACAACAGCAGGTCAGAGGCTAGGAATCCTGCAGCAAGTAACTCACCTCCTGATTCCCCAAGCCTGTCCACCATCTCCAAGGCACAAGTCAGGAGTATGATGGAATACTCTCCACTTGCCTGGATGGGTGCAGCTCCAACAACACTCAAGAAGCTCAACACCATCCAGAACAAAGCAGCGCACTTGATTGGCACCCCCATCCACAAACATTCACTCCCTCCACCACCGACACACAGTGGCAGCAGTGCGTACCATCTACAAGATGCACTGCAGCAACACACCAAGGCTCCTTAGACAGCACCTTCCAAACCCGCAACCTCTACTACCTCGAAGGACAAGAGCAGCAGATGCATGGGAACATCACCACCTGCAAGTTCCCATCCAAGTCACACACCATCCTGACTTGGAACTATATTGTCGTTCCTTCACTGTTGCTGGGTCAAAATCCTGGAACTCCCTTCCGAACAGCACTGTGGGTGTACCTACCTCTCATGGACTGCAACGGTTCAAGAAGGCAGCTCACCACCACCTTCTCAAGGGCAATTGGATGGGCAATAAATGCTGGCCTGGCCAGTGACGCCCACATCCCATGAATGAATAAAAAAATCTTCCGCTGCTTGTGGAGCATAGGACTAGGGGCCCAGTCTAGAAATTAAAGCCAGGCCTTTTAGAAGTTAAATTAGGAAAATCTTCTGCATGAAAAGCGTGGTAGAAGTTTGGCATTCTCTTCTGTGAATAGCAATTGATTCTATATCAGTTGTTAATTTTACATCTGAGCTTGCTAGATTTTTGTTAACCAAAGGTGTTAAGGGAAATGAGATGAAGATGGGTGTATGGAGTTAGGTTGCAGATCAGTCATAATCTGATCAACGACAAAACAGGCTTGAGGGGCTAAATGGCCTCCACCTGTTCCTGTTTTCCTAAATGTTGCAATGGATTTCCACACAAGTCAGACAAAATATCTCTTCTTACCATATTGCTCAATCCCTTTTCTCTTTGTAACCATGGTTTTATGAATGTGTGCTCCCAACATGGAAGCTCCCCCATGAGAAGCACATATCGGGAAATTTTAGGAATGCTCCCCATGATTTTCAATCCATTAATTCCAATAAGCATTGCATTGGATCAAAGTCTACCCTAGTTTGTAGGATTTCCTGATCTCCACCAGGACCACATGCCAAAAGAGAGGTTACTGCTTAAGTTCAGATGTTTTAGAGTAGGGTACTCATCTTCCGCTGTTGTTCAGACAACCTGCCATTTCTGTTTGGATATAGGCAACAGGTAAACAACTTGACTCTCACATAGGCCCTCAACATCTGAGGCTATTCCTAACAGTGGAATGCATTGGAATAGCCAGAAAGTCAGCCAAGACTCAGATTCCAGCTTTTAGTTAAAGTTTACTCAATGGCCTGTTGGAAGTGGATCCTCCACCCATCCCAAGGTGGAGCATGCAAGGCAGGGCCATCTTACATTGCAGCTTGCTTCACAGTAGCTTACAGTGAGTCCCAGCATTTGGTCAGCAGATGTACGCGTGATCAGACCTGACCATCAGTGGTGCTGGCGATCATCTGCGTGTCCAGGCCAGAATGATAGCCTGAACCCTTAATGTTTTTAGTTTAGAGATACAGCACTGAAACAGGCCCTTCGGCCCACCGAGTCTGTGCCGACCATCAACCACCCATTTATACTAATCCTGCACTAATTCCATATCCCTACCACATCCCCATCTGTCCCTATATTTCCCTACCAGCTACCTATACTAGGGGCAATTTATAATGGCCAATTTACCTATCAACCTGCAAGTCTTTTTTTGGCTGTGGGAGGAAACCGGAGCACCCGGAGAAAACCCACGCAGACACAGGGAGAACTTGCAAACTCCACACAGGCAGTACCCAGAATTGAACCCAGGTCGCTGGAGCTGTGAGGCTGCGGTGCTAACCACTGCGCCACTGTGCCGCCCCTAATGAAAAGGGAAAATTGAAAAAAGATTCAATATGGTCCCCTACAAGGGGGACTGGAAGCAGAAAGTTATTCTTTCCAAAGTGGGCCCTGATAAGAGATTACACAAAACTTACGAATTCAGCAAATTTTAAAGAGTGAGGAATGCTTTTTATAGTGGCAGCTTTTCTTACATTCCTTATAAGAATGACTTTAAGACTGTAGCATATAAATGTGCATTATTGAGTTGGAAATGGTTCTCCTCTGCCCAGAGGGACTGTTAGTCAAACAGACTGATGAGTAAACTGGTTGACAGCAGTATCACTTTGCAGGCTATGTTGTTTATATGATGAGAATTGTACAACGAAAAAGTGCTATTCAAACCAAATTCATATACCTATCCTTTTCAGCAGTATGCACTGTCCTGGCACATAGTAAACCAGCAGGTTGCACTGGTGAGATTAACCCATGAATGGAAGAGTTGCAATTTGTCAATGCTCTCATATCTACATCAATTTCTGGCATTTTACAGAAGGAGCACATCAGACACAAACACAGCATGGAAAACAACAGGATGTCGAATTAACAGCTTGTGAGTTCCTGCTCAATTCCAAAATGATTGTTCAGTTGTGTGTGCCAACACAGAAATGGCTCTAACCAGTATTGGGGAAGACCCAGATTTCCAGATCGATCACCGAACTCTGTCTCAGATAGAAAGAATTAAAGGCTAAATTTGAGGATTTTCTCTTTAAACAGCAGTGTAAAATGCAAACATTTTGTGAATCCTTAAATCTTTTTGTTCCTTACACATGACAAAAAAAGCCATTCACATCATAGGAAACTGCAGTAATTTCCATCCTATAACTTACTGGTAGTTATCCATTATTTAATGAATAAACCATTTGAACCCTTTCATTAAATTTCAGACTGTAACTCGTTCCTGAGTATCCATTATTTTATATTCATATAATATGTATATATGTATTTGTGCTTCACTGATCTTCCATTTTACTTTAAAAATCCAAGATCCAGGTAAGGAGGTGATTGAGCAGTTTTGTTCTTTCATGTTCGACTCACAGATGCTAGTACTTCCAGTCTGACTGATGTGGCACTATGATGCCCTTTTATGTTAATTTCCTTATTCTAACCACATATTGCATTTATGATGCGATGATCCTAGTTGCCATAGTGAATCAGATTAAAGCGAGATAAGTGATCACATTGTACCAGCAGAACATCTATAGGATCATCCAAGAGCTGGCGGCTTTCTAATAATGTAAGCAAGTGCTTCTGATGGCATCATTAGCCGTGAGAGTGAAGCTCCAGATTGAATTACTGGCTAAGCCTCACGGTCTTCCATAATAATGCACCATTTATTCTTTATAATATATCAGAGCTGCTTTATATTATTTTTCATCTGGGTAGAAAGGTTGATATTTTAGTTTTGCATCTTTTTACAAATGATTTAACTACTCCTGCCCAAGTGTGGTTAGTGAGCCTATTTCCATGTATGAAAACAAATTAGGAATTTCAACATCTTTGCTGTTTGGTATGATAACTGTGAGAAAATGTCATCTTAGTGAAAATCAGTTTCCACTTCACTTAGATATGAGAGAGAGAGAGAAACAGAGCTTGGATTTATGTAGCACCTATTGTATCCTCAGGAAATCCCAAAGCCCTTCACAGCTAGTGAAGGGTGTTGTAGTCACTAGTAATGTAGGCTGTAAGAACTAGTCGATTTCATACCCACATATGGACTAAACTTCCACTTTACTTTAAAAATCCAAGATCCAGGGAAGGGGGTAATGTCCATATATTAACATAGTGGCAACAAGAGCAGGTCAGAGACTAGGAATTCTGCAGCGAGTAACTCACCTCCTGACTCCTCAAAGCCTGTCCACCATCTACAAGGCACAAGTCAGGAGTATGATGGAATACTCTCCACTTGCCTGGATGGGTGCAGTTCCAACAACACTCAAGAAGCCCGACATCATTCAGGACAAAGCAGCCCACTTGATTGGCATCCCATTCACCACCTTCAACATTCACTCCCTCCACCACTGATGCACAGTGGCAGTAGTGTGTACCATCTACAAGATGCACTGCAGCAACTCGCAAAGGCTCTTTCGACGGCACCTTCCAAACCCGTGACCTCTGCCACCTAGAAGGAAAAGGCAGCAGACACATGGAAAAACTACCACCTGCAAGTTCTCCTCCAAGCCACACACCATCCTGACTTGGAAATATATTGTCATTCCTACAGTGTCACTAGATCACAAACCTGGAATTCCTTCTCTAACAGCATTAGTGGGTGCACATGGATTGCAGTGGTTCAAGAAGGCAGCTCACCACCTTCTCAAAGTTAATTTGGGATCGGCAACAAATGCTGGCCTTGCCAGCGACGCTCCCATCCCATGAAAGAATTAAAAAAAGAATTCAACCCTTCCTTTTCAAGTGTGGTGAAATCTTATTACATATTTCTTGCCAGGCTCTCATTGTTACCACCTAGAGTTCACTTGATCCCAGATAGATTACCTTGCACATTACAACTGCCATGGTGCACCAAAGCAATTGCTCCTTCTTTGCAATATGCCACCAATTACATATATATTTCCTACCTTGCAACAGTTACTACACTTCAAAATAATTCATTAACTATAATCGCTTTGAGGTCATGAAAGGTGCTAAATAAATGCAAGTACTTCTTTCTTCATATCATAGTGAGCATAGCTCACTTTATGAATTCACCAACCAGCCACAACAGCAACATTTTCCGGTCCCCTTTACACCACAGTTGGTTGGATGAAAACATTAGTATTTATATTGGGATTAATTGGCAAATTATTTCATTGTGAATTGTCAAAGTAGCTTCTTTCAGAGGGGCCATAATTGTTTATTTTTCTGGCGTTCCTGCTATTGAATTTATGCAGGAAATGGCCACCAGTGGGCAATTTGATTTAACAAATGTTAAAATACCCAAAAAGAATCATGTAAATAGATTTATCTTTACTGAACAAACAGAAATTTACAACAATTCAGTGTTTTTTTGAAAATTTGGATTTGCAGTAGGTGGTGTGTGCCAGTAATCAGAAGGAAATGATGTGCTTCCTAATACTGCTGTTAATGTTTACTGAAACATTACTTAAATCTAGCCGCCACTGAACTTATCTTGTTTGCTACGTCGCTCACTATTACTGATTGATACATTTTGATGAGTCCACAGGATATTAAGCTCCCAGCCTTTGAATCATATCATAAAGCTTCAAAGCTATTGGATCAACTTTGATATTTATCATAAACTGTACTAAATTTCACTATACAATGAAATTTAGGATTATAATCACACTGTAATCATCTTTTTTTGAAATGCAACATTAACTGGATAAAATAAGTTAAAATTTAATTAGCCAAATTATAAAAGAAGCAATTATGGTAAACTTGCAGAACCTCATGTTTATCTGAGATACTAGAAAGTACTACAGCAGCATTGAAGTGCTGCACTGTTTGCTGACTTTGCCCTGACATTGAAGTTTTTAAAGGTTAAAGCTGATAACAACTGCAAGTTAAATATCTTACAGGTGGGAAACAAAAGTGATTTAAAAAAGACTGGAGTGGAAGAAAAGCACTATCTAGTCTTCTTTGAAAATGGAATAAGAAAACTTACACCTTATCTTTGGCCTCCTTGTCTCGAGAGACAATGGGTAAGCGCCTGGAGGTGGTCAGTGGTTTGTGAAGCAGCGCCTGGAGTGGCTATAAAAGCCAATGCTAGAGTGACAGACTCTTCCACAGGTGCTGCAGATAAAATTGGTTGTCGGGGCTGTTACACAGTTGGCTTTCTCCTGGCACTTCTGTCTTTTTTCCTGCCAACTGCTAAGTCTTTTCGACTCACCACCCTTTAGCCCCACCTTTATGGCTGCACGCCAGCTCTGGCGATCGCTGGCAACTGACTCCCACGACTTGTGATCAATGTCACAGGACTTCATGTCGCGTTTGCAGACGTCTTTAAAGCCGAGACAAGGATGGCCGGTGGGTCTGATACCAGTGGCGAGCTTGCTGTACAATGTGTCCTTGGGGATCCTGGCTAAAGAATCGATGGCATCACTGAGTTCCGATTTTGTTGGCTGTACGTCCAGCTCATCCATGACTGGCAGTGACTGGGCTGCATTGAGGGCGGTCTCAGTGACAACATTTTCCCTGGAGTACAGTTCTAGGTAGTGTTCCACCCAGCGGTCCATTTGCTTGCATTGGTCAGTGATTGTGTCCCCTGATTTAGATTTGAGGCGGGCGATCTTCTTGATGGTTGGCCCAAAAGCTCTCTTAATGCCATCATACATTCCTCTGATATTTCAAGTAGAAAAATTAAGTAGAAAATTATTACCTATATGTGTTACGATGTAGAAGAAGACTAATCATACACTGCAATCTGTCTCAAAGGGCACTAGATGGTAAATCCAAACATAACGACCCAGATTTTGGGGTAGAAATAATGGTGAGGCTGATAGTGCTCATGGTTATTAACGTGCAAATTGGACAGATGTCCCACTCCTCCAGAAGCTGCATGATTATGGTATCTTGCTGGGAGACTTGCCATTGAGATACATTGAATAGCATGAAGCAGCTGTACTTACTTGATAAATGCACACTAAACTCACCAAAGTTGGGGCTTATCTGTTCCAGTGTTCCATCCCTTTAATGTCACGCTAAGTATTAATTACTGCCAAATAACTTCTCTGACACTGAAAATTAACTTTAACAAGTATTGAGTCTCATTCATAGAATCATAGAAATTTACAGCACATAAGGAGGCCATTCAGGCTACCATGTCCATCCTGGCTGAAAAGGAGCTATCCAGCCTAATCCTACTTTCCACCTCTTGTTCTGCAGCCCTGTAGGCTATGGCACTTCAAGCACATATCCAATCCTTGTTAAAGCAATGAGGGATTCTGCCTCTACCAGGCATTCAGGCAGTGAGTTCCTGACCCTCAACACTTGATGGATGAAAAAGCATTCTCCTCAGCTCCCCTCTAATCCACTGCCAATTGCTTTATGAACATATGAATTAGGAGCAGGAGTAGGCCACCTGGCCCCTTGAGACTGCTCCACTATTCAATGAGATCATGGCTGATCTGATTGTACCTCAACTCCACATTCCTGCCTACCCCCAATAACCTTTCCCCCCCTATTTTATAAATAATCTATCCTCCTCTGCCTTAAAAATATTCAAATACTCTGCTTCCACTGCCTTTTGAGGAAGAGAGTTCCAAAGACCCACAACCCTCTGAGAGAAAAAAATTCTGCCCATCTCTGTCTTAAATGGGCGACCTCTTATTTTTAAACAATGACCCCTGGTTCTAGATTCTCCCACAAGAGGAAACATCCTTTCCACATCCACCCTGTCAAGACCCCTCAGAATCTTATATATTTCAATCAAGTCACCTCTGTCTCTTCTGTAATCCAGCGGATACAAGCATAACCTGTCCAACCTTTCCTCATAAGACAACCCGCCCATTCCAGGTATTAGTCGAGGAAACCTTCTCTGAACTGCTTCCAATGCATTTACATCCTTCCTTAAATAAGGAGACCAGTACTGTACACAGTACTCCAGATGTGGTCTCACCAATGCCCTGTATAACTGAAGCAAAACCTCCCAACTTTTGTTTTCAATTCCCCTCGCAATAAATGATAACATTCTATTAGCTTTCCTAATTACTTGCTGTATCTGCATACTAACCTTTTGCGATTCATGCACTAGGACACCCAGATCCCTCTGTGTCTCAGAGCTCAGCAATCTCTCACCATTTAGATAAAATGCTTCTTTTTTATTCTTCCTGTCAAAATGGACAATTTCACATTTTCCCACATTATACTCCAGTTGCCAGATCTTTGCCCATTCACGTAACCTATCTATATCCCTTTGTAGCCTCCTTATGTCCTCTTCACACTTACTTTCTTATCTATATAATAAAAGCAAAATACTGCGGGTGCTGGAAATCTGAAATAAAAACAAGAAATGCTGGAAATACTCAGCAGGTCTGGCAGCATCTATGGAGAGAGAAGCAGAGTTAGCGTTTCAGGTTAGCGACCCTTCTTCAGAACACTGACCTGAAACGTTAACTCTGCTTCTCTGTCCACAGATGCTGCAGACCTGCTGAGTATTTCCAACATTTCTTGTTTTTATTACTTTCCTACCTATCTTTGTGTCATCAGCAAATTTAGCAACCATACCTTTGGTCCCTTCATCCATGTCATTTATATAAATTGTAAAAAATTGTGGTGCCAGCACTGAACTCTGTGCGACTCCACTCATTGCATCTTGCCAACCAGAATATGACCCATTTATGCCGACCCTCTGTTTCCTGTTAGCTAGCCAATCTTCTATCCATGACAATATGTTACCCCCTACACCATGAGCTTTTATTTTCTGCAAAAACCTTTGATGTGGCACCTTATCAAATGCCTTCTGGAAATCAATGTACAATACATCCACCGGTTCCCCTTCATCCACGGCTCATGTAACTCCCTCAACAAACTCCAATAAATTGGTTCAACATCATTTCCCTTTCAAAAAACCATGTTGACTCTGCCTGATTACCTTGAATTTTTCTAGGTACCCTGCTATAACGTCTTCAATAATAGCTTCTAACATTTTCCCTAAGACAGATGTTAAGCTAACTGGCCTGTAATTTCCTGCTTTCTGTCTCCCTCCCTTTTTGAATAAAGGAGTTACATTGGCTATTTTCCAATCTAATGGAACCTTCCCCAAATCTAGGGAATTTTGGAAAATCAAAACCAATGCATCAACTATCTCACTAGCTACTTCTTTTAAGACTCTAGGTTGAAGTCCATTAGGACCTGGGGACTTTTCAGCCTGTAGCTCCAACAATTTGCTCAGTACCACTTCCCTGGTGATTGTAATTTTCTTGAGTTCCTCTCATTTCCCTTACATTTCCTCAACCCCTTCCATTTCCTGATTTGCAGCTATTTCTGGGATGTTACTTCTATCCTCCATGGTGAAGACCGATGCAAAATACCTGTTCAATTCATCTGCTATCTCCTTATTTTCTGTTATTAATTCCCCAGTCTCACTTTCTGTTGGACCAACGCTCACTATGTTAACTCTTCTTTTTTAAATATCTATAGGAACTCTTACTATCTGTCTTTATATTTCTCACCAGCTTTCACTCATACTCTAATTTTTCCATCCTGAATTATCTTTTAGTCATTCTTTGCTTTTTATATTCTGTCCAATCTTCTGACCTGCCATCCATCTTTGTGCAATTATATGCTTTTTCTTTAAGTTTGATACTATCTTTAACTCCCTTGGAATTTTGCTTTCTCGTTGGAATGTATCTATTCTGTGTATTATGAAATATCCCCTTAAATGTCTACCACTGCATCTCTATTGACCGTAACCTACTTTGCCAGTTCACTTTTGCTAGCTCTGATTTCATGCCTTCATAATTGCCCTTATTTAAGTTTAAAATACTAGTCTTAGACCCACTCTTCTCTTCCTCAAACTGAATGTAAAATTCAATCATATTATGATCGCTGTTGCCTCGGGGTGCCTTCACAATGAGGTCATTAATTAATCCTATCTCGTTGCACAATACCAGGTAAAGTATAGCCTGCTCTCTGGTTGGCTCCAGAATGTGCTGTTCCAAGAAACTAACCCGAAAACATTCTATGAACTCCTCATCTAGGCTACCTTTACCCATCTGATTTTTCCAATCTATATGTAGATTAAAATTCTCCATGATTATGTTTAGTTTAGTTTAGTTTAGAGATACAGCACTGAAACAGGCCCTTCGGCCCACCGAGTCTGTGCCGACCATCAACCACCCATTTATACTAATCCTACACTAATCCCATATTCCTACCACATCCCCACATGTCCCTATATTTCCCTACCACCTACTTCTACTAGTGGCAATTTATAATGGCCAATTTACCTATCAACCTGCAAGTCTTTTTTTGGCTGTGGGAGGAAACCGGAGCACCCGGAGAAAACCCACGCAGACACAGGGAGAACTTGCAAACTCCACACAGGTAGTACCCAGAATTGAACCCGGGTCGCTGGAGCTGTGAGGCTGCGGTGCTAACCACTGCGCCACTGTGCCGCCCTACCTTTCTGACAAGTACCCATTATTTCTTCCTTTATACCCCATCCTACCGTGTGGTTATTGTTAGAGGGCCTGTGCATCACTCCCACAAGTGACTTTTTGCCTTTATCATTTCTCACATTAACCCAAACCACTTCCACATCCTGGTTTCTTGAACTTAGGTCATCCCTCTCTATTGTGCTAATACCATCATTAATTAACAGAGCCACATCTCCACCTTTTCCTAGCTTCCTGTCCTTCCTAACTGTCATCTATCATTCAATATTCAGGTCCCAATCTATGCCATCCTGCAGTCATGTCTCTATAATGGCTATCAGATTGTACTTATTTATTTCTATTTGCGCTATCAGTTCATCTGTTTTGGTTTGAATGCTATGTGCATTCAGATACAGAGCCTTTAGTTTTGTCCTTTTATTATTTTTATAACCTCTAGCCTTGTCTGCTGATTTACTCTTAGATTTGTAATTACTGTCCCTTCCTGGCACAGTCTGTTTATCTTTTTCCAAATCTATGCTCCCCGCCACCCCCACCAAACAACCCCGGTTATTGTCCTCTCTGCTAAGGGAAATACCCTTCCTATCCACTCTATCTAGGCATCCCATAATTTTCTGCACCCCAATTAAATCCCTCCTCAGCCTCCTCTGTTCCAAAGAAAGCAACCCCAGCCCATCCAATCTTTCCTCAGAACTAACATTTTCCAATCGTAGCAACATCCTCATAAATCTCCTCTGTACCCTCTCGACTTTGATCACATCCTTCCTATAATGTGGTGACCAGAGCAGTATGCCATACTCCAGCTGTGACCCTAACTAGTGTTGTACACAGTTCTAGCATAACCTCCCTACTCTTATATTCTGTGCCTTGGCTTATAAAGGAAAGTATCTCGCTTGTCTTCTTAACCACCTTATCTATCTGTCCTGCTATCTTCAAGGATCTGTGGACATGTACTCCAAGATCCCTCTGTTCCTCTACATTTCTCAGTATCCTACCATTTATTGTTTATTCCCTTGCTTTGTTTGCCCTCTCCAAATGCATTACCTCATACTTTTCCAAATTGAATTCCATTTGCCACTTTTCTGTCTGTTGATATTGTCCTTCAGTTTACAGCTTTCTTCCTCATTATCAACCACATAGTCAGTTTTTGTATCATCTGCAAACTTTTGAATCATGCTACTGACACTTAAGTCTAAATCATTGATATATAACCATGAAAAGCAAAGCGCCTAGTACTGAGCCCAGCGAAACCCCCACAAAAACTGCCTTCCAATCACAAAAACACCAGTCGACCAGTATCCTTTGCTTTTTGCTACTGAGCCAATTTTGGATCCAACTTGTTATTTTGATACCAAGGGCTGTTACTTTTCTGACCAATCTACCATGTGGGGCCTTGTCAAAAGCCTTGCTAAAATCCATGCAGGCTGCATCAAACCTGTTACTCTCATAAAACAACCTTCTTAAAAAAAATTCAATCAAATTAGTCAGACACAACCTTTCTTTACAAATCCATGCTGTCTCTCCTTGATTTATCTGTGTCTTTCTAAATGATGATTAATACTATCCATCAGAATTTTTTCCAAATGATTTGCCCAGCACCGATGTCAGACTGACTGGCCTGTAATTATTCAGTCTATCCCTTTCCCCCTTTTTAAATAAAGGCACAACATTAGCAGTCCTTCTAGCACCGCACCTGTAGCCTGAGATGATTGGAAAATGATGGTCAGGGCCTCTGCTAGTTCCTCTCTTGCTTCTCTTAGCAGCATGAAATACATTTCATTTGCGCTTGGTGATTTATTCACTGTCAAGGATGCTAAATACTTTAATACTTCCTCTCTCACTATGTTTATCCCATCCAGTATTTCACACTCCTCCTCCTTAACTTCCTTCAGATTTTAGATATTGTTGAGATATAAAAAAATTATTTTTGACTTTTTTATTCTCTGTCTTTTATCTCTCTCTTAATCTATTGTTTGTTTCTTTCTCTCTTTCACTTTCTGTACTTGATTTGCCATTCATTTCAATATCCTAACTGACACTTCATGGTTCAGTATTGCTCATTAACAATTTGTGTATCTGATTAGTTAAGGAGATGTCTGGGTGCTTGCGCAATTCACACAGATCCCAGATTCTCTGTAGAGTGTGCTGTGCTTTTTCGATAATTGACTGACGAGAACTTCCTTTGCCACTGATAGCAAAATCCAGCCCATTAGTGTAACCTTGTGGACATCACTTGCAATGCTACAGATAAAAGAGTAGATTTTACAAAGTCACACTCATGTCAAGGAACATATGCTGGGATGTTAGGCTGGAGGAAGTTAGAAAAGAAGGCTGGCTGAGACCACGGAACGATTTGTCAACAGGGCTGCAGATTTTGAATGTAATGCACTGGAGGACGCGGAACTAATGATGATCGGCGAGGTCGGGAGTGATAGGTGAGCAAGACTTAGTAGAGGACTGGATTCGGACAATAAGGTTTTGGATGAGTGCTGGAAGTGCATACTGAGAGATTGCAGGTCTGTTCCCTATGATTTTCCATCTACAAATGGATAAATAAAATTGAGGGGATCATGCCTGCTAGAAGCATCCATTTGTAAAATCAGGTCCAGTGAGAAAGCAGTTTCAGAAGGGTATTGATAGCTTGAAGAGGATTCCAAGTAGAATGCCAAAAAATAATCCCAGTGTTGCGATTATGAGGAAATCCTCATTCCTGAATTCATTATCATTAAGGGAAAAACTCAGTGGAAAGATGATTGAAGGTTTTTAAAATACTAAGATGAGTGAATAATGTACTTGTACATAAATTATTGAAGTTAACCTCCAACGGAACATTGGGAAGCCAAAGCCATCATACTTATCTGTCAAATAATTTTCTACTCCTCCCTGACTGTTAATTCAGGATAAAACTCACTGTGTAGCCCTAGTGTCTTGATTGACCCTGAGCTGATACCCAATATTCTAGCCACCACCAAGACAGCTTACCTCCAAAGTTGCCTGCTTCTACCTATATATCTCACTGTTACTGCTACTGAAACCCTATCCACACTATTATTACCTCCAGACATATCTGAGTTCTCCTTGCCGGCCTCTCAAAATCCATGCTGCACCAACTCCAACTCAACCAAACTGTGTTGTCCAAATCCTGTCCTCCACTATGGGCAGAATTTTCCTAGCACAGTGGAAGCAGGTTCTGCTGTGTACAGGGTGGGAAAGTTGCTGAAATTGTCATCGGGTTGGGATGCCGATGTCATTCAGCCCTCTTCCAGATTTCCCCAGGGTGGGATTAAAGGAAAGCTGGGGGCCCCCTTGGATCTGCTGGGTACGTACTTAAGAAGTGTTTGAGGTAGCTAAGAAGGCAATTAAGACCTGCACTTACCATGAATCCTGGAAGGACACCATTTGTGGAGGGTGACTGTGAGGCATGGGTCTGAGAGGGCAATAGGACAAGTATGAGTGTTGACTGTTGATGAAGATGGGAGGTGCCTGCAGAGAGGAGAATGAGTGGAGCTGCAAGGTTTGCTGACCTGAGGAGTGCTGTCTGGGAGAATGCAGGGCAAGTCAGCTTGGCACCTGAAAGTATTATGCCACTCACCTGTCACATTCTCCTGAGGTCCTGGATCTTCTTGGGGCACTGTCTCCAAATTGAAGGGAGCACACACCTGCTGCTGACTTCCTTGGCCATTTCTATCTATGCCTGCTTGGTTGAAGAGGTTGTCCTTTTCCTCCAGTCCTTACTGCAACCCCTCAGATCCCATAGCAGGGCTTACAGGTAAGAGTGAGTGACCCGGGGAGGAGACTTCTCAGGTCTCCTCTCCATTCCTGTGGTTGCTGCAGCCTCAAAGGTCCAAGTGCTGGTGCCCCCTTGTAACCCATGTTGTGGTCCCTTCAATTTGAAATCCTCCCTTTGACAGAATGGACGTGCCATCTTGCCCGCCCTCCCTAATTGGTTGGGGAGCCCAGAGGTGGGATGACAATTAGTTTGCTCTGGTAAAGAGCAATGGGCATACGCACAATGAGCCTAAAATCCCAGCTCTTCAGTCCTCTGACTCCAGCCTTCCAATGCATTGAACCATCCCTCTGGAGCATTTAGCTGTCTCAGCACTAGTCTCCTTTCACCACTTTGTCCCAAACCCTCCAGTTGGCTATTTCTCTCCTCTCCTATAAAAATCAGCTACCTATCTTGACACCAGTATTCCCCGCCAGAAGGGAAATGATTAGGTAATTCCTCTGTCATTCACAGCTGGAGAGCACATTGCTGGGGCTGGTGTACGTGTCAGCAGTGGCTCACTTGGTAGCACTCTCTCCTCTGAATCAGAAGGTTGTGGACTTGAAACCTATTCCAGAGACTTGAGCACAAAAATCTAAGCTGACGCTCCAGTGTAGTACTGAGGGAGTGCTGTACTATCACAGGTCCTGTTTTTCAGATGAGATGTTAAATAGAGGCCCTGCTTGCTCTCTCAGGCCAATGTAAGAGATCCCATGGTGCTATCTCAAAGAAGATGAGGGAAGTTATCCCTTCTGTCCTGGCCAATATTTATCCCTAAATCTATGCTTGAAGCAGATTATCTGGTCAATACCATATTGCTGTTTGTGGGAGCAGTGTGGGAGCAATTTGCTTGTGCATTTCTTGCAATGTAACAGTGACTACACTTCAAGAGTAGTTCATTGGCTGTATTGTGTTTTGAGATGTCCTGAGGTTATAAAAGACATTATATAAGTGAAAGTCTTTCTTTTATTGCTGTAAGTGACTGGAATTGATTTTAGACACATAATTATAATATCCTCCACTCACTGTATTTTTCATGAGAAATAATCAATTTGTGTTATGTAACTATCCACCACTCATTGTATTTTGCTGGAGGAATCACTGCTTTTATCGAGAGACATTGCTGTAGTTTCAGTCATGAGTGCCGTTTGCTGTAATTTGTAAAGCCACTTTTTAAATAGTCTGTAGACTGTTTGCTGTAATGTGCTGCTCAAATAAACTCTGTTTTCTGAGTAATTAAACATTGTTTTGCTATAAAATAGATTGTTTGCCATGAGTCCTACTGTAATGTCTGCCCCATCTCCAGTCATTGGCTGACACAGTGCAACTCTATGGCTATCATAGTGCTGTCAAAACTAGATGAAAACTCTTCTCAGAACTATTTAACCATATTTTCCACAATCTCTCCAAATTTTATGTATTTTACCCTTTGGTGAAGAGCTTTGGGACGTTTATTACACTAACACAGGTTGTGGAACTGTGAGCAAGGATTTTAAGCACATCAATTCCAAATTGGCAAGGTTTAAACAACATTCACTATTGGAAGGCACCTGATGACTATTTGGTTAGGAACAGGACTGAGGATTATAACCATAAGATGAAATTCTGATCAAATATCTGAAACATTATGCTTACTGAACTACTATTTTGGAAAAGAGGATACCTTGAGATTATTGAATTTAAATTTTGAAGATTATAAAGAGAATGAACAAAATTGATCCCAGCAAATTATTTGCTCTGTTAAAAGGTACAAAATGCAGGAGAACAAGATAAAAATTAGGAAATTAGGAGTCAGACTTTCGAATCCATTTTTTTTTAATCAATTGCTGGTCAGTCATGTTCCTACAACAGACACCTATCCTATGGATTATTGAATGGTCCCACATCCCGTGCAGTGAAGGTCACTAAAAACATCGGAGTCAATTTTCGGCATTAAAGAGGCAGTAACAGCCTCAAAGTGGGACAGTTTGATGATTGGCCCATTGCTTTCAGAGGGTCCTACCAGTGGGTTCCTGAAGAACCTCCCTGTTCAGGGAGTTGGTTGTTTAATATGCAAATTGGGGTCATGACATATATAGGCTTTTTAGGGTGGAACTGGACAGAGTGTGTGCTATGCAATGTCCAAACTGTTCCACTGGCAATACGGACGAAGAGCTCTGAGAAAGATAAGTTTTATATCATATTTTTCTGGATGTCAGAAGGTGTAGGAATGCTCCTCTGGACCCAACAATAATTATCTGGGTCGCAACTGCCTTGGGCTCCTCCACTCCACTATTGTCACCACCCCTGCCCCCCACCTCCCCCCAACCCCCAGTCTTATCATGCTGCTGGGCCAGCAGCCTCTGGACCAACTGGTATTAAGTTGACACCTTCATGTTTGCAGTTCTATTTAAAATGAAGCTGGGGTTGTGCCCTCTTTTCTCTGGGGCATGTGGGCTTCTGGCACTTCAGCGATCAGCTACCCAGAAGTGAAAGGTTAAAATTAACACAATCATATTCAGTTTTACCTTCCTGATTGTACTCTACTGTAAATGTCTGCTGCTGTGCTTATATTCAAGTCCGGAGGAAACTTTTCCACACAGTAGGGTAATAGTTGTGTACATTAGGTGAAGTGTACATTAATGCATGTGTTCAAGAGACAATTACAATATCATAAAAAGCAGATTATCTGGTCATTACACCATTGTTGTTTCTGGGAGTTTGCTGCATGCATGCTGGCAGTTGCGTTTCCTGTATTAGAATAGTGACTACACTTCAAAAAGTACTCATTGGCTGTAAAGCGCTTTGAGACATCCAGTGGAAGCTGCTATATAAATTCAAGTCTTTTTAGTTTTTGGCAAAGGGACAGTCCATGGTAGCATGAATTTTACACAATGTGCTGAAGGAACTGAGCTGAATCGCCTCTTTTTGTTCCATATTTTGAGTCCGAACATGAGAGTAGACACCGGACCTAATATCTATGCTGCAAATAAGCTTACCTTGATAAATGGCCAAATTGTGAGCAAATCACGGTCTGCACCTCAAGTAGTTGGCAAAATGTTTAATATATTTGAAGGATAAATAGAAGATTTTTTTACACATTCATGTGTGGGCATCGCTGGCTAGGCCAGCATTTATTGCCCATCCGTAATTGCCCTTGAGAAGGTGGTGGTGAGCTGCCTTCTTGAACCATTGCAGTCCTTGGGGTGTAGGTGCACTCAGTGCTGTTAGGAAGGGAGTTCCAGAATTTTGACCCAGCAACAGTGAAGGAATGACAATATAATTCCAAGTCAGGATGGTGTGTGGCTTGGAGAGGGACTCGCAGGTGGTGGTGTTCCCATGCATGTGCTGCCCTTGTCCTTCTAGTTGGTAGAGGTCACGGGTTTGGAAGGTACTGACTAAGGAGCCTTGGTGAGTTGCTGCAGTGCATCTTGTAGATGGTACATACTGCTGTCACAATGTGTCTGTGGTAGAGGGAGTGAATGTTTAAGGTGGTGGATGGGATGCCAATCAAGCAGACCGCTTTGTCCTGGATGGTGTCGAGCTTCTTGAGTGTTGTTGGAGCTGCACCCATCCAGGCAAGTGGAGAGTATTCCATCACACTCCTGACTTGTGCCTTGTTGATGGGTTATAGGCTTTTGGGAGACAGGAGATGAGTTACTTGCCGCAGAATTCCTAACCTCTGACCTGCTCTTGTAGCCACAGCATTTATGTGGCTGGTCCAGTTCAGTTTCTGGTCAATGGTAACCCCCAGGATGTTGATAATGGGGGATTCAACGATAGTAATGCCATTGGACTTTAAGGGGAGATGGTTTGATTCTCTGTTGTTTGAGATGGTCATTGCCTGGCACGAATGTTACTTGCTAGTTATCAGCCCAAGCCTGAATGTCGTCCAGATCTTGCTGCATTTGGACGTAGGCTACTTTAGTATCTGAGGAGTCATGAATGGTGCTGAAGATTGTGCAATCATCAGTGAGCATCCCCACTTCTGACCTTATGATGAAGGGAAGGTCATTGATGAAGCAGCTGAAGATGGTTGGGCCTAGGACGCTACCCTGAGGAAGTCCTGCAGTGATGCCATGGGACTGAGATGATTGACCTCTAACAACAACAAATATCTTCCTTTGTGCCAGGTACGACTCCAATCAGTGGAGAGTTTTTCACGATTCCCATTGCCTTCAGTTTTGCTCAGGCTTCTTGATGCCATACTTGATCAAATGTTGCCTTGATGTCAAGGGCAGTCACTCTCACCTCACATCTGGATTTCAGCTCTTTTTTCCATGTTTGAACCAAGGCAGTAATGAAGTTTGGAGCTGAGTGGCCCTGGCGGAACCCAAACTGAATGTCAGTGAGCAGGTTATTGCTGAGGAAGTGCCACTTGATTGCACTGTCGAAGACACCTTCCATCACTTTGCTGATGATCGAGAGTAGACTGATAGGGTGGTAATTGACTGGGTTGGATCTATCCTGCTTTTTGTGGACAGGACATACCTGGGCAATTTTCCACATTGCCGGGTAGATGCCAGTATTGTAGCTGTACTGGAACAGCTTGGCTAGCGTACAACTCTTCAGTACTATTGCTGGAATGTTGTCAGGGCCCATAGTCTTTGCAGTATCCAGTGCCTTCAGCCATTTTTGGATATCATGTGGAGTGAATCGAATTGGCTGAAGACTGGCATCTGTGATGCTGGGGACCTCAGGAGGAGGCCAAGATGCAAATGCTTCAGCTTTGGCTTTTGCACTGATGTGCTGGACTCACCCATCATTAAGGATGGGAATATTTGTGGAGCCTCCTCCTCCTGTCAGTTGTTTAATTGTCCACCACCATTCGTTACTGGACGTGGCAGGGCTGCAGAGCTTTGATCTGATCCATTGGTTGTGGGATCGCTGCTTGGTTTGCAAGTAGTCCTCTTGTGTTGTAGCTTCACCAGGTTGACACCTCATTTTGAGGTATGTCTGGTACTGCTCCTGGCATGCCCTCCAGGACTCTTCATTGCACCAGTGTTGATTCCCTGGCTTGATGGTAATGGTAGAGTAGGGAACATGCTGGGCCATGAGGTTACAGATTGTGGTTGAATACAGTTCAGCTGCTGCTGATGGTCCACAGGGCCTCATGGATGCCCAGTTTTTGCATTGCTAGATCTGTTCAAAATCTATCTCATTTAGCACGGTGGAAGTGCCACACAACACGATGGAGCATGTCCTCAGTGTGAAGACGGGACTTCGTCTCCACAAGGACTGTGCAGTGGTCACTCCTATCAATACTGTCATCGACAGAAGCATCTGTGACAGGTAGATTGGCGAGAACGAGGTCAAGTAGGTTTGTCCCTCTTGTTGGTTCCCTCACCACCTGCCGCAGATGCAGTCTAGCAGCTATGTCCTTTAGGACTCAGCCAGCTTGGTCAGTAGTGGTGCTACTGAGCCCCTCTTGGTGATGGACATTGAAGTCCCCCACCCAGAGTACATTCTGTGCCCTTGCCACCCTCAGTGCTTCTTCCAATTAGTGTTCAACATGGAGAAGCACTGACTCATCAACCGAGAACCGAGGTGGGGTGGCGGGGGCGGTAGGTGGTAATCAGCAGGAGGTTTCCTTGCCCATGTTTAATCTGATGCCATGAAACATCATGGGGTCTGGAGTCAATGTTACAGACTCCCAGGGGAACTCACTCCCAACTGTTTGTCATTGTGCTGTCACCCTCTGTTGAGTCTGTCCTGCCGGTGGGACAGGATATACCCAGGAATGGTGATGGCGGTGTCTGGGACATTGTCTGCAAGGTATGATTCCATGAGTATGACTGTCAGGCTGTTGCTTGACTAGTCTGTGGCACAGCTCTCCCAACTTTAAACATGTTATTAGTTTATTCCAAGAATACTTTAAATGTAAAAAGTGTAAACCTGTATCTAATTCTTCTCTTCAGAAAGTTGTGGATCTTCAGCTTGGTTGACCTTACACAAAAGTGGAAGAGTGTACATTGAATGCTTAGTAAAATCTTCTGTTGCAGGAACCAATACAGCACCCAATCTGGTGGGGATAAATGGAAATCCAGGCCTGAAACTGATGTCCCACCTTTGCTAGAGGTTGAACCAGGTGAACCCTGGTTGAATATCTGAGTAGTTAAATAAAGGTTTTGAATTAAACTAAGAGGATTGCATGGTGGAGTGGGTTACTGTGCTGTCTTTTTAACTCTGATTTCCAGATGTGAACCGACTCCAGAAAGATGGCTTGAAAGTCTTCGTTCTCTGCTCTTTGTAATATTCTTTGCTGAAATGAGATTGGGCGAGTGTCTGTATTATTCTGACAAGCCGCACTAAAATAGGCGACCTCACTCAGAAAGACCACAAGGATGCAGTCGGAGATAGTCTCCCGATACTGGCAGTAAAGTACTTGGGTAAATTTACCTCTGCTCATTAATATTAGTGAAAATGTTGATGTGAACATAAAGCAGGAAAAATTTATATTCATGCTGTCTTATTGATTAATAGAATTATCAGAGGAAAATACCTATTTGTTGGAACTGAAAGAATTGGAGGAGCTTTCTCATCATCTAACCCATGCTATTTCTGAACAGAGAGCTGACTGCCACATAACAATGTATTATTTCCATCATTTTCCTGAATGAGCAAAAACGTTACTCCCTCCCAAAATGTCATTTGACAAGAAATGATAGAGATCACATAATGTCATACTCCCATGCCTTGGCCTCAGAAAATGCTAGATCCTGGCTAGAAGACCTGGTCTCTCATGGTTGAATTTTTTTAATGGCTACCTTTTTTTTTGTAAATTGAATTCACTGGCTTTTTTGAAACTCATAACACAGGGTGTATCATAGACTGCACAAAGTGTGCCAAAAGCAAATTACTCTTGAGTTGTGGGATCTCATTTACATTGTGGCAAAGGGCCAGCAGTTCAGGTTTGAAATCTCCCAACTGCTGGGGAATCTTTAGTTTACCAAGTGCAATACAGAATCAGTTCACCGAATTGACTCTGTTTTCACTCCAGCCTTCAGAAAGTGGAGGCGGCCCAAGAGTCAGTTGTAAGTGCACCCTAGAGGATAAAGCCATTTCAATGAGATGTTCTGGAAAATGTCGTCAATGTGGATTATTTAATGGCTACATTAGCCTTAGTGTAGTCCAGAATGCTGAGGTTAATCTTTTAATTGCTTCTGCTTAATTTCCTGCATTGCTCCAACCTGCTCTCCTGACTAAATTACATTAAATCCCTTTTGTTATTTCTTTTGTACCTTTAATTTACTTTCAGCTCATTTCATTTTCTTTTAATGATTCTACTCAATGTCAAAACCCAGTTAACATAAACCAATAGTTAAATAATTAAAGCCAAATATCTTCAGATTCAAGCAATGAACCTCTCATTAAAATTCCAGTATTTGAAGGTTTAAAACCCAGAATCTACACGTCGTCATGTCACTTGTTTAACTGTTAACCACAGGTTGATCCACTGATGGCATCAAAATGTAAGGCCTCAATTCCTGCCAGGCTGTAAATTGCCTTTTGCACTATGGCTAATGTAGTAGAGAGAGATTCAAGTTACACAAACCAACCTTTTGGTCTTCTAGTTGTTGATTATGGGGAAAATTAATGGCTTAAAAAATTAGTACAAATGTACTGTTCTTCTTCACACAGAACCTCAAGTCTTCACAGACAGTTACAGTTGAGTTCAAGCTAGCGCACCCACTGAAAGCTAAATGATAATGTACCTTACCCAAGTATCTGCTATTCACCATAAACCTTGATAATGTCTGCAGACTGTTCAAGATGGATAACATTCCAGCTGGACCAGATTCTCTCCTGCCCTGACATCCACATACTTGTATATGCAACAAGAATCCTTGGATAACAATCTGGTATGGGGATCTTGCCCCATTTTATCTCCACTCCCTAACAAAGACAGTGGTGAGGCTTTTTAATTGCACCATCCCTGCTGAGATCAGCGAACAAAGCACAGACCAGAAATTGAACCTGGACCCTTCCTATTCCGTGTGACTGAATCACTCACTACTTTAAGTAACTGAGTCATGAGGAGAGTCCCTTGCTCTAAGTTGATTCAAAGCATTGTCCTGTTCCCTTGTCTTTGTAACTCTAACCTAGACTTCTCCGTCCTTCAGCAGAAATCCAAGCTGGTGGTAAAAAAGTTAGAACAGAACCTGGGTGCACAGGGTTTCTACCTCTTCAGAGTTGAAATGGCAAATTCTGATGGAAGAGGCCATCATCCTAAGTTCAGTTTTCAGCATTCCTGGACTACCTCGGGAGCTTTGCCAGATATATCATCTTAAGGTTCAGGAGTATCTATGCAGTACTTGGATTGCATGTGTGCCCTGCCAGGAAGAGATCAAATGGGATTACAGGGATTACATAAGAACATAAGAAATAAGAGCAGGAGTAAACCTCCGCTATTCAGTACGATCATGGCTGATCTTCTGGCTCAACTCCACTTTCCCTCCTGCTCCCCATATTCTTTGGACATGGGATATTGGGACCAGTTCTGGGGGAGATGGGACCTGTACAGGCTGGACAGATTGCACCTGAACAGAGCTGGGACCAATGTCCTTGCAGGGTGATTTGCCCGTGCTATTGCGGAGGGTTTAAATTAACTTGGCAGGGGTGTGGGAACAAGGAGGTAATATCAGAGACAAAAACCAAGGTGCACCGACATTCGGGAGACAGATAGCATGAGAGTAGGAAATCGTAAGGGTCAGAGTGAGAAGGATGTAATATGGTCTAAATTTGGTTTACTGTGAAAGAGAAGGTAGTTGAGACACTATGCGTAAAATTGATAGAGGAGGTATTAGATAGGCTGTTTGTACTTAAAGTTGATAATGTTATGTTTACACCAGATTACTGGATATTTTATATATCTCTGATTTATCTCAGAGCAATGCAGATATGACATGACCAACAACAGGTTTATTTACTGTACTTTAAAATATCTCAGCACATGCAAGATCTCAGTACAATGTCTTTATTAGAACACTGTTATAGTTACTAGAACATTCCAGCCCTGTCCTTTTTAGTTTCAGTTCCATCAACTCAAGCTCCACAAAGTATTAAAGTATTAAGCACAGTGAACACTGATCAGTGGACGACTAATATAATCAAACCCAGATCAATCAAACACTACATTTCCCCCTTTTGACTAAAGACATTATTTTTAATTAAAATATTCTATACATCAAACATATATACATCAAATTATTTCTTAGTGTTCAACTTAATCTGTTTTCTCTCAGTGCAGAAATAGTCTTTGAGATAGCATAGTCTCTGAGGTCTGCAATTAGATTTACGAATTTAAGGTTGAGGATCTGTTTGATCAGCTAGATGAGGCGGATTATTAACATCACTCATAGGAAAAGGAAATGTATCCTCATAACCACTATCCTCAAAATATCCTGGTCTGCTCCCTATCAAATGTCTCGCATTCCACTTGGTGTTGTCCAATCGATAAGCGTTGGTACCGAGCAACTGTTTAATTTGCTTTGGACTTGTTACTGATGAAGAAAGTTTGTGGTCGCAATTTGGTTGTTTGATTCAAACCCAATCTCCAAGTTTAAATTGTGATTCCCTTGCGCCTGTACATTTGTCAAAGTATGCTTTTGTTTTACCTTGTCGCTTTGTGATTTCATCTGCTTTCGCTCTGACATTCTCCTTAACTGGTAGTGATGGCTTCAGAATGATCAGTGCCATGCTAAAGTTGCAAGCTATCATAAGTTCGGCTGGTGTCTTTCAGGTCAGAGAGTGTGTAGGCTTTACTCCAGCTGCTGTAACTCTGTAAGCTAGAAAGTCAATCTCAGATGCTGCAAATGTGCATTTGTCCATGTTTAGCATCAAATTATGTTTTGCAAGTTGAGTGAGCACTGCTGATAATCGTTGATCATGTTTAGCTTTGTCCCTTCGGTGGACAACAACGTCATCAAGTAGGTTGAATGTTCCCTCAACGCTGACAAGACTGAAGAAACGATCTTCTGGAATGTGCTAGGTGCTGGACTTAGTCCAGAGGGCATTCTGCGGCACTGAAACACACCTCCATGAGTAACAAAAGCTGTAAGATATCGGCTTTGTACTGCTAGAGGTATCTGAACATAACTCTGTTGCATATCAAACTTTGTGAAGACTGTGGATTCATGAAATGGAAGTAAGAAGTGGATACTTGTCTGGAATGTTAGCTTTGTTGACTGCCTTGAGGTCAAAGCACAGTCTAAGTTTACCATTTTTACACTGTGCAATGACTAGATTTGATATCCACGGTGATGAGTCAATTCGTTCAATGATACCATCTGCTTTGAGTCATTTCAGCTCCTGTGACACTTTGGCACGGATTGCAAAGGGCAATATGGAACTGGTTGAATTGTCCTGTCAATGCGAGGAGTATGACAGTACCCCTTGATCTCCTGAAATCCAGTAAATAAGGAAGTATACTGGTGTGTATAATCTGCATCATCAATCCCATTAACATGTGCTTCAGTGGGGTCAGCAAGTTTGAATTCAAGCCTATCAAAAAAGTTTACCACCATTAGGCTTCGGCCTTTAGCTACATAGAAAGTGAACCTGTCAAGGGTGACATTTTTGTAGCAAACTGGAACTGTGATCATCCCCGAAACTGGAATGATAGTGTCATCATAATCTTGAAGAGTGTCTGTTGCAGGAGTGAGAGAGAATTGTGAAAAATACCGATGGTAGAATTTGTCACTCAAAATAGATACTTTCGCGCCAACATCGATAAGAAGGGACACTGAGATTCTTGCGATCTCAACTGAGCACTCCTTAAAATGACCTGGTGCTTTACTTTTTGTCATGGTAAATACATGTTATACCTCACAGTCAGGAAGGGTTTCCCCCCATGTGTCAAACCAATGAAGTCTTTTTATTCGACGACCTGCACATCTTTGCAAAATGATTCCACTTTAAACATGAGTTACACTTTTCCCTCAAGCTGTACGTGGCATTGTGACTCGATGAGCATTTTCACAATTTGCGCAAAGTTTTGAAGGTATCTGATCATGATAGGGCATGTTTTGATGAGGTTGCTGAGGTCTCCTTGTCCGTAGCCCTTTCACTAAAGCTGGTTGGGCAAGCTGTGTCTGCAACCTTGAGTCTAAAGGTGCAAGTGTGTGTAACCTCTTCGAATCTAACATGGTAGATTCAATTTGGACTGCCAAGGTTATGGCTTTTTCAAGGTTAAATTATTATCCTCCATGAGGAAACGTTGCCTAATTCGTGGAAATGAAGTCTTCTCAATTAATTGATCATGAATTAGTTCGTTGTTTAGTGTGCCAAATTTACATGTAGACACCAATTGCTGCAATACTGTCACATATTGTTTAATGGGCTTACCATGTCATTGGGATCTCTGCCAGAATGCGTATTGCTCTATAATCACACTTTTCTTTTGACCCGAAGTATTTTTCAGAAGCACTTACTGCCGTATCAAATGTCAACATATTTTCTGTGAGCTGCTCAAATATATGCTGGCCTTCTGCTCCGAGACAATGTACAAGTTAAAGGCCTGCTCGGGCATAAAATTAAAACCCAACCTGGGCCCAATCCAACCACAGCCAAACCGAACCCAACTGGAGCCCGAGTCCTTTAACTTTTTTCATGCCCGACTCAACTCGAAAATATCAAACATGTTATTGAAACAGAAAAAAAATCAAAATGTAGATTGAAAAGAAAACAATACAAAACAAAACAGTACAGTCCAGCCCCACCAAACCCGAGCCCAAATGCTGGACACAGAATATAGGCCCGACCCCTCTCGAACCCGACACATGTAGTCAGGTTTGGTCGGGTTCAGGTCAGGTAGCCAGGCTTTAGTACAAGTATAATTTTCTTACAGTTTGCTGCTACTTCTGGACTGTCCATCCGTGTAGTGATCAAGTAGGTCTTGAACCCTGAAATCCATTGCTCCCAGCACAAGGGAGGATTTCCCAGCAATTAAAGAAATGGTTCTGGAGCTGATAAAATTAAATTTTGCTGAGCCATCCTCGTTACCATTTTTTGTTATGTTTATGCAGGGTTACTGGATATTTTATATATATCTGGTTTATCTCAGAGCAATGCAGATATGACGCTACTTTCAAATCAACAACATGTTTATTTATTGTACTTTAAAATATCTCAGTACTTACAAGATCTCAGTACAATATCTTTATCAGAACACTACTGTCGTTACTAGAACTCTCCAGCCCTGTCCTTTTTAGTTTCAGTTTCATCAACTCTTAAGCAATCAAGCACAGTGAACACTGATCAGTGGACAGACTAATACAATCAAACCCAGATCAATCAAACACTACAGTTAAGTCGACAGGAACAGATGAGATGCATCCCAGAATACTGAGGGAAGTAAGGGTGGAAATTGCAGAGGTCATAATCTTTGAATCTTCCTTAGATACAAATGTGGTGCGAGAGGACTGGAGAATTGCAAATGTTATACCCTTGTTCAAAAAGGTGTAAGGATAAGCCCAGCAATTACAGGCCAGTCAGCTTAACCTCAGTGGTGGAAAAGCTTCTAGAAACAATAATTCGGGACAAAATTGATAGTCACTTGGACAAATGTGGATTAATTCAGGAATGCCAGCATGGATTTGTTAAGGGCAAATTGTTTAGTTTAGTTTAGAGATACAGCACTGAAACAGGCCCTTCGGCCCACCGAGCCTGTGCTGACCATCAACCACCCATTTATACTAATCCTATACAAATTCCATATTCGTACCACATCCCCACCTGTCCCTATATTTCCCTACCACCTACCTATATAGGGGCAATTTATAATGGCCAATTAACCTATCAACCTGAAAGTCTTTGGCATGTGGGAGGAAACCGGAGCACCCGGAGAAAACCCACACAGACACAGGGAGAACTTGCAAACTCCACACAGGCAGTACCCAGAATTGAACCCGGGTCGCTGGAGCTGTGTTTAATTAACTTGCTTGGGTTTTTTGATGAGGTAACAGAGGTTTGGTGAGGGTAATGTGGTTAAAGTGATGTCCATGGTCTTCCAAAAGGCATTTGATAAAGTGCCACATAACAGGTTTGTCAGCAAAGTTAGAGCCCATGGAATAAATGGGACAGTAGCAGCATGGGTATGAAATTGTCTGAGTGACAGGAAACAGTTTAATGGTTGTTTTCCGAATTGGAGGAAGGTACATAGTGGGGTTCCCCAGGGATCGGTATTAGGACCCTTGGTCTATATTAGTGACCTAGATTTGGGTATACAGGGCACAATTTCAAAATTTTTGGGTGACACAAAACTTGTAAGCATTGTGAACTGTGAGGAGGATAATAAACTTCAAGAGGACATAGACAGGCTGGTGGAATGGACGGACAAGTGGCAGATGAAATTTAATGCAGAGAAGTGTGAGGTGATATTTTCGTAGGAAGACTGAGGAGAAGCAATATCAAATAAAGGGTAAATTCTAAAGGGGCTTCATAGATAGACAGTACAAAAACAAGGAAGTTATGATAAACCTGTACAAAACACTGGTTTGGCCTCAACTGGATTATTGTGTCCAGTTCTGGGCACCACACCTCAGGAAAGATATGAAAGCATTAGAGAGGGTGCAGAAGAGATTGACGAGAATGGTTCCAGGGATAAGGAACTTCAGTTACATGCATAGATTGGAGAAGCTGGGGCTGTTCTCCTTGGATAAGAAAAGATTAAGAGGAGATTTGATAGAGCTTTTCAAAATCATGCAATGTCTGGACAGAGTCGATAGGGAGAAACTGTTCCTATTGGCGGAAGGATCGAGAACCAGAGGACAACGATTTAAGGTGATTGGAAAAAGTAAAGGCGACAGGAGGAAAACTTTTTACGCAAAGAGTGATTAGGATCTGGAATGCACTGCTTGAGAGTGTGGTGAGGGCAGATTCAATTGAGACCTTCAAAAGAGAATTGGATAATTATCTGAATAGAAAAAATCTGCAAAGCTACAGGGATAAGGCAGGGGAGTGGGACTAGGTGAGTTACTCTTGCATCACCTCACACTTCGCTGTATTAAATTCCATCTGCCAATTGTCTGCCCATTCTGCTGGCTGATATGTGTTCTGTTGCAGTTGCTTGGTATTATCCTCACTGTTTGCCACACCTCCAAGTTTGGCATCATCTGCAAATTTGATAGGTGTGCTAGGTATAGTGGTTAGAGGTTATGATACTGGACTAGTAATCTAGAGACATGCTTTCTAATCTCTCCATGGTAGCTGGGGAATTTAAATTTATCTCATTGAAGCATACAAAATTCTTACAGGGCTCGACAAGGTAGATGCAGAAAGGATGTTTCCCCTGGCTGGGGGTTCTAGAACCAGGGGACACAGTGTCAGAATAAGAGGTAAGCCATTTAGGACTGAGATAAGGAGGGATTTCTTCACTGAGAGGGTGGTGAACCTTTGGAATTCTCTAATCCAGAGGGCTGTGGAGGCTCAGTCATTGAGTATATTCAAGACAGAGATCAATAGATTTCTAGATATTAAAGATATCAAGGGATATGGGGATAGTGCGGGAAATGTGTTGAGGTATAAGATCTAATTGAATGGCAGAGCAGGCTCGAGGGGCTGAATGGCCTACTCCTGCCTCCTATGTTCCTCTGTTGCTACTCTGCGTTCCAAAATCCAAGTCATTTATATATATATATATCAAAAAAAGTGGTCCTCGCACTGAACCTTGGAGAACACCATTGTCTACCATCCTCCAGTCTGAAAACCAACCATTTCGCTGCTTTTCTGTCCTTAAGCCGATTTTTTTTATCCAAGCTGACATTGACCCTCCTATTCCATGACCCTCAATTTTGTTAACCAGCCTTTTATGTGGTACTTTGTCAAACACTTTCTTGAAATTTGTATAGACAACATCCATTGCCTTCCCTTCATCAACCTTCTCTGTTATTTCATCAAAAAAATTCAATTGGATTAGTCAAGCACAATTTGCCTTTTACAAATCCATGCTTGCTTTCCTTAATTAACTTAAACCTCTCCAAGTGCCTGTTAATTTTTTTCCCTGATATTTGTTTCTAAAACCTCACCAACCACTGATGTTAAACTAACCATTCTCAAGTTATTAGGAATGTCCTTTCTTGAATAAGGGTGTCACATTTGCCATTCTTCAATCCTCTGTCACCTCCCTCTTATATAGGGAAGGTGGGAAGGTTATGGCAAGCCCTTGAGCTATCTCCATCCCCACTTCCCTTAAAAACCTGGGATGCAAACCATCCAGACCAGGTGACTTATCCACTCTAAGCATAGACAGCCTTTCCAGTACATCCTGCGTATCAATTTCACCCCATCCATTACCTCTACCATCTCCACTTCTACCGATATTTTTCAGCATCCTCTTCCTTAGTAAATATTGATACAAAATACTGATTAAGCATTTTGGCCTTGCCCTGTTCTTCTAAACGTTTCGCCCTCTTTATCCCGAATAGAACCCACCCCACCTCTTACTGCCCGCTTACTATTTACATGCTGATAGAAGATTTTTGGGTTACCTTTATGTTAACTGCTATTCTATTCTCATATTCTCTCTTTGCCAGTCTTATTTTCCTTTCCACTTCTCCTCTCAACTTATTATATTTGGCCTGCTGCTTTCTTAGAGAATTCACCTGATGTGCATGTCATACACCCACTTTTTTTTGTTTCATCATGTTCTCTATGGGCGGCACAGTGGCACAGTGGTTAGCACCGCAGCCTCACAGCTCCAGCGACCCGGGTTCAATTCTGGGTACTGCCTGTGTGGAGTTTGCAAGTTCTGCCTGTGTCTGCGTGGGTTTCTTCCCGGTGCTCCGGTTTCCTCCCACAGCCAAAAGACTTGCAGGTTGATAGGTAAATTGGCCATTATAAAATTGCCCCTAGTATAGGTAGGTGGTAGGGGAATATAGGGACAGGTGAGGATGTGGTAGGAATATGGGATTAGTGTAGGATTAGTATAAATGGGTGGTTAATGGTCGGCACAGACTCGGTGGGCCGAAGGGCCTGTTTCAGTGCTGTATATCTAAATCTAAAAAAAAAAAATCTATCTCCCTGGTCATTGAAGGAGCCCTGGCTTTGGTTCCCTTACCTTTCACCCTTGTTGGAATGTACCTAGCCTGTATCTGAAGCATCTCCTCCTTAAAGACCACCCACTGTTCCATTTCAGTTTTTCCTGTCAGCCTTTGGTTCCGTTTTGCCCTGGCTAGATCCTCTTCCAATTTAGAAGTTCTAGGGTGGAAGAGTCAGTTACTAGGAGACAGAGGTTTAAGGTGAGAGGGGCAAAGTTTAGAGGGGATGTGCGAGGCAAGTTCTTTACACAGAGGGTGGTGAGTGCCTGGAACTTGCTGCCGGTGGAAGCAGGTACGATAGCAACGTTTAAGAGGCATCTTGACAAATACATGAATAGGATGGGAATAGAGGGATATGGTCCCCGGAAGTGCAGAAGGTTTTAGTTTAGACAGGCATCAAGATCGGCGCAGGCTTGGCGGGCCGAATGGCCTGTTCCTGTGCTGTACTGTTCTTTGTTCTACTTTAGATTGTTCCTTGCTCTGTTACTAATCTAAACCATATAATACAATGATCACTCTTTCCCAAATATTCCCCCACAGACACTTGGTCCACCTCATTCCCTAGTACCAGATCCAAAAATGCATTGTTCCTAGTTAGACCGAGAATATACTGGTCAAGGAAGTTCTCCTGATCATAGTTCAGAAATTTCTTCCCCCCTTTCCCTTTTGAATGATGCCGCCAAGGGGCAGCAAGTAGTTAAGAAATAGGAGGGGGCCAAGGAAAATCCAGAGTTAACGATGCAGAAACAGATGTGAAGGCATTGCATGTGATTCCCTGGCTATGACTGGAGAGATACAAATGGAACCATTCGAGGGCAGTCCTATACAGTTGGATGACAGAGGAGAAGTATTGCAGGATGATGGTGTAGTCAACCGCATCAAAGGCTGCAGGCAGGCCGAAAGTGATGAGGAGGGATAGTTTACCATGGTGTTACGACAAGGTGAGAAAGGTGTCTCGGCACCCCTTTTAGTCTTCACCTGGTCTTATTGTAACGGGGTTGAATTTTTAAACACACTGTGTTTTGTACTCCACCTTGGTGAATCCTTGTTCACCACTTTTCAATTATAAGGCAAAGAAATGAGCACAAATAGGCTTTCTTAGGTTTAAAGAAGAAAAGTGAAATTTATTAAACCTTAAACTCTAATTTGGTTAGCGCCTACGGATACACGCCGTGCCCCACGCTAGTGTGCATACGCGATATGCACGTGCAAATAGAGACAGAAAAGTAGAGAGGTTTGAGGCGATCTCTGAAGAGGGATTTTCAATGTGCTTCGAGCTCGCTGTAGTCCTTAATTATAGGTAGTCTTGCTTTTCGTTGGGGCCCAGTGTTCTTCTTCAACCTTGATCACTGTAGGAGACTTTTCTGTCTTGGGGTTCTATGTCTTCAATGGTTTCTGAAGCCGGTGAGAGCAAGATGAGAGCAGACAGGAGAGAGGTGTTCTCAGTCCAGGAGCAAACAACTTTCTCAGTTTCAAACACTGCGGCAAGTTCAAATTCAAACAGCCAGTTAGTCATGTGACTAAACTGGTCTGACCAGATCTTTTGTGTATTGGAGAAGTAGGGACTGGGTCCTTTGTTCCAACGCTGTCTGCTAGTATGCAAAAAAGGTCTTTCCAGCGAGGGGTCTGGGTGGATGACAGAGAAGAGGCGTTTCAGGAAGATGGCGTAGTCAACTGCATCAAAGGCTGCAGAAAGGCCGAAAGTGATGAGGAGGGATAGTTTACCATTGTCACAGTCATGCAGGATGTCATTTGTGACTTTGATAAGGGCCATTACAGTACTGCGGCAGGACGGAAACCTGATTGGAGGGGTTCAAACATGGAGTTGCCAAAAAGATGGACATATATTTGGGAGGAAATAACACGTTAAAGGTCTTGGGAGAGGAAAGGGAGGTTCGAGATGGGGCAGTCGTTTGAAAGGACAGAGAGGTCAATTTCTTTTCGAGGAGGGGGTTAATGATGGCAGACTTGAAGGCGAGGGCGACAGTACTTGAATAGTGGGAACCGTTAGCAATTATCAGTGAACATCGGGGCCAGGAAGGAAAGTTGGGTGATCCGTATGAATACTATTAGGGTCATTGATAGCATGCTAACCATTTACATTTAGAGTGAAAATTGGAAAGCATGACAGCATGAATCTTATCTGAAATGCAGAAGACATGTGCCGAGTGTGTGAGACTTAATTTGCATAGTAATGTTGCCTGTTGGTACTTCAGATTGGCATCTGTAATTCTCCGCAGTAATAATATATAAAATAGAAGTGGAAGTAGACCATATGAACCTTTGAGCCATTCAATATCATGGCTGTTCGTCTCGCTCAATTCCACTTTCCCATCCTATCTCCATATCCCGTGATTCCCTTAGTGTCATGATATCTGTTAATCTCAGTCTTGAATATACTCAGCAACTGAACATTCACAGCCCTCTGGGGTAGAGAATTCCAAAGATTTACAACCCTCTAAGTGATATAAAAAGAGAAAATGCTGGAACTACTCAGCAGGTCAGGCAGTATCTGTGAAGAGAGAAACAAGAGTTAACATTTCAGGTTGATGACCTTTCATCAGCATTCTGAGTGATAGTTCCTGTTCGGAACCATATCACTGGGGTAGATGGAGAGGCAGGAACAATGTGGTATGTCACCCTAGGCTGCCTTTGTGCACCATCCCTTACAGGCTATTGAACCAGCCACTAGCCACTTCCTCAGTCAGCCTTGCAATTTGGAAAGCAAAAGTGCCGATGAAAGAGCTTCAAGCTAAAATGTTAACTCAGTTTCTCTCTCCACAGATGCTGCCTTGCCTGCTGAGTATTTCCAGCATTTTCAGTTTTTATTTGTGAATTGGATGTTGGAGATTGCAAAAAAAAAAACACTGGATAATGGAAGAGAAAAAATGTGGGTTGGGGGTGGGAGGGAGTGTTGGGGGTGGAGGCGTTCATGGTGAGAGTAACAGTTATATTTTGGTTCCTATATCAGCTTTTGATTTATTGAGAATGGTTTAACATTAATAGTAAATTTGTTAAATTGTCTCCAGTAATGAAGCTTCAATACTTTGCTGTACAGTAATTAAATCCAATCAGGCTTTAATTCTGCATGCAAATCAGCACAGCTGAATTAAACATTTTCTGTAATAATTAAAAGAAGGATTACCCAATCTAAGCTGCATGATTTAATGCCTTTTTAAATGGAGTAAGTGAGGGGGTGGTGGTCGGAAGTGAGATAAACAAGGTCCCGACATTCTGTGATTCAAAGAGCTTGTTCTGAATTCACTTTCTTAACTAATAGTGCCATCTAGCAGTGATTAGAAAGAATATCACAATGATCTCAGTCAACGACAACAACTGCAGATATAAGCACAGCTAAATCTTACTAAAACACTGCAAGATTTATCAGGAAATATTCCACGGTTCTGCATTTTTATTGAGTAAAGCATCTACATTTACAAAAGGAAAAACAAACTTGTGGCTGTTAGTGTCCCTTTGTGCTGCGGTCCTGGTTGATTTTACATTCAGCAATCCAGAGGCACCAGGAAAAGCTTAGCAAGCTGATGGACAGGAGAGGATTTTTAAAAGACGTTCTCTTTCTGGGTCACAGATTTCACTCAGGGCTGATCTTTGACGCTTGCCTCCTTAAGTGTACATAGTAAAGTCACAGAATCAGAACGTACACTGGACAGCGGCCCTAAGGGGTAGCATGGCCTCTGGGGGCAGTCATTCTGCCTGCCTCTCTGCCATAGACTTGTCTTTGCCCGAGTGTCCTTGCAGAAGGCGCATGCAGCATCCACCGGTGTGCTTGAGGCTTCCAGCAACCGGTGGGTACCGCAGGGTCTGGACTGCGCAGTGGATACAGGGAATAACATTATTTAATGTATTAAGACTACTTGGGTTTTATTAGCTCTGCCTCTCTAAAAAGGGGGCACTTTTTTGCGTTGATGACACTGAGGTAACTCAGTGTGCCCTTAAGTGTTAACAGAAAAGGCACTAGACATTTAAACAAGGGAAATACACTAAAATAGGTTTCAGGACAATTTAGGGCAGATATCAGGAAGGTCTTCTTCATGCAACGAATGATGAACACTTGGCATGGTCTTTCAGGTGGAGTAGTGGAGGTATAAGATAATGTTTGATAATGTGATGGGGGGAGGTAGTTTTAATGATTATTTTCTGGATGATTGAGCTGAAGAGGACTGAGCATCATCCTTTCCTTGTACTTGTGACTTTCACCAATTGCAGAAGTTTGTTTCACCGGCAATGATGACGAGGGGGGAGATAGACCTTTAAAATGACCTGAATAACCCACATTAGAAAGTAAAGACTGAAAATGCGAGAAATCTCAGAGAAAAATTGGAAATGAAGGATGTACATAAGAGGTGAAATATAGCTACTATAGGGCTGTAACGAAGATGTCCTACATAATGAGCCGTATTGTGTGTGTAATAGCTGTAGTGAATCTATAAGCAAGAGGATTTAATCAGCCAAGACCGTGAAGAGAAAGCATTCACTTTTGGAACAATTTGGATACTTCAAGTGACATTACCCTCCAGCAACCCTACATCACCAGTGGCAAGTAACTCTGGCTTTCAGCTCGGGAGTTTTAGTCAGTGGCAGTATCTGGGAGTGAGTTTCACAGACAGAAGAAAGATGGTATGAGAAGCTTTATGAGCCACTTCTCCCCTATCCTATAGCACCTTTTCATGCAAGCGCAGGAGATGCAACACCTTCCCTTTATCCTTGTCCCTTCCCACCGTCCAGGGCCCCAAACACTCCTTCCAAGTGAACCTGTGATTTACTTGTACTTCTTTCAAATTAGAATACTGCATTCGCTTCTCACAAAGTGGTCTTCTCTACATTGGCGAGATAAATTGAGTGAGTGATCGTTTTGCAGAACGCTCTGTTCAGTCCACAAGCCTGACCCTGAGCGTCCTGTAGCTTGTCATTTCAATTCTCTACCGTGCTCCCACTCTGACCTTTCTGTCCTTGGCTTGCTATAGTGTTTCAATGAAGCTCAATGCAAGCTCGACAGCAGCATCTCAGCTTTTGACTAAGCACTCTACAGCCTTCCGGACTCAACATTGAGTTCAATAATTTCAGATCATAATCTCTGGCCCCATTTTTTTCTTTTTCCATGTTTTTTTGCTGGGTTATTCAGGCCATTTTAATTGTTTATCGAGCATCCCCGTCCCCTCCTTAACCCCCAATAATTAGTGCAGGTGAAGGAAAATGTTCAGGTAATCTCAAGTATCTGTGATTAATTTGTTGTTAGTGGGATTTTTTTAAACTCTGCAGCAAGGATATATTGACTAGTCCCAGAGAAACATCAGCAGCTCACACAGAGACTTGCAAATGGTGAACTGGGAAGATAGCACGTTTGAAAAATACACCAAAACTTGTAGCAGCTTTAAAGCCATATACATGACAATTATACAGTACAAACTCTCCAAAAATACAAAACAGGCTTAAAGCTAACCCCCGCAACAGAGATACAACCACTTCATGAAGCAGACCCGCTCTCACTCGAAGCAGTTCCATTGTGAAATGTTTCATCCTCTCCACATCTACTTCAGAGAATTACTCTAGAATGGTAATTTAATTGGCCCTGAGGAACATTACATATAAAGCCACTGTGTGCTTCACTACCCCTTAAAGCTTGCCAGCATTTACAACGCAACAAACTCCATGCACTCAGAACAGCCGAATGTGGAGTGATCACAATTTTAGGGTGGGATGGCTGGGCCTAACACTGGAAAAAAACAGGAAACAACAGCACAGCTGCATTACTGACTGCTGGCCTCAAAGTCAAAGATCACCTGAAAAAGTCTGTTCTCTTCAGCTTGCTGCTGGACACTCTTCCACCCACTGATCTGAGGAAGACGATTGTGCAACTCTCTGTCAACGCACAAAGTGTGGTGAATAAGGTTGGTGAGTTACAAGATCAGAAAATTGAGGCAGAAGAGCCTGAGATACCCCCTCCCACCTCATTAACTACCTTATAGTCCTGATTAGAATAAAATCCCTGAAAGGAGGGGGTGGAATTTCTGGAGTGTGTTCAGGGAAACTTCCTTGATAAGTATGTTCTCGGCCCAACTAGAAAGGAGGCATTGCTGGATCTGGTGCTGGGAAATGAGGTGTGCCAAGTGGACCACTGTCAGTGGGGGAGCACTTGGGTAAGAGTGATCATCGCATTAGAAGGTTGAAATTCGTAATGCAGAAATGCAAGGAATGATATAAGGTAAATTATGACCGAGAGAGGAAGGTATCTCAGGCTCCCCTCTTGCCCCTTTCCTGGTTTGGCCGAGGCAGGGTTTATCTTTTAAAACACACTGATTTTAGCTTACTCTTCAGTGAGCCCTTTGCTCACTCACTCTAGCTGTAATTGCAAATGAACCAATCAGACAGGTTTTCTTAGGTTTATTTGTCTTATCACTCTAACTCGGTTAAAATTACAAAAATACACGATGCAACCATGCTAGCATGCAGACGAGAAAAACATACACACAAATAGAAACAGAGGGGAGGAAAGAATTGCGGGGGGAGTGCAGGGATTGAAGTGGAATTCATAATAAAGAAAATTCAGTTACTGGGTGGAAATGTCCTTGATAAAAGCTGGTACAAGAAACGTTGGAAATACTCATCCCCTTCCCACAGCATCTTCCCCTGCAATCGCAGAAGGTGTAATACCTGCCCATGTACCTCCTCTTTCCTCACTATCAAAGGCCCCAAACACTCCTTTCAGGTGAAGCAGCGATTTACTTGTACTTCTTTCAATGTAGTTTACTGTATTCGCTGCTCACAATGTGGTCTCCTCTACATTGGGGGGACCAAACGCCGACTGGGTGACCACTTTGCGGAACACCTCCGCTCAGTCCGAAAGCAGGACCCTGAGCTTCCGGTTGCTGGCCAATTCAACACACCCCCCTGCTCTCATGCTCACATCTCTGTCCTGGGATTGCTGCAGTGTTCCAGTGAACATCAATGCAAGCTCGAGGTACAGCATCTCATTTACCGATTAGGCACACAACAGCCTGCCGGACTGAACATTGAGTTCAATAATTTCACAGCATGACAGCCCCCCATTTTACTTTTATTTTTAGTTATTTTTTCTTTTTTCTTTTTATTTTTTGTGTTTATTTTATTTTAATTTGTTCAGTTTGTTTCTACTGTGCCTACCCATTGTTTTTTTCATGTTTGTGCCTGTGGCTGTTCAGTTTTTAGTCCATTAACACCCCATCTGTACTAATGCTTTGTCTTTCAACACACCATTAACATATTGTTTGCCTTTGCTCCACGACCTTCTGGTCAGCTATTCTGTGACCTTATCCTATCCACACCTTCTCTTTTCTTATCTTTTGCCCAACCCCCGCTTTACTGGCTTAAAATCTTTTACATTTCTCATATCTGCCAGTTCTGATGAAGGATCACTGACCTGAAACGTTAACTCTGCTTCTCTCTCCACAGATGCTGCCAGAGCTACTGAGTATTTCCAGAATTTCTTGTTTTTATTACAGGAATTAGGGGTGCAGATTTCACTGCAGGTTGGGGCTTCCCCTCAACCTGGCACATGTGGCAACTCCTACAGTACTCCACCACATCTTTGTGGAGTTTTGGCCAGTCAAACTGCTGTCTTATGCGGGCTTTGGTTTTTTGTATACTGACATGTATAGCCATTGTAATCTCGTGGGACATTCTTAATATTTCTTTCCGGTACCTCTGCGGCACCACTAACTGGTGAACCGCTGTCCACTCCTTGACCTCAGGTCTGTGGGGAGAACGCCACTTCCTCGTCAGTACCTCATTCTTTAGATTGTAGCAATCAGGGGCTCCCTCTGCTTCACTTTCAGTTTGGGCAGCCTGTGCTAACTCTCTCAGAACTAGGTCGGCTTGCTGAGCCTCAGATAAGGAAGATCCATTTAATCCATTCTGTATGTCCTCTAACTTTCCAACGAAAGTTTCAGTCGGATAGACCTCGTGGTCATCTGCCTGCAGTGCCATTTCAGTCTCCTCTAGGGGAGCTGGTTTGGCCCGATTCACTACACATTCAGGGGAACTGCAGGGGACCATCTCCTGCCACTACCCTGTCTCCTTAACCTCCTTCGGTCTTTCTTTCATGACCGGGGAAGCTACCACCTTTGCCCCCACCAGATCATTACCTAGGAGCAGGTCAACCCCATCCACAGGCAAACTAGGCACAATCCCTAAGGTCACCAATCCCTCCAATACCATTAATCACCATTCTGGTATTTACTGCACTCTCTGGGGGAAAGGTCATGCCTTGTCCCAGCGAAAGGGATCTGGTGGCCCCTGTATCCCTGAGTATTACTATGGGCTTGCTTGTCCCACTCGAGGGGTTTGGGGCTACTCTCCCTTCAGATACAAATCCTGATAACCTTCAGGGCTCCTATTAAATTTTCCTGCACCCACACCAGTATGTTTTGTGGGTCCTGCTGCTGCTGCAGTTAAAGCCACAGCCTGCTTGGCTGCGCTTTCCATCAGGGTCCCTTCTCCTGCACTGAGCGGGGGTACCGTGATTAATCCTATAGGCTTTCCCCGTAGTTTCCAGCAGTCAGCTCTTAGATGACCTGCCTTATTACTATGGAAGCACAAAGGCCTCCGGGTCTCACTTCTAATTCAGCACTCTCCATTTTTGGCTGGAGGAGGGCCCCCTGTGTTGCCAAATTTTCTTTCTCTCCCAGGATTGCTTGGGCCCCTATCACCATCCCACCCTTTGTCCTTTCTGGATTTGTGGGGATGACTAGGAAAGATTTTCCCCTGGGGAACCAACTTGTATATTAGAACAAATTCATCAGCCAGAACTGTGGCTTGCCTCGCTCTATGTACTTTTTGTTCCTCCACATGGGTCTTCATGGAGAGGGGGAGAGAGTTTTTATATTCCTTGAGGAGAATTACCTCTCTGAGGTTTTCATAGTTGGGCTGCACTTTAAGAGCCCTCAACCACTGGTCAAAATCCAGCTGCTTACTCCTCTCAAACTCCAAGTAAGTTTGATCAGCTTGTTTCCAAAGGGTTCGGAACTTCTAGCGGTAAGCTTCCAGTACTAGCTCATATGCCCCGAGGATAGCATTTTTTGTCAGTTCATAATTCGATGAACTCTCATCTGGCAACAGGGAATAAACCTGATGGGCTTTTCCTGTTAGCTTGCTTTGTAGTAGGATGTCCAGCTCTCAGCCAGCCATTTTAACTGTCTTGACAGTTTCTCAAAAGATACAAAAAATCTCAAAAGCTCAGCACCCAGCCCTGAATTACATGTATTCTCTATGTTGGCCAGGTTTTCACTGGGGTTACTCTGTTGCCCCATAGCAAACTCAAGTCGCTGTAGCTCCCTTTCCTCCCATTCCTTCTGGAAGGTTCTTTCTTCTCTCTCCTCTCTCTCTTTTTCTCTCTCTCCTAATTCAAGTTTCCTCTGCTCCAAATGTATCTTTGCTAACAATACCCTATCGGAGTCTATTTCTAAACCTGCCTCTGATTCTTCGGATTCAAGGGAAAAATGGTTGGCCACTTGTCTTAGGAGTTCCGATTTCCTGGCACAGAAAGTGATCCCACACTGCTCGGCCATATTCCTCAACTCCTCCATAGATAGTGCCTTTAATTTATCCCAAGTTACTTCACCCTGGCTTAGGAGTGTACTTGCTTTGGTGGCAGACATGATGGTATTCAAGCACACACAACCACAAGAAAACCTGTACTGAAATCTGTTTTTGATTGCAATCAATTTGATTTCCCATTTCCAATTTCTCGTTTGTCTATGGGTCCAATCTGAACACTAACCCCCAAATTTCTGTTACGACCGGGTGAAGAAGGGGTCTCAGGCTCCCCTTGTGCCCCTTTTCTGGTTTGGCCATAACAGGGTTTGTCTTTTAAAGCACAGTGATTTTAGCTTACCCCTCAGTGAGCCCTTTGCTCACTGCACTCTAACTGTAATTGCAAATGAACCAATCAGACAGGTTATCTTAGGTTTAAACAAGAAAGATGTACATTTATTAGCCTTATCACTCTAACTTGGTTAAAATTACTAAAATACACAATGCAACCACGCTAGCATGCATACGAGAGAAACACACGCACAAATAGATACAGTGGGGAGGAAGGAATTGTGTTGGTTTGGGGGGGGGTGCGATTGAAGTGGAATTCGTAATGAAGGAAATTCAGTTACTGGGTGGAAATGTCCTTGATAAAAGCTGAAGTCTTGGAGTTCTCGCTGGGGCCCAGTGCACAATTTCCAACTTGCTTCTCTGGTACCAGAAGGCTGAAGAGGTGCTCTGTCTTGAGGTTTAAGCTGCTGCCGTGGGTCCTTGGGACTTTGCTGGAGACAGAGACAAGGAGTGAGTGTTTCATTCCCTTTGATCTTCAAATTTCAGTGCGTCACCTTTCTGTGTGGCACAATTCAAACAGTCCCCAATTTGGCCAGCAGGTTCTTGGGATAGGGTGGGGAGTGGGGTTGCTGGACTTCAAAGCTTACTAGACACACTTGGTGGGGGGGGGGCGGTGTGGAGTGCCAGCTTTTACACAGACAAGATGTGGATCATCACTGTTGCCCAAACCAATCTTGTTAATTGTATCAGTGAGCACTTCCATTGTTTCTCTATTCAACTGTCTCTCAGAATGCAAATGTGCAACCATGTTTTCAGTCATTCAGTTCTGTGCAATGTCCAGTTAAAAAAAATTCAAGTAGTGTCCCATATGACAAAATTAATATGTTTCCATTTGGCAGGTGTGATTTCCGTCACAGGTAGAATGGCTAGATTGGAAGAGGGCTAATCCCAAGAAGGGATATAGCCAGGGTAAAATGGAAGCAAAGACTGGCAAGAAAATGTAATGGAATAATGAGTTATCTTTAAGGAAGAGATGCTAGGTACATTCCAACAAAGGTGAAAGGTAGGGGAACTAAAAACAGGGCATCTTGGATGATGAAGGAGATAGAGATATTGATGAAACAAAAAAAGAGGGTGTATGATACATCAGTTGAATTCTTCAAGTGAGAACCAGGCCAAATACATTAAGTTGAGAGGGGGAGTGAAGAGGAAAATAAGACTGGAAAAGGAAGAAAATGAGAATAGAATGGCAGTCAACATAAAAGCGAACCCAAAAATCTTATATCGGCATGTAAATAATAAGCAGGCAGTAAGGTGGAATGGGGCAAAGAAGATAATATATGCTTAGAGCAACAGGGCAAGGTTACAATACTTAATGAGTACTTTTAATCAGTGTTTACTAAGGAAGAGAAATCTAATGGAATATTAGTTGAAGCAAAGACAGTAGAAGAAATGGATAGGGTAAAAATTGATAGGCAGGAGCTACTGGAAAGACTGGCAATTCTTAGGGTAGATAAGTCACCTGGTCCAGATGACTTGCATCCCAGGTTGCTAAAGGAAGTGGGGTGAAGATAGCAGAAGGGCTTGCCATAATTTTCCAATTTTCCCTAGAAAAGGGGGAGGTGCTAGAGGATTGATTGGAGAGCGGCAAATGTGATACCCTTATTCAAGAAAAGGTGTAAGGACAATCCTAGCAACTACAGGCCAGTTAGTTTAACATGGGTGGGTACGTTTTAGAAGCAATAATCAAGAAAAAAAATCAATAAGCGCTTGGACAGGTTTGAGTTAATTAAGGCAAGCCCGCACGGATTTGTAAAAGGCAGATTGTGCTTGAATAATCTAGTTGAATTTTTTGATGAAGAAACGGAGAAGGCTGATGAAAGAAATGTGCTGGATGCTGTCTATATGGATTTTAAGAACATGTTTGATAATGTACCACATAAAAGGCTGGTTAACAAAATTGAGCCTTGTGAAATAAGAGGGTCAGTGTCCAGTTGGATAAAAAATTGGCTCAAGGACAGAAAATAGTGAGTTGTAAATAAAAACAGAAAGTGCTGGGTATACTCAGCAGGTCTGGCAGCATCTGTGGAGAGAGAAACAGAGTTAGTGTTTCAGGTCTGTGACGTTTCATCAGAAATGGCAAAGGTTAGAAGTGTAATAGGCTTTGAGCAAGTGAAAGGGGTGGAGGGGGGGGGAAGAAGAATAAAAGGGAAGGTCCTTGATAGGGCGAGGGACAGGAGAGATTAAATGACAAAGATGTAATGGAAGAAAAGGCAAAGGGAGTAGCAATAGCTGTAGTAAAAGTACAAAGCATTTGTCCAGCAAGAGTGTTAATGGCAGAATAATGAACAGCTCCATCTGAAAGCAAAAATATGAAAAACAAGTTTAAGACTGGCACAAGGTAAAAAAAACAATCAAAATGGCTGTCGTGATTTGAAGTTGTTGAACTCTTTGCTGTTTCATAAATAGAGGCGTTGAGTACAAAAGCAGGCAAGTTATGCTGAACATTTATAAAAATCACAGAATCATGGAATCACAAAACCGTTACAGTGCAGAAGGAGGCCATTGTGTCTGCACCAGCTCTCCGAAAGAGCAATTCCCTCAGTTCCATTCCCCCGCCTTCTCCCCGTAACCCTGCATATTCTTCCTTTTCATATAACTGTCTAATTCTCTTTTGAATGCTTCAATTGAACCTGCCTCCACCACATTCTCAGGCAGCGCATTCCAGACCTTAACCACTTGCTGCGTGAAAAAGATTTTCCTCATGTCGCTTTTGCTTCTCTTACCAAATACTTTAAATCATTCGTGATCCTTTCATGAGTGGGAACAGTTTCTCTTTGTCTACTCTATCCAAACTCTTCGTGATTTTGTATACCTCCATCAAATCACCTCTCAACCTTCTCTTCTCCAAGAGAAACAGTCCTTACTTCTCCAATCTATCTTCATAACTAAAATTCCTCATCCCTGGAACCATTCTCGTGAATCTTTTCTGTACTTTCTCCAATGCCCTCACGTCTTTCCTCATGTGCGGCATCTAGAATTGGGCATAATACTCCAACTGAGGCCAAACTAGTGTCTTATACAAGTTCAACATAACTTCCTTGCTCTTGTACTCTATGCTGCTATTAATAAAGCCCAGGATACTGTGTGCTTTATTATCCGCATTCTCAACCTGTCCTGCCACCTTCAATGACACATGCACATATACACCTTGGTTCCTCTGCTCCTGCACCCCCTTTAGAATTGTACCTTTTATTCTATATTGTCTATCCATGTTCTTCCTACCAAAATGAATCATGTCACACTTCTCTGCATTGAACTTCATCTGCTACATGTCTGCCCATTCCACCAACTTGTCTATGTCCTTTTGAAGTTCTATACTATCCCCCTCACAGTTCACAATGCTTCCAAGTTTTGTATCATCTGCAAATTTTGAAATTGTGCCCTGTACACCAAGGTCAAGGTCATTAATATATATCAGGAAAAGCAAGGGTCCCAACACTGATCCCTGGGGAACTCCACTATAAACCTTCCTGCAGCCCGAAAAACATCCATTACCTACTATTCTTTGTTTCCTGTCAGTCAGCCAATTTCATATCCATGTTGCTACTGTCCCTTTTATTCCATGAACTACGTTTTCTCACAAGTCTATTGTGGTTAGGCCCCAACTAGAGTATTGTGTCCAGTTCTGGTCACCACGCTTTAGGAAGGATGTGAGGGTCCTTGAGAGGGTACAGAGGAGATTTACCAGAATAGTTCCAAGGATGGGGGATTTTAGCTACAAGATTAGGTTGGAATTGCTAGGGTTGTACTCCCTTGAGCAAAAGAGGGGAGCTTTGATAGAGGTGTACAAGATTATTACAGGCTTAGATAAGTTAGACAAGGAAAAACCGCTATGGGCGGCACAGTGGCGCAGTGGTTAGCACCACAGCCTCACAGCTCCAGCGACCTGGGTTCAATTCTGGGCACTGCCTGTGTGGAGTTTGCAAGTTCTCCCTGTGTCTGCGTGGGTTTCCTCCGGGTGCTCCGGTTTCCTCCCACATGCCAAAGACTTGCAGGTTGATAGGTTAATTGGCCATTATAAATTGCCCCTAGTATGGGTAAGTGGTAGGGAAATATAGGGGTAGGTGTGGTAGGAATATGGAATTAGTGTAGGATTAGTATAAATGGGTGGTTGATGGTCGGCACAGACTCGGTGGGCCGAAGGGCCTGTTTCAGTGCTGTATCTCTAATCTAAACTAAACTAAAAACAGCTTCCATTAACTGATGGTACAAGGACTAGGGGACACAGATTGAAGGTTTTGGGTAAGAGATGCAGGGGGAAATGTGAGGAAGGGCTTTTTTAATGCAGTGGGTGATAATGACCTGGAACTCGCTGCCCACAGGGCATGTGGAAGTGGAGACAATCAATGATTTCATAAGAAAGTTGGATGGACATTTGAAAGAAATAAACTTGCAGGGCTACAGGGATCAAGCGGGGGTGTGGGACTGACTGAATTACTCCGCGGTGAGCCAGCATGGACTCGATGGGCCGAATGACCTCCTTCTATGCCGTTAATGAATCTATGATTCTCTCACCTCTGGAAATTCCAGGGTAATGTAAAGGGAGCAGAAATCCAGCATAATGGGTCACCGGCCCTTTTCCTTGGCTGTCCTACCTGGGGAATAGAGGCAAGGATCAGGAAAAATTAAGTTTTAAGTGTTCCCAGTTTCAGCTTCTAACTTCACTCAGCTGACATCTGATCATTAGGCTATGACAATAATTACAAATAAGCAACCGAACAAGGCAGAAATTAGGGCTCTTTGTCATCGCACAATGACAGATATGGTGTCTACTGCCGAGAAAACAGAGATGCTCTGGTTCGATGAATAACAGGTAGGCCTGTGGGAAGGGGGGTGGTGTGATTTAATTCAGAACAATATTTTTCTACTTCCCATTAATGAGCCTGGACTATCTGGGATGCAAACACAAACCATACAGTCACTATACCACAAATAGCACAGAGGATCCTGCATTAACACAGACTAATTGAGAAGCACAGATTATGTATATTCAATATCATGAGCTTCTTGATTAGATTCCAACTTGCCAATCATTCCTAACCAAGATATTCATCATTCCATATATAAACCATCTGAACACTGAAATTCGATTTCTGCTTGTATGTCATTCCCGAGTATCCACTATTATATACATAAACTGTCTGAACCCTTTTATTAGATTCCAACTTGTAACTCACACACAGGTATTCTTTCTCTGTTCGTTCATGGGATGTGGGCGTTACAGGTGAGGCCAGCATTTATTATCCATCCCTACTTGCCTTTGAGAAGGTGGTGGTGAGCCGTCTCCTTGAACTGCTGCAGTCCATGTGGATTATAGTTTTTTTGTAACAGTTTTAAAAAACGGAGTGGCTTGTTAGGCCACTCCAGAGGGCAGCTAAAAGTCAACCACATTACTGTGGGTCTGGAGTAATCTGTTGGCCAGACCGGGTAAGGATGGAAGATTTCCTTCAAAAGAACATTAGTCAACCAGTTGGATTTTTACGACAATCTGGTAGTTTCATGGTCGCCATTACTGATACTAGTCTTTTATTCCATATTTATTTAATTAACTGAATTTAAATTCCCCCAAATATTATTTAGTCCCTGCTATTTGGAACTGAGACTAGCTGGTACCTGAGACTAGCTGGTAGCTGTGCTAAGTTAACCAGAGGTGCACTGAGATGTCTGTCTGCAGTTATCCTTCAGTCAGCGCATTTGAAGAATTGCATGAGTTTCTAGCAGACCGAATTATACACCGCTGAGCTTTAGCAGTAGAATAGTGAAGTATATAATATTTTTAATACATATTATACATATATATATGTTTTTTATATACAACGTATCAACCAACCTACTGTGAGAATCACCCAGTCAAATGGATCAAAAAAAGATGTAAAGTTACACACAAGTGACTTGATTCAGTTAAAGGATCAGTTATAAATGTATAATTAACTAGGATACAGTTTTTGAGTCACAGTAGGATCTACCATGAAAAGGTTCTGCTCTCTATTAGCATGGATTCCAGGTCGCGTAGCTTTAGCATCCATTGATACTGCCTGTTTAAAATTTACCTGCGGTTTCAATCATCCAAAGTAGAATCTTATCCACAGCAGGAAGCTTTAAACCATGTAAATATTTATTTCCCTGTTAACTGAAATGTGTTTGCAATTGGATTGTATTTATTTTTAATCTGTATTATTCCCGATGATGTGCAGAATCTGAAATTTGGAAGAAACTGGATGAACAGAGAACTTGTTAATGTAATGTTGATATAACCTGTTAGGTGGAGTATTACCATAAAATAATCCCAGAGAGGATAGATTCGGTTTGTGCCATCATCACTTTCTCCTCCTGATGGCTTCAAATGAAGCATTTGGTAATGTTAAATAGCCCGAATAAAAGGCAGATTACAGGCAGTGCTGAAGGATGGGCACTCAGTGTCCTTAAGCCTCTTTCATCATTCCATCAAATATGATTAATTTTTTTACGAGAACCCGATTACAGTCAAAATAGCACAAGATAAAATCCCATTTAATCAGCAAGTTGCAATCATGAGGAAAACAACCTTTTCCCCCTGTTCTTTCAGGTTAATGGGATTTTTGTTGCTAAGTGAATTGAAGAAGCAGCTCATCTCTTTCTCCCGTGGGCCAATATTATGCTAAATTGACCGATGCCAATGTCCACTTAGTGAAATGGTGATAATACTTCCGAAAAATTGAATTATCCAACAAGCACTGTTAATTTCATACCCAATTAGGTAAAATAATTATCAAACTTGTGTTAGTGAGAATAATAGTCTCTATTTTGAAAAGTAATGCTCTCCCCTTTTCACTAATTAGATCTACCTGCTGTCAATAGAGTGAGCAGGTAACTCACTTCTACACCTCTGACAATGCTCCGAAGCCAACAGTTTGAAGTGGCATGAACCCATTTTTACCCTCCTTAATATCTTCCTGCAATGATTTTCCATACTGATTGCTGTAGGGTGCCACACATCTGGTCACTACAGGGCATTGCATATCAGGGCTCCAAAGCACTGGCTGTCGAGTAACTGAATTGTTTCCACAGCAAAAGAAAATTTAAGAAGAGGTGAAAGCATTCATTTAGGTTGAACTTTCTGAATTCAACTTCTGCTCTGATTGGCCAATTCTTTCCAGATATGAGTACAATCAGTCAAGGAATCATTGAAGTTTGGGTCCCATTTGGGGTTCAATGGTTTACAGTCAGATTATAACTAATGAGGAAACCTAAGAGGGTTAGGACAACAGATTTTGGACTGAGCTACCTAGATGTTATGCATGTATGTTCAAGAATACACATTCACATAGCTAAGGCTCACTGATACCATGATTGAGTTGCAGAGAGCAAACAGCTGCTGCTAAAGTTCTGATTTCCAACCTTTTTCTTTATCTGTTCTTTAGATATGGATGACAGTGAGAAGGCCGTTTTTATCCCCCATCCCTAGTTTCCCAGGAAAGGTTGTGATGGGCCTACTCCTCGATCCAGTGCAATCTTTGCAGTGATGATGCTGCCACAGTGGTTAGGTAGGGAACTACAGCAACAATAAAGGAAATGGAAATTCAGGTCAAGATCAGGTATGGCTTGAAAGGGAGCTTTGAAGTTATTGCATTCCCGTAACATTGATGTGCTTTTCCTTCTTGGAGTTAGAGGCCACAGGGGAGGGGAATCCAGTTGAAGCAACCTTGGTAAGTTGCTGCAGTGTGTACATACTGCAGCCAGTGTGCTGGTGACGGAGAGGGAGATACTCCAGAAAATATATTAGCTGCTTTTTACTACTTCATCAGACAAGTAATCTTCAACATCCTTCTTCTGATAACCATTCCATTATTTTAACTATTATTGATACAAGTCTAATGGAGCTGTATGATTTTCAAGCCGTGGGCAGCATTGGAAAAGTCAGCATTATTACCAATCCCTTGTTGCCCTTGAGACGATGATGACGAGTCTTCTTCTTAACCACCGCAGTCTCACATTTGGAAACAAACGAACATATTAGTGAGAGGCAGCATGGTTTTGTGAAGGGGAGGTCGTGTCTCACTAATTTGTTTGAGTTTTTTGAGGAAGTGACAAAGATGATTGATGAAGGAAGGGCAGTGGATGTTATCTATATGGACTTCAGTAAAGCCTTTGACAAGGTCCCTCATGGCAGACTGGTACAAAAGGTGAAGTCACACGGGATCAGAGGTGAGCTGGCAAGATGGATACAGAACTTTTTTTTTGGTTTTTCAGTAGATTTGTTGGGAATTTAGAATAGTGGGAATGGAAGTTAAGGCAGTTGTATGTTCCTCCTGCAGAATGTGGGAGGGAAGGGTCGCCAAGAGTGACCCTGCTGACTGCATCTGCGGGAAGTGCACCCAACTCCAGATCCTCGAGAACCGCATTAGGGAACTGGAGCTGGAGCTGGATGAACTTCGGATCATTCGGGAGGCGGAGGGGGTTATTGAGAGGAGTTATGGGGAGGTAGTCACACCTCAGGTAAAAGAAGTAGGTAGATGGGTTACCGTCAGGGGAAGGAGAGGGAACCAGCAGGTAGTGCAGGGATCCCCTGTGGCCGTTTCCCTCAACAACAGGTATACCGTTTTGGATACTGTTACGGGGGACGACTTACCAGGGGTAAGCAATGGGGTACAGGTCTCTGGCACAGAGTCTGTCCCTGTTGCTCAGAAGGGAAGGGGGAAGAGGAGCAGAGCATTAGTCATTGGGGACTCCATAGTTAGGGGAACAGATAGGAGGTTCTGTGGGAACGAGAGAGACTCACGGTTGGTGTGTTGCCTCCCAGGTGCCAGGGTTCATGATGTCTCGGATCGTGTTTTTGGGATCCTTAGGGGGGAGGGGGAGCAGCCCCAAGTCGTGGTCCACATAGGCACCAATGACATAGGTAGGAAGAGAGATGGGGATTTAAGACAGAAATTCAGGGAGCTAGGGTGGAAGCTTAGAGCAAGAACAAACAGAGTTGTTATCTCTGGGTTGTTGCCCATGCCACGTGATAGCGAAGCGAGGAATAGGGAGAGAGAGGAGTTGAACACGTGGCTGCAGGGATGGTGCAGGAGGGAGGGTTTTGGTTTCCTGGATAATTGGGGCTCTTTCTGGGGTAGGTGGGACCTCTACAAACAGGATGGTCTTCACCTGAACCAGAGGGGTACCAATATCCTGGGGGGGAGGTTTGCTAGTGCTCTTCGGGGGGGTTTAAACTAATTCAGCAGGGGAATGGGAACCTAAATTGTAGTTCCAGTGTACAGGATGTTGAGAGTAGTGAGGTCAGGGATAAGGTTACAAGGACGCAAGAGGGCACTGGCAAGCAAGAACCTGGTTTAAAGTGTGTCTACTTCAACGCCAGGAATAAGGTGGGTGAGCTTGCAGCATGGGTTGGTACCTGGGATCTCGATGTAGTGGCCATTTTGGAGACATGGGTAGAGCAGGGGCAGCAATGGATGTTGCAGGTTCCGGGATTTAGATGTTTCAGTAAGAACAGAGAAGATGGTAAAAGAGGGGGGGGGTATGGCATTGTTAATCAAGGAGAGTATTACAGCGACAGAAAGGACATTTGAGGACTCGTCTACTGAGGTAGTATGGGCCGAGGTTAGAAACAGGAGAGGTGAGGTCACCCTGTTGGGAGTCTTTTATAGACCTCCAAATAGTTCCAGAGATGTAGAGGAAAGGATAGCGAAGATGATTCTCGACAGGGGCGAGAGTAACAGGGTAGTTGATATGGGGGACTTTAACTTTCCAAATATTGACTGGAAATACTATAGTTCGAGTACTTTAGATGAGTCAGTTTTTGTCCAGTGTGTGCAGGAGGGTTTTCTGACACAGTATGTAGACAGGCCAACCAGGGGCGATGCCACATTGGATTTGGTACTGGGTAATGAACCCGGCCAGGTGTTAGATTTAGATGTAGGTGAGCACTTTGGTGATAGTGATCACAATTCGGTTAGGTTTACCTTAGCGATGGGCAGGGACAGGTATATACCGCAGGGCAAGAATTATAGCTGGGGGAAAGGAAATTATGATGCGATTAGGCAAGATTTAGGATGCGTAGGATGGGGAAGGAAACTGCAGGGGATGGGAACAATCGAAATGTGGAGCTTATTCAAGGAGCAGCTACTGCGTGTCCTTGATAAGTATGTACCTGTCAGGCAGGGAGGAAGTTGTCGAGCGAGGGAGCCGTGGTTTACTAAAGAAAGTTGAAGCGCTTGTCAAGAGGAAGAAGAAGGCTTATGTTAGGATGAGACGTGAAGGCTCAGTTAGGGCGCTTGAGAGTTACAAGCTAGCCAGGAAGGATCTAAAGGGAGAGCAAAGAAGAGCAAGGAGAGGACACGAGAAGTCATTGGTGGATAGGATCAGGGAAAACCCTAAGGCTTTCTATAGGTATATCAGGAATAAAAGAATGACTAGAGTTAGATTAGGGCCAATCAAGGATAATAGTGGGAAGTTGTGTGTGGAATCATAGGAGATAGGGGAAGTGTTAAATGAATATTTTGCGTCAGTATTTACAGTAGAGAAAGAAAATGTTGTCGAGGAGAATACTGAGATTCAGACTACTAGGCTAGATGGGATTGAGGTTCACAAGGAGGAGGTGTTAGCAATTTTGGAAAGTGTGAAAATAGGTTAAGTCCCCTGGGCCAGATGGGATTTATCCTAGGATTCTCTGGGAAGCTAGGGAGGAGATTGCAGAGCCTTTGTCCTTGATCTTTATGTCGTCATTGTCGACAGGAATAGTGCCGGAAGACTGGAGGTTAGCAAATGTTGTCCCCTTGTTCAAGAAGGGGAGTAGAGACAGCCCTGGTAATTATAGACCTGTGAGCCTTACTTCGGTTGTGGGTAAAATGTTGGAAAAGGTTATAAGAGACAGGATTTATAATCATCTAGAAAAGCATAAGTTCGTTAGCGATAGTCAGCACGGTTTTGTGAAGGGTAGGTCGTGCCTCACAAACCTTATTGAGTTTTTCGAGAAGGTGACCAAACAGGTGGATGAGGGTAAAGCAGTGGATGTGGTGTATATGGATTTCAGTAAGGCGTTTGATAAGGTTCCCCACAGTAGGCTATTGCAGAAAATACGGAAGTATGGGGTTGAAGGTGATTTAGAGCTTTGGATCAGAAATTGGCTAGCTGAAAGAAGACAGAGGGTGGTGGTTGATGGCAAATGTTCATCCTGGAGTTTAGTTACTAGTGGTGTACCGCAAGGATCTGTTTTGGGGCCACTGCTGTTTGTCATTTTTGTAAATGACCTGGAAGAGGGTGTAGAAGAGTGGGTTAGTAAATTTGCGGATGACACTAAGGTCGGTGGAGTTGTGGATAGTGCCGAAGGATGTTGTAGGGTACAGAGGTACATCGATATGCTGCAGAGCTGGGCTGAGAGATGGCAAATGGAGTTTAATGCGGAAAAGTGTGAGGTGATTCACTTTGGAAGGACTAACAGGAATGCAGAGTACTGGGCTAATGGGAAGATTCTTGGTAGTGTAGATGAACAGAGAGATCTTGGTGTCCAGGTACATAAATCCCTGAAGGTTGCTACCCAGGTTAATAGGGCTGTTAAGAAGGCATATGGTGTGTTAGCTTTTATTAGTAGGGGGATCGAGTTTTGGAGTCACAAGGTCATGCTGCAGCTGTACAAAACTCTGGTGAGACCGCACCAGGAGTATTGCGTGCAGTTCTGGTCACTGCATTATAGGAAGGATGTGGAAGCTTTGAAAAGGGTGCAGAGGAGATTTACCAGGATGTTGCCTGGTATGGAGGGAAGGTCTTATGAGGAAAGGCTGAGGGACTTGAGGTTGTTTTCGTTGGAGAGAAGGAGGAGGAGAGGTGACTTAATAGAGACATATAAGATAATCAGAGGGTTAGATAGGGTGGATAGTGAGAGTCTTTTTCCTCAGATGGTGATGGCAAACACGAGGGGACATAGCTTTAAGTTGAGGGGTGATAGATATAGGACAGATGTCAGAGGTAGTTTCTTTACTCAGAGAGTAGTAGGGGCGTGGAACGCCCTGCCTGCAGCAGTAGTAGACACGCCAACTTTAAGGGCATTTAAGTGGTCATTGGATAGACATATGGATGAAAATGGAATAGTGTAGGTCAGATGGTTTCACAGGTCGGCGCAACATCGAGGGCTGAAGGGCCTGTACTGCGCTGTAATATTCTAATTCTAAAAGAACTGGCTCTGTCATAGAAGGGTGCTTTTCTGAATGGAGGGATGTGACTCGTAGTGTTCCGCAGGGATCAGTGCTGGGACATTTGCTGTTTGTAGTATATATAAATGATTTGGAGGAAAATGTAGCTGGTCTGATTAGTAAGTTTGCGGACGACACAAAGGTTGGTGGAGTTGCGGATAGTGATGAGGATTGTCAGAGGATACAGCAGGATATCGATCGGTTTGTGACTTGGGCGGAGAAATGGCAGATGGAGTTTAATTCAGACAAATGTGAGGTAATGCATTTTGGAAGGTCTAATGCAGGTGGGAAGTATACAGTAAATGGCAGAACCCTTAGGAGTATTGACAGACAGAGAGATCTGGGCGTACAGGTCCACAGGTCACTGAAAGTGGCAACGCAGGTGGATAAGGTAGTCAAGAAGGCATATGGCATGCTTGCCTTCATCGGTCGGGGCATAGAGTATAAAAATTGGCAAGTCATGCTGCAGCTGTACAGAACTTTAGTTAGGCCACACTTAGAATATTGCGTGCAATTCTGGTCGCCACACTACCAGAAGTACGTGGAGAGGGTACAGAAGAAATTTACCAGGATGTTGCCTGGTCTGGAGGGCATTAGCTATGAGGAGAGGTTGGATAAACTCGGATTGTTTTCACTGGAACAACGGAGGTGGAGGGGCAACATGACAGAGGTTTACAAAGTTATGAGCGGCATGGACAGAGTGGATAGTCAGAAGCTTTTTCCTAGAAGACATAGGTTTCAGGTGAGAGGGACAAAGTTTAGAGGGGATGTGCGAGGCAAGTCTTTTACACAGAGGGTGGTGAGTGCCTGGAACTTGCTGCCGGGGGAGGTGGTGGAAGCAGGTACGATAGCGACGTTTAAGAGGCATCTTGACAAATACATGAATAGGATGGGAATAGAGGGATACGGTCCCCGGAAGTGCAGAAGGTTTTAGTTTAGGCAGGTATCAAGATCGGCGCAGGCTTGGAGGGCCGAATGGCCTGTTCCTGTGCTGTACTGTTCTTTGTTCTTTGTGGCCAAGGTGCTGCCAAACTGCTATTAGGTAGGAACTTCCAGGATTTTGACCCAGTGACGTTGAAGGAATGGCAATATATGTTGTCAAGAAAACATGCTGCGCCAAATGAGGATTTTTAATTCATCGATTGGAAACCTACATTAAACTTTTAAAATGGAAAGCTGGGATCATACATTTAACTTTTAAAAAGCTGACAGCCAAGATGGCCACTGCAATTTGCATTGAAACACCTTACACTTCAAAGGAGAGTCAAATATCTGAGCTAACTACCACTAGAACAATGCCTCATGAATTTGGTTTCAGCAAACAGCTTCACTTCTAATGGCAAAACCTTCAAAGCCATCTTGAAACAATGAGACCAGAGAGAGATTGGGAATCTCTGGACTTAAATCTAATTAAATTGCAAACGAGGACATTGGACACTCATGTCACCATCTCCCCATCTGTGAAAAAACTGGCAACCTTTTGCTACAAAGGGTGAAGGTCCTGGGTCTTTGAGTGTAGAAGCTAGGGGGGTGCCTCTCTTTCTCTCTCTTTCCCTCTCTCTCCAGGCGACCTTGGGGGCGTTTGAAGCTTGCCTGCTGGTTGATAAAGATCCAAGACAAAGATCCCTGGTGAAGAAAGCCACCTACATTACTGCCTCGAAGTAGAACCTGAACCAGGTGGACCAGCTGCAAAATGCTGCCAGCAGCCAGACTTGTTCTGGACTCTAATCCAACCCAAAACTATTCCCCATCATTCTATAATCTATTTGTGTGTGTGTGATTCTCATGAGTGTGTATGTGGGTGTGTGTTTGTATGTGTGCAAGTATAGCGTAATTTATTATTTTATCTAGATCGGTTTTAGATTTAAGTACAATAAACTCAGCTTTTTCTTGTTGAAATTCAAGAAAACCTATCTTATTGGTTCTTTTAAGATCACAACAAAGGTAAAAGGTAAACACTCACTGAAGTGGTAAGCACAGCCACTGTTTAAAAAGGAATAAACCCTGTTGTCATCAAACAAAAGGGAAGGCCAAGGGAGGAGTCTTGCGAACCTTACTCACCTGATTGTAACAATGTCTAATAGGATGGTGCATGACTTGGAGCAGAACATGGTTGCAATGGTGTTCCCAACTGCTGTCCTTGTCCTTCCATGTGGTCAATGTTACTGGGAGGTGCTACCAAAGAAACCTTGATGACATGCTCGAGTGTTTCCTGTTGTTAGTGCACACTGCAGCCATAGTTTGTCGATAATGATGGGCTGGGTGTTAAGGCTAATAAATAAGGCAATCAAGCAGACTGCTTTGTCCTGGACTATAAGTCGCGTGTGCTAAAAGTAAAAACACATGAAATTAGATAACATCAAAATTATTTACATAGATTGAGATCATGAAATTTACAAATAAAAGGGCTCAAAATTCCTTTCTTGTCTTGGTGGTTTGACAACTCTTGCTTGGAGAATTTGCATCTCAGCTGTTGCTGTTTTTTCTCAGGTTTCTCCCTTTCTGCATTCAGTTTCTGCTGCTCTGCCTTCAGCCTGCTAACATACTCTGTTGCATTTCTGAAGATGACCACTTTTGGGGCCTTGTCATTCTTGGGTACTTCCAACACCTAATCTCGAAGAACCAACAGACAGTGCTTCAACTCATTCCTCCTTTGCTTCCTCAGGACATTGCATGTCCTTCACCTGTCCTCAGCCTCTGCATCTGAATGTCTTGGGCTCAAGCTCGAGGACTTGTTGGGGAAGGCGCACTTGGGCTCGTGGAGGTATCTGTCCGTTCTGACTCGTTGTGGTGCTGGCGGTTCTCTCGAGAGCAGAAGTGAAGACATGGCAGAGTTGTGTTGTTGCTGGATTTCCAGACTGCACTATTAGATGCTGGCAAGTGGGTTTCAGTCCTTGAAGATTTCCCCTTGGTCTTCTCTGCTGTAATGGGTACCTTGGTGACCTCATGGATGGTTATGATGTTGAGGTCCTTACATGCTGGTAGTCCCGCCACTGCTGGTCTGCTCATGTCTACTAAATAGAACTTTTGTGGTTTCCATGCTGACTTGCCATAGCTGTGTTGTGTTGTTAGTGTGCCACTGCAAAGGATGGGTGGGTGATCCATTGTGTACAGACAACTTCTCCCTGTGTCTGCGTGGGTTTTCTCCGGGTGCTCCGGTTTCCTCCCACAAGCCAAAAGACTTGCAGGTTGATAGGTAGATTGGCCATTATAAATTGTCACTAGTATAGGTAGGTGGTAGGGAAATATAGGGACAGGTGGGGATGTTTGGTAGGAATATGGGATTAGTGTAGGATTAGTATAAATGGGTGGTTGATGGTCGGCACAGACTCGGTGGGCCGAAGGGCCTGTTTCAGTGCTGTATCTCTAATCTAATCTAATCTAAAACTTGGCAGTTGTGGGTTGTATCATTGATTTCCAATGATTCTGGAACATATCTTTGAGGATTCAGATGGTAGGATATTTGCAGTAGCATCGGTGTCAATTTTAACCCTGAGTGTATGTTTGCTAGCTTTCTTGGGCACATGATGTAAATAGTGGCAAAAGCCTCCAGTGGTTGACTTCATCAACATGATGTGTCAGTTTCACAATGTGAAATGCCTGTTCATGTTCTTGCTGAGAGCTACTTCTCTCTGGGTTTTGTCTCAGGGATGTTTTGCTGCGGACCTCTTGTATCGTCTTGCGTTTATGCAGGTCTCTAGCGCTTTCCTTGCTGCTGTTGCCCTGTTGCTGCGCTTGTCTTCTGTTTGCTTGTGTCCTACTGTGACTTCTGGCTACATCTTTGGAGCCAGATATTTTTCACAGGCGGGCCCAGTGTCCTTTTGCACTGCACGCCTTGCACAGATCGTGAAATGCAGGACAATCACGTGGTGAGTAAGACCAACCACACTTATCACACAGAATGCTGTGACCTTTCCTTTTCCCCAAGGGGTCTTTCTGAAATGCTTCAATGGGTGTCGATACAATCAGCAGCTCCATTATTCGGCCCCACAGATCAGCTTCTGTGAAATCACATTTGTTGCCCTTACTACGTTATCTACTGATGAACTGGTCTATTGGTTCCTGTGGCTATTGCCTGTAGGACATCAATTCCAGGCAGTGAATTCAAAAATGCTTGAACCAGAGCTGATCTTCTAGCAGTGGGATCTAACTGGTCTTCTTCAGAAAGGCCAGATGTTGATATTCGTATCTTCACAGCCTGCTTCTCTGGTTCTACCATTGCTTGGTCTGTGAAGCATAACTGTATTCTTTGTTTGAACAGTTGGACGTCAGATAGGATATCCAAGGCCTTCCAGTTCATGCTGGGAAATTTGGTATGCATCTTCCTGCTGTTCTTTTGCTTTAAAACTTGCTTTAAAGACTTGTTCTATGACTCTGCACTGCTTCCCCTTTACGAAACTGTATGTTATTTAGACTAGCTGTTTTGATAGGAGCAGGTGTTGGCTAGTGCTGACTGTTTATCTCGCTTCCAGCATGAAACCTGTTCTGTTTACATAGCTGTTCCTAGGCATGTCAAGGGCTTTTTTCTAAGAGTTTGTTTATGTTGTTCATGCTAGAGTGGTTTAATGAGTTTTTTTTTTACTGTGTCTTTGTGAATGGAAGCTCTTACTCATGCTTGAGTGGTTTTAATGTTTTTTATGTGATTGAGGTTCCTCAGAGATCGGGGTTTTACCATGTTTTTTGTAACAGATGCCTCCTATAATGTCACTGAACTCGATCAGCCTAGGAGGGGAGTTGGGTCTTCCCCGTTTATTTTTTTACACATAGCTTTTGAAAAAAAATTGATCCTTTGAAGGACTTAAAAGCTTTTTTTTTAAGCAGTATCCCCCGACCACAATACAATGACTCACCTGATTTCCTTGCAGCCTGTCATTCTGAGCTCTATCTTCTATAGCTGGAGGTAAGTTCTCTTTTTTTTTTACTGTTTGGGCCAGTATTTCCTTTTGAATTTTCTCTCCAGAGGCTGTAGGAAAGTCATTTTCAAAGCTGTTTCACCCGTCGTCTTCAATTTAGATTTTGTCTTCTCACCACAGCTTTCACCATATAATGAGTTATTTTTATGTTGTCTGATGTAACATAACTGAGATGCGTGGAGTCCAGATTGTTGAAGATCTCAAACAGATTTATTACAGCTAAACAGTACATACAGTACAGAGCTAACTATTTACAGAACTTGCCTCGAGGTGTTACTGTTGCAGAGTGACCCTGACTGGTAGTCACATGACTGTATCCAGGTACTTAGCTCATTAGCATACTAAATTCTTAAAGGGACATCACTCTTAAAGGCAATCATACAACAGAGTATGAGAGAGAGAGAGAGAGAGAGAGAGAGAGCAGTGCAAGTGGAAACAAAACCAGGGGGAAAAAATCAAGGAGTGACATCACAGGATGGCAGGTAAGTGATTGGTTGGTGAGCATTTCACTTTTTCTGTCTAAACTAGGGCAGTTTTTCAAATTAGGAGCTGGGAAATTGATAACTTTAGTAAAGATGAATATAACAGTGGGCGGCACAGTGGCCTCACAGCTCCAGCGACCCGGGTTCGGTTCTGGGTACTGCCTGTGTGGAGTTTGCAAGTTCTCCCTGTGACTGCGGGGGTTTCTGTCGGGTACTCTGGTTTCCTCCCACAGCCAAAGACTTGCAGGTTGATAGGTAAATTGGCCATTGTAAATTGCCGCTAGTGCAGGTAGGTGGTAGGAGAATTGAGGGAAGGTGGGGATGTGGTAGGGAATATGGGATTAATGCAGGATTGGTATAAATGGGTGGTTGATGGTCGGCACAGACACGGTGGGCCGAAGGGCATGTTTCAGTGCTGTATCTCTCTATGACTCTAACAGTGAGTGAATTAATAACAGTAGTAGCACAGAGCAGGTCAATAGGCATTAATTAAAATTAATAGTTTAAACAAGGTACCAAATAGATTCTAAAAGAGTGAATAGAGTTTTTTAAGATCATGGATGGGCAGCTGCGACCTGTTGTTTGCAATTCCTGTGCCATTTGGGAACTCCAGGACACTTCACATGTCTTGGGCGAACAGGCCTGTTTGAAGTGTCTCCAGCTGCTTCAGCTTGAGCTCAGGATTTCTGAGCTTGAGGGACAGCTGGAGTCACTGCAGAGCATCAGGAAGCAGGAGAGTTTCCTGAATCGTACGTTCCAGGAGGTGGTCACCCCACAGCCAGCAAGAGTTCAGGATACTAGGTGGGTGGCTATCCAGAAGACGAGGAAGAAGCAGGAGGTGCAGGAATCTTCAGGATGTGTGCCACTCTCAAACAGATACTCAGTATTGGAGATTGCTGGGAGTGATGATACCCTGAGGGAGTGCAGTCCAGACCATGACATCAATGGGCAAGGGACTGTACAGGAGGGAGCAGCAAAGTGTAGAAAAGCAGTTGTTATAGAAGATTCCATAGTCAGGAGGACAGACAGGCATTTCTGTAACCATCATGTGAGCGCACGTGATGTGTTGTCTCTCTGGTTCCAGGATAAAGGACATCATGGAGAGGGTGCAGGATATTCTGCAGGGGGAAGTGAGTGAGCCAGAAGATGTGGTGCAGGTTGGTACCAATGACATAGCAAGGGCAGATATCGAGGTCCTACAGTCAGATTTTCAGGAGCTAGGGAGGAAGTTAAAGAGTAGGACCTCACAGGTAATAACCTCTGAATTACTCTGTGCCACGCGCTAGTGAGAATAGAAATAACATGGTGCAACAGGGAGAACTTGAGATACTTGGGACATTGGGAGCAGTTCTGCGACAGGAAGCATCTATTCAAAAGAGACGGGTTGCGCCTCAACAGGACTGGGATCAATGTCCTCACAGGGTCGTTCACTAGTGTGGTTGCTGAGGCAGGGGGATGGACACCAGCATATAGAAGCAAAAAAGAGGAATAAAGTGCATAAAGGAGTGAGTGTGTTGGATAGTACTAGAGAAGGAAGTAGTTCCATATTAGATAGGAGCAGGCTAAGGACCACGAGGAATACAAAGACAGGATTATAATGCAGGGGTGTAAACGCACAAAGTGTGGTGAATAAGGTTGGTGAGTTACAAGCACAAATAGCAGTATGAGAATATGATGTAGTGACGATAACAGAAAGGTGGCTTAAAAATGGTGAGGTTGGTTGGCAGCCTTCCAACTATGAAAGATGCTGGACATGCAGCAAACAATCCATTTAGATGGGGTGTCTTCTCTTGGTGCACCTTTGCCGATGGCTGTGAAGGCCAATCCTTGAGAGGCAAGTTCTGCCACAAGTGCTGTATGTGAAGCTGCCAGTTGACACTGTGAATTCTTGTTTTTGACATTAGCACCAGTTGGCAAGCTGCTGTAGCAACTGGTCGTTGTGGTAGAACACACCAGTCCACAGGATGTGTTGCCATTTTCCTCTTTCACCAGTTAGTGACTCCCAGGTGCAATAGTTGACATTTAGGACCTTTATGTCACACTTGGAAGCATCCTTGAAGTGGAGCTTTGGGGCCCCCACTGGTCATCTGGCCCCAGCTACCTCACCATACAGAAAATCCTAGGGTGTGAGACTGTCTTCCGTCCTGCGGATGCGTCTGATCTATCAAAGCCGCCTCTGTTTGATTAGTGCCAACACACTTGGGAGCTCTGAGAGGACACATCTGCGTTTGTCATTTTGTCCTTCCAGGATATACCCATAATGTGCCACAGACAGCGAAAGATGGAAATTATTGAACTTCTTTTCCTGGTAGCTGTAAGTTGCCCATGTTTCACAGCCATACAGCAAAGTGCTGAGAACACAGGCCTTATAAACCATCAGCTTGGTCCTAAGGGTCAGCTTGGTGTTATCCAATGTGCGTTTTACAAGTCAGCCAAAATTTGTAGCTGCTTTCCCTATGCATGTATCGAGCTTTGCATCAAGGGACAGAGTGTCTGTCACCATGGACCCAAGATAGTAGAATTTGCTAACCATTTCCAGTGGGGTGTTTAGTTTGATAGGGGTGGAGATGCAACACTTTGTCCCATGACCATGATTTTCTTGATGCTTATAGTCAAGTATATCAAATTACAGGCATGGGAGAGACAGTCCATGAGTCTTTGTAGCTGAGTTTCCATATGAGTGACTATCACAGCATCATCATTGTAAAGGAGTTCTCTGATCAGGACATCATGTGTTATTGTCTTCAATTTCAGCCTCGATAGATTGTAGAGCTTGCCGTCTGACCTAGTGTGCAAGTACACTCCTTCCATATCTGCAGGAAAGGTGAAGATCAGGAGCATGGAGAAGAAGATGCCAAACAGAGTGGGGGTGAGGACACAACCCTGTTTCACTCCATTCTTCACTCTGAAACTGTCGAAAGTGGAGCAATCAAACTGTACAGTGAGTGCATGTTGTCATGGAAGGAGTGATGAGACTGAGGATCTTCGGTAGACAGCCAATTTTTTCCAAATTGAAAATGGTGAGGACTGAGTGCTTAATATAAAAGGATATAAAGTGTTCAGAAAAGATAGAGAAGGAAAAAAAAGGGAGGTGGGGTGGCAGTACTGATTAGGGAAGACATTGTGATGTTGGAAAGAGATGATGTCCTTGAGGGGGGCAAGGACAGAATCCATTTGGTTAAGAGTTCAAAATCAAAAAGGATATGATCAAGCTACCAGAGGTATTCTATAGGCTTCCAAATAGTGAGAGAGAGATAAAGGAACAAATCGGCAGGGAAATCGCAGAGATGTGCAAGAACTACAGAATGGTGATACTGGGGGGCTTTAATTGATTGGGATAATTTTAGGGTAAAGGGAAAGCAGATGGAGGAATTTCTGGATTGTTTTCCGGAGAACTTCCTTGATCAGTATGTTCGAGGCCCAACTAGAAAGGAAGCATTGCTGCATCTGGTTCTGGGAAATGAGGTGGGCCAGTGGACTAAGTGTCTGTGAGGGTGCATTTGGTTAAGAGTGATCATTGTATCATACAGTTTAGACTCATAATGCAGAAAAGCAAGGAATGATATAAGGTAGAATGGCTAGATTGGAAGAGGGCAAAGTTAAATGCGATGAGAAGGATTCTAGCCAGGATAAAATGGAATCAAAGATTGACAATAAAATCTGCAATGGAACAATGGGTTATCTTTAAGGAAGAGATGTTTCAGGTACAAGCTAGGCACATTCCAACAAGGGCAGAAGGTAGGGGAACCAAAGACAAGGCTCCATGGATGACGAGGGAGCTAGAGATAATGATGAAATAAAAAAGTGGGTGTATGATGACTGTCCAGCAAATTCTTCAAGTGAAAACCAGGCCAAATATAGAAATGTTGAGAGGGGAGGTGTAGAGGAAAATAAGATTAGCAAAGAGAGAATATGAGAACAGAATGGCAGTCAACATAAAAGGGAACCCAAAAATCTTCTATCTGCATGTAAATAATAAACAAGCAGTAAGAGGTGGAGCGGGGCCTATTAGGGACAAAGAAGATAATATGTACTTAGAGGCACAGGGCAAGGTTACAATACTTAATGAGTACTTTGTATCGGTGTTTCCGAAGGAAGAGAAATCTGACAAAATATCGGTAGAAGTGGAGAGAGTAGAAGAAATGGATAGGGTAAAAATTGATAGGCAGAAGGAGGTACTGGCAATGCTTTGGGTAGTTAACTCACCTGGTCCGGATGACTTGTATCCCAGGTTGCTAAAGGAAGTGGGAGTGGAGATAGCAGAAGGGCTTGCCATAATCTTCCAATCTTCCCTAGATATGGGGGAGATGCTAGAGGACTGATTGGAGAGTGGCAAATGTGACATCCTTATTTAAGAAAGGGTGTAAGAACATCCCTAGCAACTACAGGCCAATTCATTTAACATTACTAATGGTTAAAGTTTTAGAAACAATAATCAAGGAACAAATCAACAGGCACTTGGAGAGGTTTGAGTTAATTAAGGAGTGCCAGCATGGATTTGCAAAAGGTACATCATACTTGACTAATCTAATTGAATTTTTTGATGAATTAATGGAGAAAGTTGATGAATGGTATGTGGTGGATGTTGGCTATATGGATTTTAAGAAAGCTTTTGATAAAATACCATACAAAAAAGCTGGTTAACAAAATTGAGCCTTGTGGAATAGGAGGTTCAGTGTCCAATTGGATAAAAAAAAAATTTGGCTCAAGGACAGAAAACAACGAGTCGTGGTAAATGGTTGTTTTTCAGACTTGAGAATGGTAGACTGTGATGTTCCCCAAGGGCCATTGCTAGGACCACTTCTTTTTTAACGATATATAAAAATGACTTGGATCTTGGAATACAGACCAGAATTTCAAAATTTGCCCAACATACCAAATTTGAAGAAGTGGCAAACGGTGAGGATGGTACAAATCGCCTGCAACAGAACATAGATAGGCTAGCAGAATGGACAGACAAGTGGCAGATGGAATTTAATACAGACAAGTGTGAGTGATGCATTTTGGCAGAAGAGATAGGGTGAGGCAATATAGTCTTATGGCTCAATTCTAAAGACAGTGCAGGAACAGAGGGACCTGGGGGTGCATGTGCATCAATCTTTGAAGGTGGCAGGACATACTGAGAGAGTGGTAAGTAAAGTTTATGGGATCTTGGGCGTCATAAATAGAGGCTGTGACGGAAACCATGCATGCCAAATGGAAACAGATTAATTTCATTATATGAAACACTATTTGAACTGTTACTGGACCTTGAACAAACTAGTTTACAAAAGACCACAAAGTAATGGTTGAAAACATGGCTGCACATTTGCATTCTCAGAGACAGTTGCCTAGAGAGGCAATGGGAGTGCTCCCTAATTCTTAACCAGATGGGTTTTGTCAATAGTGATGATCAAAAATCATTGACAGTCATTGTCTGTGTAAGTGGCAGCATTCCCCCCCCCCTCTCCACCCCCCCCACCTTACTGAGTGTGTCTCGTAAGCTTTGAAGAAGCAACAAACTTCGCAGGCGATGTTGTCTCAAGCAAAGAGCTAGTCACGTGCCTGACCTGCTGTCCAAACTGGGAATTGATTGAATTGTGCATCACAGTAAAGTTTTTGACAGACTGCAACTTTGAATACAAAAGAGAAGCAAGGTCTCTCTCTCTCTCTCTCTCTCACGCAAAGTTCCAAGGACCCACGGAAGTAACTTAAGCCTCAAGACAGAATGTCCTTTAGGGAAGGAAATCTGCTGTCCTTACCTGGTCTGGCCTATATGTGACTCCAGACCTACAGCAATGTGGTTGACTCTTACATGCCCTCTGAAATGGCCTAGCAAGCCACTCAGTTGTATCTAACCGCTACAAAGTCAGTAAAAAGGAATGAAACCAGACGGACCACCCGGCATCGACCTAGGCACTGGAAACGACAACGGCAAACCCAGCCCTGTCGACCCTGCAAAGTCCTCCTTACTAACATCTGGGGGCATGTGCCAAAGTTGGGAGAGGTGTCCCACAGACTAGTCAAGCAACAGCCTGACATAGTCATACTCACGGAATCATACCTTACAGACAATGTCCCAGACACTGCCATCACCATCCCCGGGTATGTCCTGTCACACCGGCAGGACAGACCTAGCAGAGGTGGTGGCACAGTGGTATACAGTCGGGAGGGAGTTGCCCTGGGAGTCCTCAACATCGACACCGGACCCCATGAAGTCTCATGGCATCAGGTCGAACATGGGCAAGGAAACCTCCTGCTGATTACCACCTACCGCCCTCCCTCAGCTGATGAGTCAGTACTCCTCCATGTTGAACACTCCTTGGAGGAAGCACTGAGGGTGGCAGAATATACTCTGGGTGGGGGACTTCAATGTCCATCATCAAGAGTGGCTCGGTAGCACCACTACTGACCGAGCTGGCCGAGTACTAAAGGACATAGCTGCTAGACTGGGTATGCAGCAGGTGGTGAGGGAACCAACAAGAGGTAAAAACATACTTGAGCTCATCCTCACCAATCTGCCTGCCGCAGATGCATCTGTCCATGGTAGGTGACCACTGCACAGTCCTCGTGGAGACGAAGTTCCGACTTCACATTGAGGAGACCGTCCATCATGTTGTGTGGCACTATCACCGTGCTGAATGGGATAGATTTCAAACAGATTTAGCAATGCAAAACTGGGCATCCATGAGGCGCTGTGGGCCATCAGCTGCAGCAGAATTGTACTCAACCACAGTCTGTAACCTCATGGCTCGGCATATCCCCCACTCTACCATTACCATCAAGCCAGGAGACCAACCCTGGTTCAATGAAGAGTGCAGGAGGGCATGCCAGGAGCAGCACCAGGCATACCTCAAAAGGAGGTGTCAACCTGGTGAAGCTACAACAGAGGACTACTTGCATGCCAACCTGCGTAAGCAGCATGCGATAGACAGAGCTAAGCGATCCCATAACCAACGGATCAGATCTAAGCTCTGCAGTCCTGCCACATCCAGCCGTGAATGGTGGTGGACAATTAAACAACTAACTGGAGGAGGTGGCTCCACAAATATCCCCATCCTCAATGATGGGGGAGCCCAGCACATCAGTGCAAAAGATAAGGCTAAAGCATTTGCAACAATCTTCAGCCAGAAGTGCTGAGTTGATGATCCATCTCAGCCTCCTCCTGAAGTCCCCAGCATCACAGATGCCAGACTTCAGCCAATTCGATTCACTCCACGTGATATCAAGAAACGACTGAAGGCACTGGATACTGCAAAGGAAATGGGTCCTGACAATATTCCGGCAATAGTACTGAAGACCTGTGCTCCAGAACTTGCCACGCCCCTATCCAAGCTGTTCCAGTACAGCTACAACACTGGCATCTACCCTGCATTGTGGAAAATTGCCCAGGTATGTCCTGTACACAAAAAGCAGGACAAGTCCAACCCGACCAATTACCGCCCCATCAGTCCACTCTCAATCATCAGTAAAGTGATGGAAGGTGTCATCAACAGTGCCATCAAGCAGCACTTGCTTAGCAATAACCTGCTCAGTAATGCTCAGTTTGGGTTCCGCCAGGGCCACTCAGCTCCTGACCTCATTACAGCCTTGGTTCAAACATGGACAAAAGAGCTGAACTCCAGAGGTGAGGTGAAAGTGACTGCCCTTGACATCAAGGCAGCATTTGACCGAGTATGGCATCAAGGAGCCTTAGCAAAACTGAAGTCAATGGGAATCAGGGGGAAAACCCTCCGCTGGCTGGAGTCATACCTAGCGCAAAGGACGATGGCTGTGGTTGTTGGAGGTCAATCATCTCAGCTCCAGGACATCACTGCAGGAGTTCCTCAGAGTAGTGTCCTAGGCCCAACCATCTTCAGCTGTTTCATCAATGACCTTCCTTCAATCATAAGGTCAGAAGTGGGGATGTTCGCTGATGATTGCACAATGTTCAGCACCATTCGCGACTCCTCAGATACTGAAGCAGTCCGTGTAAAAATGCAGCAAGACCTGGACAATATCCAGGCTTGGGCTGATAAGTGGCAAGTAACATTTGCACCTCACAAGTGCCAGGCAATGACCATCTCCAACAAGAGAAAATCTAACCGTCTCCCCTTGTCATTCAATGGCATTATCATCGCTGAATCCCCCACTATCAACATCCTAGGGGCTACCATTGACCAGAAACTGAACTGGAGTAGCCATATAAATACTGTGGCTATAAGAGCAGGTCAGAGGCTAGGAATCCTGCAGCGAGTAGCTCATCTCCTGACTCCCTAAAGCCGGTCCATCATCTACAAGGCACAAGTCAGGAGTGTGATGGAATACTCTCCACTTGCCTGGATGGGTGCAGCTCCAACAACACTCAAGAAGCTCAACACCTCTGAGGACAAAGCAGCCCACTTGATTGGCACCCCATCCACCACCTTCAACATTCACTCCCTCCACCACCGACGCACAATGGCAGCAGTGCGTACCATCTACAAGATGCACTGCAGCAATGCACCAAGGCTCCTTAGACAGCACCTGCCAAACCCGCAACCTCTCCCAACTGGAAGGACAAGGTAAGCAAATACATGGGAACACCACAACCTGCAAGTTCCCCTCCAAGTCACACACCATCCTGACTTGGAACTATATCGCCGTTCCTTTACTGTCGCTGGGTCAAAATCCTGGAACTCCCTTCCTAACAGCACTGTGGGTATACCTACCTCACATGGACTGCAGTGGTTCAAGAAGGCAGCTCACCACCACCTTCTCAAGGGCAATTAGGGATGGGCACTAAATGCTGGCCTAGCCACTGATGCCCACATCCCATGAATGAATAAAAAAAAAGGAAAAGAAGACACAGCAGCCTTCTGGTACCAGCGAAACAAGTTTGAAAGTGTGCACTGGGCCCCAACGAGAACTGCAAAACTTAACTCCAATCAAGAACGTTACATCCAAACCAACAACAGTAACTGAATTCCATTTAGTACTTCAAACCTTTCCCCCCTTTAATTATTTTTCCTCCTCTGTGTCTATTTGTATGTGTGTTTATCGTATTTGCATACTCGCATGGTTGCGTCGCATATTTTTGGTAGTTTTAAATGAGTTAGCGTTTTAAGGTAAATAAACTTACATCTTTCTTGTTGAAACCTTAGAAAACCTGTCTGGTTTATTCCTTTACAATTGCAATTAGAGAGCAGTGAGCAAGGACTCACTGAGGGGAAGCTAAAAACAATGTTTTAAAAAATTAAACGATGTTACGGCCAAACCAGGAAAAGGGCGAGAGGGGAGCCTGGGACCCCTTCCTCACCTGGTCATAACAAGGCATAGAGTACAAAAGCAGGAAAGTTATGCTGAAATCAAAACAGAAAGTGTTGGAAATACTCAGTAGGTCAGGCACGAGCTGTGGAGAGAGTAGCAGAGTTAACGTTTCAGGTCTGTGACCTTTCATCAGAACTGGCAAAGTTTAGAAATGTAATAAGTTTTAAACAAGTGAACAGTGATGGGGGAGGGGGTGGAGAAGAGAAGAGAACAAAAGGGAATGTGTGTGATAGGACAGAGGGCAGGAGAGATTAAATGACAAAGATGTTGTGGGACAAAGGCAAAGGGGGTGATAATGGTTGTGTTGAAAGACAAAGCATTAGTCCAGAGGGAGTGTTAATGACAGAATAATGAACAGCTGTGTCCAAAAGCACAACATGAAAAACCAAGTTTAAGGCAGGCACATTGTTAAAAAATAAACTAGAATAATAAAAAGGCAGTCATACTCTGAAAATGTTCAACTCAATGTTGAGTCTGGAAGGCTATCGAGTGCCTCATCAAAAGAGCTGCTCATTATTTTACCATTTTAAAATTTTATTTTATTTTACAATTATTTTACGACAATTGTGGAGGCGCACTAAGAGAGGATGGGCAGAAATATACACGAACCAGTAAAAACCCCATTGAAAAGTGGAGTGACGTTTTTGGCGCATATCGCTAAAGGGGAAAGAGGACCTTATATTACTGCAGCATCTTTCATACACTCTATGTCCCAAGACATCAACATCCTGGGGGTTACCGTTGACCAGAAACTGAACTGGAGTAGCCATATAAATACTGTAGCTACAACAGCAGGTCAGAGGCTAGGAATCCTGTGGTGAGTAACTCACCTCCTGACTCCCCAAAGCCCGTCCCCCATCTACAAGGCACAAGTCAGGAGTGTGATGGAATACTCTCCACTTGACTGGATGGGTGCAACTCCAACAACACTCAAGAAGCTCCACACCTCTGAGGACAAAGCAGCCGCTTGGTCAGCACCCATTCACAAGCATTCACTCCCTCCACCACCGACGCACAGTGGCAGCAGTGTGTACCATCTACAAGATGCACTGCAGCAATGCACCAAGGCTACTCAGGCAGCATCTTCCAAACCCGCGACCTCTACCACCTAGACGGACAAGGGCAGCAAATGTGTGGGAACACCATCACCTGCAAGTTCCCCTCCAAGCCACACACCATCCTGACTGAGAACTATATCGCCGTTCTTTCACTGTCACTGGGTCAAAATCCTGGAACTCCCTTCCGAATAGCACTGTGGGTGTACTTACCCCACATGGACTGCAGCGATTCAAGAAGGCAGCTCACCACCACCTTCTCATGGGCTATTAGGGATGGGCAATAAATGCTGGCCTGGCCAGCGACGCCCACATCCCATGAAATGAATGAATAAAAAAAATTAACACTCTCTCTGGACTAATGCTTTCTCTTTCACCACACCAGTAGCACTCCCTTTGCCTTTGTCCTTGTCCCATGGCACCTTTGTCATTTAATCTCTCCTGCTCTCTGTCCTATCTCACACCTTCACTTTTGTTCTCTACCCCACAGCCACCCCAGTTCACTTACTTAAAACCTATTACATTTCTAACCTTTACCAGTTCTGATGAAAGGTCACAGACAGCAATGTGATAATGACTACATTAATTTTTTAGTGATGTTGTCTGTGGAATAAATATTGGCCAGAACACAAAGGATAACTCCCCAGCTGTTCTTCAAACTGTGGGATCTTTTACATCCACCTGAGAGGCCAGAAGGGAGCCTCAGTTTAACATCTCATCCGAAAGACAGTATCTCCAATAGAGCAGCATTTCCTTAGTATGGTACTGGAATGCCAGCATAGATTATGTTCTCAATTCTCTTGAGTGGGACTTAAATCACAACCTTCTGACTCAGAGGTGAGAGTGCTAGCACCAAATCACAGCTGAAACTTCAAAACAATTGTCAGAAAAGAAGAGTAAAGGATTTGCGGTTAGTGCAGCAGAGTTGGTTTTATTAAAGAAGAAATACTAAAGCTGCATAGCAAATATATATAAAACTGATGAGATAGAAGCATCCAAACACACTGATTCACACAGCAAGGAAGTGAACCACAGTGAGCACAGCACATTACTGAGAAAATGAATAGATTCACTAGAGACTGGAACTGCTTCCTGTTGCAAATTTTCAATTTTCTTCTCTTCTATAAAGAAATTTTGGGGAAATAGGCTCTGAGGAAGGTTTGATTATAATGTAATTTCAAGGCAGCTGCAGGTTTGCAAATAGTTGTCTTGGTAACAGGGGGTATTGCTGATTTCTGATTGAACGAAATTTGACTACATTTTTCCCCCTAACCCAGAATGAAAGATGTCAGTGTTGTGATTAAGAACTTGAGCAAATGAAACATTTGAAAATAAACTGCAGAGATATTCGTTACTGCAGAAGTGATTGTAAAGAGTCTGGAATGAAGTGTCTTGTTGCACACATGATCAGAGGCTTCCAGTAGTACTTTCTCCAATTTTGTCCACTTCCATCTTCTCCTGAAGGCAATGATTTTTGATTGATTCAGTACTCATGCACCTGTCATCTAACCAGGCTCCTTCTGGCCACTCATCATAGTGATTATTCATTTATGCACCTTGACAGTGAATATCAACTGTGGAGGACATTCACAGCCAAAACTGAACCTATTTACACCCAGTGTTCACATACACATTCGCTGTAAAGGACACTGTAGCAATCAGGAGGGGAGGTCCTGGATGATATTCATAGAGCAGCTGCTACCCATTGAGATTCTTTGCTCAACACAAATTTGGAATTGAAGTGCAGGTTTGGCCTGATCTATGTGGCTCAAAGGCAGTGGGGGTTAAATTGGATGGGAATCCACAAATGGGCACAGGGATCGCGGTGCATGATTAACCTGCACCCATTCACTATGGGTAAATTCATGCTGCCTGATGTTTTACACGATTAATGTATGTAGCAAACACTGTTCAGTGACTACGTGCATCAGCAGAGGCCCTGATATTGCAAGTAGTTAGCGCTACTTTAGAGGCAGCTTGCACTTCTTAAAGGGCAGGGGCATTGTGGCAGCAGGCTGTGGTTGGAATTGTTTCAGAAGTGAACCTGTCCTGTGAAAGATTGAAGAATGGATGGCCTTGTGAGACTATGTGCACTAAGGGATTCAGACACCGCACTGGAGGCGTCGGTAGAAGTGGCAGAAAGGAAGAGCAACGTCCTGAATCCGTAGCGGAACAGGATGTCTTTCTGACACATGCTTAGGAGGCAGTGGGAGGGAATAGTGATAGAGGTCAATGTCATGATTGTTGCTTCTAGAGCCTGGATTCAGTGCAGAAAGAAGTTCAGTGATCTTACATGAGTTGTCAAGGTCAGTTAGTTCATCTTCAAATGGCGTATCTTACCAACAGCGCAACTCTACTGCTCAGTTCGTTACATTCCCCATCACTCACCTACTGACAATCTCTATCAATCAGGACTTACCATACTACTCATATTTTACCTCACTTTCACACATCTAGCACTGTTGCAAGCATAGCACCTACAACTCACAGCTCACACTCACTGACAGCTGCGATGGCCACAACACCCAAACATATTGCAGCATACTCACTGACACACTTCACAGACATGATGGGCTGAAGGGCTGGAGAACTCAATGACTCTATGGTTCTTTCTTGTGGGAGAAGGTGACAACAGGCAGCACCAATGAAATGGAGTAGCTCTGAGATGCAGAGGGATCTGGGTGTCCTAGTGCATGAATCGCAAAAGGTTAGTATGCAGGTTCAGAACGTAATTAGGAAAGCTAATAGAATGTTATTGTTTATCTTTGGGAATTGAATACAAAAGTTGGGAGGTTATGCTTCAGTTATACAGGGCATTGGTAGGACCACATCTACAGTACTGGTCTCCTTATTTAAGGAAGGATGCAAATGTGTTGGAGGCAGTACAGAGGTTTACTAGACTAAAACCTGGAATGGGTGGGCTGTCTTATGAGGAAAGATTGGACAGGCTAGGCTTGTATCCACTGGAATTTAGAAGAGTAAGAGGCGACTTGCTTGAAACATATAAGATCCTGAGGGGTCTTAACAGGGTGGATGTGGAAAGGATGTTTCCTCTTGTGGGAGAATCTAGAACTAGGGGTCACTGTTTAAAAATAAAGGGTCATCCATTTAAGACAGAGATGAGGGGAAATTTTTTCTCTCAGAGGGTCGTGAGTCTTTGGAACTCTCTTCCTCACAAGGCGGTGGAACATTTTTAAGGCAGAGGTAGATAGATTCTTGATAAGCAAGGGGGTGAAAGGTTATCAGGGGTAGGTGGGAATGTGGAGTAATCAGTTCAGCCATGAACTTATTGAATGGCAGAGTGAGCTTGAGGGGCCGAGTGGCCTACTCCTGCTCCTAATTCGTATGTTCATATGTTCATAGGACAAGCATCCCTGTATGTGTTAATCCCATTGGAAGAGACAGTATTGGCCATCATGGGAAGGGGAATCACTGAGGTCGTGGACACTGGCGACAGTGAAGTGATCAATGATGAAGATATCAGCGTACATAATGCTCCTTCCCGCATCCCACAATCTCTTCTGAATGAGAAGCTGCAGAGGGTGTAAGCATGCGCTTCATACTTTCTCCTTTTCTCTCTCCACAATCCCACCCTTGTCCCTTTTTGACTTCAGGTACCCAAGAACTGGAAACTACCCAGTCAGTGGAGGAAGAGGAAAAAGAAAATAAAGAGGAACAGCCACTGTGACTCGATCTTAAAGTCGCAGCCATCCGTTCAAAGACTCTCACTGCATGTATTTTCAAAGCTAAGATAGAGGAGGGATCTGCATATGACATACCTTCAGGAGTGGAGAGCAGTCGGACCTGTGTGGAAACAACCAGAACTGGGAGCGGATAAATCCAGCGCGAGGCTCGGGGCCTTTACTTAGCTTCAGGAGCAGAGAACAGTCGGATCTGTATGGAAACAACCAGAACCGGGAGCAGATAAATCCAGCGCGAGGCTCGGGGCCTTTACTTAGCTTCAGGAGCAGAGAACAGTCGGATCTGTATGGAAACAACCAGAACCGGGAGCGGATAAATCCAGCGCGAGGCTTGGGGCCTTTACTTACCTTCAGGAGTGGAGAGCAGTCAAACCTCTTCCAGCGCGCCGGAGTTTTGAAACAAAAAGCCAACAGTGACGTCACAGGTAAGCTGCAAGGTGATTGGTTGGTGAGTAACTGCTGTGAGGGAATAGCTTTAAATAGCTGGGTAAGTATCTAAGGCAAGAAAGGTTTAGAGTTTATTTCATATAGTAAGTAGTGTTTATTTAGGGAGTTCTGTAGTAACAAGGACCAGGGAAGAAGGGCCCTACAGTGACTGATATTATTTGACATTAAGATCTTCCAAAAGGTTAATTTAAAGGGTTATGTCATGGCAGGAGAGCTCAAAGCCATGGTGTGCTCCTCGTGCTTCATGTCGGAAGCCGGGCACACTTCCAGTGCCCGGGACCAGCATTTGTGCAGGAAGTGTCTCCAGCTGCAGCTCATGGAAGCCCGGGTTTCGGAGCTGGAGCGGTAGTTGGGAACACTGTGGAGCATCCATGAGGCGGAGTGTATCGTGGATAGCACGCATAGAGAGGTGGTCACACCGCAAGCTCAGACCCCACAGGCAGGAAGGGAATGGGTGACCACCAGGCAGAGCAAGAGGACTAGGCAGGCAGTTCAGGAATTTCCTGTGGCTATTCCCCTGCAAAACAGATATGCTGCTTTGGATACTGTTGGGGGGAATGGCCTCTCAGGGGAAAGCAGCAACAGCCCAATTCGTTGCACCACGGTTGGCTCTGCTGCACAGGGGAAGAGTAAAAATTATGGGAATGCAATAGTTATATAGGGGATTCAATTGTAAGGGGAATAGATAGGCGTTTCTGTGGCCGTAGAAGAGACTCCAGGATGGTATGTTGCCTCCCTGGTGCTAGGGTCAAGGATGTCTCAGAGCGGTTACAGGACATTCTGAAGGGGGAGGGTGAACAGCCAGTGGTCGTGGTACACATTGGTACAAACGACATAGGTAAAAAAAAGGATGAGGTCCTAAAAGCAGAATATAGGTAGCTAGGAAGTAAGTTGAAAAGTAGGACCTCAAAGGTAGTGATCTCAGGATTATTACCAGTGCCACGTGCTAGTCAGAGTAGAAATCGCAGGATATATCGGATGAATACGTGGCTGAAGAGATGGTGTGAGGGGGAGGGTTTTAGATTCCTGGGACATTGGGACCAATTCTGGGGGAGGTGGGACCAGTACAAACTGGACAGGTTACTCCTGGGCAGGACTGGGACTGATGTTCTAGGGGGAGTATTTGCTAGAGTGGTTGGAAAGCGTTTAAACTAAAATGGCAGGGGGATGGGAACCTTTGCAAGGAGTCAGAGGAGGGTGGACCAAGACAAGAACAAAAGACAGCAAGGGGAATAAGAAAAGTGATAGGCAGAGAAATCAAGGGCCATAATCAAACAGGGCCACAGTGAAAAATAGTGGGAAGGGGCCAAGTAATGTTAAAAAGACAAGTCTTAAGGCTTTGTGCCTTAACGCACGGAGCATTCGCAATAAAGTGGATGAATTAATCACGCAATTAAATGTAAACGGGTATGATATAGTCAGGATTACGGAGACATGACTGCAAGGTGACCAGGGATGGGAAATGAACATCCAGGGGTATTCAGTATTTAGGAAGGACAGACAAAAAGCAAAAGGCAGTGGAGTTGCATTGCTGGTTAAAGAGGAAATTAACGCAATAGTGAGGAAAGATGTTTGCTCTGACGATGTGGAATCTGTATGGGTAGAGCTGAGAAACACTAAAGGGCAAAAAACATTAGAGGGGGTTGTATATAGACCCCCAAACTATAGTGGTGATGTTGGGAATCGCATTAAACAGGAAATTACAGACGCGTGCGATAAAGGAACATCTGTAATTATGGGTGATTTTAATCTGCATATAGATTGGGCAAATCAAATTAGTCACAATACCATTGAGGAGGAATTCTTGGAGTGTATAGGGGATGGTTTTCTGGACCAATACGTTGAGGAACCAACTAGAGAACAGGCCATCCTAGACTGGGTATTGTGTAAAGAGAGAGGAATAATTGACAATTTAGTGGTGCGAGACCCCGTGGGGACGAGCGACCATAATATGATAGAATTCTTCATCAAGATGGAGAGTGACGTAGTTGATTCAGAGACAAGGGTCCTGAATCTTAGTAAAGGAAACTACGAAGGTATGAGGCGTGAGTTAGCTATGACGGATTGGGAAACGTTACTTAAAGGGATGATGGTGGATAGGCAATGGCAAACATTTAAAGAGCACTTACATGAACTGTAACAATTGTTTATCCCTATCTGGCGCAAAAGTAAAACGGGAAACGTAGCCAAACTATGGCTTACAAGGGAAATTAGAGATAGCATTAGATCCAAGGAAGAGGCATATAAATTTGCCAGAAAAAACAACAAACCTGAGAATTGGGAGCAGTTTAGAATTCAGCAAAGGAAGACCAAGGGATTGATTTAGAAGGGGAAAATAGAGTACGAGAGCAAGCTTGCGGGCAACATAAAAACTGACTATAAAAGTTTCTATAGGTATGTGAAGAGAAAAAGATTGGTGAAGACAAATTTAGGTCCCTTACAGTCAGAAACGGGGGAATTTATTCTGGGGAACAAAGAAATGGCTGACCAACTAAATGCATGCTTTGGTTTTGTCTTCACAAAGGAAGACACAAGTATCATACCAGAAATGTTGGGGAACACAGGGCTTAGTGAGAGAGAGGAACTGAAGGAAATCAGTATTAGTAGAGAAATGGTGTTGGGGAAGTTGATGGGATTGAAAGCTGATAAATCCCCAGGGCCTGATGGTCTGCATCCCAGAGTACTTAAGGAAGTAGCCCTAGAAATAGTGGATGGTGGTCATCTTCCAAGATTCTATAGACTCTGGAACAGTTCCTTCAGATTGGAGGGTAGCTAATGTAACCCCAATATTTAAAAAGGGAGTTAGAGAGAAAGCAGGGAATTATAGACCAGTCAGCCCGACGTCTGTAGTGGGGAAAATTCTAGAGTCCATTATCAAAGATTTTATAGCAAAGCACTTAGAGAATAGTGGTAGAATCAGGCAGAGTCAGCATGGATTTACGAAAGGGAAATCATGCTTGACAAATCTACTAGAATTCTTCGAGGATGTAACTAGTAGAGTTGATGAGGGGGAGCCAGTGGATGTGGTTTATTTGGACTTTCAGAAGGCTTTCGACAAAGTCCCACATAAGAGATGAGCGTGTAAAATTAAAGCGCATGGGATTGGGGGTAGTGTATTGTGATGAATAGAAAATTGGTTGGCGGACAGGAAACAAAGAGTAGGGATAAATGGGTCTTTTTCCGAATGGCAGGCAGTAACTAGTGGGGTACCACAGGGATCGGTGCTAGGACCCCAGCTATTCACAATATATATTAATGATTTAGATGAGGGAACTAAATGTAACATCTCCAAATTTGCAGATGACACAAAACTGGGTGGGAGGGTGAGTTGTGAGGAGGATGCAGAGAGGCTTCAGGGTGATTTGGACAAGTTGAGTGAATGGGCAAATGCATGACAGATGCAGTATAATGTGGATAAATGTGAGGTTATCCACTTTGGTAGCAAAACAGGAAGGCAGATTATTATCTGAAATTGAGAGAGGGGAATATGCAGCAAGACCTGGGTGTTCTCGTACACCAGTCGCATGCAGGTGCAACAGGTGGTAAAAAAGGCAAATGGTATGTTGGTCTTCATAGCGAGAAGATTCGAGTACAGGAGCAGGGATGTCTTGCTGCAATTATTCAGGGCCTTGGTGAGGCCACACCTGGAATATTGTGTGCAGTTTTGGTCTCCTTATCTGAGGTAGGATGTTCTTGCTATAGAGGGAGCACAGCGATGGCGGGACTGACGTATGAGGAGAGATTGAGTCGGTTGGGATTATATTCGCTGGAGTTCAGAAGAGTGAGGGGGGTTCTCATAGAAACCTATAAAAGTCTAACAGGACTTGACAGGGTAGATGCAGAAAGGATGTTCCCGACGGCGGGGGAGTCCAGAACCAGGGGTCATAGTCTCAGGATACGAGGTAAACCTTTCAGGACTGAGATGAGGAGAAATTTCTTCACCCAGAGACTGGTGAGCCTGTGGAATTCGCTACCACAGAAAGCAGTTGAGGCCAAAGCATTGTATGTTTTCAAGAAGGAGTTAGATATAGCTCTTAGGTCTAAAGGAATCAAAGGTATGGGGCGAAAGCGGCAACAGGTTACTGAGTTGGATGATCAGCCATGATCATAATGAATGGTGGAGCAGGCTCGAAGGGCCGAATGGCCTACTCCTGCTCTTATTTTCTATGTTTCTATGGTGGGGAACCATGTGTAAGTGCACTGGAGCCAGGACGGGAGGAAGGAATAGCGCAGGGGCCAGCTCACTGGAGGGGGAGGTCAGACACTAGTTCAGCTGCAGTGGTCTCAGGGGAGAACTTTGATGGGCCAGACTACAGAGGAAGGCTGATGGGTGTACACAATCAAATACGGTTCACTGGAAAGCCTGCCAGAAAGCATGTGCTCAACTTCAAGGAGCATGGTGGAGTCCAGCACCAACTTAGCACAGGGCTTTGCACAGAACCTGGAGCTTCCACACATGTGGAACCCACTATGATACAGAGTCTGATGGCTGAAGTCACAGCTTCCAGCTACTGCCCTGTACTGGGTACCACTGTTCAAAGGGACTTCCAGGGCATCACAGCAGTCCATCAATCTGTTTTCCAACATCTCCAGGATTCTGAGGCACCGCCCGAGGAAAGTGGCAGTGGCTCCATGGAGCACAAACCTGCTTTCCTTTCTCAGGATTCTTGCTTCCACCCTGTCACTCTGTCAATGCCAGTGCTGGTGCTTGTCAACCACTCAGCTCAGGCCGAGATGGTGTAGTCTGAAGTCAGGACTTCTGGGCCCAGAGCTGCTTAAGGTTTTCCACTAAGGCCGTCTACAGTCTCTTCAATTGAAGGTCAGCTACCTTCCACCAGCCGTGCTGCAGTCACTGGAGAAGCACCTCGTATGAACACTGGGACAGGCAAAGACTCACAAAGGCAGGCGCTAAGGGAATACACAAGGGTGATTAGTTCATTTTTGATTGCAGAATGTAATGATTGAATTTATACATTTACATTGTGCATTTTCTGATGGTTTTTAGTTTTGTGTTGTCGGAAAGAGGACAATCTGATGACCAGTGATAGAGGAAAGGTAAAGAGTGTGGACTTGTTGGTGAATGGGGAGGTGTGGTTGAAGTTACTGGTATCGCTCATTAATAATCTGATCACGCAGAGCCTGGGCAGGAAGGGGCTGTCTACAATACAGTCTCCCTTCCTCGTCCTCTTGCAGTTCCTCCTCCTCCACTTCCTCCCCCTCAGCTTCTCACCCGTTAAGTGGTGGCAAGGACTGTTCCCTCATAATGGCCAGGTTGTTTAGGATAGAATGGTACAGCACAGAAGAAGGTCATTTGGCCCATCATGCTTGTGCTGGCTCTTTGATAGAACTATCCACTCCCCTGTTTTTTCTGCATAGTCCTCTAAAATATTCCCTCCACGTATTTATCCAATTTTCTTTTGAAAGTTACTATTGAATCTGCTTTTGCTACCCTTTCAGGCAGTGCACTCCTGATCACAACTCTGTAAAAAAACATTTCCTCATGCCTCCTCTGGTTCTTTTGCCAATCACCTGTGTCCTCTGGGACACATCTGTGTCCTCTGGTTACTGACCCTTCGGCCATTTGTAGAGTTTCACCTTATTATTTTACATATAAAGGTATCATAAGGTCAGAAGTGGGGTTGTTCACTAATGATTGGGCAGTGTTCAGTTCCATTTGCAACTCTTCAGATGCTAAAGCCGTCAGTGCTCGCATGCAACAAGATCTGGACAACATTCAGGCTTGGGCAACAAGTAGCAAGTAAAATTCGCACTGCACAAGTGTCAGGTAATGATGATTTTCAACAAAAGAGCGCTTAACCATCTCTCCTTGACATTCAACAGCATTACCATTGCTGAATCCTCTGCTATCTTAGTATGCTAATGAGCTAAGTACCAGGGCATAGTCATGTGACTCGAAGCCAGTATCACTCTGTAACTGTAACACCAAGACACAAGTGCTGTAAATAGTTAGCTCTGCACTGTACATACTTGTGAGCTGTTAATAAACCTGTTTGAGATCTTCAATCAACTGAACTCCATGCATCTCATTTATGTTGCATCAGACAACATAAAAAGCTTCTCATTACATGGCGGCATTGACCAGAAGCTGAACTGGATAAGGCACGTAAGTACTGTGGCTACAGGAGGTCAGAGGCTGGGAATTCTGCAGCAAGTAACTCACCTCCTGCCTCTCCAAAGCCTGTCCACCATCTACAAGGCACAAGTCAGGAATGTGATGGAATACTGCCCACTTGCCTGGATGGGTGCAGCTCCAACAACACTGAAGAAGCTCGACACCATCTAGGAAAAAAGCTGCCCACTTTCAACACTCACTCCCTCCTCACCAATGCACCATTGCTGCAACATGTAACATCTACAAGCTACATTGCAGCAACTCGCAAAGGGTCCTTCCACAGCACCTTGCAAAATTCAACCTCGACCACCTAGAAGAACAAGAGCAGCAAGTGCATTAAAACATCACCACCTGCAAGTTTCCCTCCAAGTCACACATCATTCTAACTTGGAAATATATCGGCATTCCGTTACTGTTGCTGGGCCAAACTCCTGGAATTCCTTATCTATCAGCACTCTGCATGTACCTACACCACATGGACTGTAGCAGTTCAAGAAGACAGCTCACCACCACCTTCTCAAGGACAATTAGGGATGGATAATAAATACTGGCCTTGCCAGCCATGCTCTCATCCCATGAACAAATAACAAAAGTACAAGGAACAGTAGAAAATTGATGAATCTCACTGTAAATACTGTATCCTGTTCATTCATGTAGTTTATGTTAAAGAAACCATTTTGTTGGTTTACACTTGTGTCTTGTTTTGCTAAAGTACTTTTCAATCTGTCTGCCATAAAGATAGGAGAATGCACCTGATGACACATCTGAGATCATTGCATTCAGTAGACACAATAAGGGGTATGTGTTACGATCCCCCAAGTCACATATCATTGAACCAAATATTGGGCAGTAAAGGTGCACTCTGCTTACAGGAGTGACTTGTGATACTGAACCAGGAAGGATATCTAAGTGTAAGGCTGTGAAAAGCGTGGAAACCTGGAAAGAACTGCAAAATGAGAACATTGGTAGAAAGAGGCAAATACTGTCAACAGGTTCGAAATTTTGCTGATACCGTTTGTAGTCGGGTGCAACTTAAATGACCACTTTGGTGACACCATGACCTTTCCCCAAATAGGAACATAGGAACAGCAGTAGGCTATTCAGCCCCTCAATATTGTTTGCAACAGACTACCGTAAATCAGGATACCCTCTTAGTTGAGTACTTCAGGGCTCCTCCAGAGCGATCAAGGCAGTGGAAGCAATGCTTGAGGACGGCAATGGTAAGCTCTATAATATTTTTTGTTGGCAGATGACTCTGCTTGTGTTCCTGTTGTAAACTTGTGCATCAGTTCCAGATTTGTGGTGTAAGACACATCATGAGTGGATAACTTTGTCACCCAGTAGCTAACCTTTGACTTGTTTTCATGGGTCAAATGCAAGGGGCACAGAATGAAGGAACTATAACTATTGTCAAGATAATGGGCATTCACCTGCACAATGCACTGCCTGTGGTCACACACCAGCTGCACATTGAGGGAGCGGAATCCCTGTCCATTCATGAAAATGACCGAGTTCAGATGAGACACATACAAGACAATGTGCGTCCAATCAATGGCACCCTGCCCCATTAGGAAGCCTGCAATCCATACAAATCTTTCTGTTCACTCTGCTTGCTTGTCTCTGGCAAGAGGGAATGAGATGAACTGTCTCTCTGTATAGAGAGCCTTAGCAAACTCCCTTATGCAGCAATGTACGATAAACTGAGATGTTGCTTATATGTACAGCAGCAGCCTGAAGGAGTCAAAAGAATAAAAGTAAAGAGCCACGGTTACCTTCACAGCAACAGTCGATGTGCACCTTGCCTTTCTTTGAGGTTGCAGCTGTGGTAGCAGCAGTTGTCAGATTTCAGTCGTGACCTCTTTAACAAAGACTCTCAAGCATAGAAGTCGCTGAGCTTGAGGTAAGAGAAATGCTCCTGAAAAACCCTCCCCTTAAGATCTTGCTGAAAGCCCTTCTTCCCCTCTTCTTTCTTCTCCTCCTCCCTCTTCTAGCAGCTTGTCCTGCTCTGCATGGCCATTCTCCCAGTCATGCTCAATTCCAAGAGGAAGGCCTACCAGGTTGTCCATGTATGGAAGCAACTTGTTTTAGCACCAGCTTTGAAATCAATAAAAAAGTACTTCAGTGCCAGCTATCCCACTCCCTGTAGACTATTGAAACTTTAGGAAATGTATAGAAAACTCCAGAACTGCAAACTGTTGCACCAGCAGCCAGAAGAAATAATCCAGCAATATAAGTAGTTCATGAGCCCTTTTTGTAGAGCTGGGGAGGGTTCCTTCATGTTGTTTAATGTCGTGTGTGACATTAAGGCAGGGTGTAAGCTGGAGCATGATATTTGAAAATTTACAGATTTTATGAATGAAGTATATTTTGGGTGAATAAAAAGGTTCACCCAGGTCTTCCAGTGCAAAGAATTGTGGATGACAAGTGCTGCAGACTGGCAGATTCCAAGGTCCAGGACTACATGCTAAGGGTCACACTAAAACTTGGAGCAGCCACTGCAAAGCCTCAATGGGGAAAGGTCCTCCCACCATCGTATACCAAGGGGCTAGAAACTGTGTAAAACCCCTCAGGCTGTATGCACCACAGAATGTTTGATATGAAAATGGCAGTGCTGATGTCAAATCAGTGTTGCACACTGATTGACGTCATAATCTGCATGCTCTGCATACTGGCGGCAGTGCGTGTGCAAACCACTTTATCAAAATGGAATCCTGCACACTTCCCATCGAAATTTTCACTCTTTCAGAGGCATCGTGGCACCTAAAGAACAGGCATTAGCAGAGCATAATTTAGCCCCCAAATACTTTACCTCTTGGTATTCTTTCATCATAATTTCTGATTCGGTGGAAGTCCCTGAAGACTCTAAGGAAAAAGAAACCAATAAGACTGAAAGTAAATTAGCTCTAACCTCACAGAGTCTGTACACTTAGAAAATAAGTCAAGAGGATGGCAATACTGGGACAGAAAGCTGCATTGTATCATCTCTGAAGAGGTAGAGGACACCAACCATCCTATCTGGAAGAGAATAAGTAGCACATAAACCATAAAGTCAGGGTTTCGAATTATCTCTTCCCTCACACCAACGCAGAGAGACAGATGGACAAGGGTGTACCCAAGACTCAAGGCATTAGAAATTGTTGCAGATATTGCCAGCTGCAAAATGATATCACACCATCCATGCAATCTTCCCTACTTGTTCTTCAATCAATGGACATAATTGAACTAAACTTTACTTTGCATAAAAGATAGAGATCGTGCAGTCACAGTGAAAGTGCTGCTTTAGCATCACTAAATCAGCAATAAGCTATTCACCAAAGTTTGGATTTTGCCAGAACCAATCAGCTCCAGACCTCATCACAGCCTTGATTCAGGCATGAATGTGAGCTGAATGCCAGAGATGTGCGAGTACCTGCCCTCAACATTAAGGGAGTTTTTGACTGAGTATAGCTCCAAGGAGCATTGGCAAAAGTGAGTTCAATAGGGGTGAAGGGGAAAATCCTGGTGTCACAACTGGCAGACAGAATGATCATCATAGTTGTTACAGGCCATTTAGGACATTGCTGTAGGAGTTGCTCAGGGAAGCAACTTTAGTCCACCACCTTTAGTTGCTTCTTCAGTGACCTTCTCTCCATTACAAGGTCAGGAGTGGGACTGTTCATTGAAGATTACATAGTATTCAGCTCCATTCACAACTCTGTTGATAATGATACAGCAAATGCTAACCTACAGCAGGACCTGAATAATATCCAGGCTTGGACTGACAAGTGGAACGTTACATTTATGTCACACAAGTACCAGGTAATGAACATCACCAGCAAGCAAAAGCCCAGCCCTCCTTAATGACATAACCATCTTTGAGTCTCTCACCATCAGTACCTTGAAGATCACTGTTGACTAGAAGCTGAACAGGACCAACCACATCAACAATGTGGCTACAAGAATAGGGCATAGACTAGACAGTCTGTGACAAGTGGCTCACCTCCAGACTTCGCAAAGCCTCTACATCATTTGCATATCACAAATCAGGAATGTAATGGAATAACCACCACTCACTTGGATAGTAAAGCTGCAAAAACACTCAAGAAGCTCAACAATATCCAAGACAGAACAGTTTTCTTAATTCGCCCATGTCATGAGTCCCAATATTCACATCCTATGCCATAAGTGCACTGTATATACTGCAGCCACAATCTACACAATAGACGACAACAACTCAACAAAGTTACTTCAACAACACCTTTCTCCCCTGTGACTACTACTATTGAGAAGGCCAAGGGCGGCAAAGTGATGGGAACGCCATCACTTCCAAGTTCCCTTCCATGTCACACATCATCCAGACTTGGACATATATCCCTGTTCCTTCATTGTCGCTGGGTAAATATCTTGGAATTCTTTATTTAACACTATTGTGCAAGCACCATCACCATAGGAATTGCAGTAGTTCAAGGAAAAAGCCCACCACCACCTTCCCATTGTAACTACCATGGGCAATAAACATCACCCATATGAGAACAAATGAAAATGTTATTGACCCACATTACACCCTCTGGAGGCTTCAACTTGGTTCCTTGCACCCAAAAAGCATTCAGTTTGCAAATAAAAATTATGTAATTCTCTCTCTGGAACTTGGATTTCCAACCCAGGCAATTCATTGCTGTTTATAAGGTCCAAATTTAGTATTTTGCATACTTTGATCTATCTTGTAAAAGTACTCAAATCGGTGCTTCTATCATTCTACGAGCAACTTTATATAGATGCCACAGGGATTGTATTGGTAAAAGAATAATTTACACTGGTGCAATAGGAAATTTACTCTGCAACTATCTAAATTATTGAAATTGTTTCCTTTAACTGCACTGGATGTGAATGAATGTCCCAGAAATGAAAGCAGTTAACCCACTGCACCACCCACTTCACTTTCAAATCGCTTTTTAAAGGAGAAATTGGATAATATTCAGAAAGCTATTCATATAATTTTTTTTAAATAGGCAATTCTTGAGTCAATGCCATCCTGATCACTTTGGCACATGTATTGGTCAAGCTGGTGTTAGTTTATATTCGCAGAATTATTGTTTGTAATCAGGATAGACCCTGCAACAAAAGCTGTTTGAACCACTAATAAACGAATCCCTTGCTCATTGCTTACAGAATAATGTCTTGAGCTACATTTGATGAGAGGCAATAGTTAAAAAGGTAACTGAGCTACTGTATTTAATCATCTGCAGAGAGTGTAATTATCATGAGGAGTACACTTCAATGTTAAAGTAATTGCAGGATCCCTCAGCCTTTTGAGTGTAGAGGCCTCCAATCAAGCTAAGATAATGAAAGTTCTGAATCGTTGAAGTTTTTCTTCATTACTGATGGGCATTCATCAAGAAGATAATCTCATTAATGTTCCCTATTAGCCATATCTTCAATAATTCCCATCTTATTATATAGCTTCATGAAGGAAATGCCATCATTATCATGTTTTAATTGGGTTGTTTTTGAAGTGCAAATGAATGCAGTCTACATGTAGGGAGCAAAATGCTTCCGCAGAGTTTTATTGGTGTCAGCCCTTATTACTGTGCACATGGACTTCTGCATAATACAATATTTCACAACAAAGCCAACAAGAAATAGAACGATGGATTTTAATTAGCAGATTATTAAATAAGAGAATATATCTATTCAGATTTCCCCAAGAGATCATGGATAAAGGAATGTTATAATTAAATCTGTAATGTTCAAGTGAAGAGCCTTAATAGCATAAGTTAACAAAGTTATATATAAATAAATATTCCTACTAGAACAAATGTTTTTATTCTTCTTCCATAAAATTAATTAATTCCAAGTTCCAATGAGAGGGAAGATGGATCCAAGTGTTATCAATATGCTAACAGATAACTAAGTTAATTTGAAAATAGGAGAGAAAGAAAGAGAAGGTAATATAGTGAGTTATGGCACTCTCCTTCCTCTTTAGATAATGGGTAAAGCAGTGCGTTCATTCACTGACCTTTCTGTTCAGATACTGAGTAATACAATGGGTTACAGCACGGTCCTTTCTCATTAGAATGGGTAAAATGGCAAAAGAACCAGGGGAGATGAGGAGAATATTTTTTACTTTGAGTTATTATGACTTGGAACGCACTGCCAGAAAGGGTGGTGGAATCAGATTTGATAGTAACTTTCAAAAGCGAATTTTAGAAATATTTTAATGGGAAAAAATTGCAGGACAATGGGGAATTAGGATGAAAGGGGATGAAAGGATAACTTTCAAGAGCCGGCACAGGCACATTTGGGAACCGTAGCACAGTGGTGATGTTATTGGACTAGTTATCCAGAGGCCTGGATGAATACTGCAGGGACATTAGGTCAACACCCACCAGCTGGGAGATTTTAAATTCAATTAATTAAATACAACTGGAATAAAAGGTTAGGCTAGGAATGGTGATCCTGAAACAACTGGATTGTTGTAAAAACCCATCTGGTTCATTATGTCCTTTAGGGAAGGAAATCTGCTGTCCTTACCTGGTCTGGCCTACATGTGACTCCAAGCCCACAGCAATGTGGTTGACTCTTAACTGCCCTCTGAAATGGCCTCACAGGCCACTCAAGCTATCAACCTCGACAGAAAATTTGAATGAGAATTAAACCAGACAGGTCACCTGGCATCAACATACCCACATAACCGGGCCCAGTCGCCCCTGCAAGGTCCTCCTCACTAACATCTGGGGACTTGTGCCAAAATTGAGAGAGCTGTCCCACAGACTAATCAGACAAGAGCCTGACATAGTCACACACCGAATCATACCTTACAGATAATGTTCCAGATTCCTCCAGCACCATCCCTGAGCATGGTCTCTCCCACAAGCAGGATAGACCCACCAGACCTGGCAGCACAGTCAGAAAAGAGTGGCCCTTGAGTCCTCAACACTGACTCCAGACCCCATGAAGTTTCATGGCATCAGGTCAAAAATGAGCAAGGAAACATCCTGCTGATTATCACCTACTGCCCTCCCTCAACTGATGAATTGGTGCTCCACCATGTTGAACAACACTTGGATAAAGCACTGAGGGTAGCAAGGGTACCGAATATACTCTGAGTGAAGGACTTCAATGTCCATCAGCAAGAGTGGCTTGGTAGCACCACTACTGACCAAGCTGGCCAAGTCCTGAAGGATATATCTGCCAGATTGGGCCTGTGGTAGATGGTGAAGGAACCAACATGAGGAGAAAACCTACTTGACTTCCTCTTCATCAACCTACCTGTCGCAGATGCATCTGTCCATGATAGAATTGGTAGGAGTGACAACCACACAGATCTTGTAGAGATGAAGTCCTGTCTTCACACTTAGGACACAATCTACTGTGCGAAATGCGATAGTTTCAGAACAGATCTTGCAACTCAAAATGGGCATCCATAAGGCACTGTGGGCCATCAGTATTGTATTCAACCACAATTTGTAACCTCATGGCCTGGCCTATCCCCCACTCTACAATACCATCAATCCAAGGGACCATCCTTGGTTCAATGAGGAGTATAGGAGAGCATGCCAGGAGCAGCACCAGGCTTATCTAAAAATGAGGTGCCATCCTGGTGAAGCCATAACACAGGACTACAAACATGTTAAACATTGGAAGCAGCATGCTATAAACAGAGCTAAGTGATCCCACAGTCTACGGATCAGGCGAAAGCCCTGCTGTTCTGCCACATCCAGCGGTGAATGGCAATGGGAAACTAAACAGCTAACTGGAGTTGGAGGTTCCACAGATATCCCTATCCTCAATGATAACAGAGCTGAGCAGGTCCATGCAAAAGACAAAGCTGAAACATTTGCAATCAACTTTAGCCAGAAGTGCAAAGTAGATGATACATCTTGGCCTCCTCCTAAGGTCCCCAGCATCACTCGTGCCAGTCTTCAGCAAATGCAATTCACTCCATGTGATATCAAGAAATGGCTGAGCACACTGCATACAGCAAAAGCTATGGGCCCTGACAACATCCTGGCTGTCGTACTGAAGACTTGTGCTCCAGAACTAGCTGCACCAGTAGCCAAGCTGTTCCAGTACAGCTACGACACTGGCATCTACTGACAATGTGGAAAATTGCTCAGGTATGTCCTGTCTACAAAAAGCAGAACAAATCGAATCCACTCATTTACTGTCCCATCAGTCTACTCTCAATCATCAGTGAAGTAATGGAAGATGTTGTTGACAATGTTATCAAGAGGCACTTAGTCACCAATAATAGTCAGCAAGCAGGGGGGTGCGATAGGTGAATAGGACAGGGTGGGAATTCAGACACAGGCAGCAGAGTTTTGGATGACCTCAGTTTTACAGAGGGTAGAATGTGAGAGGCCAGCCAGTTGTGCATTGGAATAGTCAAGTCTAGAGGTAACAAAAGCATGAATGAATGTTTCACCAATAGATGAGCTGAGGCAGGGGCGAAGTCAAGCAATGTTACGGAGGTGGAAATAGGCAATCTTAGTAGTGCAAATATGTGGTCGGCAGCTCACCTCAGGGTCAAATATGACATCCAGGTTGCAAAGAGATTGGTTTAGTCTCAGATTGTTGCTAGGAAGAGAGGAGTCGGTAGCGAGGGAACAGAGTTTGTAGTGAGCACCGAAAACAATGGCTTCAGTCTCCCCAATATTTAACCGGGGGAAATTTCTGCTCATCCAGTACTGGATGTCAGACAAGGAGCTTGATAATTTGGCAACAGTGGAATCAAGTGTCAGCAGGGAATATTTAGGGAACATTGATCATAGTATCATAAGGATTAAGTTAGCTATGGAGCAGGACAAGGAACAACCTAGAGAAAATTATTCAATTGCAGGAGGGCTAATTTCAGTGGGGTGAGAACGATCTATCCCAAGTAAATTGGAATCAAAGATTGGCAAGCAAAACTGTAAAGGGCTGCCTGTAATGAGGAGAAGAATAAGGTACAGTTGAGGTACATTCCCACAAGAGGGAAAGGTAGGACAACCAAAGCCAGAGCTCCCTTGATGACAAAAGAGATAGAGAGTAAGATGAAGCAGAAAAAAGGGGTGCAAGACAGATGTCAGGTTGATAACGGAAGGGAGAATGAGGCTGAATGTATAAAGTTCAGAGGGAAAATGAAAAAAGAAATGAGAGGCAAAGAGAGAGTATAAGAAGAAACTGCCAGCTAGCATAAAAGGGAATCCAAGGGTTGAATTTTCAGGGGCCCCCGAAAGGCAGAAATGAAGGTCGATGGGGCCCGAAAATACCGGCACTGGGTGGCATTTCAATTTCAAGGCGCTCATTCCGGTACTGGCAATAATCACCAGGGCGGTGGAGGGCGGGACAGGAATCCACTCTTCTACCAATTGAGGCCAATTAAAAAGCTCATTAAGATCTTGTTGAAAAAAGAAGGTAGGAATATTTAAAGAGGTGCACGGGTTTTAGAAGCGGTCAGTAGCTGAAGGGAGGTGGGTACGTAATGGGGAGCCAGTCACGGCTGCCCCAGGGCATCACCCCTGCCCAATAAGACGGTCAGTGAGGAAAATCGGAATTCACCTTTTGGTAAGTAGGTGCCCTTGGCGCTGCACATGTGGCATGGAGAGTAGGCACTCAGCACTCTAACATCGAACAGGGTCGCCACCCCTCCTGGCATTATGGGGGCAGAAGAGCAGGGGCAAGGCTGCCAATCAAAATAGGATGGCCACCTGTCTAAAAGGAAAGCTGCAGCTGTCATTGGGGACATGACTGTCAGATTTTGAGCACAGTGGTGATGAGGAGAAACACCCTCCACAGGAAGGGCAGAACCCTGGGCATCAGGAGGGTATGGGAGAGGAAATATCACGAAGGACAAAGTATTTGACAAACTAATGGGACTAAAGGCAGACAAGTCGCCAGGACCTGATTGCCTCCATACAAGGGTTTTAAAGGAAGTGGCTGCAGAGATAGTGGAGGCATGGGTCGAAATATTCCAGAACTCAGTGGATTCTGGGGGGGGGGGGTCCCAGCAGATTGGAAAAACACTAATGTGATGCCCCTGTTCAAGAAGGAACGGAGACAAAAAGCTGGAAACTATAGGCCAGTCAGCCTAACATCAGTCATTGGGAAAATGCTAGAGTCCATTATTAAGGAAGAAATAGCAGGATATTTAGAAAAGCTTAATGCAATCAAACAGAGTCAACATGGTTTTGTGAAAGGGAAATCATGTTTGACAAATTTGCTACAGTTCTTTGAGGATATAACAAGCAGAGTTTATAAAAGAGGAACCGGTAGATGTAGTGTATTTAGATTTCCAGAAAGCATTCGATAAGGTGCCACATAAAAGATTATTGCACAGATAGGAGCTCACGATACTGGGGGTAATGTATTAGCATGGATTGAGGATTGGTTAACTCACAGAAGACAGAGAGTCAGGATTAATGGGTCTTTTTCAGGTTGGAAAGACATAACTGGTGGAGTGCCACAAGGATCAGTCCGAGGACCTCAATTATTTACTATTATTAATGACTTGGAGGAGGGGGCAGAGTGTAATATATCCAAATTTGCTGATGATACAAAAATAGGTGGGAGGGCATGTTATGATGAGGACATAAGGAATCTGCAAGGGGATATAGATAGATGGAGTGAATGGGCAAAAATTTGGCAGATGGAGTTTAATGTAGGAAAGTGTGAGGTCATGCACATTGGTAGTAAGAATCAAAAGGCAGACTATTATTTAAATGGAGAGAGACTTCAAAAAAGTGCAGCACAGAGGGATCTGGGTGTTCTTGTGAATGGAACACAAAAAATTAGCATGAAGGTGCAGCAAGTAATTAAGGAGGCAAATGGAATTTTGACCTTTATTGCTAGTGGGTTGGAACTTAAAAATAGGGAAGTCTTGTTACAACCGTATAAGGTGTTGGTGAGGTTGCACCTGGAGTACTGTGTACAGTTTTGGTTGCCGTATTGAAGAAAGGATATACTGGCATTGGAGGCAATTCAAAAGAGATTCACTAGGCTGATTCCTGGGATGAAGGGGTTGACTTATCAAGAACGGCTATACAGGGTAGGCCTTTATTCATTGGAGTTTAGAAGAATGAGGGGTGATCTTATTGAAACGTATACGATTCTGAGGGGGCTTGACAGGGTAGATGTTGAGAAGATGTTTCCACTAGTGGGGAAATCTCAAACTAGGGGTCATAGTTACAGAATAAGGGTACACTCATTTAAAACTGAGATGCAAAGGAATTTCGTCTCTCAGAGGGTAGTGAATGTCTGGAACTCTCTACCCAGAGAGTTGTGGAGGCTAGATCATTGAAAGTATTTAAAGAAGAGGTAGATAGATTTTTAAATATCGGGGAGTTGACGGCTTTGAGGAGCTGGCACGAAAGAGGAGTTGCGGTCTGGGGAAGATCAGCCATGTTCTTATTGAATGGCAGGGCAGGCTTGAGGGGCCGAATGTCCTACTCCTGCTCCTATTTCTTATGTTCTTATGTTCTAAATAGGAGCAGGAAGACAACAGAGGTCATACCCTCAACACAGGATCTACTGATGAAGATGGAGCTACCTGGAGAAGACTGAGACCCAGTATCCCAGGAGACTGCGACTGTCCAGGCAGATGGTCATTGACATCTGTTCCCTCGTCGCCGAAGACCTCACACCTTGCAGCACTGGTCATCATACCCTGCCAGTAGCCATCAAGATCACTGTGGCTTTGAACATCTTTGCTTCTGGCTCCTTCCAAGGATCAGCTGTGGACCTTGGTGGCATCTCTCAAATGGCTGCACAACATTACATCTCACTGGTCACTGATGCCCTCTTTGCCAGAGCTGGACAGCATATTCATTTAACGACGGACACGGCCTTGCAGGGACAGAGGGCATTGGGTTCCGCCTCCATCACTGGATTCCCTGAGGAGCAGGGCATCTTCAATTGCACCCATGTGGCCATCAAGGCACCCAGGAACCAGCCAGTGAGATCCATCAACGGGAAGGGCTTCCACTTCCTCAACTTTCAACTGGTCTGTGACCACAACGAGAGCTTCCACTATGTGTGTGCTCGTTTTCCTGGCAGCTGCCATGGCTCCTTGATCCTCCACCAGTCCAGGCTGCCTCAGATCTTCCCTCCAACCCCAAAGTGCTTTGATGGATCCTAGGGGACAAGGGTAGAATATGAGAGGCCGGCCAGTTGTGCATTGGAATAGTCAGGTCTACAGGTAACAAAAGCATGAATGAATGTTTCACCAACAGATGAGCTGAGGCAGATGGCTACTGACACCTCTATAGGAGTCCCTGACAGAGGCACAGAGGTGATACAACAATGCTACCTGCTCAGTAGGACAACCATTGAGCCGGCCATTGGACTGAAGGTGCCAGACCGGTCGGGTGGTGCCCTCCTGCAAGTGTTTCAATCATTGTGATGGTCTGCTGCATTCTCCATTGCATAGCCTTCCAGAGATGTGTGGACCTTGAGGACAATGAGTCCCTGGCAGGGGACAGCTTATCGGGGAGGAGCAGGAGCAGGAAGGTAGAGAGAGGAAGAGGAGGTGGAGGGAGATGATGCTGAACAGAGAGGTGTCCCTGCTGCGCGATGAGGTGGCCTCCTCCTGCCACCCTTGAGGAAGAGGACCTCCGTCCTCTCCCTTGCAGCCTCCAGCATTAAATCCAGGTCAGCATCGATAAAGCAAGGGGCAGCCCTGCCCCAGGTGCCAGACCTCCAGTGCCCCATGACATCTCTCTTCCCTCTGATGCAGTGGAAGGCTTTAGCACAAACTGTCGATCTCTCCCTCAGGACAACCAGCAACCTCAGTGATGGCTGCCGTGGGAGTCTAAATGAGTCCTACATTTCCTACCTCCACTGCCTCTAAGTGGGCAGGAAACCTGTCTCCATATCAATTTAGGGCTTACCCCCATGAAAGTCTGAACTCTAATCAGTTTGCCCTGGGAGGCAGGTTTCTGACCCAAAAGCCGACTCGGCTCCTGTTGCCTGTCCCCATGGCAAAAACTCAGCCCCAAAAGTCTTCAATATTAATCGTAAAAGAGAGGGGATGGGGCCATTTAGGAAGCAAAAAGGAGACATGTGCATGGAGGCAGAGGGCTTGTCTGAGGTACTTAATGAGTGTTTTGCATCTGTTATTGATAAGGAAAAAGATGCTGCCAAAGTCATCATGAAAGAGGAGGTAATTGAGATACTGGATGGACTAAAAATTGATAGAGATATAAGAAAGGCTGGTTGTTGATAAGTCATCAGGATCGGATGGGATGCATCCAAGGACGCTGAGGAAAGTAGGGATGGAAATTGCGGGGGTACTAACCATAATCTTCCAATCCTCCTCAGATAGAGGGAGTGTGGGGGTGGTGGTGGGGGAGGGGGGGGGGGGGGGTGTTGGTGGCGGTGCCAAGAGCTGGAGAATTACAAATGTTACACCCTTGTTCAAAAAAGGGTGTACCAATAAGCCCAGCAACTACAGGCCAGTCAGTTTAACCTCGGTGGTGGGAAAGCTTTTGGAAATGATAATCTGGGACAAATTTAGCAGTTATTGGACAAGTGCGGATTTGTTAAAGGCAAATCATGTTTAACTAACTTGATTGAATTTTTCAATAAGGTAACAGAGAGGGTTGATGAGGGTAATGTGGTTGATGTGGTGCACATAGACTTCAAAAAGGAGTTGATAAAGTGCCACATAATAGGCTTGCCAGCAAATTTGAAGCCCATGAAATAAAAGGGACAGAGGCAGCATGGATATAAAGTTGGCTGAGTAACAGGAAGCAGAGAGCAATGGTGAACGGTTGTTTTTGGACTGGAGGAAGGTATACAGTGGTATTACCCATGGGTCGGTACCAGTATCACTGCTTTTCTTGGTCTATATTAACAACCTAGACTTGAGCGTACAGGTGACTCCAAACCTGGAAGTATTATGAACTGTGAGGAGGATAGTGATAGGCTTCAAGAGAGCATAGACAGGCTGGTGGAATGGGTGGACAACTAGCAGGTCTAGGACAGCAGGCGGATGGGAACACCACCACCTGCAATTTTCCCTTTAAATCGCACACCATCCTGACTTGGAACTATATCACCATTTCTTCACTGTTGCTGGGTCAAAATCCTGGAACTATCTCCCTAAGAGCACTGTGGGTGAACCTAGACCACATGGACTGCAATGGTTCAAGAAGGCAGTTCACCACCACCTTTTCAAGGGCAATTAGGGATGGGTAATAAATGCTGGCCTAGCCAGCAGCCCTCACATCCCCGGGATGAATAAAAAAAAATGGGCCAGTCGGCTGCCTGTGTTGTATGATTCTATGAAGATGTTTCTTTTTAACCAAACTGGAAAAATCCATATAATACCAGTGTGCTCCTGAACAGGGCAAAGAGTACAAATGTGAATGTTTAAAATGCTGTTCAGTGAGAGAGAATGAGAATTTGCTGTTTGTGGAAACAAAATTCTCACTCTATGGGCTAGTGTTAATAATGGTCATTGCTTTCAGCTGGAACTTCGAGGATGGTGTTGTGACCACTAATGACATTCCTGAAAATTCCCTCAGCTGGCACGACATCCAACAAATTGTCTTGCAAGACATAATGCCATACAGCAATGCCGACGATCCTTTATACTCCATTTTAAAAATGTGAAAATAACCCACTATCAAATGCAACATACTGACCCTTATTTGTGTTTAATTGAATTCCACAGGATTTATGAAGAAACATTTTACAGTGAGAATTTGTCCTTCTTGCAGACAAATCAATTACACAATCCACATCATCTCCTGTCATTACTGAATACAGCACTGTGCTGGAGTGAATCAGACTGCAGTGTGGCATTTAATTTTGCTCTTAAAAGAGTTCTGCTGACACCAGGTGTTTATTTTGCCTCATCACCTTTTCTATTCATCTATCAATTTTGTCTGCACCTCTCTCCAACAAACACCTGAATCAAAAACATTCAATCCCAAATTAATATTAAAAATTGGAAAAAGGAAGATGGAAGCTGAACACAAGTGAAATTGAAATAGTAGACTGGCATTTCAAAAGTAGATTCGCCACCTACATAATCATATTTATATGCTAATTTAATTTATTTCACAGAAGCTGTGCAGAATCCAATGTGGAGCCTGTGGCAGATGACTATAAAGCTTTGTAGAGATATAATACGGCACCTCAGATATATAGAGTGTGGCCAAGACGATAAAACTAGCTAAAGGAGTTGTCTGAGAGGATTTACATTAACTTTCCCCAGCATCACTCCAAAAAGCTCATTCTCCCATCTTAGAAAGACATGTGTTGTTACAGCCAAGTGTAAAATCTAACGTAGAAATGTTACTTTGTGTAACGGCAGTTTGTGAATGTCAATTACTCTATACAACAAGCTGCTCTTGCTGGAGAGACACATTCCAATCTCAAAGGCCGCTCCCGCAGGAATGCTATCACACACTGTAGCACAGAGACTCTGTGACCAGGACTGTGTCCCTTTGAGATGAGCTTGTAATTTCCAACATGCAGCCTTGAACAATAGCCAAGAGGAGGGCAGACACTTCCACAGAAGAGGTGGAAGATCTACACAAATTTATTCTTGTGTCAACCTTAGTTCAATGGTGGCACTCTTGCCCCTTTAGTCAGAAGTGGAAGATCAAATCCCACCCCTATGATATCAGCAGACAATCTAGGATGACACTTTGTTGTAATATAGAGGAATGCTCTATTGTTGGAGGCACTGTCTGCCTTTACAATTGGATGTAGAAGATCCTATAGCAGTATTTGTAGAAGGACATGGGATTTCTCCCTGGGCAACATTTGTCCCTCAACAAATACACCTAAAATAGTCTATCTGGTCATTTATCTTACTGCTGTTTGTGGACTTTTGCTATGTGTAGATTAGCTGCTGAGTCATCCAGATACAACAGCGAGCACCCTTCAAACATTCAGAACTCTGGTAACCTCAAGGACCCCAATTTGAAAACTTATTGCTTAGAAGAACGCTGGCTCTGAATAGCATTTTGTAGTTTAATTGATTTTTTTTCCCAAAACTGAAGGAATAATAACAATAGAATCATATCTAATCAGATACTGCAGCTTGACATAGTTCAAGATAGCTGCATTTAAAATGTGGCAGTCACTCATGCTCCAAAGGCTAATAGTAACGTACAAATCAAATGGCTTCTACAACTAGTGTAGGCCCAGGCCTTTGCCTTCTGCTGAGCATCAATGCTAAGGTTCCAAACTGCACAGTTACTGAACTTCTAGATTTAAAACCTTTTATACTCCTTTGTTTCCCAGCATGCTAGATTACCAAAAGGCATTTGGGTGCCACACACACACAAAAGGTTAATCGGCAAGATAGGGGCTTATGGAGTTGTGGGTAATATATTAGCATGGATAGATGATTGATTAATGGACAGGAAGCAAAGAGTGGGAATAAATGGGGCATTTTCAAGTTAGCAGGCTGTGACTAGTGGAGTGTCGAAAGGATCAGTGTTGGGGCCTCAGCTATTGACAATCTGTATTAATGACTTAGATGAAGAGACAGAGAGTAATGTATCTAAGTTTGCTGATGATGCAAAGCTAGGTGGAAATGCAAGTTGTGAGGAGGACAGAGAGGCTGCAAAGAGATATAGACAGGTTGAGTGAGTAGGCAACAAGGTGGCAGATGGAGTATGATGTGGGGAAGTGTGAGGTTATTCACTTTGGTCATAACAATAGAAGATTAGGATATTTTTAAAAAGGCATGAAACTTGTTAGTGTTGATGTTCAGAGAGACTTGGGTGTGTTCGCACAAGGAGTGCAGAAAGTTAGCATGCCGGCACAGCAAGAAATTAGGAAAGCAAATGGCATGTTGGCCTTTATTGCAAGGGGATTGGAGTACATGAATAAGGAAGGCTTGCTACAATTGTACAGAGTTTTGGTGAGACCACACCAGGAATACTGTGTGCAGTTTTTGCCTCAATTTTTAAGGAAGGATATACTTGCATTGGAGGCAGTAAAGCAAAGGTTCACTAGATTGGTCCCTGGGATGAGAGAGTTGTCCCATGATGAGAAGCTTAGTAAATTGTGTCTGGAATTTAGAAGAATGAGGGGTGATCTAATTAAAGCATACAAGATTCTGAAGGGGTTGGACGGAGTAGACACTAAGAGTTGTTTCCCCTGGCTGGGGAATCTAAAACATGGGGCACAGTCTCAGGATAAAGGGCTGATCATTTAGGACTGAAATGAGAAATGTATTCACTCAAAAGGTTGTGAACCTTTGGAATTCTCTACCCCAGAGGGTTGTGGATGCTCCATAGCTGACTATATTTATGTATTATATATATTGGAATAGACAGACTTTTGGTCTCTCAGGGGTATGGGGAGTGGGAGAGAAAGAGTTGAAGCCCAAGATCAGCCATGATCATATTGAATGGTGGGACAGGCTTGACGGACTGTGTAGTCTACTCCTGCTCCTATTTCTTCTGTTCTTATGTTCATTCCATAAATCAACGGCCTCACTTCCTCTAATGTGTTCACCATTCAGATATTATTTGACAGGTGATAATTTCACCAGTGCTCAGTCCAATTTCCTTTCAAATCAACAATTATATCTACTATGGCTGTCAACTGATTCAAAGCAAATCATAATTATTATCACAATTACAAATTTTAACCTCAGCTAATCTCGATTTTAATGACATTTAATTGATACAGTTACTGCATCCATTTCAAGTTTATTTGAAAACTCATACAATTTTTATCATCCAAAAAATCATTCATAAAAGGCTTGTTTTCCTATTTCCAGGTTCTGATTGTTGGCCCTTTTATTTAGCTTATATTGATCTACACAGAATTATGTAAAAACCTCATAAATCAAATTGTTTATTGTGAAAAGAACAACAAAAACTCTTGAGTCATAATATCCAAAAGTGAAAAGGATAATTGGTAGACTGTACATAGCAACCGCCAACTGAAATGTTAAATAGCCGACAAGTCTAAAAAAACTTCAGTCCTATTTATTGTTGCCATTTAGTTAGATGCTTAAACAAACATATTTACATTTCGGAAGCTCACTTCTTACTTACATTCTGATTCAAAAGTGAGAACAGTTGTTTGCATGGCACTGTAGTCGTCAGCATTGTTAAGTGTTTACATGCCAGCTTTGCTAAACTTACTTGGGCACCAGCATGCTTCAACCACCATTCCCAAGGACATTCACCTTTCTTCATTTAGACCATGAATAGAGAATACCAATCAATGAGCAAACTGTGTTAAAAACAAGGCTTTTTTTAATCGATGGTGCATGTTATTGGACTCTCGCCGATTACAGCACACAACCACAGTGTTAAAACTGGTTACTGCTAGCTACTTCTGCAAGTAACAGTATTCCTTATAGTTGCCTGATCAAGTGTTGTTAATTTCCTGAAATCACAGATTGGTCAAAGTCTTTGGATCAAATTTCTCAGAAAGATGTCCATTCCATTAAAAGCATCCTGTGGTGCTGTTTCCAGATCATTTGTTTGGTGGTTGTATTTATGTGAGCAAACACCATTTTCAATCGTGTGAAAGCCTGACCAGTGAAATGTAACGAGAAATATCAAAGAAATTTGGCTCCATTGCAACAAGAAGTCAGTCTGAGGCTGTAGGGATATGAAGTTCATTACAAGGCTCTGTAGTAGCATATTGTCATAAGAAGTGATGATTGTGGTTCAAGTCTAACAAACTTGTTTGACTTTTTCAAGGAGATGACTAGATGTGTAGATGAGGGTAAAGCAGTTGATGTAGTCTACATGGACTTCAGTAAGGCTGTTGATAAGGTCCCGCACTGGAAATTGGTTAAGAAGGTAAGAGCCCATGGAATCCAGGGCAATTTGGCAAATTGGATCCAAAATTGGCTTAGTGACAGGAGTCAAAGTGTGATGGTCGAGGGTTGTTTTAACGATTGGAAGCCTGTGACCAGTGGTGTACCGCAGGGACTGGTGCTGTGACCCTGCTGTTTGCAGTGTACATTAATGATTTGGATGGGAATATAGGAGGTATGATCAGTAAGTAAACAGATGACACGAAAATTGGTGGTGTCGTAAATAGTGAGGAGGAAAGCCTTAGATTACAAGACGATATAGATGGGCTGGTAAAATGGGCAGAGCAGTGGCAAATGGAATTTAATCCTGAGAAATGTGAGGTGCTGCGTTTTCGGAGGACTAACAAGGCAAGGGACTATACAATGGATGGTAGGACCCTAGGAAGTACGGAGGTTCAAAGGGACCTTGGTGTACTTGTCCATAGATCACTGAAGGCAGCAGCACAGGTAGATAAGGTGGTTAGGAAGGCATTTGGGATACTTTCCTTTATTAGCCGAGGAATAGAATATAAGAGCAGAGACGGTATGATGGAGCTGTATTAAACGCTAGTTAGGCCACAGCTAGAGTACTGTGTAGAGTTCTGGTCACCACACTACAGGAAGTATGTGATTGAACTGGAGACAGTGCAGAGGAGTTTCACCAGGATGTTGCCTGGGATGGGGCATTTCAGCTATGAAGACAGACTGGATAGGCGAGGGTTGTTTTCCTTAGAGCAGAGAAGGCTGAGGGGGGACCTGATTGAGGTATACAAAATTATGAGGGGCATAGATAGAGTAGATAGGAAGAAACTTTTTTCCCATGGTGGAGGTGTCAATAACCAGGGGCATAGATTTAACGTAAGGGGCATGAGGTTTAGAGGGGAATTGAGGAAAAAAAATTTCACCCTGAGGGTGGTTGAAATCTGGAACACGCTTCCTGAAGGCAGGAACCCTCACAACATTTAAGAAGTATTTAGATGAGCACTTGAAATGCCATAGCCTACAAGGCTACGGGACAAGTGCTGGAAAATGGGATTAGAATAGATAGGTGCTTGATGGCCAGATGGACACGATGGGTTGAAGGCCCTGTTTCTGTGCTGTATAACTCTATGACTCTAAGAAACAATTTTACATTGAGGGGCAACACAAGAGAAGTGTCATTATTGTTTTGACATTAACGACAATAGTAAAGATTATTGAACATACACTATGCTCGGTATTGTCTGTTTCCAGTTTAATGTTCAAGTTGGTTTATAACTTGAGCCACAGTTTGACAGACTGAATATTCTATTACCTTCGTTGAGGAGATGACGTGGCAGTATCTCCATCAGTCAAAGTGCAATTAAAAGGTTCTTTATTCGAACCCTGGGTCTCAACATATTCACCTAGATATTGGACAGTAAAAGGCGCACTCTGATTTGTAAGAGACGAGGGGCCCACTTACATAATTGGTCAGGGATGCTAAATCTCTCATTTAAAAACCCAAAAATATATCGCAACAGTCAGCGATAGAGACCCTCACTGTATTGACATTTTATGTATTCCAATGTGTATTTAACTCTTTTACATTGAGAGATCATTTCATTTCTGTCAATTGCATATACTATCATTAAAACTAGCGTGAATATAATTAGGATAAATTCCACTTGGTCAGTTTCTATTTTCGAAGCTTAGCCACTGTAAAAAGGTTTATCACGTTCAATCTGATATAATTAAACATCAATATTTCATTGTGGAAGGATTGAGAAAATCTTATTCATCCACAAAATGCAGAAGCCACTTGCTGGTTACTGTTTTGTAGTAATTTGCATTTCTATCATTGAGGAATGGTGTTGGGGAAATTGATGGGATTGAAGGCCGATAAATCCCCAGGGCCTAATGGTATGCATCCCAGAATATTTAAGGAAGTGTCCATAGAAATTGTGGATGCATTGGTGGCCATCTTCCAAGATTCTATAGACTCTGGAACAGTTCCTACAGATTGGAGGGTAGCTAATGTAAACCCACTATTTAAAAAGGGAGAAAGCAGGGAGTTATAGACCAGTCAGCCTGATGTCGGTAGCGGGGAAAATTCTAGAGTCCATTATCAAAGATTTTATAGCAAAGCACTTAGAGAATAGTGGTAGAATCAGGCAGAGTCAGCATGGATTTACGAAAGGGAAATCATGCTTGACAAATCTACTAGAATTCTTCGAGGATGTAACTAGTAGAGTTGATGAGGGGGAGCCAATGGATGTGGTTTATTTGGACTTTCAGAAGGCTTTCGACAAAGTCCCACATAAGAGATGAGCATGTAAAACTAAAGCGCATGGGATTGGGGATAGCGTATTGTGATGGATAGAAAATTGGTTGGCGGACAGGAAACTAAGAGTAGGGATAAATCGGTCTTTTTCCAAATTGCAGGTAGTGACTAGTGGGGTATCGCAGGGATCGGTGCTAGGACCCCAGCTATTCACAATATATATTAATGATTTAGATGAGGGAACTAAATGTAATATCTCCAAATTTGCAGATAACACAAAACTGGGTGGGAGGATGAATTGTGAGGAGGATGCAGAGAGGCTTCAGGGTGATTTGGACAAGTTGAGTGAGTGGGCTAATGCATGGCAGATGCAGTATAATGTGGATAAATGTGAGGTTATCCACTTTGGTAGCAAAAACAGGAAGGCAGATTATGATCTGAATGGCTATAAACTGAGAGAGGGGAATATGCAGCGAGACCTGAGTGTTCACATACACCAGTCGCTGAAGGTAAGCATACAGGTGCAACAGGCGGTAAAAAAAGCAAATAGTATGTTGGCCTTCATAGCGAGAGGATTTGAGTACAGGAGCAGGGATGTCTTGCTGCAATTATACAGGTCCTTGGTGAGGCCACACCTGGAATATTGTGTGCAGTTTTGGTCTCCTTATCTGAGGAAGGATGTTCTTGCTATAGAGGGAGTGCAGCGAAGGTTTACCAGACTGATTCCTGGGCTGGTGGGACTGATGTATGAGGAGAAATTGAGTTGATTAGGATTATACTCACTGGAGTTCAGAAGAGTGAGGGGTTTCTCATAGAAACCTATAAAATTCTAACAGGACTGTTGTTTGTCATATATATTAATGACGGATGTGAATGTAGGGGGTATGATTAGTAAGTTTGCAGATGACACCAAAATTGGTGGTATAGTGGACAGTGAAGAAGGTTGTCTAAGGTTACAACAGGATATAGATCAACTGGGAAAGTGGGCAAGGTATTGGCAAATGGAATTTAATGCAGACAAATGCAAAGTGATGCATTTTGGGAAGTTAAACCAGGGCAGGACATATACAATGAATGGCAGGGCCCTGGGGAGTGTTGTTGAACAGAGAGACCTTGGGGTGCAAGTACATAGTTCCCTGAAAGTGGCAACACAGGTAGACAGGGTGGTGAAGAAGGCATATGGCATGCTTGCCTTCATCGGCCAAGGCATTGAGTACAAGAGTTGAGATGTCATGTTACAGTTGTACATAACGTTGGTTAGGCCGCATTTGGAGTACTGTGTGCAGTTCTGGTTGCCGCACTACAGGAATTAAGTGATTAAGCTAGAGAGGGTGCAGAAAAGACTCACAAGGATGTTGCCTGGTTTGGAAGGCTTAAGTTATAAAGAAAGATTGGATAGGCTGGGTCTGTTTTCCCTGGAGCGAAGGAGGCTGAGAGGGGACATGATAGAGGTAAATAAAATTATGAGAGGCATAGATAGGGTAGATTGCCAGAGTCTGCTTCCCATGGTAAGGGTGACTAAAACTAGAGGGCATAGATTTAAGGTGAGAGGGAGGCGGTCTAAAGGGGATCAAAGGGGTAAATTTTTCACACAAAGAATAGTGGGTATCTGGAATGAGCTGCCAGAAAAGGTGGTGGAGGCAGGAACAGTAGCGACATTTAAGAGGCATCTGAACAGGTACTTGAATGAGCAAGGAACAGAGGGATATGGAATTAATGCAGGCAGGTGGGATTAGTCTAGATAGACATTATGGTCGGCATGGACGCGGTGGGCCAAAGGGCCTGTTTCTATGCTGTACGACTCTATGATTCTATGAGTTGACAGGGTAGATGCAGGAAGGATGTTCCCGATGGTGGGGGAGTCCAGAACCAGGGATCATAGTCTAAGGATATGGGGTAAACCGTTCAGAACAGAGATGAGGAGAAATTTTTTCACCCAGAGAGTGGTGAGCCTGTGGAATTCGCTACCACAGAAAGCTGTTAAGGCCAAAACATTGTATGTTTTCAATAAGGAGTTGGATATAGCTCTTGGGTCTAAAGGAATTAAAGGGTATGGGGAGAAAGCGGGAACAGGCTACTGAGTTGGATAATCAGCCATGATCATAATGAATGGCAGAGCAGGCTCGAAGGGCCGAATGGCCTACTCCTGCTCCTATTTTCTATGTTTCTATGATAGCTGAATAACTTATGGGTAACAAAGTTAATCAGTTAATCAAAGTTTTTGTGCTTCAAAAGATGAAGGGTATGCTAGTTTGCAGAGAAAAACCATTAGATATAAATATTAGATAGGAACAGACTAAAAAGGACTATGAGAAATACAAAGACAGGTTTAGAATGCATGTATGTAAACGCACAAAGTGTGGTAAATGAGGTTGGTGAGCTACAAGCACAGATACCTGTGTGGGAATATAATTGAGTGGCAATAATGGACACATGGCTTAAAAATGGGGAGAACTGCGCACTTAATACTCAGGGGAAAAAAGGGCTTGATTTTAAAGGATCCTTGATGTCGAGAATGGTAGCGGGGGTGCATGAAGTTTGCTACGGATGAAGCCTATCGCCAACTCCGATGCTGGCACGGCGCAGCCTGATCTCAACGGAGGTGGAGAGGCCTCGTGACACGTCTCCCTCTCACCACTCAGCGACGGGACCACGACTTCCATACGTAAATAAATTAACCTACATGAATTAATGAAGGTCCCCTCGCCTTGTTATTTGCCGCACTGATCTTCATTGTGGCGGCCGGCAATGCCGCGCCTTCACATCCCCGTCCGGGGAAATGAGGCGCAACTCCTATGGGGAGGAGGTACTTTTCTCAGTGCGGGAGGGAGGGAGCAGGGTCAAACTCTTCGGATTGGTTGTGGGGGGGGGGGCGGTGATGGGAAGGGGTAAAGGACAAATGTTCTGAAATTTGGGGGGTTGGAGGAAGGTCATATACTCACAGTAGGTATTCCGAGGTCTGGGGGTGGGGGGAAGGGCAGGATTGATGTGTAATGCCATTGGGCAAGTGGGAGAGAGCATGGCAAGATTTTTTCATTCATTTTTAATTCCTGTACATTCACTTGGTCTTTAAAAATTTAAATGGTCATTTAGTGCTGTAATCCCTTTAAACATGGCACCAGCACCTGCGCATTGGCGCCGGACGCTATTGCAGGGGCCAGCTCCTCTGCCCCCTTCATGTCATCAGGGTGGGCGGCTGCCCCCGCCATACTAATGAGTCGCCACATTTGGATTCGCGGCAGCTCTGTGACATGTTTGTCACCGCTGCCTATTTCAGCAGCGGGCTTTCAAAATGTAGCTCAAAGTGTTCAGAATAGATAGGGAAGGAAAAACGGGAGGTGGGCTGGCAGTACTGATTAAAGATATTGTAGCATTGGAAAGAGAGGATGTCCTTGAGGGGGGAAGGACAGAATCCATTTGGTTAGAGTTGAGAAGCAAAAAGGGTACCATCACACTACTGGGAGTATTCTATAGGCTTCCAAATCGTGTGTGAGAGAGAGAGAGAGAGAGGGAGGAACAAATCTGCAGGGAAATCACAGAGATGTGCAAGAACCACAGAGTGGTGATATTGGTGACTTTAGAGTAATGGGAAAGGAGTAGGAGGAATTGCTAAAATGTGTTCAGAAGAATGTCCTTGACCAGTATGTTCTCGGTCCAACAAAGAAGGAGGCATAGCTGGATCTGGTGCTGGGGAATGAGGTGGGCCAAGTGGATCAAGTGTCTGTGGGGGAGCACCTGGATAAGAGTGATCATTGTATGCTAAGCTTTAGATTAGCATTGGAGAAGAGCAAGGACCAATCTAAAGTAGAACTTCTAAATTGGAAGAGGGCGAACTTCATTGGGATGAGAGGGGATCTATCCAGGGTAAATTGGAACCAAAGACTGACAGGAAAAACTGTAACAGAACAATGGGTGATCTTTAAGGAAAAGATAGTTCAGGTATAAGCTACGAGCATTCCAACAAGAGGGAAAGGCAGGGGAACCAAAGCCAGTGCTCTTTGGATGACAAGGGAGATAGAGAATGTGATGAAGCAAAAAACAAAGTTGGACGATGCACGTCAGGTGAATTCTTCAAGCAAGAACCAGGCCAATTACAGTAAGCTGAGGGGGGAAATAAAGAGGAAAATAAGACTGGCAAACAGAGAATATGAGAATAGAATGGAGTTAACATAAAAGGTACCCCAAAAGTTTTTCTATCGGCATACAAATAGTAAGTGGGTAGTAAGAGGCAGGGTGGGACCTAATAGAGATAAAGAGGGTGATATATGCTTAGAGGCACAGGGAAAGGCGAGAATACTTCATGAGTACTTTGAATCAATGTTTACTACGGAAAAGGATGCTGACAAAACATCGGTAGACGTGGAGATGGTAGAGGTAATGGATGGGGTGAAAATTGATAGGAAGGAAGTACTGAAAAGGATGTCTATACTTAGAGTGGATAAGTCACCTGGTCCGGATGGCTTGTATCCCAGGTTGATAAGGAAAGTGTGGGTGGAGATAATGGAATGGCTTGCCATAATCTTCCAATCTTCCCTAGATATGGGGGAGGTGCCAGAGAATTGAAAAGTGGCAAGTGTGATAGCCTTGTTCAAGGAAGGATATTCCTAGTAACTACAGTCCAATCAGTTTAATAAGATTTTAGAAACAATAATCAGGGTAAAAATGAACAAGAACTTGGACAGGTTTAAGTTAATTAAGGATAGCCGGCATGGATTTGTAAAAGGCAGGTCATGTTTGGCATATCTAATTGAACTGTACCAGTGGGATGGGCTCCACCTGAATTGGGATGGGACCCATGTCTTAATGGAAAGGGTAAATAGGGAGGTGACAAAAGTTTTAAACTAGGAAGATGGGTGGCGGGATCTACAAGAAAGATAAGCAGCCAAAATGTAAACAAAACAGGGAAAGAGAGCATAGGAAAGAATAAAATAAGAGAGGACATTAATGGCAAGGGAATAAATACAGTTATAGAGCACGAGTCTAAAATGATGGTTAAACATAAAGTGAGAGGAAATTCTATTAAAATGAGTTAAAATGCCTGTATAGCAATGCACACAGTGTCCATAGTAAAACAGGGGAGCTGGAGGCAATCGTACATTGGGAGGAACCAAACATAGTAAGGATTACTGAGACATGGCTACAAAAAAATCAAAACTGGGAATTAAACATTGCAGGGTATAACATATTTAGAAATGATAGAGAGGGGAAAAGGGGAGATAGAGCAGTTGAACTTATTAGGGATAATATAATGACAGTAGAAAATGGACACAGCTCACGGCAAAACAAAAAACTCCATATGGATAGAGATAAAAGATAATGAAGGGTCAATCACACTAATAGGTCTGGTCTAATAGTGGAAGGAAGGTGGAAGAAGAAATATGCAGACAAATTAGAGAATTGAGTAAAAAACATAGAATAATAATCATGGGGGATTTCAACTACCCTGATATTAATTGGACAGAAGAGGTAGGTAAAGTGGATAATGGAATTAAGTTCTTATAATGTATACAGGGCTCCTTTCTAAGCCAATATGTAAAAAGCTCAACAAGGAAAGATTTGCCATTGGATCTAGTAATGGGGAATGAACCAGAGTAGATAAGAAAAGTAAAAGTAGGGAAACATCTAGGCAATATTGACCAGTGAATACACTTTAAGGTGATAATAGAGAAGGACGTAAGTATGCCGAGAACCAGCTTAATAAATTGGAGAAAATCTGATTTTGAGGTGCTGAGAATAGAACTTGGGAAAATAAAATGGTTAACAATATTGGCAAACAATAATTTAGAACAACAATGGGAAACACTTAAAATGGTGTTCAACAGGTGCAGGAAAAACATATTCCACGATCAGGAAAGAACAAACTAAACAGGAATGAGACTCCATGGATGAATAAAGACATTAGGAAACAATTGAAGGTTAGGAAAGAGGCATTCATTAAATACATAGATGGCAAAGCAGTGCATGATAAGAGGGAATATGAAGAGATCAGGAGAGAAGTCAAAAAAACAATTAGGAAGGCAAAGAGGAACTATGAAATGAAATGATCAAGGAACATAAAACAATATATATTTTTACAGGCACATCAATAAAAAAAAGGAAGGCTGGGATGTGAATAGGACCATTATGGGATAGACAAGATAATACTACAGGTAATGATAGAGAGATGGCAGAAATATTAAATAATTATTTTGCTTCAGTGTTTACCACGGAGATAGAACATATAGACATGACATGAATGATGAAATGAGCAATGGGATAAGTTCATTTAAAATATAAAAGGGGATGTATTGAATCAAATTCAAAGAGGATAAAGCACTTGGTCCAGATACATACAAACATACGAATTTGGAGCAGAAGTATGCCATTCGGCCCTTCGAGCCTGCTCTGCCATTTAATAAGATCATGGCTGATCTATTTGTGTTTCGAATTCCACACTCCCATCTACCCCCGATAACCATTGATTCCCCTGCCTAGCAAGAATCTATCTACTTCCGCCTTAAAAATATTCAATGACCCCCGTCTCCACCACCTTCTGAGGCAGAGAGTTCCAAAGTCGCACAACCCTCTGAGAGAAAGAGTTTCTCCTCATCTTTGTCATAAAAGGGCGACCCCTAATTTTAAAACAGTGCCCCCTAGTTCAAGACTCATCCACAAGAGGAAACATCCTTTCCGGATCCATCTTGTCAAGACTGTTCAGGATCTTATATACTTCAATCAAGTCTCCCCTCACTCTTCTAAACTCCAGTGAAAACAAACCTAGTCTGTGCAACCTTTCCTCATAAGACAACCCACTCATTACAGGTATCAAGCTAGTAAACCTCCTCTGAACTGCCTTCAACACATTTACATCCTTCCAAAAATAAGCAGACCAGAACTGCACCCTTATTTGAGATGTAGTCTCTCACCAATGCCCTATATAACTGACGCATAACACTGTAACTGTAACTGAACTGCTGAAGGGGAAGTGGATCTACTAACACCTGCGAGGTCTGATGAAGGCATGTCTAACTTACTGCTAAATTTGTATCAGACGCGCCATGTAGGCTGGTTGCTTGGAGACTGGGGGTCGGTGGAGTGAAGTAATGCCCTGTTATCAGACAAGGGCTGGAGAACAGAGAACTAGCTATGCAATGTAGTCAAAATTTGAGGGATGAGGCCACCAAAAATAAGCAGAGGTCAAAACCGGTGAAAGGATGACCGACTGTGACTGACATAGCACATCTGCGGCGTTAGCAACAGATGACCAACCAATCACTGTACATCAGGTATTCAGGTCCGGTCCATCCCAAGCTGGTCACACAGGTAGCATGCACGAAACAGGGTATAAGAAAGCATGTTCTGAAGTGCCAGCTAGCTAGCTCAGGACTAAGTAGTCTGATCAACTACTTAGTGAATCGGAAGGGAAGGACTGATCATCTGCTCTGTTCCGACTCTCAGATGAACCTAAGTAACCTAGCTTACGTGGACATGCGAGTATAATCTCTGTTGAAGAGAAGATTTTGAAATGCTAAATAAACGTGCTATGTGTGAACAATAATTTGGCAGTCTTGAGTCGTTGATACCCAGAGTAAACCTCTGGCCCAGTAGTGGGGATAAACTACAATTAGCCTTCTCTATGACTTGCTATACCTTGCTGTACCTCTCTCCACACTTGCTGGCGGGCAGCCATAAAGGCGGGGCTCAAGTGTGGCGAGTCGAAGAGACTTAGCAGTTGGCAGGAAAAAAGACAGAGGCGCAAGGGGAGAGCCAACTGTGTAACAGCCCCGACAAACAAATTTTTCTGCAGCACCTGTGGAAGAGCCTGTCACTCTAGAATTGGCCTTTATAGCCACTCCAGGCACTGCTCCACACACCACTGACCACCTCCAGGCGCTTACCCATTGTCTCTCAAGATAAGGAGGCCAAAGAAGAACCTACATACTAATGTTTTGTGACTCATGCACTAGAACACCTAGATCCCTCTGCACTTCAGAATAGTGCAGTCATTCTCCGTTTAAGTAATACTTTGCTTTTTTTATTCTTCCTGCCAAAGTAAACAACTTCACATTTTCCCACATTATACTCCATCTGCTAGATTTTTGCCCACTCACTCAACGTATCTATATCAATCGGAACCTCCTTAGGTCCTCTTCCTACCTAAGAGTTCTGATGAAGGGTCACTGACCTCAAATGATAACTCAGCTTCTCTCTCCACAGATGCTGCCAGACCCGCTGAGTATTTCCAACATTTCTTGTTTTTATTTCAGGTTTCCAGCATCTGCAGTATTTTCCTTTCATACTTTCCTACCTATCTTTGTGTCATCTGCAAATTTAGCTACCAAGCCATCGCTCCCCTTATCTAAGTCATTGATATCAATTGTAAAAAGCTGAGGCCACAGCATAGACCCCTGTGGACTCCACTGATCACATCCTGCCAATCAGAAAAGGACCCATTTATGCATACTGTCTGTTTTTCTGCCAGCCAATCAATCTTCTATCCATGGTAATATGTTACCCCCTACACCATGAGCTCCAACTTTGCACTGTAACCTTTTAGGTGACATCTTGTCAAATGCCATCTGGAAATCCAACATCAACGGGCTCCCCTTTATCCACAACACATGTTACTCCTTCAAAGAACTCCAATAAATTGGTGAAACATGATTTCCCTTCACAAAACCATGCTGACTATTCCCGATTACCTTGAATTTTTCTAAGTGCCGACCTGTAGCCTCCTTAATGATCAATTCTGACACCTTCCCCCACAACAGAGGTCAAGCTAACTGGCCTATAGTTACCTGTTTTCTGCCTCCCCACCCCCACCTTCTTGAATAGAGGAGTTAATAGTAGATAATAAGGAAATGGCAGATGAAATGAACAAATATTTTGCTTCTGTCTTCACTATAGAGGATACAAAAAACTTTCCAGTAATAGCTATAAATCAGGAGGTGGAAGGAAGAGAGGAACTTGGTGAAGTTTCCAGTCTGATGGAACCTTTCTAGAATCAAGCGAATTTTGAAAATTTAACACCAACACATCTACTACCTCATTCGCCACCTCTTTTAAGACCCTAGAATGAAGTCCATTAGGACCCAAGGACTTGTCAGCCCACAACTCCATCAGTTTGCTCAGTACCGCTTCCCTGGTGATTGTAATTTCACCAAGTTCCTCTCTTCCTTCCACCTCCTGATTTATAGCTAAAGGGCTTCATAAATAGAGGAATTGAGTACAAAAGCAAGGAAGTTATGCTGAACTTTTATAAAACTCTGGTTAGGCCACAACTAGAGTATTGTGTCCAGTTTTGGTCACCACACTTTAGGAAGGATGTGAGGGTCCTTGAGAGGGTACAGAGGAGATTTACCAGAATGGTTCCAAAGATGTGGGAATTTAGCTACAAGGTTAGGTTGGGGAAGAGAAGCTGGGAACATTCTCCTTGGAGCAAAGGAGGTTGAGGGGACATTTGACAAATGTGTGCAAGATATTGACAGGTTTCGATAAAGTAGACAAAGGAAAGCTGTTCCCATTATCTCATGGTACAAGGACTCTGGGACACAGATTTAAGGTTTTGAGCAAGAGTGACAGAGGTGATGTGCGAAATAACTTTTTTATGCAGTGAGCGGTAATGACCTGGAACTTGCTGTCTATGAGGGTGATGGAAATGGAGACAGTTAATGATTTCAGAAAGAAATTGGATGGATGCTTGAGGGAAATAAACATGCATAGCCACAGAAATAGAGCAGTGGAATGTGATCGACTAGATTGCACTAAAGAGTGCTGGCATCGACTCGATGGGCCGAATGGCTTCCTTCTGTGCCATAATGCCTCCATGACTTTACTCTTATAAATGGTGGCCCCAGGGCAACTTCAAGCAGCCCTCCAAAATGAAGGCACCAATAATAAGGGACAATCTGCCCAAACTAAGTTCCTACCCTTTTTCGTAATTGTAACGTTGGCATCAATAAAGCATTCAAATCTTGTGCTGCTCAGCGGCCATTGAAAGCAAGACGAATGTCATTGTTGGCAACACTTGGCAGCCTGGTAATCTATAGCATGGGTTAGATGCTGAGAATCAGTTTAATCAAATACTCCAAAGTGAGGTGTAAGTTAGATGCAGAGTAAAGCTTGTAAGAATTCGAAAGAAGACAATCAATTCAGTGTGTGGGTTACAAGTAGAGTTTATTTGATCATGAAATACAAAGTACAATTTGCACAAGATTGAAGCAATATTTACAAAGAAAATGAGAAAATGATATTACCCGATCCTGGTGGGATGCTCTTGTTCTTTCTTCTCGTGCTATGACCTGCTGGGCTTATTGTCCTTACTTTTAAGTCTTACTTCACTCACTGGTTTCTTTCAAATAAGGAACTGCTTTTCAGTTTCCTCAGAAGATTACAGGCTGCTTGCATGATTGCATATTGCCCAGTTGGCACTTTATCTCTTCTAACGATTGCTTTTGCAATCTCACAAAGCTCTTTGGTGTTTAAAGTATTTGCCTACTATTTTACATTTGCAAGCTCCTCTACCATGCTGCAACAATATTCCATAGCCTCAGAACAGCACCACCTAAAGCAGCAATGTGACCTTTCACACACCAACCATCTTTGTAGGCACAGATTCAATCAAAGAACCATGATATGAAAGGCCAGTACTACAATCCATACTGACATTCATGCAATCCCTCTCCTCCTGCTAAGAATCCTTCCAGTCAAGTAAAAAGTATTAAACGTGTTAAGTGTTTCATTGGTGCCATGGCCCACTTCCATTGAATAAAAACACTCAGCACATTGGTACCTTTAACTGTGAAAACATCAAGAGAAAGGACATGAGTTTGATGGATCAGACTTATTTCTAATCATTAAAAGTTACGGCCGAGATTTTATGTAGGCAACAGGGGTCTCAATGCCCAGCAAAAGCACCGCCAAGAACCCCGCATCGTCCCTTCTGTGGGACGCCCGCCAACGTTAGTGCTAATTCGGTACTTAACTGGAAAGCTGCCGGTCTTCCACATGATCAAGGACCCCGGTGACGCACGTCTCCCCTTCTGAGAGCTGCCGGCCATTCAGAGGCCCGCAGCTGTTTAACTGAGCAGCACCACCGCGGAGGCAGCGGCTGCTGCTGTTGGAGCACCCACCTGAAACCTAGGAGTGCGCTGGACCCAGGCCACAGGTAGGTCAGGGCGGGAGAGTTTTTGCGGGGTGGGGACTGCGGAGGAGCGAGGTGTAGGGGTGGTTGGCAGCAAGGGAAAGAGTGGTTCTCAGTGTGCCCCCCACTTCCTGATGCCAGGTCCCTCATTCAGGCACTAAGTACCTTTTAACAAGGGACCCCCCCCCCACCACCCCACCACCCCCACTCCACCCCCCTCTCAGAGCCGGCGAGCAGCCCGCATAGTTTTTCTTGCCATGCTTCCCACTTGGAGACAGGCCCACCCGCCTCTCGGCTAATTGTGACCGTGGGATGAGGCCCTTAATTGGGCATTAATTGCCCACTTATGTCTTGCCCTGGACTTAATTTTGACGGAGGTGGGAATGTGGCAGGGTCCCCCCACCCCCTCCACCATCTCACCCGATTATATGCTCTCCCTGCCCCCAAACCCATCGGGGTGGAGAGCATAAAATTCCCCCTTATGTTTCTCAGGTGTCTTTATGGAATTTGAGCAGTTGGTGCCCATCAAGTTATTTACTGAAAACATATAGACTAAAGTACAGTATTTGTAGCAATTTAATGGGCATAAGATTCATTTGTACTCCATGCCCCTATTTACCTTTTAAAATAGAGGCATCAAGTACAGAAGCAAAAAGGTAATTATTAATTAATAATTGCACAAATTATTAGGTAATCTGCAGTTAGAATATTATACGCAGTTTCTGGTGCCCTACTTTAGGAAGGATGTCAAAGCCATCGAAATGATTCATGAAAATTATATCACAAATGAGAGTCTCTAATTATAAGGATAGTGTAAAAAAACTAGGGCTCCTTTTACTAGAGCAGAGGGGGTTAAGAGAAGACCTGTTCACATTTTTTTTATTATTCATGGGATGTGGGCATTGCTGGCTAGGCCAGCATTTATTGCACATCACTAATTGCCCTTGAAAAGGTGGTGATGAGCTGCCTTATTGAACAGAATGTGTGGTGTAGGTACACCCACAGTGTGCTGTAGTTATACTGTGGCGAGGTAGCGAGTTCCAGGATTTTGACCCACTTGCCTAGATGAGTGCAGCTCCAACAACACTCAGGAAATTCAACCCCTTCCAGGACAAAGCAACCTGCTTGATCTGCACCCCTCCACCCACCTTAAACATTCACTCCCTGCACCACTGTTGCACAGTGGCAGCAGTGTGTGCCGTCTGCAAGATGCACTGCAGCAGTTCACCAAGGTTCCTTCAACAGCACCTTCCAAAAAATTCGACCAACTAGAAGAACAAGGGCAGCGGCTGCATGGGAACACCAAGACATGCAAGTTCCCCTCCAAGTCCCATACTACCCTTGGAGATATATCGCCATTCCTTCATCATCACTGGTGTAGTGAATTTAATCTGACAGACAGGATCGACTGCAACCAATATGGTGGGTATGTTGAGTTTAATCAGAGTTTAAGATGGAATATAATATATTAGTTATACAGCAAAAACATATAATAGTGACAAGTAGCGAGTATCAGATCAGGCCGGACAGCTGACATGCACTAACAGCTCTTTTTTCTTCTTCTTCCACTTCTCTTCTTGACGCCCTAAATCTTCTCGACTTCTCGAGCCGCTCAGGAGTGTTGTCTTCCTTGAGAGTTCTTCCCCACTGCCTAACTACACTGAAGCCTCCAAAAGTCTCTTACATTATATCCTTTTTGAAAGGTGAAAACATGGATAGATTACTGGCAAGTTCTTTTTGCCCTATAAGGATTTACCTAATTTTGAAATACCCAATAAAATGTCGAGTCCTTTGCCTAAACTATGGGCTGAATTTTACAATCGTGCTGCCGAAATTCGCGGCAGGCGAAAACAGAGCCGCCGGGATCCTATGTGCAGAGGCTCATTTAAATAGCCGGGGTGGTCCGCCTCCCCCAATCACATAGAGGGGGTGGGCTGTCCGTCCACTTCAATGGCATCAACTGCCTGTGCGCAGGCGCTAACACCATTTTTAAAGGGCTGTCAGCCTTCCGTTGAATTTAAATATTGAAAGCTAAACAGAATGAAAAAAAATTAAATACATTTATTTTGCCCTCTCCCATTCCCCAATTACAATTAAATTGATAACTTGTCCTCTCCCCCACCAAAACACTTACCTTGTTCACCTGACCTTCTCCCCCCCACAAGATGCATAAGCTTCAACCTAAAAGCCTTCTCACCATCCCCTACACCAGTGATGGTGCTTTGACCCTGTTTCTCCCCCACCCCCGCCCTGAGAAACCTACCTCCTGGCCCCCTCCTCACAAGTGTTCTGCCTCGTTTCCCTGGACGGGGATTCGCAGGCACGGGAGTGCCGGCCAGCGGCAGGAAGATCGTAGCGGAACAGAAGGTGGCGGCGTAAGTATGATTAATGCATTCTTCCATTTTATTTAAATATGCAAATGGTGGGTCCCGTCGCCGAGCAGCGGGGGGGGGCCGCCACGAGGCCTCTCCACCACTGGCAATATCAGGCTGGGCCCTCCCGGCGCGGGATGCATGGCGGGCATTTTCTGCCCCCCCCCACCAGCCCCTCCACAAACCCCAACATTGTGGGGGGGGGGGGGGGGGGGAGGGATCTGTAAAATTCAGCCCTATAGGTCAAAAACCCCGACGTTAATGTCACTCAGCTGCCATTAGCTTATTGAGCCTTTGCACGTACATTTTGTCCTTGACCAATCACTCTTACATCATCCTTTTCTTTCTGCAACTCAAGTTGTTCTCTCTTACTAGTTCCATCCCCCCTAGAAACACTTCATCGCTGGTGTCAAACTAACTCCCAAAAGTTTCATTATCGGTATTTGCCTTATCACCGTTTATTTATATCTAAAGCTATTTGTAATGACCATTCAGTTCAGCTGTTCTTATTTCTTATCAAACTGCTGAACCCTGGAGTGATTTGCTAAAATAAGTTCTATTCTACTTCCACACACTAATTAACTTACATTCCAGCAGAGTCCTAATTAAGCAAGGTTGAATGAAAAGCCCAAAGCAGTTTTGTAGTATAGTTGTTTGTTTTACGTATCTACCAGTTGTTCTCCCACTAGGCCTTGTCTGACCATGGCCCCTTTCTGGGCTAGGTACAGCTGTCGTCATCTAAGAATAATCGTTCCAGTGATTTGTTTCCAGAGAAACAAAACCTTGAGCAGTGTCCAGTAAAACAAAACTTACAGCACTCACCTAATCCTTTATCTGTTCCAGGCTGATTTAATTTCTAACACTGGGTCAAAATCCTGGAACTTTCTGCCTAACAGCACTGTGGGTGTACCTTCATCACATGGAGTGCAGCGGTTTAAGAAGGTGGCTCAGCACCACCTTCTCAAGGGCAATTAGTGATAGGAAATAAATGACAGCCTTGCCAGTGATGCCTTCAGCTCGTGAATGAAAAGAAAATGAACTACTGAACAAATAACATACAAAACTCCCAGCTTAAGAGAGACTGACAAACCTTCACTTGCATTGAGACTACATTATAATATCTCACCACACCATCCATTCAGACATCAACACACGGGAATGTACAGAGCACAGACACAAACAACACACTCAGTCAAATATAAGAAAGTGACACCTACTAAGCCAAAAACAATTCACTGCTATTCACTATTCACAAAATAAGCAGCAAAATTCTGATCATAAAATACTGTCACTATCTCCATTCTGCTGTCCACAATTCTACTGTAACATTTAGAGCTAAGTAATCATGCATTCCTATAAAACTACATTAGCAGACAGAAAGCTTGCCCATTCACACTGCTTTCATCGCGGTACTACATTTATAGAAGCTTCTTGTTAATGTTAGCAAATCATGAGAAAGGCCAATAGATCCATCAAACCCAATCCTTGCAACAGTCATTTACAACTTGTACCATTGTGAATTTTGCATTTTTCCCCATTATTCCCAGCTGGAAGTGTGCTTAAGCCCCAAATAATATAGTATCTGAATATACATCTAGAATTTATCAATTAGCCTGGACCTTTATCACTACAAGTTAGCATAGAAATGAAAAAATAAAGACTTGCATTTATATAGCACCTTTCATGACCATCAGAAGTCCAAAGCACTTTACAGCCAATGAAGTATTTTTTAAGTGTGTAGTGTAGGAAATGCAGCAGACAATTTGCACACAGCAAACTCCCACAAACAGCAATGTGATACTGACCAGATAATCTGTTTTTGTGATGTTGATTGAGAGATAAATATTGACCAGGGCAAAGGGGATAATTCCCCATAGCATCTTTTACATCCACCTGAGAGAGCAGAATGAGGCCTCAGTATAACATCACTTCCAAACAACAGCACCTCTGACAGTGCAGCACTCCCTCAGTACTATACCGAAGCCTAAAAGAGGATATGAACCCACACACTTCTGAGTCAGAAGTGAGAGTGCTAGCCACTGAGCCATGACTGAAACAATTCCAAACTTTGTTCTCTGCATAATGAAGAACAAGTCCTAGATGAGAGTGTATTATACAACTCTAGCATTTCGCAATTGTTCAGATGGCAGAAATTTAAAAATTGCTAGATTTTGAGCACGCTAACTGAATGTTTGTCCATTTAAAATATGGATTACAATTTACATTTACAATTTTGAAATGCTTCCATTCATATTTACTGGCATTCTCTGTTACTATTTCTCACCTGCCTCCACTGCTTGCAAAGGAATGACTGCAGCCTGTAGAACAGTGAGACTTTGCCTACTCTGAAACTGCACCACAGGAATCATGTGAAACCAAGTCATTTCGCTCAGCTATTGAGAGCTATTGGAAGTATGATACACAATGATCAAAACTTTTTAAACACTTGGAAGTTGTGTAAGGAATACCTCACAAACAACAAAACCTCTGAAATGGTTGCACACCACCAGAACACAATTTCTGAATCACTGGGCAGATGTACACAGCATGTGCAAATCCAAGCTAGCCCATCCATTGACCATTTTTTGCATCTTAACTAACAGACAGAGAGAAACCCAACATGCTTCCTGCTGCTCATGCATGTAAACAACTCAGAATGTAAATGGGCTGATTGATCACATTTCCGCAGCAATATCCTGATTTCATTTTATTTTAAGCTTCTTTCAGTTCAGTTGGACCTCATGTTAAATTATTGTATTAGTGTGGTCCTCTTAGAGAGGGCACTGTGATGATAGTTTCTATCTAGTGACACTGGGGCAAACTTTTTGTTCCAGTAAAATAGGCATAACATCATTACTTATGTTAAGCACTTGTCTTAGCTTCAAATGTTACATCTAACAACAGGCAGTGCATCTTCTCGCAGGCTTCCAGGCTCTCTGGAATCATTCAAGATGCAGTTGGATGTTGTGATTGACCGTGAGTTTCTATGAAGGGAGCAGATGAGATGGGTTAAATGGCCTCCCTCAACTGTACTGGTTTAGCCATTCACCACCAGATCTGGCTGGACCACATAAAGCACTAGGGTTGTGCTCTTGTCTGATAAAACTCCACACTATTCCAGGATTCTGGAATGCAAAGATAACTTCCATCTTTTTTTTTCACTGCAAACCATCTTCTTAAATCTATAATCTACATACAGACTGGAAAAATCAGATGGGCAGAAGTAGCTTAGATGAGGTTTACATAGAATGTTTTCGGGATAATTTCTTGGAACAATACGTACTGGAGCCAACCAGAGAGCAGGCTGTACTAGACCTGTTATTGTGCAACGAGATAGGATTAATTAATAACCCCATAGTAGATTATCAGGCCCTGGGGATTTATCAGCCTTCAATCCCATCAATTTCCCTAACTCTATTTCCCTACTAATACTGATTTCATACAGTTTGTCCTTCTCACTAGACCCTATGTTCCCCAACATTTCTGGGAGGTAATTTGTATCATCCTTTGTGAAGACAGAACCAAAGTATGTATTTAATTGGTCTGCCATTTCTTTGTTCCCCGTTATAAAGTTCCCTGTTTCTGACTGTAAGGGACTTACATTTGTCTTCACTAATCTTTTTCTCTTCACATACCTATAGAAGTTTTTACAGTCAGTTTTTATGTTCTCTCCCAGCTTACTCTCATACATTATTTTCCCCTTCTTAAGCAATCCCTTTGTCCTCCTTTGCTGAATTCTAAACTGCTCCCAATCCTCAGGTTTGTTGCTTGTTCCGGCCATTTTATATTTATCCTCCTTGGATCTAAATACTATCCCTAATTTATTTTGTAAGCCACAGTTGAGCCACACTTCCTGGTTTATTTTTGCACCAGACAGGATGGAAAAGTTGTTGTAATTTATCCATGCACTCTTTAAATGCTAGCCATTGCCTATCCACTATCAACCCTTTACGTAACGTTCCCCAATCTATCATAGCCAACTCGTGCCTCATACCTTCATAGTTTCCTTTACTTAGATTCAGGACACTAGTCTCAGAATCAACGCTCTCGCTCTCTATCTTAATGAAGAATTCTATCAAGTTATGGTCACTCTTCCCCAAGGGACCACGGACAACAAGATTGTTAACTAATCCTTTCTCATTACACAATACTCAGTCTAGGATGGCCTGTTCTCTACCTGGTTCCTCAACGTATTGGTCCAAAAGACATCACGTACGCACTCCAGGAATTCCTCCTCTACAGTATTATTGCTAATTTGGTTTGCCCAATCTAGCTGTAGATTAAATTCACCCATAATTACAGTTGCACCCTTATTGCATATGTCTCTAATATCCTGTTTAATGCCATCCTCTACATCACCACTGCTGTTTGGGGATCTATAGACAACCCCCACCAATGTTTTCTGCCCCTTGTTGTTTCTTAACTCCACCCATACAGATTCCACATCAGAATTTTCTGAGCTAATATCCTTCCTCACTATTGTATTGATTTCCTCTTTTACTAACAATGCTACTCCACCTCCTTTCCCCTTTTGCCTGTCTTTCCTAAATATTGAATATCCTTGGATGTTCAGCTCCCATCCTTGGTCACCCTGCAGCCATGTAAGAATTTAAAGAGAGATTTAAGACATTCAAGACAGAGATGATGAGAAATTTTTTCTCTCAGAAGGTCGTGAGTCTTTGAAATTCTCTTCCTCAAAAGGTGGTGGAAGCAGAGTCTTTAAATATTTTTAAGGCAGAGTTTGTGATAGCAAGGGGGTGAAAGGTTATCGGGGGTAGGTGGAAAAGTGGAGTAATCAGTTCAGCCATGAACGTATTGAATGGCGGAGCAGGCTCAAGGGGTCAAGTGGCCTACTCCTGCTCCTAATGCGTATGCTTGTATGTTCGTAAATCTCTCTTCCCTGTCTCCTCCACCCTCGCCTCCAACAATAAGTGTGAGAAGCTCATGGATTTATTTGTCACTAAGATTGAGACCATCTGATCAGCTGCCTCTGCTGCTTCCCTACCTTCCACTAGCCCACCGAGCCAAACTTGATCTAAAATTACCCCTGCCTTCCTCCTGAACTCACACCTTTCTCTGGTTTCTTGCCTATCTCCCCTCATGCCCTCTCTGAGTAGGGACCTTCGAGGTCTTAACAAGTCTGGATTCAGACAATGAATCAGGTGAGACAAAATTTTCTACTGGAGCACAGTAACCATTTTATGAAAGAGTTAATAAAGTGAGCGTTGGTCCTGTAGAAAGTGAATCTGGGAAATTAATAATGGATAATAAGTAGATAGCAGATGAATTGAACAGATACTTTGCATCGGTCTTCACTGTTGAAGATACAAATAACATCCCAGAAATAGCTGTATGTCAGGAAATGGAAGGGGGGGAGGAACTCAAGAAAATTACAATCACCAGGGAAGTGGTACTGAACAAATTGTTGGAGCTGGGGGCTGACAAGTCCTTGGGTCCTGATGGACTTCATCCTAGGGTCTTAAAAGAAGTGGCCCGTGAGATAGTTGATGTGTTGGTTTTGATTTTCCAAAATTCCCTAGATTCGGGGAAGGTTCCGTTAAATTGGAAAATAGCCAATGTAACTCCTTTATTCAAAAAGGGAGGAAGACAGAAAGCAGGAAACTACAGGCTAGTTAGCTTAACATCTGTCTTAGGGAAAATGTTAGAAGCTATTATTAAAGACATTATAGCAGAGCATTTAGAAAAATTCAAGGTAATGAGGCAGAGTCAACATGGTTTGGTGAAAGGGAAATCATGTTTAACCAATTTATTGGAGTTCTTTGAGGGAGTTACATGTGCTGTGGATAAAGGGGAACCGGTGAATGTATTGAACTTAGATTTCCAGAAGGAATTTGATAAGGTGCCACATCAAAGGTTATTGCAGATAACAAAAGCTGATGGTGTAGGGCGTAACATATTGGCATGGATAGAAGATTGGCTAGCTAACAGGAAACAGAGGGTAGGCAGAAATGGGTAATTTTCTGGTTGGCAAGATGTAACGAGTGGTGTGCCACAGGGTCTGTGCTGGGGCCTCAACATTTTATTATTTACATAAATGACTTAGATGAAGGGACCAAAGGAATGGTGGCTAAGTTTACTGATGACACAAAGATAGGTCAGAAAGTAACTTGTGAAGAGGACATAAGGGGGCTACAAAGGGATATAGATACGTTAAGTGAGTGGGCAAAGACCTGGCAAATGGAGTATAATGTGGGAAAGTGTGAAATTGTCCACTTTGGCAGGAAGAATAAAAAAGAAACGTATTATCTAAATGGTGAGAGATTGCAGAGCTCTGAGATGCAAAGGGATTTGGGTGTCCTAACGCACGAATCGCAAAAAGTTAGTAGGTACTGCATGTAATTAGGAAAGCTAATTTATCGTTATCGTTTATCGCGAAGGGAATTGAATACAAAAGTAGGGAGGTTATGCATCAGCTATACAGGGCATTGGTGAGACCACATCTGGAATACTGTGTACAGTACTGGTCTCCTTATTTAAGGAAGGATGTAAATACGTTGGAGGCAGTACAGGGAAGCTTTACTGGACTAATACCTGGAATGGGTGGGCTGTCTTACGAGGAAAGATTGGACAGGCTAGGCTTGTATCCGTTGGAATTTAGAAGAGTAAGAGGCAACTTGATTGAAACATATAAGATCCTGAGGGGTCTTGACAGGGTGGACGTGGAAAGGATGTTTTCCCTTTGTAGGAGAATCTAGAACTAGCGGTCACTGTTTAAAAATAAGGGGTCGCCCATTTAGGAACATAGAAACATAGAAAAATGGGAGCAGGAGTAGGCCACTCGGCCCTTCGAGCCTGCACTACCATTCAATATGATCATGGCTGATCATCCAAACTCAGTACCTTGTTCCCACTTTCTCCCCGTATCCCTTGATCCCTTTAGAACTATATCTAACTCTTTCTTGAATATTTTTAATTATTTGGCCTCAACTGCTTTCCATGGTAGAGAATTGCACAGGTTCACCACTCTCTGGGTGAAGAAATCGCTCCTCATCTCAATCCTAAATGGCTTACCCCTTATCCTTAGACTGTGACTCCTTGTTCCGGAATCACCCACCATCGGGAACATCCTTCCTGCATCTAGTCTGTCCAGTCCTGTTAGAATTTTGTAGGTTTCTATGAGGTCCCCTCTCATTCTTCTAAACTCTAGCGAATACAAGCCTAATCGATCCAATCTCTCTTAATACGTCAGTCCTGCCATCCCAGTATCAGTCTGGTGAACCTTCACTGCACTCCCTCCATAGCAAGAACTTCCTTCCTCAGATAAGGAGACCAAAACTGCACATAATACTCCATATGTGGTCTCACCAAGGCCTTGTATAATTGCAGCAAGACATCCTTGCTCCTGTACTCGAATCCTCTCGCTATGAAGGCCAACATACCATTTGCCTGCTCAACTGCCTGCTGCACCTGCATGCTTACTTTCAGCGACTGGTGCACAAGGACACCCAGGTCTCGCTGCACCTCCCCCTTTTCCAATCTGTCATCGTTCAGATAATAATCTGCCTTTCCGTTTTTGCTACCAAAGTGGATAATCTCACATTTATCCACATTATACTGCATCTGCCATGTATTTGTCCACTCACTCAACCTGTCCAAATCACACTGGAGCTTCTCTGCATCCTCCTCACAGTTCACACCCCACCCAGCTTTGTGTTGTCTGCAAACTTGGATATATTACATTTAATTCCCTCATCTATATCATTCATATATATTGTGAATAGCTGGGGTCCTAGCACTGATCCCTGCAGTACCCCAATGATCACTGCCTGCCACTCGGAAAAAGACCCGCTTATTCCTACTCTTTGTTTCCTGTCTGCCGATCAGTTCTCTATCCATATCAGTACCTTATCCCCAATCCCATGTGCTTTAATTTTGCACGCTAATCTCTTATGTGGGACCTTATCGAAAGCCTTCTTAAAGTCCAAATACACCACATCCATTGGTTCTCCCTTTTCTATTCTACTAGTTACATCCTCAAAAAATTCCAGTAGATTTGTCCAACATGATTTCCCTTTCATAAATCCATGTTGACTTTTTCCGATCCTGTCATTGTTTTCCAAGTGCTCTGCTATTATATCTTTTATAATGGACTCTAGCATTTTCCCCACTACTGATGTCATGCTAACTGGTCTATAATTCCCTGTTTTTTCTCTACCTCCCTTTTTAAATAGTGGGGTTACATTAACTACCCTCCAATCTGTTGGAACTGTTCCAGAGTCTATAGAATTTTGAAAAACGACCAGCAATGCATCTACTATTTCTAGAGCCACTTCCTTAAGTACTCTGGGATGTAGATTATCAGGTCCTGGGGATTTATCAGCCTTCAATCCCATCAATTTCCCTAACTCTATTTCCCTACTAACACTGATTTCATACAGTTTGTCCTTCTCACTAGACCCTATGTTCCCCAACATTTCTGGGAGGTAATTTGTATCTTCCTTTGTGAAGACAGAACCAAAGTATGTATTTAATTGATCTGCCATTTCTTTGTTCTCCGTTATAAATTTCCCCGTTTCTGACTGTAAGGGACTTACATTTGTCTTCACTAATCTTTTTCTCTTCACATACCTATAGAAGTTTTTACAGTCAGTTTTTATGTTCTCTCCCAGCTTACTCTCATACATTATTTTCCCCTTCTTAAGCAATCCCTTTGTCCTCCTTTGCTGAATTCTAAACTGCTTCCAATCCTCAGGTTTGTTGCTTGTTCCGGCCATTTTATATTTATCCTCCTTGGATCTAATACTATCCCTAACTTCTTTTGTAAGCCACAGTTGAGCCACACTTCCTGGTTTATTTTTGCACCAGACAGGATGAAACAGTTGTTGTAATTTATCCATGCACTCTTTAAATGCTAGCCATTGCCTATCCACTGTCAACCCTTTACGTAACGTTCCCCAATCTATCATAGCCAACTCGTGCCTCATACCTTCATAGTTTCCTTTATTTAGATTCAGGACCCTAGTCTCAGAATCAACTTTCTCGCTCTCTATCTTAATGAAAAATTCTATCATGTTATGGTCACTCTTCCCCAAGGGATGTTCAGTTCCCATCCTTGGTCACCCTGCAGCCATGTAAGAATTTAAAGAGAGATTTAAGACATTCAAGACAGAGATGATGAGAAATTTTTTCTCTCAGAAGGTCGTGAGTCTTTGAAATTCTCTTCCTCAAAAGGCGGTGGAAGCAGAGTCTTTAAATATTTTTAAGGCAGAGTTTGTGATAAGCAAGGGGGTGAAAGGTTATCGGGGGTAGGTGGAAAAGTGGAGTAATCAGTTCAGCCATGAATGTATTGAATGGCGGAGCAGGCTCAAGGGGTCAAGTGGCCTACTCCTGCTCCTAATGCGTATGCTTATATGTTCGTAAATCTCTCTTCCCTGTCTCCTCCACCCTCGCCTCCAACAATAAGTGTGAGAAGCTCATGGATTTCTTTGTCACTAAGATTGAGACCATCTGATCAGCTGCCTCTGCTGCTTCCCTACCTTCCACTAGCCCACCGAGCCAAACTTGATCTAAAATTACCCCTGCCTTCCTCCTGAACTCACACCTTTCTCTGGTTTCTTGCCTATCTCCCCTCATGCCCTCTCTGATCTCAACTTGTCCATGAGACTGTAGGGACCTTCGAGGTCTTAACAAGTCTGGATTCAGACAATGAATCAGGTGAGACAAAATTTTCTACTGGAGCACAGTAACCATTTTATTGATCACCAAGTATATTAACGGTACAACAATGTTCTCACCCAAGCCTTTTGAGTTTGCCTTTGCATGGGAGCAGACTCTCGGTTAGTCACTCTGCCATTGTCCCATCTGTCTGCATCTTCCAATGGTTGACTAGACTACCCGCTCCTGATTGCAGTGCCAATCTCTGGGATATCCTCCTCTTATCTCAATATTCCCACCTTTTGCAGGCCCCTTCTGGCACCTCCTTGTCTGATGAGACAATTATTCTTTTCTCACTTGATTGGGTTATCTGATAGTCCTCATGTTCAGATTTGTGGAATAACCCCTTTTCCTTTGTTCCTGTAGCTGCAGTTTGTTGGAACAATCAGTTCTGAAATGCCTGCATGTCTAGCAGAGCGCTCTTTATCCTTGTCTCCATTGTCCTGGTCTATGGCTTGTGATGGGCCGTTCCTGGCTCAGGTTGGCCCATTAGGCTGAGTTTGTGGTTATATTGTTGTAAATAAACAAGACAGGGTTTCTGTGATCACATTATTCCAGTTACTCAATAACAACTGAAAAATCTAATCAATTCAACATTCAGCCCCTCCCAATTAGCCTATTAAAACTTGTAAAATTGCAGTCATTCCAAAATCCAATCAATTACGATTAGGTCATTAACTTATGCCATGAACAACTGTAAAATAGTAATCATAAGATCATAAGAACTAGGAGCAGGAGTAGGCTGTCCGGCCCCTCGAGCCTGCTCCGCCATTCAATAAGATCATGGCTGATCTTTTCGTGGACTCAGATCCACTTACCCGCGCTCCCACCGTATCCCTTAATTCCTTTATTGTTCAAAAAGATATCTACCTTAGCTTTAAAGATGTTTACTGAAGAAGCGTCAACTACTTCACTGGGCAAGGAATTCCATAGATTAACAACCCTCTGGGTGAAGAAGTTCCTTCTTAATTCAGTCCTAAATCTGCTCCCTCTAATCTTGAGGCTATGCACTCTTGTCCTAGCTTCACCTGCCAGTGGAAACATCCTCTCTACTTGTATCTTATCTATTCCCTTCATGATTTTATATGTTTCTATAAGATCCCCCCTCATTCTGACAACTGCAAAAATATAAAAAAATATGGTAACATTCTAGGCTTTGGATACAAGACCCAACTCCTACTCCCTTGATCCTATTCTCACTAAACTGCTGCCCACCCAACTTGTCCTCCTTTTCCCCATGTTAGCTACTAATGTTAATGGTTCTCTCTCCTCAGTTCTGTTCCTCTCTCCTTTAAATCTGCCATCATTACCCCTCTCCTCAACAAAACAACCATTAACTCCACGGTCCTTGCAAACTACCACCCCAACCTCCCTTTCCTCTCCAAAGTCCTTGTATGTGTCACCACCTCCCAAATCCGTGCTCATCTTTCTGGAAACATCACGTTTCAATTCCTCCAATCAGGTTTCTGCCCCTGCCACAGTACCAAAACAGCACTTATCAAAGTCACAAATGACATCCTATGTGACTGTGACAAAGGTAAACTATCCCTCCTTGTCCTGCCTTCAGCCTTTGACAGGGATGACCACACCATCCTCCTTCAATGCCTCTCCACTGTCATCCAGCTGGGTGAGACTGCTCTCTCCTGATTCCAATCTTATCTATGTAATTGTAGCTAGAGAATCACTTGCAATGGCTTCTCTTCCTGCTCCCACACCGTTATCTCTGGTGTCTCCCAAGGATCTATCCTTGGCCCCTTCCTATTTCTCACCTACATGTTACCCCTCGGTGACATCATCTGAAAACAGAGCGTCAGTTTTCACATATACGCTGACGACACCCAGCTCTACCTCACCACCACCTCTCTTGACGCCTCCACTGTTGCTAAATTATTAGATTGCTTGTCTGACATCCAGTAGTTCAAGAGCAGAAATTTCCTCCAAAGCCATTGTCTTTGGACCCCATTCTGAACTCCATTCCCTAGCTACCAACTCCATCCCTCTTCCTGGCAACTTTCTGAGGGTGAAGCAGACTCTTCGCGACTGTGGTGTCATATCTGACCCCAAGATGAGTTCCAACAATATATCTGTTCCATCACTAAGATTGCCTATTTCCACCTTTGTGACCACCTAACTCCACCCTTGTCTCCTCTCTTCTGCTGTTGAAACCCTCATTCATGTCTTTGTTACCTCCAGACTTGACTGTTCCAATGCACTCCTGGCTGGTCTCCCACATTCTACCCTATGTAAACTTGAAGTCATCCAAAACTCTGCCACTCGTGTCCTAACTTGTACCAAATCCCATTCATTTATCACCCCTGTGCTCCCTGACCTACATTGACTCCTGGTCAAGCAATGCCTCAATTTTAAAACTCTCATCCTTGTTTTTAAATCCCTCCATGGCCTTGCCCCTCCCTATCTCTGTAATCTCCTCTAGCCCCACAACACTCCAAGATATCTCCACTCATCCAATTCAGGCCTCTTGAGCATCCCCAATTTTAATCGCTCAACCATTGGTGGCCATGCTATCAGCTGCCTGGGCCCTAAGCTCTGGAATACCCTCCTTAAATCTCTCCACCTCTCTACCTCTCTTTCCTCCTTTAAAATACTCCTTAAAACCTAACTCTTTGACCAAGCTTTTACCCATCTGCCCTAATATCACTTTATGTGTCTCAGTGTTCAAATTTGTTTCATAACGCTTCTGGGAAATGCCTCGGACGTTATTTATATTGTGTTAATGGTGCTTTATAATTACAAGTTGCTGTTATACTTGTTTGGTGACCTTGATATTCCATTATCGTGCTAGATTGGGGTCATAAACTAAAAGGTAAATACACTCGTTTTCACAAAGATGAATTTCTAATTTACAGATGCAGTTCCATATATTGTCTTGTAGTCTGCACAGAAGTAAACTTAGAGTTGACTGTCATCTACTGGACATACTTAGAAGTGTTCCTTCAAATACCAGGGAGTATGAAAAAGCAATGAGGAGCATTCATGTCTTTGGTTGGAATGTTTTCAAAAGGCTAGTGATTAAAAGGAGAACATGCTGAGGTCTATTTTGCCAATAACCTAAATGTTATAAGGGGAAATTCTTACTGTATGCTTTTGGACTCCATGATGAGACATTTTGCTGCAACCCCATCCTCAGCATTCTGGGTGCAAATTTCATCCATCGCTATGGACACCGCCAGCCACTCCTGGTGCAGCCTGCACAATCCACCCTCGTGAATAGGACCCCCATGCTGGTGTCCTCAGCACACGCTGGAAGCTTCTGAAGAAGTGTTTTCTGAACGCTATCCACACAGCCCAACCACCTGATGCGATGGCAGGATAGTTAATTTGGACCAGGCAAGCCCAGGCCATAAATTTGCAAATCACTCTTCAAAAAAAAACTAGCACTGTGCTGCAAGATGGACCCTGCACTCGTGTTCCTTAAAGGGCCAGGCAGCCAAAGGGCAAGGGAGGTAATTTTGAAGAACTTCTGCTATTGCAAAGTGTCTGGAACTATTCCAAGTGTTTTGGAGGTGTTGTGGTGAATTCCTAGATTTGGCAGTGTGTGTTGCTGCATCCTCACAAAGAGGGCAGTTGACCTGTCCACACAAAGGCTGCAACAGGTACAGCAGGGGGGGGGAAGCAGTGCCAATGCCTCTGGGTCTGCAACATGACAGGAAGATGGAGCAGAGGCTGTGGAGAAAGCAAGCTCTGGTTGATGCCATCTGCTAATTTGAAGCCAGACTCCTCCATGCTCCTTGACAGTGACAGGAGGCTGTCTGGGAGGCTAGCCGATGCACCCAGCATCTCAGTGTGCATTCCCATTCAGTGCTTTCCTGTATGTCACCCCATTGAGGCCCTCATCTGAGTCCTCTGCAACAGTACTAGTCTGTCACCTCACCCTCCAGTGAGCTGGCAAATAAATCATCCTTCCCCCTTGCCTGGCTACAGCCCACTTGTGCCCAGATAACTCACCACATGTTGAATCTAACTCTATACTGTCTTCCAATGTACATGCAGAGCCAGTATCTGAGCTAGTGTCTGCGAGTGTCCATACAAGTGATAGAGCCTCGTCATCAGTGCTGTGCTGTTGCTCACTCTCTTTTTCTCCTTGGGCTGCTGTGCAGGTGGCAGCACCTGGGTGTCTGAAAGCAGAAAATTAGAAGGGGAGGTTGGTGTGTGTGAAATGGGGTGGGGTGGGTGCGGTGGGGTAGGGGGGTGGGAAGCAGGAGGCCCATAGTCACACAATCAATAGCTTGCTCATTACACCAGATAGTAGGGTGAAGGTGAGCTGGGAGTTGGGAAGGAGCATAAGGTGGGGCATCATCTCAATCTTCTCAGTGATGGCGGATGCCATGGGCTCTGTCATAGCTGGCCGCATGATGCTGAGAGTCATCTCCACAGGGCTCAGGAAGTGCAGGTGTCCTTATCTCCTGCTGGTTCTGCTCGGCTCCCTGCTATTGTGTGCCATCTTGTCCTACAAGAGAGAGGGCAGAATATCAGTGATTGTGTAGCATTGTGTTTGGGTGATGCCATAGCTGAATGAAGCAACAAGAGGCGGGTGTGAGACTGGCATCATTGGTAGGTGTGTGAGGGTGAGGTGGAGTATCTGAATGTTAGATGTGAGTTCTGAGTGACAGCGAGTGCTGCTGGGTGAGTGATGGGTGTGTGGTGCATTCAGCAGCGTGAGGTGCTGGTGTCGGAGAACTCCTGTAAAGATGCATTCACTGACCTTGACCACCCATGTGAGGTCATTAGACTTCTTATAGCACTCTTGTAGATCTTCTTGCCAGATCCTTGGAGCCAGACTCCGGGAATTGATCTCTCTGGCCACCTGCTTCCACTCCTTTTGAGGGTAGTCCTTGGGAGTCTTCTGGCATCTCTGGAGAACCTTGGTATCTCTCCTCCTGCCCACCTGCACCACTAATGCCTCCAACGTCACATCTATCACCCTGGAGTCACATTTTCCATCTTTTAAATTCCAACACATTATTCAGTGCAGCTTCCCTTTAAGAGGTACAGAATAAAGGCTGGCTACCCAACCCGAACCTGACGGGACCCGATGACATGTGTCGGGTTCGGGTCACACTTCCGGGTCCGGCATTCGGGCTCAGCTCGGGTCGGGCTGGGTCGGACGCACTTTATCACAACCTCAGGTAAGTGGCTCCAAAGTTAATTTACTTTTTGGGCTTGAACGGTGGTTTTGTTACAGTTATTTTAAACTTGTACAGATAAGCAACAAAGTGAAAAACAGAAGGTAGGTTAACTGATGGTTGGGTCAGGCGTGGGAAAAAATGGAAGGACTCGGGCGGGTCGGGCTCGGGCTCGGGCTCAGATGTAGTTCTGTTTGGCTCGGGTCGGGTTTCATTTGCAGACCCAAGCTGGCCTTGAGTACAGGAATACCTTTAAGAAGAGCAGGCTGGCTGCACCAAGAGTTGTCAGCAAAACACTGATCTGCCCTCTGACGAGCACAGAGGCAAAATGAGTGAGCCAGCTGCAAGGAAAATGCTCATCCCCATGCTACAATCATGGCAATAAGGTGGAGCACCAAATTTATATGCTGCTCACCTCCAACGGAACTGCCCCGGGCAAGTCGTGAATCACGACCCCTGCACCCAAACAACGAGGCGGATGAATTTTTAGCTTATCGTCCGTCTATCATCAGCATCAATTTCACCTTAGTGATATGATGGATTGGGAGGGCTACCCACAGCTCACATATTCATTTGTGGTCACTGGCAAGGAACCTTTATGCAAAATGCCCCTCCCAAACTCTCTTGCCTCATTGTTAGCTTGGCTCACTTCCTGTAAGGACTGCTCAACTTCATGTAGGACTGAAACAAGGAGAAATTTCTTTGGAACTGTCTACCACAGAGCTGTGGATGCTCAGTAATTGAGTATATTCAAGAAAGGGATCGATAGATTTTTGGATACTAAGGGAATCAGTAGATATGGGGATAGGACAGGAAGGTGCAGTAAAGGTAGAAAATTATCCATGATCGTATTGAATGGTGGCGCAGGCCCGAAGGGTGGTATGACCTTTTCCTGTTCCAATTCCTTATGTTCTTATGTTCTCATTATCCTCTTCTTGCTCCTACTGTGGCTTGTTGCTACTGGTCCTCCAAAAACAGACAAGGAATAAGAATAACCTGCTTCATTATTAGGTGGTACAGTGAGAGTGTAGCAATGTCATGAGCCATATTTTAAGGAGGTGGTTCTTATATCTGAGCAGCCAACTGTTGAACACACCTCCCCCCGCCTGAAACAAGTGGGAAGTCTGTGGTTCCCTTAAGATACAGACTTTCCCTGGAAACCAAGCATAATTCCTTGGTAGTACTTACAGGCCTTTTAGAAATTCAATGCTATGGGATATTCCATGATGCTTGAATTGCCACATGGAGGCAGCCAATGATACCTTAAGCAAGAATTTCCATACCCAATTTCAGGCAGATTTGGGGCAAGTGGGGCTGGAAAATCAGATGGTTGAGCCTTTCTGTTGGTTCCCCACCAGATGCTGATACTTGCTGATTTTTTCACCGTAAGTAGCAGTAGCTATTGAAAGCGCCCACCCAAATTTATTTAGAGATACAGCACTGAAACAGGCCCTTTGGCCCACCCAGTCTATGCCGACCAAGAACCACCCATATATATAACCCTACAGTAATCCCATATTCCCTACCACCTACCTACACTAGGGGCAATTTACAATGGCCAATTTAACTATCACCTGCAAGTCTTTTGGCAGTGGGAGGAAACCGGAGCACCCGGCGAAAACCCACGCGGCCACAGGGAGAACTTGCAAACTCCGCACAGGCAGTACCCAGAATTGAAACCGGGTCCCTGGAGCTGTGAGGCTGCGGTGCTAACCACTGCGCCACTGTGCCGCTGTGTCTACCTGTACAGATGAACATTGAAAAACTGTAATGAAAAGAAAGTTGGTTTCTATTCTGCAAGGATGAGGAGCATTGTTCGTAATTTTAATGAGAAGCTAATTAGATGACTAATGAGCTGACAAATTAATATTCATCAACATGGAAGTAGCTCACTGACAGAGCACATTGATGAAAAGTGACAATGCACAAAAATCACAGAGTGCTAATATCCTTTGGTGAATTCTTAATGTCATCCAGACTATTTAGAGAAAGACAAGTCTGTGTGAGGTGTATTATAAACAGGAATTGAAGAAATTTAGAACTCAACCTGCTCTTGTTGGAGTTCTTTGAAGGAGTGAGATGTGCCATGGATAAAGGGGAGCCCGTTGATGTACTGTACTTGGATTTCCAGAAGGCATTTGACAAGGTGCCACAAAAAAGGTTATTGTGCAAAGTAGGAGCTCATGGTGTAGGGGGTAACATATTAGCATGGATAGAAGATTGGCTGGCAGAAAACAGAGAGTATGCATAAATGGGTCCTATTCTGATTGGCAGGGTGTGATGAGTGGAGTCCCGCAGGGGTCTGCGCTGGGGCCTAACCGTTTTACAATTTATATCAATGACTTAGATGAGGCGATCGATGGCATGGTAGCTAAATTTGCAGATGACACAAAGATAGGTAGGAAAGTATGTTGTGAAGAGGGCATAAGGAGCTTGCAGACCAATATAGATAGGTTGAGTGAGTGGGCAAAAACCTGGCATATAATGGAATATAATGTGAGAAAATGTGAAGTTGTTCACTTTGTCAGGTAGAATTAAAAAGCAGACTATTACTTAAATGACGAACTACTGCAAAATTCCAAGGTGCAGAGGGATCTAGGTGTTCTAGTGCAGGAGTCACAAAATGTTAGTATGCAGGTACAGCAAGTCATAAAGAAGGCTAATGGAATGCTATCCTTTATTACGAGAGGAATTGAAAATAAATGTAAGGATGATATGATACAGGGCATTGGTAAGACCCCATCTCAAATACTGTGTGCAGTTTTGGTCTCCTTATTTCAGGAAGGATGTAAATGCTTTGGAGGTGGTTCAGAGGAGGTTTACTAGATTGATACCTGGAATGAGCGGGTTGTCTCATGAGGAATGGTTGGACAGACTGGGCTCATTTTCACTGGAATTTAGAAGAGTGAGGGGAGACTTAGCAGCCTTGCAAAGCTGGATGTGAAGAGCATGTTTCCTCTTGTGGGTGAGTCCAGAACTAGGGGGCACTGTTTTAAAATTAGGGGACACCCTTTTAGGACAGAGATGAAGAGAATTTTTTTCTCTCAGAGGGTTGTGTGACTTTGGAACTCTCTGCCTCAGAAGGTGGTGGAGGCAGCAACATTGAATATTTTTAAGGTGGAGGTAGATAGATTCTTGTTAGGCGAGGGAATCAAAGGTTATCGGGGATAGATGGGAGTGTGGAATTCGAAGCACAAACGATCAGCCATGATCTTATTGAATGGCGGAGCAGGCTAGAGGGGCCGAATGGCATATTTCTGCTCCTAATTCGTATGTTCTTGCATGTCTTCCCACAGCTGACTCAAAACTGGCAGAAAACTCAATTTTACATTTAAGCAAAGCAAATCAATATGATGCTAGAGACTTATGATCCATGGAACTGTTCCATAAGGTTATAGAACAGTTTCAGCAATGCAACAGAGCTTTGACAGCTACTAAGGAGATATATCCCCCCACTTCAATGATAAGGTTACTTAATCTTTCCCAGTTCTATGCATTACTTACAAGCTTTCCAAATACATTTTTTAATCGAGTATTAGACAAATATATGCATCTTACAAATTAGCATAATCTGTCTGGACTTCAGGCAACTGGAGCATGCATAGGGAACTTGAGTACAGAGGTCAGCACATCTGATTTACACCCACATCATTTCCTGTCCATCAGTTGCAATGGATGGAAAGTTGTACAAGTCATGAATAAGGCCCACTGCTCTCACACCCAGATTCCCAATGTGCACTAGTAAAATTTATCCGAATACTTCAGCAGAATTAGGTTAAAATTTGGCTGCAAATAAAACAAAGTCAGATTAGAGGAAAACCTTTTGCTTTGCAGAAAGCTTAACAAATAAAACAAAACAGAAAGCCTACAGGGGAGGTATAGAGATCAAAGTGCATGAAAAAAACAAAAGCAAATGATACATGAGAAATCTACATAATCTACCAATCATAAACTTCTAAACAAAGGTAAGACATGTCCATAGCTCAGCTCCCTGCCAACAATGGAAAGATTCTCAATGAATCATAGAATAGAAATAGAATCATAGAAAATTTACGGCTCAGAAAAAGGCCACTTGATCCATCGTGCCTGAACTGGGTGGAAAACGAGCCACCCAGCCTAATCCAACTTTCCAGCATTTGGTCTGTAGCCCTGCAGGTTACTGCACTTGAGGTGCACATCCAGACACCTTTTAAATGAGTTGAGGGTTTCTGTATCTACAGGCAGTGAGTTCCAGACCCTCACCACCCTCTGGGTGAAAACATTTTTTCCTCATCTCCCCTCTACTCTTTCTACCAATCACTTTAGATCTATGCCCCCTAGTCACTGACCTCTTTGCTAAGGTAAAAAGCCCCTTCCCATCCACTCTATCCAGGCCCCTCACAATGAAACGCTGACATACAGCTATGAAACTACAAGCTTGTGGAAGTTCCTCCTCTATCTAGATGTTTGATTTGTGTATCTGATTCTGAGGTTAAAGATCAAAATGTCCAAAGAAGTTGTCCCAGAAATTCAGGTGTGTCCATTTTTGATGAGGTCCAATGCTCCCTAGGTATTTGGGCTTCAGGCCTCATTATAACTGAGCTGGCATTGTGCAACAGCCCACTGCCAGCTGCTAGCTTTTAATTTAAAATTGTATTCCGGGTTAACATTTTCTATTCTTATAACTATCATATATCCCTCGATAAGATCACTCTCAGATGGCTCCGTACCAGGCTGAAAAGCTTAGGTTTGTCCAATTCTTCACCATTCAGACCTCTGACATCAGGGACCAGCCTTGTAGTTCTTCTCTGCACTGTCTCCAGTGTTTGGATTTCTCTCTGGTTTCTTGGTAACCAAGGAGCAGTGTTCAAGGTACAGGACTGACCAGAGCACTGCAAAGTTTTCTCACTGCCTCCTCTGGCCGATCTTCTACTGTATTGGTTTTATAATTCACCATCATATTCCTGCTGTGCGATGGTCAAACATGTTGAGGATCAGGGCTACCAAGATTCCCAAGCCTTTCTCAGATTCTTCCTCAGCTATTTCAACACCATTTATAAAGTATGCATGCCATCTATTTTTCCTTCTTTTGTGTAGCACTTCACGCTTGTTTGCGTTAAATTTCATCTGCCTCTGTTCTGCCAATTTACATATCTTGTCCAAATTACTCTGTAAATTATGAGTTGCCTTTTCTGATTTGACTTGCCCTTTGAAATTTGACATCATCTGCAAATTTTCCCACTTTGCATTGATTATCTGAATCCGAGTCATTGATGTAAATTAGAAGTAGAGATGGCTCAACACTAAGTCACTTAATACTTCCCCCCACTCTGACTTAACTCATCTAACAAAGATTCATTGTTTCCTACCCTTCAGCCATTTTCTTACTGTAGTACTTGATTGATCTGGGTTTGCTTGCATTAGTCTGTTTACTGATCTATGTTCACTATGTTTGATTGTTTAAGCCTAGTTGAAACTGAAACTAAAAATGAGACACAGATTAGAATGTTCTACAGATAACAGAGACTGTTCTGAAGAAGACATTGTACTTAGATCTTGTAAGTGCTTGCATATTTTAAAGTGCTGCAAATAAACCAGTTGGTGATTTAATACAAGTGTGATCTCTGCATTGCTTTGAGATAAATCAGATATACATAATATATCCAGCAATCCAGCATAAACGTAACACTTACCATTCCCGATGTTTATCCTGAATCTCTTAGCTTTGTTTAATTTATAGCCAGTTGGAAGTCGAGCTACATCATGTCCTAGGCTTTTCTACAGTCCACTTGAGTCAAAGGTCAGGAGGTTTGTCAGGGGTAGAAATGTTGACCTACAAAAATGTGGCTCCACAAGAATGTCACCAGGTTGAGGCTGCCTGTTCAATTAAAGTAAAAGTGAGGTGTTTGCCTGCATGCTTGCTATCAGTGCATTTAACATGCTAATGTTGTGCCAACACTAATATCTAGAAGCCAGAAGGTAGTGCACAAAGGTCACTTTCCACAAACAGAAATAAAAATCCTAATAATAAAAATATGAACAGCCATGCTATTTCAGAGCATTTAAAAGAATATATATTGACATGAGGTCTCCAACAGAGAAAGTTTAATTAGCAGGCACATTTAGGCTAACAATTACATGCTTTGGGAGTCTCTCAGTATCTCACTTTAACACTCAGATATAACAAACCATTTACAGCTCTCATCAATAAAGAAAACATATAAAATAAGAGACGTATGTTTTTTCCTCTCTTCCCATACATACACATGCTGTTAGAAAGCGTTGTATTCAAAGGTTCTGCATTATTACTGGTGTGATCCTGGCCAAATCTTTCATTGTGGCATCTAATAAGCTGTGAAATCTCTTTCTGAAGTTAAAAACAAAATGATAAGTAAATAATATTTAAAATTAAGTACCGGCAGAGGCACTCTCTTGGGGCTTCTGAGAGCATAGCTTGCAAAGACAAGGTAGACAGACAGCAGCTTTTCTCTTTTATAGAAGAATTGGCTATTTAGTGATGGTATTTGGGTGTCAACCAAGGGAGACAGCAGCAGTCACTTCTCTTCAAACTGGGTCCCTTCTCTTCATTGTGTTACATGTACCATATTATGTTTATTTTTGAAACTTTCTTTGTTGAGCGTGGCTGGTGCAAGATTGGCATTTTAAATCTGTGACACATATTGCTGATATGTCATTTTAAAGCTGAGATCATGTCTGCATTAGAGTGTTAAGATACAGGTTGTTACGACCAGGTGAGAAAGAGGTCTAAGGGGTCCCTTTCAGCCTTCACCTGGTCTTACTGTAATAGGGTTTTATTTTTAAACACACTGTTTTTAGCTCTCTCTTGGTGAATCCTTGTTCACCGCTTTCCAATTATAAGGCAAAGAAACCAGCACAAACAGGCTTTCTTAGGTTTAAAAAAGAAAAGTTGAAATTTATTAAACTTAAATTTAAACTCTAATTGGGTTGACGCCTACGGATACACAACGTGCCCATGCTAGCATGCATACGCGATACACACATGCAGATAGATACAGAAAGAAAACAGAAGAAATAAAGTGGAAAAGTTTGAGACAATATCTGAAGAGTTGCTGTTACAGTTCTTCGAGCTCACTGTAGAATCCTTGATTGTAGATAGATTTTGCTTTTCGTTGGGGCCCAGTATTTCTTCTTAAACCTTGTTCACTGTAGGAGACTTTTCTCTCTTGGGGTTCATGTGTCTTCAATGGATTCAGAGGCTTGTGAGAAAGAAATGAGAGCAGACAGACAGGAGACGCTGTGGCGAACCAGCCAGGAGAGATCTTCTCAGCCCAGGAGCATTCTGCTTTCTGCCCAAACTGTTTGTACAAATTCAAAAACTCAGGTTGCCCAGCAGATTAGTCATGTGACTAGCTGGTTTGACTATGTCTTTTTGTGTATTCGTCCATCTTAGCAGTCAACCTGGAATGCAAGCTCCCCCACCTTCAACGTCTGGTGATCAAAAGTCCATTGTGGGTTGAATGTGTCAGGGAATGGCTACTTTGTCCTTTCCAAACACTCTGTTAATATGCAAATGTCTTTTCCAGCCATGGCTGATCTGTTTAACAAGTCCTTTCTTCACTCCAGTAACAGTTTAAAATGAATGTTCATGACAAAATTCATGCGCCTCATTCTTGGCAGGTGGGGGCCTAGCATGACAAGGTTCTTTACGCCTGCAATCTTCGCGCACCATCCCAATTTCATGTGTATCATTGTGGGAAGCTTCTAAGCAAAGAACAGGCAACCCTTGCAGGGAAAGAGATAATAAAGGGGGGGGGGGGGCCTTCACACCAAGTCATATTTCTGCAGTAGAGATTAGAAAGAAGAAGGAACCATTATTTTGTTTATCCATTCACTGGATGTGGGTGTCTCTGGCAAGACCAGCATTTATTGCCCATTCCTAGTTGCCCTTATGAAAGTGGTGGTAAAATACGAAGTTGCTAGGACTGTCCTAACATCCTTTCTTGAATGAAGATGTCACATTTGCCACTCTCCAGTCCTCTGGCACCTCCCCTGTATCTAGGGAAGATTGGAAGATTATGGCAAGCCCTTCTGCCATCTCCATCACCACTTCCTTTAAAAACGGGGAATGCAAGCCATCCGGACCAGGTGACTTATCTAACTTAAGCATAGTCAGCCTTTCCAGTACCTTCTCACTCTCAATTTTTACACTATCCATTGCCTCCACTTCTACTGCTGTTTTGTCAGCATCCTCTTCCTTAGTAAACACTGATACAAAGTATTCATAAGTATATAAAAATAGAAAGTGCTGGAAATACACAGCAGGTCTGGCAGCATCTGTGGAGACAGAAGCAGAGTTAACACTTCAGGTCTGATGAAACTCTGTTTCTCTATCCACTCAACAAACCTGTTGAGTTTCTGTTTTTATTTCCAGCAACCACGGTATTTTGCTTTTACTCATTACGTATTCTAGCCTTGCCCTGCGCCTCTGAGCATATATTACTCTCTTTGTCCCCAATAGACCCCACTTCACCTCTTACTATTTACATGCTGGTAAACATTTTGAGTTCCCTTTTATGTTGACTGCCTTCTATTCTCATATTCTCTCTTTGCAGTCTTATTTTCCTTTTTACCTCCCCTCTCAACTTCATGTATCTGGCCTGTTTCTCACTTAAAGAATTCACCTGACATGCATCATACACCCTCTTTTTATGTTTCATTATAATCTCTATCTCCCTTGTCATCCAAGGAGCCCTGTTTTTGGTTCACCTACCTTGTACCCTTGTTGGAATGTGCCTTGCCTGTATCTAAAGCATCTCTTCCTTAAAGATAACCCATTGTTCCGTTACAGTTTTGCCTTTGAGTCTTTGGTTCCATTTTATCCTGGCTGGATCCCTTCTCCTTGCATTGAAATTAGTCCTCTTCTAATCAAGCCATTCTACCTTAAATTGTTCCTTGCTTTTCTGCATTACGAGTCTAAACCTTATGATACAATGATCACTCTTATTCAAATACTTCCCCAGACACTTGGTCCACCTCATTCCCCAGCACCAGATCCAGCAGTGCCACCTTTCTAGTTGGGCTGAGAACATACTGATCAAAGAAGTTCTCCTGAACACACTCCAGAAATTCCTCCTCAAAAATTATCCAAATCAGTATTTGGGTAATTAAAGTCCCCCAATGTCACCACCCTCCATAGTTCTTGCACATCTCTGTGATTTCCCTGCAGATTTGCTCCTCTATCTCTCTCTCACTACCTGGAGGTCTACAGAATACCCCTGGTAGCGTGATCTAACCAAATGGATTCTGTCCTTGCTCCCTGAAGGACATCTTCTCTTTCCAACAGTACAACAATGTCTTCCCTAATCAGTACTGTCACCCTCGACTCAATATTGAGTAAAGCATGATACCCAACATCAAATGATAACCCAGGTGGAACAACAAAGGATCCGATACTCCAACCCCTACTGAATAAATGTTGTCTGCTCTTCCTGTAGATGTTGCTGTTTTTCAGTATGTGTACTGTTGCAGTAAGTTGCTTTTTAACCTCCCTATAATTTGCTTTTCATCTCACTATAAAGTGCTCCTTTGATAAGTCATATTGTGAACATGCACCATATTAATTCCCAATCCTAGGGAGTTGTTGTGCGGGGAGTTATTAGGTCCAACCTCTTGCCTCATGGCTTCTTGGAACAGCTGCCAGTAGATGACTGTAACAACCACAGCACAACCAGAATCTGAACAGGGGAAGCCAGAGCCTATGGAAGAGGCCCAACCAGAGGGGCTGGGAAGGGGAGGGCCAGGGTGCAACTCATCCAGTTAACCATCAACGTCATCCCACCCTGCCTAGAGGGGAGGTGGGACTTAACTAGAAGTCATGGCCTTACTATCTCCATGTGAGTTGCTCGGAGTATCCACTCGTGCTACTGTCTGTCTCCATGTACGTCTTTCACTTTCGCATGCTGCTTCATGATTCACCTTTTCAAACATCACACTACTGCTGATAGCTTCCAATGGCTGTCCACTTACCAGTGGCCTCACTATATCGCATGTGCATTGTGGGGCTGTGCCGAATGGGTGGCGCCATATTTCATTATGGCAAAAAAAAAATTACTTTTGCCTACATGTTGGCGATCCCTTTCAAACCATCTCATGGTCCCCTAGGAGCTGCAGGCGACCTGTTGAGAACCCTTGCACAATGGTACATATTGCAGCTACTGTGCATCAGTGGTGGAGGGTGCGTATGTTTAAGATGGTGAATAGGGTGCCTATCACGCGAGCTGTTTTGTCCTGGATGGTGTTGAGCTTCTCCAATGTTGTTGGAGCTACACTCATCCAGGAATCGGAAGGTGAATCACTGACTGCAGAATTCCTAGCCTCTGATCTGCTCTTGTAGCCACAATATATATATGGTTGCTCCAGTGAAGTTTCTGGTCAGTAACCCCCAGGATGTTGATGGAGGGGGATTCAGCGATGGTAATGCCATTGAATATCAAGGGGAGGTGGTTAGATTCTCCCTTGTTGGAGATGATCATTGCCTGGCACTTGTGTGGTGTGAATGTTACTTGCTACTCAGCACCTCAAGTCTGAATGTTTGAGGGCATGGACTGCTTCAGTATCTGAGGAGTTCGAATGGAACTGAACACTGTGCATTCATCAGGGAACATCCCTACTTTTGACCTCATGTTGGAGGGAAGGACATTGATGAAGCAGCTGAAAATGGCTGGGCCTCGGACACTATCCTGAAAACTCCTACAGTGATGCCCTGGGGCTGAGGTAATTGGCTCCCAACATCCTGAATGACACTGAACACCTCCCAGGTACATTTTTCTTTCTCTCAGTGATGCTTTAGATCTAACTGCAGAAGCCATTTTCAGAGAATAAACTATTCATTTAGGTCTCCATGGTATTTGGTCCTTTAAGATGCTCCTTAAACCTACCTCTTCCATCAAGCTTTTCTTCATCTGTCCTAACATCACCTTATACGACTGGGTATTAAATTTTGTTTGACTCCTGTGAAACATCTTGGAACGTTTTGCTGCATTAAAGGTGCTAAATAAATGCAAGTTGTTGTATCATATGCCACGAGGGGATACTCAAGCAGCAGGAATGATGATAAGCTGATTACACAGTTCCAACTACACAACCTTGCCAGTACCGAGAAAAGGACAAGGACCATGTTACGGATGAAATAAGACAAAGGCTCACAGAGAAAAAGGGGCATTTTAAAATCTGCAAGAAAGAAAAGGGTTTTAAAATTCTCCGAAGTAGAATGGTAAATGGAACGCAAAAAATAGAGGGGCAAAAATTAGTTTCATCAAATTGAGACCTACAAATATAAATAATATGTTCTCTCTTCAGCATTTCTCTTATCCCAGAAACTATTCTCAATTAAATTTGAAATAAGCCACCCCAGTGCCAGAATGAGTTAAGTTCAGGATTGTATCCACAGCAGGTTGCTGCTTTGTAGAAGTCGATAACCAAATCTTCTACCTGTCTGAGAATAGGGAATAGCGGGACGGATAACGGGAATAAAGGTAAGCTTCTTACAAACAGCGCTTCCTTTGTGATGAATGCTGCTGGTGTCAAGGTAGTGATCCAAGCTTCAGAGCTTCATATTCTTCAGACCGTGCAGACTAGCATCGTGCAGACTTCTGACAATGGCACAGCCACACTGGACAAGTCAGTTCACAATTTTTTTCTTTGTTGTAAATTAATAAAGAAAAATTTAAAAAGCCACAATGAAGGTACTTATAATGGTATCCACACCAATTTATTTTTTATTTTATGCAAATTAAGGGAGACCACCTCACACAGCTTTGAGAAAGGAGATGTTTCTGAGACTCTGCCCTCATATCAACTTCAGGACCCAGTGAAATAAACTTTTGCCTCAGTCTAGTTGTCTTGTTGCACATGACTGAATGCAGATTACAGTCACTAATTCAAAACAGGAAGCAAATGCCCACAAGACTTAAGAGATTCTAGTACACAAGTACAGACCAGAGAAGCTGGGATTATTCTTCATACAGCAGAGAAGGTTTTGGGGAGATTTCATAGAAATGCTCAAAATTATGAAGGTCTTGTTACAGTAAATAGGAAAACTGCTTCCACTGGCAAGAGGGCCAGTAACCAGAGGACACAGTTTTAAGGTAATTGCCAAAAGAACAAAAGCGAGCTATGAGGAGAATTGCTATTTTACACAGCGAGTTGCTAAGATCTGGAATGAACTGCCTGAAAGGATGGAAGCAGATTCAATAATAACTTTCAAACTAAAACGTTTGAAAATGACCAGGTCTCTGTGACACTTCAATATTAGTAACAGAACTGAGGAGTGGCCTTTCGGAGCCGGAGTCCACCAACGCAGTACTTAAACCTAACTAAAAAGGTAAAGCATGGCTGTTACTACATGTTTTACTTGGGGTTGAGCAGCCAACAGGGAAGGATGCAGATACATGTTCAGATGAATGGCTAGCAGTTCGAGATGGACCCAAATGTGACAGTTGGCCACTTGCACCCTCGTCAGATCTGCAAGAAGCAGATAGGAACCGTGCTAGATATTTCTCTTCAGATAAGAAATACCACACATACTTTTCCAGTCTTTCTTGAGGTGTGGGGAGATGCACTTTAGATTAAATTATTTAATTCCTTTGCTGCCCCCCCCCCATATTATTATTTCATTTTGAAGAATCAAAATGATATCTTGTTACGAAAACATTTATACAACTTTTCCTACCACTAGCACATTTTGTTTCAAAATATTTGGCAGTAACACATTACAAATCATAAATAATGCAACTCCAGTGTTCTCTTAACATTTGTTCTTTTTGCAATCCTCAACAAAGCTACAAGGTCACAAGATTTTGTTTTAAGCTTGGCTGGGTCTTCTCCAGGTCAGGCCAGTCCAGCTTTAGTGAGCAATTTTTCTAAAATGACAAACTGCGACACAAAGGGCGTCACTTTAGAGTTTGACGGAAAAGGAACTGCCACAAGAACATCCATGCTCTGCCTGTGGATTGTGCATCACTTGAAATGAGCTACGGATCAGTTCCTCACTGTAATCCACTGTTCCTCCCTTCAGGTACTCCAGACTGTCAGAGTCAACGACAAGGCAAACGCCATCCTGTTCAAAGACCCTAATTTGTAAAGACAACCATACAATTAACATGCAGAATGTAAAATTAATATATTTTAAGATATTTCATACCAGACTAATTTATAAGTATTCAATTCATGTTGGAATTAAATCAACATGTCCTCCTTACTAGCATCTGGGGCTAGTGCCATAGAAACATAGAAAACAGGAGCAGGAGTAGGCCATTTGGCCCTTTGACCCTGCTCCGCCATTCATTGTGATCATGGCTGATCATCCAACTCAGTAACCTGTTCCCGCTTTCGCCCCATACCCTTTTATCCCTTTAGACCCAAAAGCTATATCTAACTTCTTCTTGAAAACATACAATGTTTTGGCCTCAACTGCTTTCTGTGGTAGCGAATTCCACAGGCTCACCACTCTCTGGGTGAAGAAATTTCTCCTCATCTCAGTCCTGAAAGGTTTACCCCATATCCTTAGACTATGACCCCTGGTTCTGGACTTCCCCACCATCGGGAACATCCTTCCTGCATCTACCCTGTCAAGTCCTGTTAGAGTTATATAGGTTTCTATGAGATCCCCCATTCACTCTTCTGAACTCCAGCGAATATAATCCTAACCAACTCAATCTCTCTTCATACATCGGTCCCACCATCCCAGGTATCAGTCTGGTAAACCTTCGCTGCACTCCCTCTATAGCAAGAACATCCTTCCTCAGATAAGGAGACCAAAACTGCACACAATATTCCAGGTGTGGCCTCATCAAGGCCCTGTATAATTGCAGCAAGACATCCCTGCTCCTCAAATCCTCTCACTATGAGGGCCAACAGACCATTTGCCTTTTTTACCGCCTTTTGCACCTGCATGCTTACCGTCAGCGAATGGTGTACGAGAACACCCAGGTCTTGCTGCATATTCCCCTCTCAGTTTATAGCTGTTCAGATAATAATCTGCCTTCTTGTTTTTGCGACCAAAGTGGATAACCTCACATTTATCCACATAATACTGCATCTGCCATGCATTAGCCCACTCACTCAACTTGTCCAAATCACCCTGAAGGCTCTCTGCATCCTCCTCACAACTTATCCTCCCACCCAGTTTTGTGTCATCTGCAAATTTAGAGATATTACATTTAGTTCCCTCATCTAAATCATTAATATATATTGTGAATAGCTGGGGTCCGAGCACCAATCCCTGCGGTACCCCACTAGTCACTGCCTGCCATTCGGTAAAAGACCGATTTATCCCTACTCTTTGTTTCCTGTCCATCAACCAACTTTCTATGCCAAAGTTGGGAGAGCTGTCCCACAGCCTAGTCAAGCAACAACCTGACATAGTAATCCTCACCGAATCATACCTTGCAGACAATGTCCCAGACACGACCATCACCATTCCTGGGCGTGTCCTGTCCCTCCGGCAGGAAGGACCCAGCTGAGGTGGCGGCATGGTGGTATACAATCGGGAGGGAGTTGCCCTGGGAGACCTCAACCTCAAAATTGACTACAGAACCCATGAAGTCTCATGGCATCAGGTCAAATATGGGCAAGGAAACTTCCTGCTGATTACCACCCACCGCTCCCCCTTCAGCTGATGAGTCAGTACTCCTCCATGTTGAACAGCACTTGGAGGAAGCACTGAGGGTGGCAAGGGTGCAGAATGTACTCTGGATGGGGGACTTCAATGTCCACCACCAACAGTGGCTCAGTAGCACCACTACTGATTGAGCTGGCCGAGTCCTTAAGGACATAGCTGCCAGACTGGGTCTGCGGCAGGCGGTGAGGGAACCAACAAGAGGGAAAAACATACTTGACCTCGTCCTCACCAATCTGCCTGCCGCAGATGCATCTGTCCATGACATTATTGGTACGAGTGAACATCGCACAGTCCTTGTGGAGACGAAATCCCGCCTTCACATTGAGGATACCCTCCTTCATGTTGTGTGACACTACCACCCAGCTAAATGGGATAGATTTCGAACAGATCTAGCAATGCAAAACTGGGCATCCATGAGGTGCTATGGGCCATCAGCAGCAGCAGAATTGTACTCTACCACTATCGGTAACCTCAGGGCCTGGCATATCCCCCACTCTACCATTACCATCAAGCCAGGGGACCAACCCTGGTTCAATGAAGAGTGCAGGAGGGCATTCCAGGAGCAGCACCAGGCATACCTCAAAATGAGGTGTCAACCTGGTGAAGCTACAACTCAGGACTACTTGCACGCCAAACAGCGTAAGCAGCATGTGATAGACAGAGTTAAGCAATCCCATACCCAATGTCCTGGCACATCCACTCATGAATGGTGGTGGACAATTAAATAACTAACAGGAAGAGGTGGTTCCACAAATATCCCCATCCTTAATGATGGAGGAGCCCAGCACATCAGAGCAAAAGATAAGGCTGAAGCATTTGCAACATCTTCAGTTAGAAGTGCCAAGTTGATGATCCTTCTCAGCCTCCTCCTGAGGTCCCCAGCATCACAAATACCAGTCTTCAGCCAATTCGATTCACTCCGGGTGTTATCAGGAAACGATTGAAGGCACGGGATACTGCAAAGTCTATGGGCACTGACAACATTCCGGCAACAATTCTGAAGACCTATGCTCCAGAACTTGCTGCGCCCCTAGCCAAGCTGTTCCAGTACAGCTACAACACTGGCATCTACCCAGCAATGTGGAAAAGTGCCCAGGTATGCTCTGTAAACAAAAGCAGGGCAAGTCCAAGCGGCCAATTACCGCCCCATCAGTCTACTCTCAATCATCAGTAAAATGATGGAAGGTGTCTTCGACAGTGCTATCAAGCGGCACTTGCTTAGCAATAACCTGCTCAGTGACGTTCAGTTTGGGTTCCGCTAGGGACACTCAGCTGCAGATCTCATTACAGCCTTGGTTCAAACATGGACAAAAGAGCTGAACTCAAGAGGTGAGGTGAGAGTGACTGCCCTTGACATCAAGGCAGCATTTGACCGAGTATGGCATCAAGGAGCCCTAGCAAAACTGGAGTCAATGGGAAACAGGAGGAAAACTCTCCATTGGTTGAAGTCATACCTAGCACAAAGGAAGATAGTTGTTGGAGGTCAAGCATCTCAGCTCCAGGACATCACTGCAGTCGATCCTCAGGGTAGTGTCCTAGGCCTAACCATCTTCAGATGCTTCATCAATGACCTTCCTTCAATCATAAGGTGAGAAGTGGGCATGTTCACTGATGATTGCACAATGTTCAGCACCATTCGTGACTCCTCAGATATTGAAGAAGTCCGTGTAGAAAAGCAGCAAGACCTGGACAATATCCAGGCTTGGGCTGATAAGTGGCAAGTAACATTTGCGCCACACAAGTGCCAGGCAATGACCATCTCCAACAAGAGAGAATCTAACCATCTGCCCTTGACATTCAATGGCATTATGATCACTGAATCCACCACTATCAATATCCTAGGGGCTTACCATTGATCAGAAGCTGAACTGGAGTAGCCATATAAATACCGTGGCTACAAGAGATGGTCAGAGGCTAGGAATCCTGCAGTGAGTAACTCACCTCCTGACTCCCCAAAGCCTGTCCACCATTTACTAGGCACAAGTCAGGAGTGTGGTGGGATACTCTCCACTTGCCTGGATAGGCACTTTGAATATCAATCATGCATAGAATATTTGAAAGTGGACTGGATAGAGCTACTTGAAGGAAAATCAGTCTCAAACCAGTGGGAGGCATTCAAGAACGAGATACTATGGGCACAGTCTAGGCATGCCCCTACAAAGATTAAGGGTGGTGCTGCCAAATCTAGAGCCCCCTGGTTCTAGCTTCTTGGGTAAGTTAAAGCAAAAAAAAAAAGCTTATGACTATCATAAACGTCTTAATACTTTCGAAAGCCTAGAGGGGTATAGAAAGTGTAGGGGTGAAGTATAAAAGGAAATTAGAAAAGCAAAGCGAGGACGTGAAAAATTATTGGCACGTAAAATCAAGGAAAACATGAAGATGTTTTATCAGTACATTAAGAGCAAGAGGATGACTAAGGAAAGGGTGGGGCTTATCAGAAATGTACAGGGGAACTTATGTGTGGATGCAGAAGATGTGGGCAGGGTTCTTAATGAGCTTTTTATCTCTGTCTTCACAAAGGAGGGAGTTGATGCAGACATTGCAGTTAAAGAGGAGGAGTGTGAAATATTAGATACGGTAGCATAATGAGAGAGGAAGTACTAGAGGGTCTGACATCCTTGAAAGCGGATAAATTGCCCAGGCTGGATGGATTGCATCCTTGGTTGTTAAAGGAAGCCAGGGAGGAAATAGCAGATGCACTGAGGGTCATCTTCAATCCTCACTAGATACAGGCGAGGTACCAGATTGGAGGTCTGCGAACCTTGTACCGTCATTTACTAATGGTGTGAGGGATAAGCCAGGTAATTATGGGCCAGTCAGTCTGATCTCAGTGGTGGGTAAATTGTTAGAACCTATTCTGAGGGACAGGATAAACCATCACTTAGAAAGGCATGGACACATCAGGGATAGTCAGCATGGATCTGTCAGGGGAAGGTCATGTCTTACTAACTTGATTGAGTTTTTTGAGGAAGTGACAAGATGAGGGTAGTTCAGTGGATGTGGTTTACATGGATTTTAGTAAGGCATTTGACAAGGTCCCGCATGGCAGACTGGTCAGTAACATGAAAGCCCATGGGATACAAGGGAAGGTGGCAGGTTGAATCCAGAATTGGCTCAGGGACAGGAAACAAAGGGTAGTATCAACGGATGTTTTTGTGAATGGAAAGAGGTTTCCAGTGATGTTCCACAGGGCTCAATGTTGGGGCCCTTGCTGTTTGTGGTATATATTAATGAATTGGATTTAAATGTGGGAGGCATGATTGGGAAATTTGCTGATGATACAAAAATTGGCCATGCAGTTAATAGTGAGGAGGAAAGCCGTGGACTCCAGAATGATATCAATGCTTTGGTTGAGTGGGCAAAAAAGTGGCAAAATGGAATTCAATCCAAAGAAGTGTGAGGTATTGCATTTGGGGAGGGCAAATAAAGCGAGAGAATATACAATAAATGGGAGGATATTGAGAGGGGTAGAAGTAGTGAGGGACCTTGGAATGCATGTCCACAAGTCCCTGAAGGTGGCAGCACAGGTGGATCGAGTGGTGAAGGAGGCATATGGATTGCTTTCCTTTATTAGCCGAGGTATAGAGTACAAAAGCAGGGATGTGATGCTGGAACTGTACAGAGCGCTGGTTAAGCAACAGCTGGAGCCCTGCGTGCAGTTCTGGTCACCACATTACAGAAAGGACGTAATTGCTCTGGAGAGAGTACAGAGGAGATTTACAAGAATGTTGTCAGGGCTTGAAGGTTGCAGCTATGAGGAAAGATTGGATAGGCTAGGGCTGTTTTCCCTGGAACTGAGGAGGCTGAGAGGTGACTTGATTGAGGTGTACAAAATTATGAGGGGCCTAGATAGACATATTTCTCCTGGCGGGAGGTCAGTTACCAGGGGGCACAGATTTAAGGTGACTGGTAGAAGGATTAGAGGTGACATGAGGGGAAACTTTTTCACCCAGAGGGGGGTGGGTGTCTGGAATTCACTGCCAGGAATGGTGGTGGAGACAGAGACGCTCAATTCTTTTAATAGGTACCTGGACATTTACCCGAGGTTCTGTAACCTGCAGGGCTATGGACTAGGTGCTGGAAGGTGGGATTAGTTTGGGCGGATAGTTTATTGGGCCAGCGTAGACATGATGGGCTGAATGGTCTCCTTCTATGGTTCTATGTAGCTGTTCCAGTTCAGTTTCTGGTCAATGGTAACCCGCAGGATGTTGATCGTGGGGGATTCAGCAATGGCAATGCCATTGAACATCAAGGGGAGATGGTTAGATTCTTTCTTGTTTGAGATGGTCATTGCCTGGCATTTGTGTGGCGCAAATGTTACTTGCCACTTATCAGACCAAGCCTGGATGTTGCCCAGGTCTTGCTGCATCTGGGCATGAGCTGCTTAAGTATCTGAGGAGTCGCAAATGGTGCTGAACATTGTGTAATCATCAGCGAACATCCCCACTTCTGACCTGATGATGGAGGGGAGGCCATTGATGAAGCAGCTGAAGATGGTTGGACCTAGGACTCTACCCTGAGGAACTCCTTCAGTGAATGTCATGTGACTGAGATGACTGACCTCCAACAATTACAACCATCTTCCTTTGTGCTAGGTATGACACCAACCAGCAGAGAGTTTTCCCACTGACGACCATTGACTCCAGTTTTGCTAGGGCTCCATTGATGCCATACTCAGTCAAATGCTGCCTTCATGTCAAGGGCAGTCACTCTCACCTCACCTCTGAAGTTCCGCTCTTTTGTCCATGTTTGGACCAAGGCTGTAATGAGGTCAGGAGCTGAGTGGCCTGGGGAAACCCAAGCTAAGTATCAGTGAGCAGGTTATTGCTGAGCAAGTGCTGCTTGATAGCACTGTTGACAACTCCTTCCATCGCTTAAGGAAGCATACTTACCAAAGGGAAAATGTTAATGGAAGATAGAAAAATGAAGTCACCAGTCTAGCAGTGTGGCATATTGCAGCACCCACAACCACAGAATGGCAGACCACAAGCTATCATCTCAGATCTGTGCAGTGCCTTCCATAGGGAAGATTATAACTCAAATCAGAAAAATGAACAGATCAGAGTGGCGTTTGCAGGTCATAGTCTACTCTGGAGACTGCATCTGCATGTATGATGTTACTATTGAGCAAAAGAAAAAGCACGAAACACCAGTAAACAAAACTCACTCGGGTGATTTTTTTTTACCTATCGTCTGGGTCTATTGTTCTATCCAGTATGAATTTGTACTGGAATCCTGAGCAGCCACCTCCTTCGACTTGTACCCTCAGGAACTCATCTGTTCCCAAAATCTTTTGTAGGCGCTGTAACACAAAATATTTTAAAGGGACTTTAAAAATGTAATAATTTATAAACTTCATAAAGTTGCTATAAAATTACAGTAAGCTGTTTAGTACATCTCCACGCCAAGAAATGTCTTGCTAATTGACTATGGATCACTTTGTATTACAGGGTGGGAAATTGTGTGTACTATGGTTTAAGCCACTGCCTGGGACCAGGGCTAGCTTCCAGCACAGACTAATAGAAATAAATCCACCTCCTCCTTTTTCCTCATGAAGGTTAATGAGTTTGGGAGGGGTAACAACCATGTTACCAAGCAAGAGACACAGCACAAAGCTGCTCATAATTCTGATTGGTAATGTCATACAGGGATGCTACAAGCATGCAATGTTACTCTGGTTAGAGAAGGCTATCAGTCTAAATCTGGGAAATTGATTTTCCCCCACTAATTAGCAAACACGATGAGCAGAAATTTATGAGCACGCCGCAAATCACGGCAGCGCGCTTTGATCTCAGCGCTCTTCAGGAGCGGATGCGCCGTCGCTGAGCCCCCACGGTATTTCGCGCGGGCACTCATTTACATGGAGGGGGCAGAGCAGCCTCCCCCGATGACATAGAAGGGGCGACCACTCTGTCCCTGGCAACCACCACACAGGTGCCGGTGCCATTTTTAAAGGGCTTCAAGCCCTGCAGTAGCAATTGAAATTTTAAAGGAACATTGATTTGAAATTAATGTAAAAAACTAAATAAAAGCTGGAATCCCCTCTCCCACACTGTCCCCCCAACCCCAATGTTTGTTTTTGGGCCTATCCCATCCAAAATAAACTCAATTCCCAACCCGAACTTTCTCACCTTTGTCCTTCAGCCCCTTCCCACCAGCCCCCCAGCCAATGCAGTAAGGTTCCTCTGCTCCTCCCACCCCCGTCCTCCCGACCTGAAAATTAACCTCCTCCTCCCCTCCCCACTCGTGTCTTGCGATGAATCCCCAAACAGGGATCGGAAGGCATGGGACTTCTGGCCACCAGCTGGAATATCGGCGTGGGAGGCCGTCTGCACCGAGGTCTCACTGCCGCCCGTAAAATGCGGCGCTGCTTTCTCGGCATCAGGGGTTGTAGCGGGCCTCTGCCGGAGAATTTTCTGGGCCCGCCACGACCCCTGAGGGCTCATAAAATTCAGCCCGATGGTGTGGGAATCCCCCACACTTTCTATTAGTGCATTCTACACTTACTATAGCAATCCTATATCATTTGTAACTAACACTGGTAACAACTGGTAAGGCAGAATACAAGCACAGATACTATAATTAGATCTAGAACTGCTTGATTTTAAATCCTCTGAATTTTTACCCACTTAGATATCTCAAGTAGACACCACCATCTTACTCTCTTTACCTTAACACAGCTGTCACTAAGGAACACAGTGTCCTGGGGTGCACCAGATCTTGATTCAGTTTCTTGGCCAGCTGAGAAGCGCCTTCCAGTTACTTGAGAAGCTAGCAATTCCCGGTGGGCCACAATACAAGTTTTTCGAGCCGGTAACATAGGCCGGCTCTGTAAACAAATGGTCAAACATGGCACCCTGTTAAAAATTAAATATGAAAAATGTCAGCTGGTAGAATTGTGTACAAACTGAGAAAAAGTTTGACCTAGTTTGTGCATGTGACTGCATAGGGATAAAACCGCAATGCTACAACAGTTGGTGACTACACTTCAAAAGTACTTCATTGGCTGTAAAGCACTTTGCGACATCCAGTGGTCATGAAAAGCGCTATATAATTGCAAGTTTTTCTTGAAGTCCATGAAAGAGGCCAATTGATCAAAATCCACCATGCTTCAGTTCAAAATCCATTCCAAATTCTTGTCAACACTGACACTAGCACTCGGCAGTCAGTGTCAGAGCTGTTTTTCTAGGACCGGGGCAGAACAAATTCTAGGGACTAAGGAAGATGCTACATTTCTCAATCTAACTGAAACTGTATCTGATCATCTGATCTGGTATGCTTCCTGCCTACTGAATGCTGAAAGTAGAAAGTGTTCTGCTCACCAACACCAACAAGCACTAAAAATTACAAGACATTCAAATCAATTTGAATTCTCCTTATCAATTGTTTGAACACTGAGCACGAACAACCATGCAAAATGACTGTCCTGAATTAACTTTTCATTAATCGCAAGCTATTTCAGTGACCTTGTCATTTTGGTCATTTGCACTTATTAATTTTGTTCCCACATCATTTGACTCTCAATGTGACAAATCATCCGAATATGCCAGCATTTCAGTATTAAAAGAATTTTTAGGAGCTACATGGGATCAGTAGGTATGGAGTTTATTCCATTTGAGTGTTAGACCTTGATGCCTTGCTTATCTTATCATGTAAGTCAGGGGTGAAAAAAGACAGACTTTCATTTATATAGTGTCTTTCAAAGGATTTTGCAGACACAGCAGTCAATTTGCACACAGGTGCAACAAACAGCAATGAGATAATGACCAGTTAATCTGCTTTGGTGGTGGGTTTTGGAGGATAAATGTTGACTATAGAAGTCTCCTGCTCTTTTTTAAATAGCGCCACAGAGTATTTTACATCCACCCAAAGAAGCAGGTAAGATCTCATTTGAAAGATAATGTAGTGCTGTCTCAATAGCACACTGCCTGTCAGATTATGGTGAAATACAATCAAGTGAAAGGGTGCTGTGAAGAATCTGTGATATACAACAATCCTATATCAGGAACGTGATAAATTTACAAGTTTTCTCTGTCTACTGAAAAGTTCCTTTAACGTGACTCTTCTCAGGATCAATTTGTGATGTACCTTATTCCCTTGGGGTTACCCAGAAAAAAGAAAGTTAAAATTAAACTGATCGACAGGTATTTACTAGATCCTCATGGAAATCTTACGCATTCAAAACAGAAAGTACTACAAATTCCAGGCTTCGACTCGGGCCCTTTATAGTGTACTGATTGTACACACGGACAATTGGGGGGCAGCGGGGAGGAGGGAGAGTGTTTGCCCAGCTGAATCATTAGGGAACAAAAAAGCAGAGAGAAATAAGCAACTTTTAAAATTAAAAACTAAGGACTCTGAAGGGACAGGAATTACTTCTGCTTCCCTTTTACACAGTGCCCCATGACCATGACACAGTTGCTTTGTGTTCTACTATCAGTACTGTTCAGTACATTCTGTTTTGTGTTTTCTTGTACACAACAACATTTCAACACCCAAAATGTAGTGTAATGGAAAGCTGAAGCTAAATCCAGAAACATATGCTTTATAACCTGCGTCATTAAAACAAATGATCTGTTTATTATCACGTTGCTGTATGTGGGAGCTTGCTTTGCGCATATTGGCTCCTACATTTCCTACATTACAACAGTGACTACACCTCAGAAGGTATATCATTGGCTGCGAAGTGTCTTATTATTTATTAAGGGAGACGGTGGCATAGTGGTAATGTCACTGAACTAGTAATCCAGAGGCCCAGGCTAATATACTGGAGACATGGATTCAAATCCCACTATGGCAGCTGGCGGAATTTAAATTAAATTAATTAGCAAAAATCTGGAATTGAAAGCTAGTCTCAGTAATGGTGCCATGAAACCATCATTGATTGTCATAAAACTGCATCTGATTCACTAATGTCTGCCATCCTTACCTGGTCTGGCCTACATGTGACTCCAGACCCACAGCAATGTGGCCGACTCTTAACTGCCCTCTGAAATAGCCTAGCAAGTCACTTGGATGTCAAGCGCAATTAGGAACGGGCAACAAATGCTGGCCTTGACAGCACGCCCACATCCCATGAAAGAATTTAAAAAAATTATTTCATTGCTGTTTGTGGGAACTTGTTATGCCTAAACTGACTGCCGCATTTCCCACATTAAAACAGTGGCTACAGCTCAAAAAGTACTTCATTGGTCATGCCGGGTTTTGAAACATCTCAAGTTTGGCATTATATAAATGCAAGTTCATTTTTTTTCTTTTTTTACTTGAAATTTCTGTGTCCCTTACTATTCATTCCCAGTCTTTGGTAATCGGAAATGGAGATTATGCTGGACTATAATCTGAATTTAGAAACAAAGGGTTTTATACATAATTTTGTTGCTTTATTAATGCAATTAATTGTGTAGTCACAAATTAATAACCCTAGATTAAAATTTCCCTTGTAAGAATGAGATTCGTATGTCATACATCTGTGATGTCTGGTTTGAAATATCTTTTCGACATTCAGCAATTGCCTCCCCTGTCTAAAAATGGTGAGGACTGGGCACTCATGGATTCATGGATACAAAGTGTTCAGAAAAGATAGGGAAGGATAAAAGAGAATTGGTGTGGCAGTACTATTTAGTGTTGTTGTAGTGTTGAAAAGAGAGGAGATCCTTGAGGAGACAAGGACAGAATCCATTTAGTTAGAGCTGAGTGAGGGTGAGTTTCATGTGCAAAGAACTTTGAAGATGGCAGGACATATTGAGAGAGTAGTTAGCAAAGTATATGGAATCTTGAGCTTTATAAATAGAGGTACTAAGTATTAAAGCAGGGAAGTTATGCTGAACTTTTATAAAGCGCTGGTTAGACCATAACTAGAGTATTGCATCCAGTTCTGGCCACCACACTTTAGGACGGGTGTGAAGGTTCTTGAGAGGGTGTTGAGGAGATTTACCAGAATGGTTCCAGGATAAGGAATTTTAGCTAAAGGTCAGGTTGCAGCAGCCGGGGTTGTTATCCTTGGAGCAAAGGAGGTTGAAGGGAGATTCGATGTAGAATGGCAGGTTTAGGTAAGGTAGACAACGGAAAGTTTTTCCCATTAGCTGGTAATTCAAGGACTCGAGGACATAGATTTAAGGTTATGGACAGGAGATGCAGGGGGGATGTGAGGGAGAACTTTTTTTTTAAACGCAGCAAGCAATAATGGCCTGGAACTTGTTGCCCATGATTTCAAAAGGAAATCGAATAAGCACTTGAGAGAAGTAAACCTGCAGGGCTATAGGGATAAAGCAGAGGAATGGGACTGACTGGATTGCTCTACAGAGAGCAGTCATGGACTCGATGGGCTGAATGGCCTTCTGTGCCATTATGATTTATGATTTAGCCAGCTCATTCTATTCCCTTGATTCCCTCACAGCTTCCTCCAAGTGATGTTCAACATGGAGGAGTACTGATTCATCAGCTGATGGAGGGCAGTAGGTGGTAATCAGCAGGAGGTTTCCTTGCCAAGTTTGACCTGATGCCACGGGTCAATATTGAGGACACCCAGGGCCACTCCCTCCAGAATGTATACCACTCTGCCGCCACCTCTGGTGTCGGTGGGACAGGACATATCTAGGGAAGGTGATGTCTGGGACATTGGCTGTAACATATGATTTGGTGTGTGTGACTATGTCAGGCTGTTGCTTGACTAGTCTGTGGGACAGCTCTCCCAATTTTGGTACAAGTCCCCAAATGTTAGTGAGGAGCCCTTTGCAGGGTCGACTGGGCAGGCTCTACCTTTGTCTTTCCAGTGCCAGGTGGTCCATCCGGTTTTACTCTTATTTAACTTTTCTGTAGCAGTTTGATACAACTGAGTGACTTGTGAGGCCATTATGGAGGGCAGTTAAGAGTCATCATATTGGTGTGGATCTGGAGTCAGGACAGCAGATTTCCTTCCCTGAAGGACATTAGTGAACCAGATAATGCAGTAGTTTTCATCATTACTGAGACTAGCTTTTTATTCCCGATTTATTAATTAATTGAATTTAAATACCCCCAGCTGCCATGGTGGGATTGACCCCAGAGCATTAGTCCAGACCACTGGATCACTAGTCCAGAAACATTTCCACTACGCTACCGTCCCCTAACTTATTCATTCTCATCAATACCAAACAGCAACTCTGAATTAGGTAATGATTTCAATATAAATTCTGTGTCAGCTGGTCCCAAGCACGGAGTTCCAGCTGAGTCTGTGTCGCTGTAACCTGCAGCACTAGAGTTACTCAAATTACCCTGGATAGGAGTGCAGAAATGCTGAGTCTTCCGCAGGAAGAACAACTTTCTACGAGGTGACATGTATGAAAATGCTCTCTTCCATCGTCCCTGTTAAACTATATTCTCATTTATAAAGCTCTTTACTCTTTTCCCATGAACAGGCACTGATCTGATCCCCAATGCTACCCCTTTTTCAGAGCAATGACCAGCTCCTTCTTCAGATCAATGAACTGCTCCACCCCATCCACTTGTTTGCTGATGATTCCATTCTATATTCAACTACTTCCTCCAGAATGTTGGCATGTTAACATCTGGTCCTGTGTAATAGTTGAATCAGCAGCATGTGTCTGAAGCAGTTGGCCTGAGAACATTCTAAAATTGGTCTTTTGAGCTCACCAGTGGCTGTTGAGTCTCCAGAGGCAGCTTGCCGCTCCCTATGGCACCAATTTGGTTCACCTGCCTCACTGGCTTGGCAATTAGGTATGAGGAGGGGGAGAAAGAGAGCAGTAGGAGGTGGCTGCAGGCCCACAGCAAAACCCTGCCCCTACCCGGCACCACAGAAATGCAAGTGGCCATTGACGGTTCCAATAAAGATCACTGCCTAGGCTGTTGTGGAACTGTAGAAAGGTAGTTGGAACAACATATTTAAATGAAGCTAATGCTACTTTCAGGTGGTAGCCAGGGATACCTAAAAACAATGTTGATACTGCCGATTGGTTCCAGGATTTCGTACCCAGAAATTGATATATGTTGCAAATGTTTTATGCCCAAAAAATAGGTGCACACATATCAATTTCCACTCCACTACATCTTATCCTCCATGTCCTACAATGAGGTCATAAAAATTTTGTTTTTTTCAATTAACATTAGACAGTTTTTTCCACATCGCAAAACTGCAACAGCTGTGAACTTATCATTGATGGTTCCATCCTTCATCATTTCTTCATTCATCATTGTCTTGGTCTCAGTGTTTCTGCTCATCTCAAATAGAATTCCTACAACTACACCTGAACTGGCTGAGTTCCCCTTTCTTGGCATAGTTTTTTCCTTTAACAACTCATAAAAGGCCAAATCTGCTCAAGATTTGAGCAATGGAAGTCAATTCTAATTGTTCCCTCATAGTCCTAAAGAAAAGTAAGAGTTACATTTGTATAATGCTTTTCAAAACCTCAGGACATTCCAATGTGCTTTACAGCCATTGAACATATAAACATAAGAATTAGGAGCAGGAGTAGACCACAGGATCCCTCAAGCCTGCTCCACCATTCAATAAGATCATGGCTGATCTGATTGTAACCTCAACTCCACATTCCCACCTTTTACCCCCGGCTTATCAAGAATCTATCTACCTCTGCTTTAAAAATATGTAAAGACTCTGCTTCCACTGTCTTTTGAGGAAGAGAGTTCCAAAGACACACGACTCTCGGAGAGAAAAACATTTCTCCTCATCTCTGTCTTCAATGGGCAACCCCTTATTTTCTAAACAGTGACCCCCTAGTTCTAAATTCTCCCACAAGGGCAAACATCCTTTCCACATCCACCCTGTCAAGACCCCTCAGGATCTTACATGTTTCAATCAAGTTGCCTCTTACTCTTTTAAACTCCAGCAGATACAAACCAAGCCTGTCCAATCTTTCCTCATAAGACAACCTGTCCATTCCAGGTATTAGTCTAGTAAACCTTCTCTGAACTGCTTCCAACGCATTTATCTCCTTCCTTAAATATGGAGACTAATACTGTACACAGTACTTCAAATGTGGTCTCACCAATGCCCTGTATAGCTGAAGCATAACTTTTGTATTCAATTCCTCTCGCAATAAACGATAACATTCTATAAACTTTCCTAATTACTTGAACCTGCATACTAAACTTTTGCGATTCTTTTGAAGTGTACTCACTGTTGTAATGTAGGAAACATTATGGACAGGATACCAAAAATTCCACTAGCCTTTGACCACTGCCAGTCTATTTTAAAATTAACATTACCTAAGTCTTTCTTTGAGCTTTCCTCGCTTTTCCCTTTTAACCTCCAAATAAGCCACCCTGTGCAGTTTTCTTGCTACCTAATTAGAGCGTTGAAATCGAGACCCACCTTTCAAGGCCTTCTAATTTTTTTTATTTCTTCTTGGATATGCATGATACTGGCAAGGCAGCATTTATTGCCCATCCATTAACAGTCATGTGGGACTGGAGTGACATTTAAGTCAGACCGGGCACAAGTACATCATGAATGAACCAACTGGATTTCTAGACAATTTGGCAGCTGTCATTGTCATTTCTGATGCTACCCCATAAAATTACCAGATTTATTGAATTCAATTTCACAATTTGCAAACATGATGGGATTTGAAATCATAATCACCATATCATAATTGCTAGGTAATGGCAAGCCTCACTCAAACTCAATTTCCTAAGAACTGAAACCAGTGGACCCATTTATCTTCCTTTCTATCATCTCACAATGTTAAGGATTTTAAAACCCAGGTTTTGTATGTTAGTCATCACCTCTTAGTTTACAAGCCCTTTCACCTATTCGTTTTATCGTTGGTCATGTTCTGCGCTATAGACATTTGACCTTTGCCTTAGCTTCTCAGATAAAAAAAGAGAAGTGCTGACTAATAAGAGGTAGCAGAAATACTGGAGTTTCAAACATTAACTTTTAGCTGAATGAAAACACACTCAAATACAAATTCATGATGAGCAGGTTCACAGTGCAATGTCCTACAGCTTTTTGAACTCAAAGAGTTACGTTTCTACATTTCTGTACACTCTTAAGCAGCATAAGAAAGTGATAGATTAATCAGCTAAAAACAGAATTAGATGAAATGTAACAATAAGACTGCAACTCCACACACTCCCAAACCCACAGAGATGGAACAGAACACTTAAGTTGCAATGTGGTTTCATTTTGTACTTTACAACAATGTTAAAGTACAGACCTCCACTGAAGAAGGTATTCTCATACTGTTTTGAGCTTTGATACTGCATGGGAGTATAACTGGTGTGGTAACAAATTTGCTTTAAACTGTGTTCAAATAGTCCTTTGGTTCTCCTGAGAACTTACCTGGGGTTAACTTAAATGTAAGCATGTTGTAGGATGAATGCAAGTAAGGATTCAAGAAGAAAGCCCTCTCCTGGTCAGAACTCTGAAATCTTACAACTTGGTTGGAACAATAGTTACAATATAAATGTATCCTAAGAGGGGAGTGTATGCATTTTTTAATTTTCATATGTATATTTGGAGCTTTTAAAATATCTCAGCCTTTTTGACTGTCTGTGTGCTGTAGAGTTCTTTAAAGAACCAAATACAAATCATCCAACAACTACAATGTTGAGCAACTGCAGTAAAAGTTCAAGTCCATGTTCTGCATTGGCAGTATTGAAGGCCAAGCAATAAAACAAGGTCAGTCATGTTACTGAATGCCAAGAAGGCCATTTCTGTGGCTCAATTCAGAATATCAAGATGCCAACATGTGCTACTTCTTCAGTCCCAGTAAATGTTGTGGCTTCCTTTACCAGTTGGTGTAGGTAGACTTTGGCAACTCTCTGCCAATATCAATTTGTTCTCACAAACTTACATATTTTAAGTGAACAACTTGTAATGTTAAACCATCTTTTAAAAAATGACATTTGTGTGAGACTCCCCATGATGGTTTAAAAATGACATTTTTCACATCTCACCTGTAAAAATGATCATATATTAAAATAGATTTAGAATCAGTATCTTTTTATGTCATATATATTATGCCTAATACTTCCCAGAAAGTATTTTTTGGTAAAATAAAGCCAAACTACAGTAAAAGCTGCAGAAAACAGGCACAACCAAAGGTGATGGAAGTGGGCAGACAGAAGACTAGTCACACTGGCAGCTAAATGAAGTTTACATGCCATTGGCAATACGACAACACTGTGACTAGTTAACAACAATAAAATGCTTATTGTGAAAAATATAATTTGGTTTTAGGTTTCAATTAAGATCATTTATAAAATGGTTGCCCAAATAAAGCACAAGTTCACACCAGTTTGATCATGGGTGCATACGAATAGGGATCTGAAATTCTGGCTTGCTTCTCTTTTGCCAATGATAATAGCCCACTGAAAATATTAATGACTAATTGAAGAGAATAGCTAAAGTAAACATTGGTCCCTTAGAGAATTAGATTGGGGAATAAATAATGGAAAACAAGGAAATAGCAGAGACTTTGAACTGTATTTTGTATCTGTCTTCACCACAGAACTCACTAAAAGCATCCCAAGAATAGTAGAAAATCAAGGAGTAAAAGGGAGGGAGAAACTTGAAACTATCACTACAGAAAAAGTACCAAGGTAGCCAATGGGACTAAAGGCTGACAAGTTTCCTGGACCTGATGGCCTGCATCCTAGGGTCTTAAAAGAAGTGGCTGCACAGATAGTGGATGCATTGGTTATAATCTTCCAAAATTCCCTTGATTCTGGAAAGATCCCAGTGGATTGGAAAACTGCAAATGTAACACCCCTAATCAAGAAAGGAGGGAGACAGAAAACAGATAACTATAGGTCAGTTAGCCTAACATCTGTCATTGGGAAAATGCTGGAATCCATTATTAAGGAAGTAGTAGCAAGACACTTAGAAAATCATAATACAATCAAGCAGAATCATTGTTTTATGAATGGGAAATCGTGTTTGACAAATTTATTAGAGTTCTTTGAGGATGTAACAAACAGGGCGGATAGAAGAGAACCAGCAGATGTACTGTATTTAGATTTCCAAAAGGCATTCAATAAGATGCCATATAAAAGGTTACTGCACTGGATAAGAGCTCATTGTGTGGCTAGAGGATTGGCTAACTAACAGGAAACAAAGTTAGGATAATTGGGTCATCATCAGTCGGCAAACTGTAACTAGTGGGGTGTGTTATGAGATTGCTTCTGTTTCTTTTGTAAAATACGTCTTAAAAAACGTATAGTTGAATTCTGGACATTAAGTCATGTGGAGAGTGCTGAACTTTGTGGTTTAAAAAAACAAAAGGGAAGGTCAACAGAATGTTGGCTGGTGGGCAGGTCTTACTGGAAAGCATCTGTTTGCAAATAACCCAGCAAGGTTGTGCTTGTGACTCTGAAAGGATGTTTGCAAGAGAATGACAGGCCAGGATTTATGGTTGTCATAGAACTTGTTTCTGGAGAAAGTTGGTGTTTGGCCAGATTCATTTGGAGTTTGCTTATTGACCTGTCAGCAGAACAGAAGAAGATCCGGCCAGCCCATATTTCTCTTGAAAAGCAAATCCTGTGTCAAGTGTGTTTCCTTTTGCCTCCTGTATTTGAAGAAATCCTGCATGCTTGCAGAAACCTTGCATCTTTGAAAGAACTTTGCATCGAATGTGTGAGAATTGAAACCTTTGTTGCTGCACACCTGATGTCAGACCTATGTGAAACCTTCTGTAGCTGCATCTTTTTGAAAGCCTACTCAAACTGATCATCAACATCACATGGAAAGAACTGTTCTAGAAAGATTCCATTGACAGCTGCCTATTCCACTTTGGAACACTTCACCAAAACAAAGGACTTCGATACCTTCTTTTCGGCTTAAGTGCTTTTTTTTATTCCTTCTATTTCTTTGTAGCAATTGTAAACAAAAATCCCTTTTTTTTGCCCAGTTAACTGGTTGTGTATGTGTGTGTGTGCATGAGGGCTAGGATAAATAGGAACATAGGAGCAAGAGTAGGCCATTCAGCCCATCGAGCCTGCTCTGCCATTCAATATGATCATGGCTGATCATCCACTTCAATGCCTTTTTCCCATACTATCCTCATATCCCTTTATGTCATTGGTATTTAGAAATCTGTCAATCTCTGCTTTAAATATACTCAATGACTGAACTTCCACAGCCCTCTGGGGTGGAGAGTTCCAAAGATTCTCAACCCTCTGAGTAAAGAACTTTCTCCTCATCTCTGTCCTGAGTGGCTTCTCCCTTATTTTGAAATTGTGTCACCTGGTTCTAGACTCCCCAACTAGGGGAAACATCTTATCTGCATCTACCCTGTCTATCCCTTTAAGTATTTTGTAGGTTTCAATGAGATCACCTCTCATTCTTCGACACTCTAGAGAATACAGGCCCAGTTTCCCCACTTTCTCTACATAGGAGAGTCCCGCCATCCCAGGAACAAGTCTGGTGAACCTTTGCTGCACTCCCTCTATGGCAATAATATCTTTCCTAAGGTAAGGGGACCAAAACTGCACACAGTACTCCAAATGCAATCTAACCAAGGTTCTATACAATTGAAGCAAGACATCACTACTCCTGGATAAGAGGCTTTAATATTTCAATTCGTGTGCATGTTTACTTTATTATTGGTTAAGACTTGGTTAATAATAAACTGATAATTGTGTTATTAAGGAAACCTGGTTGGTGTGCTTTATTCTGGGGAAAAATAAGTATCTGATTGACTGGTTCAGTAAGTGGGAAAATTTAAATATATGTTGTGACCTGTGGAGAAGTGGGACTGAATTAACATTACACCCCTCCCAACCTGGTTGCAACAGATGCCACAGGGATCAGTGCTGGGGCCTCAACTATTCACAATCTATATCAATGACTTGGATGAAGTGTATTGTAGCCAAATTTGCTGATGATTCAAAGAGAGGTTGGAAAGCAACTTGTGAGAAGGACACAAACAGTTTGTAAAGGGATAGAAATAGATTAAGTGAGTGGGAAAAAAAATTGGCAGATGTAGTATAATATGTGAAAATTGGAGGTTATCCATTTTAGTAGGAAGAATAGAAAAGTAGAATATTACTTAAATGGAGAGAGATTACAGAATGCTGCAGTAGAGGGATCTGGGTGTCCTGGTACATGAATCACAAAAAGTTAGCATGCAGGTACAGCAAGTAATTAGGAAGGCAAATGGAATGTTAGCCTTTATTGCAAGGGGGTTGGAATATAAAAGTAGGGACATCGTGTTACAACTGTACAGGGCATTGGTGAGCCAACATCTGGAGTACTGTGTGCAGTTCTGGTCTCCTTAGTTAAGGTGGGGTATACTTGTATTGGAGGCAGTTCAGAGAAGGTTGATTCCTGGGATGAAGGGGCTGTCTTATGAGGAACTGTTGAGCAGGTTGGGCCTATACTTATTGGAGTTTAGAAGAATGAGGTGATCGTATCGAAATATATAAGCGGGCTTGACAGGGTAGATGCTGAGAGGATATTTCCCCTCATGGGGGAATCTAGAACTATGGGGGCACAGTTTTAGAATAAGGCGGGGGGGGGGGCTCCCTTTTAAGATGATGAGGAGGAATTTCTTCTCTGAGGGTAGTTAAGCTTTGGAATTGTCTGCCCCAGAGAGCAATGGAGGTTGATCACTGAATATATTCAATGCTGATACAAAAGCAAAATACTGTAGATGCTGTTAAAGGCTGAGTTATAGATTTTTGATCGACAAGGGAGTCAGGGTTATTGGGTGGGGTGGGGTGGGGTGGGGTGGGGTGGGGGTGGACAGGAAAGTAGAGTTGAGGCCACGATCAGATCAGCCAGCCGTGATCTCATTGAATGGCAGAGCAGGCTTGAGAGGCCGAAAGGCCTACTCCTGCTCTTATTTCTTATGTTATATTTAATATCTCCATGGGATAAAACATGGAAAAAGAGGAAGGGGTGTGGAGGGCTTGTATTTTAAAAAGATCAGTTGGCTCTGGACTTCTGATATCCAGGTAAAGATTTTTCCAAAGTCCACAAAAACATAGTTATCCCAAGTTGGAACCCATTCCCAATGTCAGCCTTTATCCAAAGAATATTCGGTCAGTTCCGAAGAAGGGTCACTGACCCGAAACGTTAATTCTGCTTCTCTTTTCACAGATGCTGCCAGACCTGCTGAGTGGTTCCAGCATTTCTTGTTTTTATAACTAACTACGTTTGTTTCAGTCACTTTCGTCTTGATGCAGATGGCCTAATAATATAGGCTCATGTACAAGAGTCCTTTACTAGCAAAACGGCCCATTTGGAGGACACTGATCTAACTCACCATAAATGACAAGCAACTAACTATTCACCATTTACTATTGCTCACCTCCTCCAGCAAAGCTGAACAGCAGCTAACAACAGAGATTTCCTCACCGCCCCAGCTGCTATCATCTTCCCCTCAGTAACCAGGCCAGGCCAGCCCAGCAGAAACTCACACTCACCGAAGGTACCACCCTCTATGACCTTCCCATTGGCGCAAATGTAGGGCGGGTTTATCAAACTCACATTTTCCATTGGACTCTGAGCACGTCCGTCATAACCACAGCATTATCCCGCCTCCTCAACACGCCAATTGGTGCAAGAAGATACACGTCATAACCCAGATGACGGCGATTGGATTATCTTGGTGCTCGCGGCGACCTAATTGGATTTCTCTTATGTCAATTAAAATAGTGGCCGGGGTCGGCGCTAACTGAAAATGGCATGCACAGCCTCTGCAAAGGGAGAAGTTTTTTGTTTATTTTATATAAATGTTAACTGTTCGAGTAGTGGGGTTAGTTTTCGCTCATTTGGTATTTTGAGGACCTTATAAGCCGCGCCTCCGTCATATGGCGCCGTTAACAAGTGAAACAAAATGGCGGCTATGCAAGGGGGTTGTGCTGTTGTTGTCAAGCCCCTTTCCTTCCCTCTTGTGATTATTTACAAGGCTTCCCCCCCTCTGGTTTAGAATGGGCGGAGCTTGATGAGTCCGCCCAGGAGGATGGGGCTGTGTGATGCCGGAATGGGTATCACGGCTTTTTAAGCCGCGTGTTAGCGATTGTTCGCTGCTCACATTTCCCCTAGCTCCAGGTTAGGCGGTGTTAGAGGATGGAGGCCTTGTGTCAGGTATTGGCCACCCTCCTGGCGCTGGGGGCTCTGTGTGGGGCCCAGCCGGTGAAGTTTCATGACTGCGGTGAGTGAGAAGATTTTTGTTTTTAAAATGTTGTATTATGTTAATGTCAATTGTTCAAATATTCGAGGAAAGATTTTGAACTTTTTGTAAGTTCTGGACGGTTCTCACGTGTTACTACTGAGTCAAGGCTAACGCCTATATCTGTTATAAATTTTATAATAGAGTTAATGCTAGAGAAACAGAGGGACCTGAGAGTGCATGTTTACAGATTCCAGAAAATTACAGGACAGATAAATAAAAGCAAAATACAGCAGATGCGGGAAATCTGAAATAAATACAGTGACCTGAAAGGTTAACTCTGCTTCTCTCTCTCCACAGATACTGCTAGACCTGCTGAGTATTTCCAGCATTTCTTGTTTTGGTTTCAGGTAAATAAGTTGGTCAACAAGGCATACTTCCCTTTTAGTGGCTGGACCTTAGATTATAAGAGTAGGAAGATTATGTTGGAACTGTATACAATACTAATTAGACTATAGCAACAGTTCTAATCACTGCATTGGAGAGGGTACAGAGGAGATTCCATTCCAGGAATGGAAAATTTTAGTTATGAAGATTGGATAGGATAAATGTTAACTCTTTCTCCACAGATGCTGCCAGACCTGCTGAGTATTTTCTGTTCTTTTTAAAAAGATTTCCAGCATCTGTAGTATTTTACTTTTGGATAGGCTGGGTTTATTTTTGGAATAGAGCAGGCTGAAGGGAGATTTAATTGAAGTGTATAAAATTGGGTGATCTAGATACAAAGAACAAAAGAACAAAGAAAATTACAGCACAGGAACAGGCCCTTCGGCCCTCCAAGCCTGCGCCGATCCAGATCCTCTATCTAAACCTGTCGCCTATTTTCTAAGGGTCTGTATCTCTTTGCTTCCTGCCCATTCATGTATGTCTAGATACATCTTAAAAGACGCTATCGTGCCCTCCATTGCCACTTTCTCCCCTTTTCTCCTGAAAGCAGTGACTTAAGCTGCAGTATAACTTCTTGGGTCCACATGCCAATTTTCCATGTGTGAACACAGGACGCTGTCCCATTTAAAGCTGGAAAACAAATATTTTAAAAGCAGGCACATTGGTAGATTCCTCCATCCCCCTACCACCCAGATGGAATTTGGATTTTTGCCCACAATTCCACCCCTTCACACAGTTCTTAATCATGGGCATGCACAGTCCAGAAAAAGGGACAGAAAAAAGAGCAATCCTCCCCAAGAAACCAGAGTAGTCATCAGAAGAGATCAGATACAGTGGATGTGAAGGACCTATTTCCGTTAGAGAAGTCAATAACTGGGGGCATAGATTGAAATTAATTGTAGGATTAGAGAGGTGTTGAGCCCAGAGGGTTGTGGGATCTGGAGCTCATTGCCTGAAATGGTGATAGTGGTAGAAACCCTTATCGCATTTTTAAAAAAATGGATACACACTTGAAATGCTGTAACCTACAAGGCTATGGACGAAGCTATAAGATAGGATTAGATTAGATAGCTTTTTTGGTTGGTAGACATAATGGACCGAATGGCCTCTGTTCTCTAAATCTTAAGTGTAGAATTAACATTTTTCTGTGATTTATTTTGTTTAAAGACAGAATCTGTGCCTGATGCCTTTTGAAAGAATGTTTGTATTTGTAGGTACTTGAGATTTTTGAGGGCGAACATTAAAAGATTGTTTCTACTTCACATCTTGTGCTTAACCAAATTTGTGATAACATAGAATGATCACAGCACAGAAGGAGACCATTCAACCTGTCCTGTCCATGCCAGCTACCTGCAAGAGCAAGTCAGCTAGCCCCATTTTCCTTGTAGCCCTTTACTTTTCTCTGCTGATAATTATCCAATTCCCTTTTGAAAGCCCTGGTTGAACCTGCCTCCACCAGACTTGCTGCATTTAAGGGGGGGAAAAATCCTCATGTCATTGCTGCTTTTGCCAGTCATCTTAAATCGGTGTCCTCTGGTTCTCAATCCTTTATGCCAGTTGGAACAGTATCTCCCTATCTACTCTGTCCCGACCCCTCATGATTTTGAATACCTCTATCAAATCTCCACCGTCTCTGTTGTCCAAGGCGAACAGATGTAGCTTCTCCAATCTATCCACATAACTGAAGTCCCTCATCTCTAGAACCATATCTCCAACTTTTTAAAATTATTACCTTATGCTGTCTTAATTGAACAGCTGTATGTCACTTTTATTGACCTGTTATGAGCAAGTTGTGAGATGTTGGCTTATTTTGATGGGTCATTAAGAGAAATGAAACCATTGCTTTAGCTAGACACTTTAACTCTGTTCTGACTTCCATTCAGGCTTTTTACAAATAAGCAATTCCTGTTGAAATTGCAAGCCCCCATTGTCCCCTTGTTTCATAACTTTGAATACAGCTGTGTTTGTATGCTTCTGTTACTAACTTGTTTGAAATGTTTTAAAATTTAGTTCCCGTATGAGTCTTGACTGTTAACAGTTGCTTTGCTCCCCTCTTCTATACACTGAACATTGAGTGGCATGCACAAATATTTCAAACACCTAAAAATGAGAGGGTAACAACTTAAATGGTTTATTTTTCTTCTTTTCCTCTTCCCATGCCTACCCTTTCCATAGGACCTCTGGAGTTGGTCATCTTACTTTGTTTTGAGGCTTGTTTTCTCCTGGTACCAGAGAACTCTACACTAGTAGATGCCCACAGGCAACCTTATGCAAGTGCTTGACTGTCCTGTATCTGAACAATTTGTGATTCTTATTAATGAAGTGGCTACATTGTCAACCTTCAGCTGTACATCATCTCTCTGAGCTGGCAGAAATCTATTTTGATGAAAATATGTACAATTATAAAGCAAAAACAACTTTTTCCCCTCCTGTGCTTGTGCTTTTTTAAAAAAAGAAAAACCTTGTTTTCTTTCAAATTGGATTTCCTGGTGCACCCAAACAGAAAAGATCTGCCAGTCATAAGTCATGTGATTAAAATATAGCTGATGGACCTTTCACACTGGTATAAAATTTTGCGCTTGTTTGTGTTCACAATTTGGTGAGTGGTATGGCCTGTCAGCAGTATCTACTGCTATTTCTCAGGTGGATTTATAAAAGAACATGCCATTTACTGTCTTTCATTCCACCTGTTGAAGACTCCAGAACATCTGTGTTAAGGGGACTTTGTCTAGAACCTTGGCATTTGCTGCATTTCATGTGGCTTCATGAAATTTGCTCAAAACTGCTACTGTACAAGTAGGCATTAATCGTCTGGAGTTGATTTCCAGAGGCGGTAGAGGAGTTCGCGTTAATGAAAGATCTAGTTGCTTCCAGAATTTGCCTACTTAGATGAATCAAAACCATCTGAACTAGTTTCTGTAGCATCTGTGCTTTACCTGCTACACAGTAATTCATACTTTAATGCATCAAGCTTCTTTATGTACAATTGCTGTAAGTCTTGTGACATTGCCCCTTGTATTACAGGATCTGCAGCTGGAAAAATTATTACAGTGGATATCACCCCCTGCCCCTCTCTGCCATGTGTACTTAGCAAAGGACAATCCTATGCTGTGAATGTCACCTTTACCAGCAGTAAGTGTCTTGATTTTTAAACTGCAAAATAGGAAAGGCACTGCACAGTCTACAGGTTCTTGTCTTGTTGAAGCATTTTTTTAAAAATTCTCTCATATGTCTATGCAAAGCTAAATGTAGAAAGCTCAAATGTCTGACATTTGCCAAGCTAGTAGGTATAAAACATTAAATGAACTTGACCTGCTGTTTAATGTTGTAATCCTGTTTGCTTTGAGGGTTGTGTCTATAATGTGAAATTTGCAGGGATTTCTGGTTGGCGGCTGAATTGACTTGCAGCCTTGTATTATCGGCGATCTTAATATTTCAAATCGATCAAAATTAAATTGTTTTCATCTCTGGAATGGCACCTTTGAATATGTTTTATACATTAAATGACCCCTATAAAGTGTTAAATCTGAAATTATTCTGGAAATGCACATGGGCATTCAGATTTTGCAAGAAAATGTTATGCTCATACTGAGCATGTAAGATAAATATATTGGGTGCAGATAGAAATGTATGGATCAGAATGTATGAGGACAAATATGACATTTAGTAGATACTGAAAAATGCAGGAGCCTCAGTTCAGAGACAAAATTAGAAAAGGAAAATGATAATGGGGGTGGGGGGGGTGGTGGTGGTGGAAATTGGAACGGTTGTACAATTTAATTGTAATGACACTAGTTTGAATGGGCACCCTAGTCAGGCTCAAAAGGATCAACCAGTAAATCCCGATAGGTGTATACTGAGTGTTGTAAGAAGGACTCCTGATTTTTTTTTAATTCATTCATGGAATGTGGGCGTCGCTGGGCAGGCCAGCATTTATTGCCCATCCTTAATTGCCCTAACTGAGTGGCTTGCTAGGCCATTTCAGAGGGCATGTAAGAGTCAACCACATTGCTGTGGGTCTGGAGTCACATGTAGGCCAGACCAGGTAAGGACAGCAGATTTCTTTCCCTAAAGGACATTAGTGAACCAGATGGGTTTTTACAACAATCAACAATGGTTTCATGGCCATCATTAGACTAGTTTTTTAATTCCAGATTTATTAATTGAATTCAAATTCCACATTCTGCTGTGGTGGGATTTGAACCCATGTCCCCAGAGCAATACCCTGGGTCTCTGGGTTACTAGTCCAGTGACAATACCACTGCGCCACCAGGAGGGAGCTTTAATCTGCATCTCGTTGTCATTGGCCTGAGTTCTTGGGCAAATTTTTTTTTAAGCTTAATATAAATGCTAGGAAGTGTGAGAAGGTCTGGGTGACACTTTTCATGTTCTGTATTTTGTGCATCTCCCTCAAGCCTAGTGGCAGAGAATGGGATTATAGGTGTGACCCTGTGTTCTGCTCTTTGCCGCTGACTTTTTTTAAAATGTGACTATCTTAGTCTTGAGTAAACATGACTGCAATTTGTCTTTTTTCAGAAACATCAAGTCAAACAAGTATGGCTGCAGTTCATGGGATTCTAGGTGGAATTCCAATTCCTTTTATTATTCCTAATGCTGATGGCTGTAAATCTGGGATTCGGTGCCCCATCCGGAATAATCAGAACTACCACTACATCAATTCCTTGCCCGTAAAAAATGAATACCCGTCAGTAAGTGTCATCATGAAACTATAGAATGCACAATAACATCTCTAATACTGAAGGTTTGATCTACAAGTTATTTAGACCTGCTGTCCATTCCATGTCACAAATGTGTGTTTAAATATACTTCATGCTAGTTGGTTGCAAAGAGACTGAGTGCAGGGTGGTACATGACTGCAGCCTATCCAGTGGGAATGTCATATGATGTGGAGTCTGAGGCATCTGTATCCTTTTGTGCACTACAGAAACATTTAACATTTTTCAGCTAAGATATTTGATTCACTGGTCGGTACTATCTGGCATCCAAATACTGTGCTGCTTGACCAACAAAACTGTGCTTTGAGCATCACATCAACTGTTCCACTGACTCTTGACAGGACTTCCAGATGAGTGATGCACATTTGATGTGCTGTATCTTTCACATGGACACTTGCTGAGCTGAATAGAAACTGTAAATCCACACTGATGCTACACTTCAACCAGATCATCCTGCTCTCCGATTAGAGTGAAAAAGTTTCTGTTTTTCTAAGCTTATCAATTCCTATAAGTGCAGCAGGATACTGGAGAAGTTTCTGAATGTCCACTTTATTTTTATTCATTCATGTGCTGTGGACAGATTTTATTGACTCCCTGATTGGCATTGAGATGGTGGTGGCGAGCTGCTGCAGTCCATCTGGTGTAAGTACACCCACAGTGCTGTTGGGAAGGGAGTTTCAGGATTTTGACCGTGACAGTGAAGGAATGAAGATATAGTTCCAAGTCAGGATGGTGTGTAATTTGGAGGGGAACTTGCAGATGGTGAGGTTCCCGTGTGCCTGCTGGCCTTGCTCTTCTAGGTGATAGCAAATACAGGTTTAGTGGGTGCTATTGAAACTCCCTTGGGGAGTTGATGCAGTGCATCTTGTAGATAGTCATAGTGTCAGTGTTATACAGCACAGAAATGGTCCCTTCGGTCCATGCCAGCCAACAAACACCTAATCTATTCTAATCCCATTTTCCAGCACTTGGCCCGTAGCATTGTATGCTATGGTGTTTCACCTGCTCACCTAACAACTTGAATGTTGTGAGAGTTCCTGTGTCTACCACCCCTTCAGGCTGTGCATTCCAGATTCCAACCATCCTCTGGGTGAAGCCACTTTTCCTCAATCTCCTCTAAACCTTTTGCCCCTTACCTTAAATCTTACCCCACTGGTTATTGACCCCTCCGCTAAGGGAAAATGTTTCTTCGTATCTATGCCCCTCATAACTTTGTATGCCTCATTTGTGTCCCCTTCAGCCTTTTCTGTTCTAAGGAAAACAACCCTGGCCTTTTCAGTGTCTCTCCATCGTTAAAATGCTCCAGCCCAGGTAACATCCTGGTGAATATCCTCTGCTCTCTCTCTGCACTCTCTCTGCCTCGTGCAATCACACCCTTCCTATAGTGTTACGACCAGAACTGTACACTGTATTCCAGCTGTGGTCTAACTAGCATTTTATACAGCTCCATCATAACCATTGTATATTCCCTTGCTTTGGTAGTCCTCCCAAAATGCATCACCTCACACTTCTCAGGATTAAAATTCCATCTGCCACTGCTCTGCCCATCTTACTAGCCCATCTATAATCATCCTGTAATAAAAACTAGAAATGATAGAAATACTCAGCAGGTCTGGCAGCATCCGTGGAGAGAAGCCGAGTTAACGTTTCAGGTCAGTGACCCTTCTTCAGAGCTGACAAATATTAGAAATGTAAAGATTTTAAGCAAGTAAAGTGAGGGGTGGGGCAAGAGATAACAGGAGAAGGTGTTGATAGGACAGGGTCACAGAATAACTGACCAGAAGGTCATGGAACAAAGGCAAGCTGTATGTTAATGGCGTGCTAAAAGACACCGCATTAGTACAGAGAGGGTGTGAATATACCGTAAAGCACTCCAAGCACAAACATTAAATATTTTAAACAAACTAAACACAGTTTTATAAAAAAAAAACCCTAAAGTTAACCAACTAAAGAAAAAATAACTAAACATAAAAAGGGGGGCCTGTCATGATCTGAAATTATTGAACTCCATGTTCAGTCTGGCAGGCTGTAGTGTGCCTAATCGGTAAATGAGATGCTGTTCCTCGAGCTTGCGTTGATATTCACTAGAACACTGCAGCAATCCCAGGACAGATGTGAGCATGAGGGCGGGGGGCGGTGTTGAAATGGCAAGCAACCAGAAGCTCAGGGTCATGCTTATGGATTGAGCGGTGGTGTTCCGCAAAGCGGTCACCCAATCTACATTTGGTCTCCCCAATGTAGAGGAGACCACATTGTGAGCAGCAAATACAGTATACTAAATTGAAAGAAGTACAAGTAAATCGCTGCTTTACCTAAAAGGAGTGTTTGGGGCCTTGGATAGTGAGGAGAGAGGAGGTAAATGGGCAGGTATTACACCTGCGATTGCAGGGGAAGGAGACGAGGTGGTGGGGGTAATGGAGTGGACAAAGGTGTCTCAGATGGAATGATCCCTTCAGAAGATGTGTTTAGTAGTGGCATTATGCTGGATGTGGCGGAGGATGATCCTTTGGATCTCGAGGCTGGTGGGGTGGAAAGTGAGATGAGGGGAACCCTGTCATGGTTCGGGGAAGGAGTGAGGGTAGAGGTGCAGGAAATGGGCCGGACACAGTTGAGGGCCCTGTCAACCACAGATGGGTGGAATCCTTTGTTGAGGCAAAAGGAAGACATATCAGAAGCACTGTCGTGGAAGGTAGCGTCAGAGCAGAATGCGTCTGAGACGGAGAAACTGGGAGAATGGAATGGAGTCCTTTATAGGAGGCAGGGTGTGAGGAAGTGTAGTCGAGTTAGCTGTGGGAGTAGGTAGGCTTGTAATGAATATCAGTAGACAGCCTATCCCTGGAGATGAAGACAGAAGTTGAGGAAGGGAAGTGTCTGAGATGGGCCATGTGAAGGTGAGAAGGGTGGAAATTAGAAGCGGAGTTGATAAAGTTTTCTAGTTCTGGGCTGGAGCAGGGAACGGCACTGATACAGTCATCAATGTACCAGAAAAAGTTTGGGAAGGGGGCCTTAGTTGAACTGGAACAAGAAATGTTCGACATAGCCCACAAAAAGACAGGAATAACTAGGACCCATGTGGGTACCCATGGCAACATTTTTTCACGAAGGAAGTGAGTGGAGTTGAAGGAGAAGTTGTTCAATGTGAACAAGTTCAGCCAGGTGAAGGAGGGTGGTGGTGGATGGGGACTGGTTGGGCCTCTGTTTAAGGAAGAAGCAGAGAGCCCTCAAACTGTCCTGGTGGGTGATAGAAGTGTAGAGTGATTGGACTTCCATAGTGAAGAGGAGGCAGTTCGAGTCAGGAAACTGGAAATTTCAAAATGATGTAGGGTGTAGTAGACTCACGGATGTAGGTGGGAAGAGAATGGACCAAGGGGGAGAAGATAGTCAAAATAGGAAGAAATAAGTTCAGTGGGGTAGGAACAGGCTGAAACAATGGGTCTGCTGGGACAGTCCAGTTTGTGGATTTTGGGAATCATCCTGTAATCTAAGACTTTCCTCACTATGACACCACCAATTGTGTCATCTGCAAACTTACTGATCATACCTCCTATGTTCATGTCTAAAGCATTAATGTGCACTACAAACTGCCACTAAGCCAATTTTGGATCCAGTTTGCCAAATTGCCCTAGATCCCATGGGCTCTTACCTTCTTGACCAATCTCCCATGCGTGACCTTATCGAAAGCCTTACTGAAGTCCATGTAGACTACATCAACTGCTTTATCCTCATCTACACACCTAATCGCCTCACAAAATTCAATCAAATTGGTTAGACATGATCTCCCCCTGACAAAGCCATACTGACTATCCTTGATTAATCCTAATAATTTCCCTACCACTGTTAGACTCACTGACCTGTAATTTCCTGGTTTATTCCTGCTACCCTCCTTGAGTAATGGTACCACATTCACTGTCCTCCAGTGCTCTGGCACCTCTCTTGTGGCCAGAGAGTTTTTGAAAATGTGTCAGAGCCTCTGCAATCTCCTCCCTTGCCTTACATAGAAACCTGGGATGCATCTTATCTGGGCCTGGGGATTTATCCACTTTTAAGCCAAGCCCTCTTTAAAAACGCTAATACCTCCTCCCTTTCAATGTTCTGATGAAAGGTCACTGACCTGAAACATTAACTTTGCTTCTCTCTCCACAGATCCTGCCAGACCTATGTATTTCCAGCACTTTTTGCTTTTATTTCAAATTTCCAGCATCTGCAGTATTTTGCTTTTATTTACTTGACTATTCTGTCCCTGGACATTGGGGAAAATGCAGGTTCTAATCCACCAATGTAGGATTAATCAAGTCTTTCCAATCCTCTAGCACACAAAGTCAAAACACACAACTGTGGGAATGAATTCAGATTCAGAAACCAGTAATTTGCAAGCCAAATAACTGAAATTTGCAGTTTGGACACCTCCGATCAAGTATCTTTATTGCTGTCCAGCAATAGAATGGAGACGTGAATAGCAGTGAAGGAATCAGTCTAATTTGTAAACTATTAGGATTGGTATGAAGTGGTGATTTGTAACTTTACTAATTAAACTAATGCTTTGTGAGATGCATGTGATAATTAGCTTTGACTTCATGTGGCTGTGGTATTAAAGTCTGACTTTTTTTTTTCCTCTTTCCCAGATTAAATTGGTGGTTGAATGGGAATTGAAGGATGAAAATGACAAAGACCTGTTCTGCTGGAGGATCCCTGTCCAGATTGCCAGCTAAACTAGATCACTGAGCTATTGTTACAGGACCCATAATGCATTTATCCACTGTAACTAGTTTCTAGATACTGTATATTTGAAGAAATTAAGCAAATTAATCAAAAACAAAGTAATTCAGATTATTACAAATGTTTTTTCCCCTTGTATGTTTTTTGAACACTGATTTGTGGACTGATCTGTCCTAACCTTAATACAAGTAGTTTTGTGAACCAACCCGAGTGGATCAATAAAGCTGTGAATTACAGTTGTGTTTTTTTTGTAATTCAGGGTTCTTTAAATGGTTACTGAAGCATCTCAGTTCCTGAACTATTATGTTTTTAAACTCAAGGGTGTACTTGTTTAATGCCCACCAGTTATATATGCTCACATGACCCTGTATCCTATTGAACTGGCTTGTAGTCATGAAACTGGTGATGTGAGAACATTCTAGAGGAGTTGCCCTCTGCTGCCTGGTCTGTGTGCTTCTAAACTCTAGGCACATGCCAGCTGATTGCTTAGCCTCCTTTCTATTATGTCTTCCCAGCTATTTTACTCTTTGGGGTTTATCCACCCCATAAAAAAACTTAAGGCAAACAGTTGTAATATTTAAAAATTATTTTGGTAGTGATTGATCCTTCTTGACCGCTTTGGCCCACTTCTGGCTTTTTTTTTCTCAACCCTATCTTCCACTTCACTTTTTGGCTTTGTCTACACCAAGAAATTGGCAGTGTGGGTGTTTGTCTATCCTATCTTCTATGGTTCTTTGATGGCTTTAGCAGTGAGTAATATTATTGACTAATTTTGGAACATAACTGCTAAAACTAGAGGCATCACCGCTCCAATTCATACGCAAGTGCCTGCTCGCTTTTGTATTTTTAAAGTTGGTGGGGGGGGGGGGGCGTTAGCGCCGTGCAGGAAGAGGCAGTGACGTACGGAGACGGTGAGTGAGAGGAGGGATCCCATGGCGTGCGTTTGAATCAGCTGTTGGTCATGCGGCTTCCGGCTTGGAAGGGGTATACTGGGCGGGGATTGATGAGGCTATCTCCTCGAGTTTAGGAGGTGGTTTAAATGAGGACTTGTAAGGGTTGATAGCCTTTCGAAAGCTCGTCTTCGTTGTGAAGCTTGTCCCGCGCTGTGAAGAGAATGGAGGCTTTGTGTCAGGTATTGGCCGCCCTCCTGGCGCTGGGGGTTCTGTGTGGGGCTCAGCCGGTGAAGTTTCATGACTGTGGTGAGTAATGGAGTGGGGGTGGGGAAGAACCATTAAACGTTTGAGTTTCGATTTTAATTTTTCTTATACGGATATAATTGATTTAATTCCCCTTCTCTCACTAATGTGCAAAGGGTTAACATTTATTATGATAAAAACAAAAAATGCTGGAAATACTCCTGGTTTATTTTTGAAGTTCACTGAGTTTTTCAAGTTGATGCGTGCTATCAATTACAAAACGATTATTTATGATGCATTGCGATGCATTCTTTTCCCTTCTGTGCTCCGAGAATTGAGTATCTTCATGCAGAACCGTGCATTTTTTAAAAAAAGTCTGGGATTTCTTGAAAGACTTGGGAAATGTTTCTGGGTGATGGTGCCAATTAAGAGCTCTGGACCGGTCTGCTGAATGCCAGAACTTCTCTAGGTGTTCAGACCTGTATAAATAGAAAGCTGAAAACCTGAGTTGGAGATGCAGGGAATTATTGAGCTACATCTAGCTACTGACATTTTATGTCAAAACTTGCTGTTTTGTTCAAGTTTTAAAAAATTCTCTTGGGAATGAAAAATTGCTGACGAATAAATTCATGGGAATTTGTAGCACTGGAAAAGACCATTTCAATCTATCTGTTTGCTCTCGGTCTCCCATTCTTTTAAGACCTTTGTTTAAAGTCACCCTTGTGACTGTTATACTTCAAATATACTTGTCAGTACTTGTATATTCCTTATCTTGCAAGTGGTAGTACCTTTGACTGTAGACTTCCTAATTGTCAACCCGATGTCTTGCTTCAGAATCCATTCCAGGACATGAGTGCCTAGTCTTTTTTTTTTCATTCATGGGATGTGGACGTCGCCGGCCAGGCCAGCAATTATTGCCCATCCCTAATTGCCCTTGAGAAGGTGGTGGTGAGCTGCCTTCTTGAACCGCTGCTGTCCATGTGGGGTAGATACACCCACAGTGCTGTTAGGAAGGGAGTTCCAGGATTTTGACCCAGCAACAGTGAAGGAATGGCGATATAGTTCCAAGTCAGGATGGTGTGTGACTTGGGAAACTTGCAGGTGGTGGTGTTCCCATGCATTTGCTACCCTTGTCCTTCTAGTTGGTAGAGGTCGCGGGTTTGGAAGGTGCTGTCTAAGGAGCCTTGGTGTGTTGCTGCAGTGCATCTTGTAGATGGTACACACTGCTGCCACTGTTGACTAGTATTTAATACTGAGAGGGTGTTGGATTGATGAAGTGTTAAAGGTAGATGTTGAAGATCTTGTGGCACTACTTGCAAGAAGCAGGGAGTTACATAGACTATGCAGTGCAGAAACAGCCCATACAGCCCAATGTTGGTATTTATGATCCAATTGAACCACCTCCCACCCTTAACTTTATCAGCATAACTCTCTGTTCCCTTCTCTCTGGCTTCCTTCTTAAATGCATCAATGCTATTTGCCAACCTACTCCTCCCTGTGGTAGTGAGTTCAGCATTCTAGTTTTGGTCTTCTCTACAAGTGAAAACACTGTGTCTACTCTGTTTAAATTCTTAAATAATTTTAAAGAACTCTTATTTGGTCACCCCTCAGTCTTTTTCTCTCGAGAGAGAAAAGATCCAGTCTGTTCGTCCTTTCCAGATAGGTATACAGAACTATACAGAGTTCTGGTATCACTGTCGTAAATCTTTTTTGCACTCTCTCCAGTGCCTGTATATGCTTTTCATAATATGGCGATCAGAACTGTACGCAAGTGTAGTCTAACCAAGGTTCTATATATGTTGAACATAGTGTCTCTAATTTAAAAGGAAGTACTTTTCGATGCCCTAATCTCCTTTCAAAAAAAGGTGCTTTCTGTTATCAGTCCTTGGTGTTTGTTCATATTTGGTTCCTGTGTTATACAGTCCCAACGATTATACAGTTTTTCTCTTTACTTTGTGTTTGCTGCAATGTATTGTGCAAAATCTCAAACTGTTTCAAAAAAACAAAGTGAAACAGACATGCAAGTAAAACCAAACCTTTTTTGTAAAGCCTTGTTTTAGTTTCTATTCCTTGTTTCTCTTCCCACTCTTCTATGTAGAAAACTTCCAGTTCGTGTGAGCGATGGAGTAAACTGCATAGTATGTCATTGTACTTTCTCGTGGCTAGTGTGATCCAGGCAGTAATAGTAAACATGTGATCTACCGCAAGGTGAATTCAAGCTATAAAACTGCACAGGTTTTTCGCCTTTCTGTCCCACCTACAGAATCTCCTGGGTGAGACAAAAATAGGAAAAAATTCAGAGAGTTTCCTCTCTCAAATTCTGAAGCTCATCAAACATCCTCCAGGAGACTGCATTAATAGTCATTAGTTACAGCTAGCCCTCCACTGACCTTCTATTGCCCAAGATGGCCTTGATTCTCGGCAACTCATCCAGCTGTCTTCGAGTATAATAAATCATTCGTGGCACACACTTTGAAGGCACTATTTCAGACCATGTGGCACTCGATCATTACTGCAAAGCTTGCTGTTAATGCCTCTGATGATGGAACCACCAACTAAAATTATCTTCATTTTCTTCTCCACTCTCTGCTTCTGTTGCTGTCCTCACAATTGGAGGGCTGTGGGAATCTAGGACTTCCCTTATTTCCTGTTCCTCCTGCAGATCAGTGTTCTCTCCAACAACCTGCTGACTAGTTTCAGGAACAGTTGTGGGTAACAGTTTTAGCCATGTGCATTGAAACACCTTACACAATACAGATAAATGTACTTCACATGTATATTTACTCAACAAACATTACCTCCATTCAGTGCAGGTCTTTATCTTTCTCCACAGTTGGAATTCTGCCATGAATTCATCGGACACGGCACAGCTTAGTGGAGCTTCTAGGTTTTTGTCCATCATTTGCGAGAGGTACTTTTACTTCCTCATATTGTTTGCTGAAAATGTTGACTCACACCAGAGAAGCCCCTGCTTGCATTTGCTGTGACATGCCCTGTTGGAGCTGCTCATTGTTGATCAAGCTTGTTGTATTCTGTTGGCCTGGAGGGTTTATTATAGTTAGTTTAGCTGACAGCTTCCCTCTCCGAACAATGTTGCTGGTACTGAAGTGCAGCATTTTTCATCCGAGTTATACAATATTTTAGCAGATAGTTAGCAGTAACTGCAAGTATAGCACAAAAGATAGTTATGACAAGCCAACGGCTTCACAATCACCATTACTGATACTAGCTTCTTATCATATTTGTACAAAGAACAGTACAGCACAGGAACAGGCCATTCGGCCCTCCAAGCCTGCGCCGATCTTGATGCCTGCCTAAACTAAAACCTTCTGCACTTCTGGGGTCCGTATCCCTCTATTCCCATCCTATTCATGTATTTGTCAAGATGCCTCTTAAACGTCTCTATGGTACCTGCTTCCACCACCTTCCCCAGCAGCAGGTTCCAGGCACTCACCACCCTCTATGTAACCTGAATTCAAATTCTAAAACCACCATTGTGGAATTTGAACTTGTATTCTCTGCATTATTAGTCCAAGTCTCTGGTTTACTAGTCCAATAACATAATCACTACTTCTTCTTTGGCCTCCTTGTCTCGAGAGACCACCTAGAGGTGGTCAGTGGTTTGTGAAGCAGAGCCTGGAGTGGCTATAAAGGCCAATTCTAGAGTGACAGACTTCCACAGGTGCTGCAGATAAAATTGTTTGTCGGGGCTGTTACACAGTTGGCTCTCTCCTTGCACTTCTGTCTTTTTTTTTTCCTGCCAGCTGCTAAGTCTTTAGCCCCGCCTTTATGGCTGTCCACCAGCTCTGGCAATCACTGACAACTGACTCCCATGACTTGTGGTCAATGTCACAGGACTTCATGTCGCGTTTGCAGACGTCTTTAAAGCAGAGACATGGACGGCCGGTGGGTCTGATACCAGTGACAAGCTCGCTGTACAATGTGTCCTTGGGGATCCTGCCATCTTCCATGCGGCTCACATGGCCAAGCTATCTCAAGCGCCGCTGGCTCAGTAGGGTGTATATGCCGGGGATGTTGGCCGCCTCGAGGACTTCTGTATTGGAGATACAGTCCTGCCACCTGATGCCAAGGATTCTTCGGAGGCAGCGAAGATGGAATGAATTGAGACGTCGCTGTTGGCTAACATACGTTGTCCAGGCCTCTAATCACTATACTGCTATACTAATCAAATATGCAATTCGCTACATCTCAATTCCCAACTAGCCAAATGTGGCGAGTACTTAATGTATTGACCAACGCTCCTGGGCATCCAATCCTGTTCTGTCACTTGACTATCTTCCTGACCTGGAGGGATCAGCCATGGAAGATGTGAAACACTTTTTTTGTCCTCGGCTCTTTTCTGCAACTCTCTCAGAAAATCTCATCTCTGATTTGCAAAATAACTTTCAGAGCTTCCTCGCTTGTACCAGTCACATTATACTCAGAGCTGTTCATAGTGTTTATCCAGTCCCAAATGTTCTCTGAGCTTATTGGACTATTGAAACCATACTAAAGTTCTACGCACTAATTAACCTTGCATTCCAGTAAGCATAATGACTTAACATAGCTTCGAAGTATGGTTGTCTATTCTGTTTAGCCCTCTTTTTGACAGTGAGCCTTGAAAGTGTTTCCCATCAAGTCCAGCGGTTCTCGTTTATCTGTGGAAAAAGCGGCCTGCGGTTTTTAGCAGGTTTTTTACTTCAAAAAGTCTCTTTTCACCATGCTGGTACATTTGATGAAGTTTGTGTACAAAATTTTTTGCATCTCATTGAAACTGTTGATACCCCGGGTTGGATAGCTTTTGTAAGTCTCAATTGCAAGTTCCAAAGTTAGTTGAGAATATTACAGTTTCTTGAACTGGCACGAACAGTCAGCCTACCCACTGCTGTGATGTTCATTAGCGGTGTCCAGCTCCTGCAGCAGTGGCATTATTCTGTGAAGACATTGTCTGTTCTCTTCAGATGAAGTTGCTTTTCTTAACACGCCAGATTCCTAAATTTCTTCATGTTCTTTTGTACCTCCCCTGAGAGTGATCCCCTGTGGGGTTGTCCTCTTCAGTTACTTCACCCCAAAATTGGCATGGCATGTGTCTATCAAATAGCTTATTTCAGAAATATGTTTTTTGAGAAGGAACTAAAGTCAGGTGACCAACCAGCCTAGAACCCAGATGCTGTTCGCACGTGAAACCATCACATGAAATGTTTTGAAACTGTTGCTTTGCGATTATAGAGAAGTCATTTGAGGATCTTGTTGCTGTTCATTCTCTGACTAGAAAAGCCTGTGATGCGAGTTTGGGGAGGAGTAGGAATTAAAACAATGGAGCTCATTCTGGAGGTAGCCTATGCTTTGGTAATTTTCCATTGCCTGCAGCTACCTACAGTTTATCCATATACTGCATCAATCGCCTGTTAATTTATTTGAACAGCTAACTGAGATAAGTGACATTAATTCTTTGTTATTACAGGTTCTAAAACAGGGGAAATTAAGACGGTGGATATCACACCCTGCCCCTCTGAGCCATGTGAACTTCACAAAGGACAAACATACAACGTGAACGTGACCTTTACCAGTGGTAAGCGAGGTTATAATACAAATCTGGAAAGGACCAAACATTTTGTCGACTGTGCGTGAGTTGTTGCCCAGTACAGTGGGGCCCAAACCTCTCTAATATGTGAGACAACAGTTTATACCTCCAAAACAAACAAAGAACAGTACAGCACAGGAACAGGCCATTCGGCCCTCCAAGCCTGCGCCGATCTTGATGCCTGCCTAAACTAACACCTTCTGCACTTCCGGGGCCCATATCCCTCTATTCCCATCCTATTCATGTATTTATCAAGATGTCTCTTAAACGTCGCTATCGTATCTGCTTCCACCACCTCCCCTGGCATCAAATTCCAGGCACTCATCACCCTCTGTAAAGAACTTGCCTCGCACATCCCCTCTAAACTTTGCCCCTCGCACCTTAAACCTATGTCCCCTAGTAACTGACTCTTCCACCCTGGGAAAAAGCTTCTGACTATCCACTCTGTCCATGCCGCTCATAACTTTGTAAACATCTATCATGTCGCCCCTCCACCTCCGTCGTTTCAGTGAAAACAATCCGAGTTTTTCCAACCTCTCCTCATAGCTAATGCCCTCCAGACCAGGCAACATCCTGGTAAACCTCCTCTGTACCCTCTCCAAAGCCTCCACATCCTTCTGGTAGTGTGGCGACCAGAATTGCACGCAATATTCCAAGTGTGGCCTAACTAAGGTTCTGTACAGCTGCAACATGACTTGCCAATTTTTATACTCTATGCCCCGACCGATGAAGGCAAGCATGCCGTACGCTTTCTTGACTACCTTATCCGCCTGCGTTGTCACTTTCAGTGACCTGTGGACCTGTACGCCCAGATCTCTCTGCCTGTCAATACTCCTAAGGGTTCTGCCATTTACTGTATACCTCCCACCTGCATTAGACCTTCCAAAATGCATTACCTCACAAAACTGAGCAGAATAAACAGTATCCACATTTACATCTACAACAACAAATGAGACATTGAGCTTAATTTGTTGTTAACAAAGACATTTTCCAAATTTTGGAGGGCTAATTCTATAAAGTTAGTTTGATTTGCAGGATTTAACTCCATTTGGTAGCTCCTCCATCTAGATAGCATTTCTCATTTAATAACTTGTATTACTATTAAAGTAGAGGTCTGAAAATATTCCAACCAACCAACCAACCAACAGATATTAGGACAAAAGCAAAATGCTGCGACTGCTGGAAATCTGAAATAAAAACAGAAAATGCTGGAAATAGTCAGCAGGTCTGGTAGCATCTGTGAAGAGAGAAACAAAGTTGTTTCAAGCCAATGACCATTCAGATATTAGGATTAGATTTTAAAAAACTCAGACTGAAAATCTGACATTTACAAATAAGATTCCTGAAGCGCACATTCAGTATTTGAAAGAAAATAAGTTAACATTATGAGCATTTATTTAATAGTAAAAGTAAGTGGATTAGTAAGATAATAAGAATGGACATAAGTAAGCAAAAGAAGATGCAGAAATCCTGTGGCAAACATTTGAGAAGGGAATATGGAAACCACATGTTAAAACCTTGGTAGCAAAGGGAGATCTAGACGTTGGGAAAACCCATGATTGCAGTTCCATGTGAAAAGGCTGCTTGGGCTTGAGATAGTGGCTATCTTAGGTAAAACATGAAGTTGGGTAAGGAAGTGGCTGACAGAAAGGAAGGAACAGGCTTTAGTTAAAGGAGTGTTATTGGGCTAGTATGTTATACCAGCTGGAGTTTTCAAGGATCAGTGTTGGCTGCATCACTGTTTTTATTGACATAAATGATTTGGATCAAAAATGCATCATAAGGTGGCCATAATTTCAATCGGAACAAAACTGAGGGGATAGCAGAGTCTGATAAAGTAGATGACTAGTTAAGGAAAGATCTTGTCGACATTTCCAAATGGCAGAATTATAGCAGGTAAAATTTAATATAGAAAAGTGAAAGGTCTTTCACACTGTTGGGGTGGGCATTGGGGCGCAGAGTGCAAGGGGTGTGATGTGAGACATAGCGAATGGTATAAAACTAGGAGGCGAGGTTGAGATATCTGGGAATGATTAGTTTCAATCTCACTGCAGTCATTACAGCATAGAAATTATCAAAGCAAAGCATGCTGTGTGATACTGCTAAATCAGCGTACAATCTGCAGTTGTTACACTGAAACTGTAGAGCACTCTTGTCTGGCCACATTTTGGAAAGTGTCTTCAGTTCGAGTCACATAGGAAGCAGGAAAGTATCCAAATCTGCAGTGCATAGAAGAGCCAGAAGCTGTTTTCCTAGTACCTGATGGCTGGATTAGGGAGAAAAGGTTAAAACAACTTTGCCTCTTAAATCTTGCAAGGAAGCAGATATAATTGGATATTTAAAGATAAGTTCAAGACTGTAACTCATGAAGCACTTCAGTGATCACTTGATTTGGGTTCAAATATCTGGAATCATTCAAAAAACAGTTAAGTGCTGTATTAGGGGAACTGGATGTTTGGGTAATTAACAAAGTAAACTCAGTTTGTTCATTGTGACATCAGTTGTCCTAATTCTTTTGGGTGTTGACCAACCTGTCATCATTCCAGCATTTGTTTATAAAACTTCCGATTTGCAGTCTTGGAAATGGGGCCAAACCAGAGGTGAACCAACTGCAGCTGTGTCTATTTTCACCCACTGAAAGTTTTAAATTTATATTGGTAGATTACCAAATGGACAGGATAGAGAAATGTGTTAACACTTCATCCTGCCCTTTTTAATCCCTAAAATGGAGTTCAAATCCAGCTCTAGCTGATGGGGGTCTCCCCTTGCTGTGTTGTTGCCAATTGAAATTAGTTTGAGATGATCACAACTTTGGCTGAGAGTCACAATATATATATCTAGCAGAAGTTCGAAAGATATCCACACAGTTGGGAGATGAGTTCTCTGACAGTGAGGTGTTACAAACACATGGTGCAGCATGGGTGGTTCCCACTGTTCAACTCCCCACATGACCGCAGCAATTTGTATTAGTGTTTAGCCCCTTGGTTTTATTCAGACAGAGACAGGTTTTTGTAGGTTTTTAAAACAGTCAATTGTTTATTGATCAATATGTCTTATACGGAAATCGTCGCAACAACATCCAATCATGCATTCACTCGCATACACACATAAGAAAAGACAGATGGAAAAGGGAAAAAGGAAGGTGACTTTTAGTGGGGGGGGTGGAAATGGTTACGATAAACCTGTTGAATTCTCTTGGAAATCAAGTTCTCGATGGATGCAGGCCTAAGATGAGTGTAGATTTCTCTCTCAATTTGAAGATTCAATTGAAGACGGTGCGTTACTTCTAGCTCTCGCTGCTGTATAATGTAGATGTCGGATTCTGCAGCAGGGCACGTGCAAGTTCTGGCTTGGCCAGAATACAAGCTGTTAGGATGTTGCCTCTCTCTCTGGCTGTCTTTTTTTTAAGGCAAAGCTGTTATCTCTCACCTGTTAGGAGAAACTCTGTTCTCTTCCCCATGGTGATCGCACAGTGGCCCAGGTTGTGGCTAATTCACACCTTTGTTTCAGAGGAAGACATTCAATTCCAGAATGTTTTAGGATAGATGTAGGATGGGTTCAGTTGACACCTCTTAGCTTTGAAGGTTTGTCTTTTGCCTTTGTCAGATAGTTTGAATACACAGAAGGCCAGTCTCTTTTTCTTCGGCAGCCATTTTGGGCCATTGTTCACTTTTAAAACTGAAGGATTTTTTTTAAAGGCAAAGTCAATTTTTCATAACTCTTCAGAGTTAGTCCATGGTTGTTGTATCATTGCACTTCTGGTGTATGTGACAGAGGATGCAGGTAGATTATTCAAGTAGAATAGAGGGAGCTTTAATATGCATCTGGCTAAGGTATATCTTGCCTCAGTTTATTTTTTTTGTTTTTAAAAAGAACCTTATTAGGTTGTTTCATAACAGGTCAAGTGCCAGCTGAAATGTAGCCAGATGCAAGCAAACCCAAGAGCAGCCCTGGACCTGTCCTCTCTATCTTGTGCTTCTCTCTCACCCCAAGTAGTGAAGAATGGGATTGCAGATATGATCCTGTACTCTGCTGGTTAGCTGTAACTTTACTCTTAATGTGGCTTTAGTCTGAGTAACTTGTGGGCTAACTGTTTGTTTGTGATTTTTCTTCCTTCAGCAACCACGAGTCAGACAAGTGAAGCTGTGGTGCATGGTATCCTCGGTGGAATTCCACTTCGTTTTCATATTCCTAATGCTGATGGTTGTAAATCTGGGATTCAGTGCCCCATCCAGAATAAGCAGAACTACAACTACATCAACTCGTTACCAATAAAGCAGGACTACCCATCAGTAAGTGTCGTCATGAAACATTAGAATGCATAATAGCATGCCTTGTACTTGATCATTCTGTAGCCTATTTGTTGAAAGTAGGGCTAAATAACTTGTAGATCAAACAATTCCATTCATTGTGGGAATAAGTATAACCATTTAGAACAAACATTTATTTGTAGAGATCCCCAGCATGCAGCGTGGGGGTCGTCATTCAAGCCTGTCCAGTAAGGCATTGTTCAGTGGGAATGTTGTGTCATGAGGTTTTACTTCAAGACTTCTGTGCACTGCATGATGTTTGACATTTTTCAGGGAATTGTAGAACACATTTTATTCAGGAGCCTACTGTCCATAATCCAAATAAGTGGCTAATCCAACAAAGTTGTGTTTTGAGCATCACGTCAGTGACTGTTCTACTAGCTCTTGATGACTTCCATATTGGTGGTGGTGTCATTGATGTCTTGTGCTTTCTGTGAGCAATACATGTGGACAGTTTCTATGAGCCGAATAAGAAACTGTCAGCTTAATTAATCTTTGGCAAGTGTTCAAAGTTCTGCTCAATTCAACAGCAGAGATTTTATTTTAAAGGCTTTTGAACAGGACAGGGTTAATAGAAACAAAATATGATTTGAAACTGAAGTAGCAGCTATACCTAATTGTAAGGAGAAATTTTGCACACTAAAACATGATTGGTCACAAGTTAAGATAACGATTGACCAAGGGGAGTGCTCATGGAGTGTGATTATGGAAGAGGAGAGTAGGATATCTGATCTTTTGAGTTGGTTGCTGTGGACATGTATACAATTAAGGTGGAAAATACCTTGTGTATAAAACACCTCAACATGCTTCCTAATTCAATGTTGACGTTTTTCTTTTGCATTGTTAAGACCGAAGTGGGAGGAGTGCACTGTGTTTTCTAGTTCTGCTTGACCATAGGTCACAACATATATTTAAATGTTTACCCAGTTACCGATGCGGTCAATCATATATTCTTTTTTTCCAGAATAAAATACACCAACCAGGCTTCTTTAATACACAACAAAATTATCAGTTTATTATCAAAGAAGACTTATCTTGTAATGAAGCAAAGCATTAACACACAGATTGAAATATGAAAGTTCCATTTTTAAATACCCCCCCCCCCCCCACCCCCTACACACACAAAAAAAATACCGAAATTCTCTCTGCAGAGGCCTGTTACAAAAATAGAACACTTTGGCCAAATACTTACTAATTCTTGAAGAAAAAAAGGGAAGATATGGAAGGAAGTCAGTTGTCCCTTTTGGTCTGACGTTTGGATACACGGTGGCAGGTCACTGAGATCTTTTCTATAGCAGTTCTTTTCAGTTGAGAATTAATCGGCTGTTAAGAATTAATCTGGTAGGTTTTCCAGCTGCTCGAGAGATGCTGAACCAGGGATTTTAGCTCTCACACACTGGATCTTTGCAGGGTTTCTTCAAAGAGGTAGAGAAAGAGGTGAGCTGGCTGTTTTTTCTTGGCAAGTTGATCTCCAACTGTCTTCAAAATAATTCACACCCCAACTGAACCAAAACAATATCTCCGAAGCGAAGCCACAAACAGAAAGTCAACCTCCTGATCTCCATAAACCTTGACATGTGGCTTCTCTTTAAACATCTTCCCCAGGTCACCAAGGTTTCTATTGTTTATTGAGCTTAAAGCACAGGATTTCCAGCAAAGGTTGTTTTCAAACAACATTTACATGTCCTTTCAGTGAACTGTCAAAAACAAAAAGTCCAGCATTTATGAAATCTTCAGCCTTCCAATGAATCCATCTCCACTATTTAAATGAGTCCTCAAAAAAAACTTTATAAAAATATAGAAGCAGCTTCATAACAGCATGCACAAAAAAATTGTAGTCCTTGAACAACACAAAAGTTGCAACTTTTTCTTTTTGGCTGGAGGTGCCTGTGCTATCTCACTTTTTTTTAATTGGCTATTCCCCACTGGTTGTCTTTACTCTTGTATTTCTGTTAGATTATTTTGCCCTCTTGGCTTGTATTATAACTCCTATCCTGTTTATTTTCACCTTTTTCAACTTTATGGGCCTAGTAGATTTTAAAAGGGGCCAATGTCGGACCTCATTCATCAATTAGGGAGTAGCACACATCCGATCCACTTGGCAAGGAGCGATCAAAAAGGCAAATGAAAGAGCAGACGAAAGAACCAACAAAATAAATTTTGTTAAAGGTGTAGGTGAAAAATTCTGATTCAGGGACCAGGACTTAGCGGCCAGAAAACTGGAGCTTGTGATTTCAGACGCCGAAGGTCAAATATCATCACTGTTGGATTGCAGATTAATTGTGACTTGAATAACAACATCAACTTGTATTTATTCAGTATCTTTAATGTAGTAAAACTTCTCAAGACGCTTCACAGGAGCATTATCAAAAATAAATTTGACGCTGAGCCCCATAAGGAGATATAAGGGCAGAGACCAAAAGCTTGGTCAAAGAGGTAGGAGTGTCTTAAAGGATGAAAGAACTGTTGTTTAAGGAGGGAATTCCAGAGCTTGGGCCCTTGGCAGCTAAAAGCACAGCTACCAATGGGTGGAGCAATTGAAATCTGAGATGCTGAAGAGGCCAGAATTAGAGGAGAGCACATATCTCAGTGTGGGACTGGGGCAGATTAGAGATAGGGAGGGATGAGGCCATGGAGGGAATTAGGGAATTTTAAATTCGAGGTGTTTTTTAACCAGGAGCCAGTCTAGGTTAGGGAGCACTAAAGTGATGGGTGAACTGGACTTGGTGCGTTAGGACACGACAGCGAGATTTTGGATGACCTAAAGTTTAGAGGTGGAATGTGGGAGGCCAGCCAGGAGTGCATTGGAATAGTCATGTCTGGAGGTAATAAAGATGTGAATGAGGATTTCAGTACCAGATGCAGCAAGGTTGTAGTTGGGCAATGTTACGGAGGCAAAAATAGTGACAGTGCAGGCACACAGTCGGGAGCTCATCTTGGGGTGAAAAATGACGCCAGTCGTTGGGGGTGGTAGCTTGCAAGGGATGGGGGGAGAGGTCAAGGGTTGTTTTTTTTTGAGGAGGTGGTGATGACAGCAGATTTGAAGGAGGGGGAAAGTACCTGAGGAGAGAGAACGGTTAACAATATCAACTAACGTGGGAACCGGAAGGGAAGTTGGGTGCTTTAACAGTTTTGTGGGAATAGGGTTAAGAGAACAGGATGAGTCTCAAGGACAAGGTGAGTACAGGGAGGGTATGAGGAGAGGTAGGAGAGGAAGTACAGAAATATGAGAGTTTAGGGCTAGGACAGGAGGGAAACTTGGATCACTTTCTCCTGTCTCCTCCACCCTGATCTCCAACATATGGAGCTCATGACTTCTTGGTCACCAAAATTGAAACCATTCAGACTGCTACCTCTGCCACTTCCTTCCCTTCTCCTAGCCCACCAGGCCCAAGTTCTCCTAAGAGCTGGTTTTCAGCAGAGAAAAGAAGCTGGGTGTTATCTTTGCATTCCAGGATGCTCCTGGAATAGTAAACAGTTTTTGCAGACAAGAGCAGGACCTGACAAAACACTGGTCCAGCCAGATCTGGCAATGAATGGCTAAACCAGTTGTCCATGATATCTCTCTTGGCCTTGAGGGAATGGAGATGAGGGCTTTACCAAGAGAATGGCCAGTGTTAGAAAGTGTAATAGCTTTAATGGGGACTAAGGAAAGGTGTGATTGAGCAGTTTGGTAGCTGCATAAATGTCATAGTGATTGGAAGGCTAAAGGCTGGTTAGTTGGGATTTTGAAAGTGCAGTTGTTAGTGAAGTGAGTTTTCTTGGGTGGACACACGAGTTTGTGGTTGAGATGGGGGAGTGGGATGTGGGTGCAGAGAGATAGCCTTATCTGTGGTTGACAGATGGAAGTAGTGAGGTCATGTGAGATGGCAAGGTCAAAGGGGAAATATACAAGGAATAGCTTTTCAATGCATCAGGCTAATTTGTGCATAGTTTTTGATAAGAGGTGATCCCTGCTTTTACGATTGCATCTGAATGTAGATTTCAATGGATTATTAAAGCTGGTGCCTGAGAATGGAATATTTAGCTTTTTGCAGTGGATGTAGCAAGTTTTTATAACTTTTTCTTTTATTCCTTTCCGCACTTCCCCCTCTCCTCTAGGTTAAGTTGGTCGTTGAATGGGAGCTGAAGGATGATAATGACACTGACCTCTTCTGCTGGATGGTCCCTGTCGAGATTGTCAGCTGAACCAGAACACTGATTACTAGCTCCAGTAATAGTTGATTATTGTATTTGGATACTGTAGTCAGCTGTACAGTGAGAAATTAAGCCAAACTTTAAGTGGAGAATTTTTTCATATTTTTACAAAATCTTGTACTAATTTGTAACTTTAGAACATGATTTCTAGAATTTAATTGTGATCTGATCTTGGCTTTAATATTAAGATTGGTTTTGTAAAGTAACCCGACTCTGTCAATAAAGTGATTAACTACAAATTGTTTGTGGGTTTTTTAAATCTAGGGGTTTACTTCCATAGTAAAAACATGATCGTGTTTTGATTTTTAAACCAAGGAATGAACTGGTTTAATGATGTTCAATTCTGAACCTCTTTCCAGTTGTTGAGATGCTATTCAAACTCTGCCATGGGTAGTTGGCTATTCCCAGGCTGTCTACCTGGCTTTTGCAGGGAAGGAACTGTTCTTGCTCCCTGCCGTCAAGTATTTGGCCTTGACTGCCTGACCTGACCCGCTCCTAGCCTGTCTGCTCAAATGCCTTGAGTGCTTCCAATGCCCTTGGGCACCCACTAGCTTTCCAGCTTGCTTGTGCCTAGTTATTCCTGATTCCCTTGCTGCCCTTTTGCTCACTGCCTGCTTAAAAAGTTTCCTAACCAAGTTTTACTGGATAGGCTCAAACCACAAAAACCTTTTGAGTTAGATTTGTTTTCTTGGTGGCTTCATTTTCTTTATCATGCTTGGTCCACCCATATCACCACCCACATCCCCTTTCAGCCTCACCTCCTTCTCAATCTATCCTGGAAAAAATACTTGTCCAATTTTCTTACAAGTGCACTTTCAAATTTCCGACTGTCTAGCCTCTGGCTTTTCATTTGTCCCGCTGTCTCCGCACATCCAGTGTTGATGCCTTCATCCCCAGCAAAATTTTCACTTCTTCCCTATCCAGTCCCACTTCCTGGTATGGCCTCCAGCTTTGCTCCCTCCCGTCCAAAAGGTGCAAATTTGCACATACCTGCTAGATAACCAGATCTGACTAGAATACAAGTTCTATCAGGCCTCAATCTATAGAAAGCACCCACTACTTTACAATTGTCATGGAGAGTATACAATAATACATCAGCTTCTTCACTTCATTATCACCCATCTCATTAAGTCTTTTTCCCTTTCCTCTTCTATATATGCCTCACAACAATTGCAGAGAGCTCATGGTCTTTGTCCCTATCTTGCTAGCAATCTGTTCGGTTGCTTCTGTCGTCCTAACCCTAAACCTCTGCCTCTCTCCAGTTTCTTTCCCAAGCCCTCCAAGTTCATTTACTGCCTAGACCCTATTCCCCCTATTACTCAAGTACTCTTCTTTCTGTTCCCTTACACATCAGTTGTAAAATTCTCATCCTTGCGTACATTTAAAGGTGCTATTTGTTAAACCCTCTTCAGCCAAGTCTACTTGTAGTGCCTTTCCAGCTCATGACTGTAATTCACACTTTTACTCTCTGCCAAGTTGGCGCTAGTTTGCTCCAAAACCTAAGTCTGTATTGTAGGTTTATAATGCAGAATGAAGTTATATTTGTACAGTGCTTTTCACCACCTCAGAATGTCCCAAAGCTCTTCACAGCCAATGAACTACTTATGAGGGGAACTACTTATTGGGGGAAGGCCGATTTCAATCTGATAAAACAGGATCTGGCCAAAGTGGACTGGGAGCTGCTTGTAGGAAAGTCTACATCAGACCAGTGGGAGTCATTCAAAAAGGAAATAGAGTTCAGGGCCAACATGTTCCCGTAAAGGTGAAGGGTAGGCCCAACAAGTCCAGGGAACCCTGGATGTCAAAGGGTACAGAGGATTGGATAACGAAAAAAGGGAGGCTTATGGTAGATTCAGAGGGCTGAAAACAGCAAAGGCCCTAGAGGAGTATAGATAGTGGGGGGGGGGGGGGTAATTTAAAAAAGTAATTAGGAGAACGAAGAGGGGGCATGAAAAAACACTGGCAGACAAGATAAAGGAAAATCCCAAGGTATTTTATAAGTATATTAAGGGCAAGAGGATAAGCAGGGTAAGAGTAGGGCCCATTAAGGACCAAAGTGTCAATCTGTGGAACCGGAGGACGTAGGATTACTTTTCATCTGTGTTCACTATGGAGAAAGGCGATGTAGGTGTAGCGATCAGGGAGGGGGATTGTGATGTACTTAAACAAGTTAACATTGAAAGGGAAGAGGTTTTAGCAGGCTTAAAAGTGGATAAATCCCCAGGCCCAGATGAGGTGTATCCCAGGCTGCTATTTGAGGCAAGGGAGGAGATTGCAGGGGCTCTGACACAATTTTTCAAATTCTCTCTGGCCAGAGGAGAGGTGCCAGAGGACTGGAGGACAGCGAATGTGGTACCATTATTCAAGAAGGGTAGTAGGGATAAACCAGGTAATTACAGGCCAGTGAGTCTAACATCAGTGGTAGGGAAACTATTGGAAAAAAATTCCGAAGGACAGGATTAATCTCCACTTGGAGAGGTAGAGATTAATCAGGGATAGCCAGCATAGCTTTGTCAGAAGGAGATCGTGTCTAACAAATTTGATTTAATTTTTTGAGGCGGTGACTAGGTGTAATGCAGTTGATGTAGTCTACATGGACTTCAGTAAGGTTTTTGATAAGGTCCCACATGGGAGATTGGTCAAGAAGGTACAAGCCCGTAGGATCCAGGGCAATTTGACAAATTGGATCCAAAATTGGCTTAGTGACAGGAGACACAGTGTGATGGTCGAGGGTTGTTTTTGCGATTGGAAGCCTGCGACCAGTAGTGTACGGCAGGGATCGGTGCTGGGACCCTTGCTGTTTGTAAAGTACATTAATGATTAGACGTGAATATAGGAGGTATGATCAGTAAGTTCACAGGTGACACGAAAATTGGTGCTGTCGTAAATAGTGAGGCGGAAAGCCTTAGATTACAGGATGATATAGACGGGCAGAGCAGTGACAAATGGAATTTAATCCTGAGAAGTGTGAGGTGATGTACTTTGAGATGACTAACAAGGCAAACGAATATACAATGGATGGTAGGACCCTAGGAAGTACAGAGGGACCTTGGTGTACTTGTCCATAGATCACTGAAGGCAGCAGCACAAATGGATAAGGTGGTTAGGAAGGCATATGGGATACTTGCCTTTATTAGCCGAGGCATAGAATATAAAAGCTAGGGTTGTTTTCCTTAGAGCAGAGCCGGCTGAGGGGAGACCTGATGAGGTACATAAAATTATAAGGGGTATTGATAGGGTAGATAGGAAGCAACTTTTTCCCTTAGCGGAGATGTCAATAACCAGGGGGCATAGATTTAAGGTAAGTGGGAAAAGGTTTAGAGGGGATTTGAGGAAAGATTTTTTCACCCAGAGGGTGGTTGGAATCTGGAACACACTGCCTGAAGGGGTGGAAGAGGCAGGAACACTCACAACATTCATGTACTTAGATGAGCACTTAAAATGCCATAACATACAAGGCTACAGGCCAAATGTTGGAAAATGGGATTAGAATAGTTAGATGCTTGATGGCCGGCACGGACATGAAGGGCCAGAGGGCATGTTTCTGTGCTGTATAATTCTTTGACTCTAATGTTGTGGGAAATTGTGCACAGCAAGGAGATAAAGGTCCAGCTAAACTGTTTTTAGTGTTTTAGGCTGATGGATAAACATCAGCACAAACCACCCCTGCAGTTTTTCAAAATAGTATCACAGGATCTTTACATCTTCCTGAGAAGGCAGATGTGACCTTAAGTTTTTTGTTTCAGCCAAAAGAGAGCACCTCTTCAGTATTGCACTGTCTGCCTAGATTAAATCTCTTGCACCACATCATACTTGAACCCATGTCTCTGCCTTTGCCAATTCCACCGACCACATCATTGGTTGGCCCATGCACCTCATTCCCCTTAATTGGCTGGCCATCACTGGGTCGGGTGCGGCCGGGTCACTCATGGCCCTGACGTTATCTGTATCCGGTGGGACCGGCGGCTTCATCATTAAATCTGGAGCAAGTGATAAAACAGAAAGGATCCCAGGTCATTTAAGAAAACAATGTCTGGAATATTCCTCTTCAAATCCTTAGGTGATTCTCACTTGTCCAAGAAAATACAAAAACTCATGAATTTTCTTTATTGAGCAGCAGATGTGCAAGAAATCATTCATTTTGTGCTTGTTGAATGATAATGTATATGTAAATTTCCAACTTCAAACTGTGTTCACATCACTCCATACCAAATGGCAACTGTGGCAGAAGAGTGACAATAATCTTTAAAGTGTGTGAAATAATCACAGACTGGAGGATATGAGTATAAAATTGTCGGGTCTGCAGCAAGACTTGAGCCTTATGAGTGTAAACAACTGGTGTCTGAATTATAGTTTTTAATGTGTAGCTTTTATTTTGCTTTGTGAACAAGCTTGTTGGAAAAGCTAGTGTGCAATCTGTTAATAGACTTTTTTAAGGGTAATATTACAGTGCTGGAGAGAGGGGCCTGAATTTTGTTCTGACGACGGTAGTCCCAGCGGCGGGGCTGGAAGGTCGGGGTGGGGGTGCGGGGGGGGAGACCCCTCCTTGGCCCTCCATCGGATCCCCATTACAATTCCAAGGCAGGCAGCCAATTAACTGCCCGCCATTGGGGACGTTGTCCCTTTAAGGGACGAGGTCCCGCCTCCAAAAGCTGCCGAGCAATCGGAAGGCCAGCAGCTCTGTAGTCCTGCAGCACCACGGGGAGAGTGACCATTGCCGGTACTGCAGGACGCCCTAGTACCAAAGGAGGAGGAGACCTCGGGAGCAGTAAGTGGGGCCGGGGTCTCCAGCGCCTTTCAGACAGGCCCCGGCAACAGCATGAGGTTGGTGGATGGGTGGGGCAATGTCTTCAGAGGAAATTAGAAAGCTAGCTAGAAATATAAATACAGATAGTAAGAGTTTCTACAAGTATTTAAAAAGGAAGAGAGTAACTCAAGTGAGCATTGGTCCTGTACAGAGTGAGTGTGGGGAATTAATAAGGGTAACAAGGAAATGGCAGAAGCATTGAACAAGTATTTTCTGTAGACGACACAAAAACATCCCAAAGATACTTGAAAAACATGACGTAAAAGGGAGGGAAGAACTTAAAACAATCACAATCACCGGGGAAAAGGTATTGGGAAAACTATTGGAGCCAAAGGCTGACAAAGTCCCCAGGACTTGATGGCCTGCATCCTAGGGTCTTAAAAGAAGTGATTGCAGAGATAGTAGATGAATTAGTTGTGATTTTCCAAAATTCCCTAGATTCTGGAAAGGTCCCAGCAGATTTGGAAAATAGCTAATGTAGCACCTCTCTTCAAGAAAGAATGGAGGTAGAAAGCAGGAGACTATAGGCCAGTTAGCCTAACATCTGTCATAGGGAAAATGCTAGAATCCATTAATAAGGAGGTTATAGCAGGACATTTAGAAAATCGTAATGCGATCAGACAGAGTCAACATGGTTTTGTGAAAGGGAAGTCCAGTTTGACTAATTTATTAGAGTTCTTTGAGGAAGTAACAAGCAATGTGAATAAAGGGGAACCTGTAGATGTGGTGTACTTGGACTTCCAAAAGACGTTTGATAGGGTACCACATCAAAGATTACTACGTAAAATAAGAGTTCATAGTGACATATTAGCATCGACAGAGGATTGATTAGCTAACAGCAAGCAGACAGTAGCAATAAATGGTCATTTGTGTGTTGGCAAGATGTAACTAGTGGAGTGCTACAGGGATCAATGCTGGAGCCTCAATTATTTACAATCTACATCAATCACTTGGATGAAGGGATCGAATGTGGTAGCTAAATTTGCAGATGACAAAGATAGGTAGGAAGGTAAGTTGTCAAGAGGACATAAAGAGCCTACAAAGAGATATAGATAGGTTAAGTGAGTGGGCAGAAAATTGGTAGATGGAGTATAATGTGGGAAAATGTGAACTGGTTCTCTTTGGCAGGAGGAATGGAAAAGTGGCATATTATTTAAATGGACAGAGACTGCAGAACGCTGCAGTACAGAGGCATCTGGGTGTCCTGGTACATGATTCACAGAAAGTGAGTATGCAGGTACAGCAAGTGATTAGGAAGACAAATGGAATGTTGTTTATTGCAAGGGGAATAGAATATAAAAGTAGGGATATTTTGCTGCAACTGTACAGGGCCTTAATGAGGCCACATCTGGAGTACTGTGTATAGTTTTGGTCTCCTTACTTAAGGAAGGGTAAAATTGCATTAGAAGCAGTTCAGAGAAGGTTCACTCGACTGATTCCTGGGATGAAGGGGTTATCTTATGAGGAAAGGTTGAACTGGAGTTTAGAAAAATGAGAGGTGATCTTATTGAAACATATAAGATCCTGAGGGGACTTGACAAGGTGGATGCTGGAGGGATGTTTCCACTTATGGGCGAGACTAGAACCAGGGGACATAGTTTAAAAATAAGGGGTCTCTCGCTTAAGATGGAGGTGGGGAGAAATGTTTTCTCTCAGAGGCTTGTTAGTCAGTGGAATTCGCTTCCTCAGAGAGCAGTAGAGCTGGGACATTGAATATATTCAAGGCTGAGTTAGATTCTTGATAGACAAGGGAGTCAAGTGTTATGGGGGCAGACAGGAAAGTGCTGAGGCCACATTTAGATCATCCATGATCTTATCAAATGGTGGAGCAGGCCCGAGGGGCCGAATGGCCTGCCCCTGCTCCTAATTCGTAATCCTATGTTTGTAAATTTCACCTGCCACATGTCCGCCCATTTCACCAACCTATCTGTATCCTCTTGAAATCTATCACTATCCTCCTCACCCTAATTTCTCCCTTTTTTTGAGTCATTCTTTGTTGGTTTTTAAAATCTGTCCAATCTTCTAATCTACCACTAATCTTTGTAGATTTGTACTCTTTTTCTTTCAATTTGATACTATCTTTAACTTCCTTAGTTAGCCACGCATGATGGTGCATCCTTCTCCTAGAGTTTTTCTTTCTCACTGGAATATATCTTTACTGAGAGATATGAAATATCTCCTTAAATGTCTTGCACTGCTTTTCTACTGTCCCATCTTTCCCAGTTCACTTTGGACAACTCAGTCTGCATACCCTTGTAATTGCCTTTATTTATGTTTAAACAATAGTCTTAGACCTATAATTATCACCCTCAAACTGAATTTGAAATTCTATCATGTTATGATCACTGTTGCCTAGATGCTCCTTGACTATGAGGTCATTAATTAATCCAGTTTCATTGCACATTACCAGGTCTAGAATGGCATGCTCCCTGGTTGGCACTAGAACATACTACTCTAAGAAATTATCCCAAATACACACTATGAACTCATCTTCCAAGATACCTTTGCCAATCTGATTCGCCCAATCTATATGTAGATTAAAATCACCCATGATTATTGCAGTACCTTTCTTACAAGCCCACATTATTTCTTCCTGTATACTCTGTCCTACAGTGTAGCTACTGTTGGGGGACCTATAAACTACTTCCACAAGTGACTTCTTTCCTTTGCTATTTCTTATCTCTACCCAAACTGATTCTACATTCTGATCTTTTGAACTAAGGTCATCTCTCCCTATGGTACTAATGTCATCCTTAACTAACAGAGCTACCCCAACACCTTTTTCTAGCTTTCTGTCCTTCCAAAATGTCAAATACCATTGAATATTCAGGAATCCAGCCATGGTCACCTCGCAACCACGTCTCTTTAATGGCTATCAGGTCATACATATTTATTTCTATTTCTGCTAACAATTCATCTGTTTTGTAATTAATGCTGTGCGCATTCAGATACAGAGCTTACATTCTGTCTTTGTACCATTTTTGCAAATTCGGGCCTTAACTGCTGGTGCACGCTTAAGTTTTTACACTCTGTCCCTTGCTGCCACACTCTGGTTATCGCTACCCTGCACTAGTACGTTGTCTTTACCCATTAATTTACCACATCTCCCCTCACTTGATCCATCGCCCCCCCCCACCCCCCGCCCCACTAATGCAGAGAAGTGTGAAGTGATACATTTTGGTAGGAAAAATGAGGAAAGGCAATATAAAATAAAGGATATAATTCTAAATGGTGTACATGAGCAGAGGCACCTGGGGGCACATGTGCACAAATCATTGAAGGTGACAGGTCAGGTTAAGAAAGCATATAATAAGGCATACAGGATCCTGGGCTTGATAAATAGAGCCACAGAGTACAAAAGCAAGGAAGTTCTGATGAACCTTTATAAAACACTGGTTTGACCTCAACTGAAATTTACAAACATAGGAACATACAAATTAGGAGCAGGGGTAGGCCATTCGGCCCCTCGGGCCTGCTCCACCATCTGATAAGAATTAGAATTAGAACATTACAGCGCAGTACAGGCCCTTCGGCCCTCGATGTTGCGCCGACCTGTGAAACCATCTGACCTACACTATTCCATTTTCATCCATATGTCTATCCAATGACCACTTAAATGCCCTTAAAGTTGGCGAGTCTACTACTGTTGCAGGCAGGGCGTTCCACGCCCCTACTACTCTGAGTAAAGAAACTACCTCTAACATCTGTCCTATATCTATCACCCCTCAACTTAAAGCTATGTCGCCTCGTGTTTGCCATCACCATCCGAGGAAAAAGACTCTCACTATCCACCCTATCTAACCCTCTGATTATCTTATATGTCTCTATTAAGTCACCTCTCCTCCTCCTTCTCTCCAACGAAAACAACCTCAAGTCCCTCAGCCTTTCCTCGTAAGACCTTCCCTCCATACCAGGCAACATCCAAGTAAATCTCCTCTGCACCCTTTCCATAGCTTCCACATCCTTCCTATAATGCGGTGACCAGAACTGCACGCAATACTCCAGGTGCGGTCTCACCAGAGTTTTGTACAGCTGCAGCATGACCTCGTGGCTCCGAAACTCGATCCCCCTACTAATAAAAGCTAACACACCATATGCCTTCTTAACAGCCCTATTAACCTGGGTAGCAACCTTCAGGGATTTATGCACATGAACACCAAGATCTCTCTGTTCATCTACACTACCAAGAATCTTTCCATTAGCCCAGTACTCTGCATTCCTGTTACTCCTTCCAAAGTGAATCACCTCACACTTTTCCGCATTAAACTCCATTTGCCATCTCTCAGCCCAGCTCTGCAGCCTATCTATGTCCCTCTGAACCCTACAACATCCTTCGGCACTATCCACAACTCCACCGACCTTAGTGTCATCCGCAAATTTACTAACCCACTCTTCTACACCCTCTTCCAGGTCATTTACAAAAATGACAAACAGCAGTGGCCCCAAAACAGATCCTTGCGGTACACCACTAGTAACTAAACTCCAGGATGAACATTTGCCATCAACCACCACCCTCTGTCTTCTTTCAGCTAGCCAATTTCTGATCCAAAGCTCTAAATCACCTTCAGCCCCATACTTCCGTATTTTCTGCAATAGCCTACCATGGGGAACCTTATCAAACGCCTTACTGAAATCCATATACACCACATCCACTGCTTTACCCTCATCCACCTGTTTGGTCACCTTCTCGAAAAACTCAATAAGGTTTGTGAGGCACGACCTACCCTTCACAAAACCGTGCTGACTATCGCTAATGAACTTATTCTTTTCAAGATGATTATAAATCCTGTCTCTTATAACCTTTTCCAACATTTTACCCACAACCGAAGTAAGGCTCACAGGTCTATATCCATGATAAGATCATGGATGATCTAAATGTGGCCTCAGCACTTTCCTGTCTGCCCCCATAACACTTGACTCCCTTGTCTACCAAGAATCTAACTCAGCCTTGAATATATTCAATGTCCCAGCCTCTACTGCTCTCTGAGGAAGCGAATTCCACAGACTAACATTTCTCCTCATCTCCATCTTAAATGAGAGACTCCTTATTTTTAAATTATGTCCCCTGGTTCTAGTCTCGCCCATAAGTGGAAACATCCCTCCAGCATCCACCCTGTGTCCAATTCTAGGCACCATACTTTAGGAAGGATGTGAGATGGTGCAGAAAAGATTTATGAGAATGGTTCTGGGAATAAAAGACCAGTTGCATGGATAGATTGGCTCTGGGACTGTTCTCCTTAGAAAAGGTTGACAGAAGATTTGATAGAGGTATTCAAAATCAAGAGGGGTTTGGAAAGAGAAGATAGTGAGAAACTGTTTCCCATGGTAGAAGGGTTGAGAACGAGAGGACACCGATTGGCAAAAGAACCAGAGTTGACATGAGGAAAAGCTTTTTTATGCGATGACTGGTTAGGATCTGGAATGCACTGTCTGAAAGTGTGGTGGAGGCAGATTCAATCATGGCTTTCAAAAGTGAATTGGATAATTACCTGAACAGAAAATATTTGTAGGATGATGGAGAAATGGTTGGGAGTGGGATTCGCTGAGTTGTTCTCGCAGAGAGCCAGCATGGACATGATGGGCTGAATGGCCTCCTTCTGTTTTGTAACCATTCTTTGATTCTTTGGTTCTATGATCCAATGAACCATCGAAATAATCTTTGAGAGGCAGGTAACAATTATTTTCTTAATCTGTGCAATGATTTGATTTTGGAAAGAACTTTTAAAAGTTCAAAAAGCTGCAATGAAAGGAGAAGCCATGGAATATATACAGCACTGAATGAGAAAAGGACAGTTGACATAAATGCTGTATTATGTATTGTGGACTTTGCTGGGAAAAATAATTTAATTGCAAGTTAAGTCCTTTTATTTGGACTGGGACTGCAGAACTGGAGGACAGGGATATATAGTTCTTAAGCAAGAAGAGATTAAAAGGATTTTATTCCCCATTGAGTGTCCATGTACAAGAGTAGTTAATGTTGTGTTAACAGCTTCTAAAAAGGGCTAGATGAATTTATGGTTAGGAGTGGTGTATGGAATATTAATGTTCCTGGGACTGTTACAGGTGAATAATATTGAATACAATATCGACAGTAGTCTCAACATTTGGTTAGCTTTGTGGAGTAGAGAGAAAGTTTGCAGAACCTTTCCAAAGTTACATACATCCCAATTGCATGCTTACCATGTGGTAAGAATAGCTCATTTTACCTTACAGCCAAATGTCATTGAGATGTTTACCAAACTTTAGATCAGTCTTGTTACTACATCATTATTGGTTAGATGTGATTGGCAAATGGTCAATAATATCACTCAAATCCTTTCTCTTTCCTACCTTTACCAATGGACATTCTTTCATTGCGCATCCTGACCAAATGTGTGTAAACCCATATTTATCTATAAACCCATCTATAACCTTTAGTCCAGCTACGTAATTTGTTCTGGTCTCTTTGAATGTTATTCATATTTCAATATTTGTCACCTGGACACACAGCATGGACACACAGCATGGTATAAAAGAATACAGGGAAGAGATTAGAGCAGATAGCTCCAGTTTGAATTAACACCATCTGTGTTTATGATTCTACGAACAGCAGATATGATTTTGAAAGTTACTTATGTCAGAGGAAAGATCATATTGGACTTTATCCCATCATATGATAGAATTTTACATTATGTTTGAAAGTGAGGTAGTTCAATCTGAAGCCAGGGTGTTAAATTTGAACAAAGGAAATTATGAAAGTATGAGGGGCAAATTGGCTGTGGTGGATTGGGAAAATACATTAAAAGGTATGACAGTACATAGACAATGGATAGACCTCAAAGAATTATTACATAGTTTACAGCAACTATACAATCCTTCAAGGCACAAAACCCCCAAAAGTAAAGACAGTCAAGCGTGGCTAACAAAGGAAGTTAAGGATTGTATTAGATTAAAAAAGGCCTATAAAGTTGCCAGAAATAGTAGTAAACCTGAGGATTGGGAGGATTTTAGAATACAGCAAAGAAGAAACTGATAAAGAAAGAGAGAATAGAATATGAAAGTAAACCAGCAAAAAACATAATAATGGACTGTAAAAGCTTCTATAGATACGTAAAAAGTAAACATTTGGGGCTAAGACAAATGTGGGTCCGTTACAGGCAGAGTAAGGAGAATTTACAATGGGGAATAGAGAAATGGCAGAGAAGCTAAATGATCACTTTGTGTCTGTCTGTACTGAGGAAGATACAAGAAATCTCCCAGAATTAGAGATGCAAGGGCCTAGGGAGAATGAGGAATTGAAGGAAATTAGTATTAGTAAGAAGGTTGTATTGGAGAAATTAATGGGGCTGAAGATTGATAAATCCCCAGTACCTGATATTCTACATCCCAGAGTGTTGAAAGAGGTAGCTATGGAGATAGTGGATGCATTGGTGATCATCTTCCAAAATTCTATAGATTCTGGAACAGTTCCTGTAGATTGGAAGGTAGCAAATGTCACCCCACTATTTAAGAAGGGAGGGAGAGAGAAAACAGGGAATTGCAGACTCCTTACATCAGTGGTAGGGAAAATGTTAGAATCTATTCTAAAGGATGTGATAAATGGACACTTGGCCAATAATGATCTGATTGGGCATCGTCAACATGGATTTATGGGAAATCATGTTTGACGAACCTGTTGGAGTTTTTTGAGGATGTTACTAACAGAATTGATAAAGGGGATTTGGTGGACATAGTATACTTGGATTTTCAGAAGGCTTTTGATAAAGTCCCCCACAGGAGGTTAGTTAGCAAAATTAAAGCACATTGGATAGGAGGTAATATACTGGAATGGATTAAGGATTGCTTAGCAGGCAGAAAACAGAGAGCAAGGGGAAACGGGTCATTCTTGCGTTGGCAGGCTGTGAGTAGTGCAGTACCACGAGGATCAGTACTAGGCCCCCTTTTCTTTTGGGCCTCCTTATCTCGAGAGACAATGGATACGCGCCTGGAGGTGGTCAGTGGTTTGTGAAGCAGCGCCTGGAGTGGCTATAAAGGCCAATTCTGGAGTGACAGGCTCTTCCACAGGTGCTGCAGAGAAATTTGTTTGTTGGGGCTGTTGCACAGTTGGCTCTCCCCTTGCGCCTCTGTCTTTTTTCCTGCCAACTACTAAGTCTCTTCGACTCGCCACAATTTAGCCCTGTCTTTATGGCTGCCCGCCAGCTCTGGCGAATGCTGGCAACTGACTCCCACGACTTGTGATCAATGTCACACGATTTCATGTCGCGTTTGCAGACGTCTTTATAACGGAGACATGGACGGCCGGTGGGTCTGATACCAGTGGCGAGCTCGCTGTACAATGTGTCTTTGGGGATCCTGCCATCTTCCATGCGGCTCACATGGCCAAGCCATCTCAAGCGCCGCTGACTCAGTAGTGTGTATAAGCTGGGGGTGTTGGCCGCTTCAAGGACTTCTGTGTTGGAGATATAGTCCTGCCACCTGATGCCAAGTATTCTCCGAAGGCAGCGAAGATGGAATGAATTGAGACGTCGCTCTTGGCTGGCATACGTTGTCCAGGCCTCGCTGCCGTAGAGCAAGGTACTGAGGACACAGGCCTGATACACTCGGACTTTTGTGTTCCGTGTCAGTGCGCCATTTTCCCACACTCTCTTGGCCAGTCTGGACATAGCAGTGGAAGCCTTACCCATGCGCTTGTTGATTTCTGCATCTAGAGACAGGTTACTGGTGATAGTTGAGCCTAGGTAGGTGAACTCTTGAACCACTTCCAGAGCGTGGTCGCCAATATTGATGGATGGAGCATTTCTGACATCCTGCCCCATGATGTTCGTTTTCTTGAGGCTGATGGTTAGGCCAAATTCATTGCAGGCAAATTCATTGTAGGCCCCCAGATGTTCACAATATATATCAATGATTTGGATGTGTGGGGAACCAAATGTAATATTTCCAAGTTCGTAGATGACACAAAACAGGTGGGAATGTATGTTGCGAGGAAGATGCAAAGCGGCTTCAAGGGGATTTGAACAGACTTAGTGAGTGGGCAAGAATGTGGCAGATGGAATATAATGTGAAAAAATGTGCGGTTATTCATTTTGGTAGGAGGAATAGATGTGGAGTATTTCTTAAATGGTAGGAGATTAGAAATTGTAGATGTATGAAGGGACCTGGGTGTCCTTGTCAATACGTCACTGAAAGCTATCGTGCAGGTACAGCAAGCAATTAGGGAGGCTAACGGTATGTTAGCCTTTATCACAAGAGGATTTGAGTACAGGAGAAGTGAAGTCTTGCTTCAATTGTATAGAACCTTGGCTAGACCTCACCTGGAGTACTGTGAGCAGTTTTGGTCCCCTTACCTTAGGAAGGATATTATTGCCATAGAGGAAGTGCAACGAAGGTTCACCAGACTTGTTCCCAGGATGGCGGGACTGTCCTATGAAAAGAGATTGGGGAAACTGGGCCTGTATTCTCTAGAGTTTCGAAGAATGAGAAGTGATCTAATTGAAACCTACAAAATAATTAAAGGGATAGACAGGATAGATACAGATAAGATGTTTCCCCTGGTTGGGGAGTCTAGAACCAGGGGACACAATTTCAAAAGGGGCAGCCACTCAGGACAGAGATGAAGAGAAATTTCTTTACTAAGAGGGTTGTGAATCTTTGGAATTCTTTACGCCAGAGAGCTGTGGAAGCTCAGTCATTGAGTAGGTTTAAAGTAGAGATTACAGATTTCTAAATACCAATAACATAAAGAGATATGGGGAAAAGGCGTGGATTAATGAATGGTGGAGCAGGCCTGATGGGCTGAATAGTCTACTCCTGCTCCTATGTTCCTATCACCCAATAAATTATGGTCACTATTAAACATGGGAAACATTAATTTGATAAAATGCAAGTAGTTCTAAATGGGATCTAATTTATCACATGAATTGTGGAATTATCATAGAAAAATCATTCATGGCTAGAGTTGTGCGTTTCTCAACAGTAGTAAGGCTTGCTCCTTGTAGGAAGTAAGTTCTTTTATGCTGGGTATGCTCCTCTGGTCACCAGCCTTTCAACTTGTATTAAATCAGTTTTTTCCTGAAACAAGATTGAGTGCATTAGGTGAATGTTAGTATTTGAAGGATGTCTTCCAGGTGCCACTGGGCAGCTGATATTATAAATCCCCTAGTAGCATTCTGCTGCTGCATGCAAGTCAGCATTGCAAGGAGAGGATGCCAACATATATTACAACATGAGGAATTAGTAAGTCCCTGAACCATCACGCAATATGAAGAATATTATAATAATGGGTTGTCAGTGTGTTGGTGCCCATGGTGCCCAAGATAGAAAAGTGACAGTGGCAGGTCTCTTACCTTGTTTGTCCGTCAGGTCATTGAACTTTTTCATGCAGTGGTCAGCCGTTCTGGGAGTGAGAGTTGACATTCAGTGCCAGAGCTACTTTTCTCCACATGCCTCACAAAATACATTGTTGGGGTTTCCTCCCAGTGGTCTGTCTCTCCTTTGCTGCATTTTGGCTACCAAGCATCAGAAGGTCAGACTTTCTTAAGTTCTTTGATCGTTCCTTCCTCCATGTCATTGCCATTGCCTTCTTTCAGTCCCTCAGACTACTCCTCCAATTGAATCCATTCCTATAAAATTGCTGAAAATCTCTAGTCAGCATTTAAGGATCCACTCTGGTAAAATAATCACGACTTACCTGCTGCTCCTGTGGTCTGCCGCTGCACTTCTCGGTTGCTGAATCATTTTAAAGGCCGATGAACAAGTTTCCATACTGCCCAGAGTGCAGTACTCCTGTGTTACGTGGGAATTGTGCTCTCAGTTTGCTAAGAGACTTATAAAAGAGCTTTGCTTGCATTTCATGCTGGGGTGAGTCCTGCAATGCACAAGCCAGCAGAAATCTCAAATTTGGGCTGAATTTTATTGGGGCGCCACGCTCCGCGGTGCACCCTTTGAAGTCGGCAGCGTGACCACGTTCACCGGCCACTGCCGAGTCCCCACGATATTAATTTGGGGGCTCAGTTCCGTAGAGGCCACGCGCCGCATCCCCCCATCCCCAAATTACGTGGGGAGAGGCAGGACATTCGGCACAGTGAAAGTTTTGACAGTTGTGCAGCAGGTGCCCCAGCACCTGCTTCCTGACGGCTGCCAAAGAATACTTACCTGACTGCTGAAGAATAGGGCTGCTCTCAAACGGCAGCAAAGCAGAAAGTGCTGGGGTTACTCAGCAGGTCAGGCAGCATCTGTGGAGAGAGAAGTAGAGTTAACTTGTCCACATACTGTGTCCCATTGTCCTGTGAATTTGTGATCCTCTTCTCCCACTCAAGTGTAACACTCCTTCTTGTAGATGTGCCACACCTGGGTGAATAATCGTACATTTGCGGGTGTACATCCCAGGGCGTGAGACTTAAATAGACCATAAAAGGTATTACAGAGGTTTACAGAGAACATACTGAAGCAAATGGGAATGCACGGGTGTCACAGCAATGTAAATACGTCTTTCACTAAATGTTCCTCACTAACGTGTGTCCTTTTCTCTGTGCGAATGGTGTGTGCCAGCATGTATTGCCAATGTCACATCCCTTTGCATCATTGGCCCTTCAGGAGAGCCAACATATGCAATAACATCATTGCCATGCCACCATGACTCATGAGCGACGCCACGGATGCAGTGACATGGACATTGGGTCAGTCAGCTGCTGCTTCTAATGGTTTACACAGGGATGCTGCAGATGACTGGTGCACAGCAGGTGAGCAAGGGTGATGTGTGACGTGCAGAGCTCATGTCGGTTCCTATGGTGCAGACAGTCTTTGTCTGATAAGCCACTTCCGTATATCCCTACCTCACTGCTAGCCCTGCGTGCAGAGCCTGGGTGCCATCTGCCCTCCCATGCGTCTTTCATGTTGTAGGTCTTTAGTGTCCTCATAGTCCAAGGAGGAATCCTGTTGGCGGCTCTCCTCATTATGCCAGGTCTGGCCCTCATTGGGCGCGTAGTTGTGCAGAGCAGCAAAGAAAGGAGCTGGCCTTTTCGGCCTGTGGTACAGGGCATCACCTTATCCATACAGGCATTGGAGGCGCTCTTTCAGCATGCCGATCTCCTGCTCAATGGTGGCTAATGTAGCTCAGTGGCTGGCATTGTATCTTTCCTCTGCAGCAGTAGTGGAGTCTCTCACTGGTGTCAGGAGCCATGTCTGCAAAGGATAGCCCTTATCTCCAAGAAGCCACTCCGCCATCTGAGCCAATTCAGTGAACAGCAGTGGCAGCCGGGACTGGCGCAAGACCCAAGTGTCATGGCAGCTGCCTGAGAAGCGGTCACAAATTTACTGCAAGCATTTGCGGTGCTCAGCTACATTGAGAGGGCTCCTTTAATGGTGACGTCTGTAGGTGGTAGCCTGGCAGTAGGCCTGATGGCCACATGAGTGCAGTCTACGAACATTACAACCTATGGTTCTCTGGCAATGGTGCCAGAGCCAATGGCCCGTTGGGCCTGGCTGTGAGAGTCCATCCTGAAGTGGACATATTTATCGCGTTTGATAAAGTTCCCCACGGTAGGCTATTGCAGAAAATACAGAAGTATGGGATTGAAGGTGAATTAGTGCTTTGGATCAGAAATTGGCTAGCTGAAAGAAGACAGAGGGTGGTGGTTGATGGTAAATGTTCATCCTGGTGTATAGTTTCTAGTGGTGTACCGCAAGGATCTGTTTTGGGGCCACTGCTGTTTGTCATTTTTATAAATGACCTGGATGAGGGTGTAGAAGGGTGGGTTAGTAAATTTGCGGATGACACGAAGGTCGGTGGAGTTGTGGATAATGCCGAAGGATGTTGTAGGTTACAGAGGGACATAGATAGGCTGCAGAGCTGGGCTGAGAGATGGCAAATGGAGTTTAATGCGGAAAAGTGTGAGGTGATTCACTTCGGAAGGAGTAACAGGATTGCAGAATACTGGGCTAATGGGAGGATTCTTGGTAGTGTAGATGAGCAGAGAGATCTTGGTGTCCAGGTACATAAATCCCTGAAAGTTGCCACCCAGGTTAATAGAGCTGTTAAGAAGGCATATGGTGTGTTAGCTTTTATGAGTAGGGGGATCGAGTTTAGGAGCCACGAGGTCATGCTGCAGCTGTACAGAACTCTGGTGCGGCCGCACCTGGAGTACTGCGTGCAGTTCTGGTCACCGCATTATAGGAAGGATGTGGAAGCTTTGGAAAAGGTGCAGAGGAGATTTACTAGGATGTTGCCTGGTATGGAGGGAAGGTCTTACGAGGAAAGGCTGAGGGACTTGAGGTTGTTTTCGTTAGAGAGAAGGAGAAGAGGTGACTTAATAGAGACATATAAGATAATCAGAGGGTTGGACAGGGTGGATAGTGAGAGCCTTTTTCCTCGGATGGTGATGGCAAACACGAGGGGACATAGCTTTAAGTTGAGGGGTGATAGATATAGGACTGATGTCAGAGGTAGTTTCTTTACAGAGAGTAGTAGGGGCGTGGAATGCCCTGCCTGCAACAGTAGTAGACTCGCCAACTTTAAGGGCATTTAAGTGGTCATTGGATAGACATATGGATGAAAACGGAATACTGTAGGTCAGATGGTTTCACAGGTCGGCGCAACATCGAGGGCCGAAGGGCCTGTACTGTGCTGTAATGTTCTATGTTCTGTGTTCTAACTGGCCCTCTAATGCAGGGCATTGGTGACCTCCCTGATGCAGCGGTGCACTGCTGACTCCACAAAGGTGGGTGCCTAAAAGGCTGCAGAGGCATCAAGCTTGAGAACCACTACCACTATGAGAAACAAAGGCATGGGATGTCCACCGGAGCCCATGGGCTGCAGGTCATCCTTGAGCAGGGCACAGAGATGTATCACCACCCTCTCTATATGCACAATCTCCTCTGACACTGGTGCTCTGACATCTAATGACATGTCATGTGTGGGCCTGTAGATGCACAGTAAACGTAAGGCGAGCTCCCCTTGGGGGCTGCTGCTCGAGTGGGGGCCTCTATGTGGATCGCATCTGCCTGATGGTATTGCCTCTGGCACATACAGATCCTCACTTGCAGAGGATCACACAGTGTAGGATGAGCCATACCTATTTCCATTTGATAAATAAAGTTGAACCCTGCATGTATTCGAAGGTTCCTAACAGGGCAGGGATTGGTGTTCATGGGTACATCAGCTGCTTTCCTGAATCAACTATGTGGTGTGCCATGGCATTGCCCATCTTGGTCAACACTCAGAGTGGCACAGCACGACCACATCAAGATCCTACCAGCTGAATCGATTGCCCCCACCATCCATATAACCTTAATGCTCCTGCTCTTTCTAGCACCCTTCCCAGACACAGGGTGCCTAGTGTGCCATTGTCCCCTCACAAACACAGAGCGTACACTGTTAAGGGAGGGATGTTACATGGTACCTCCCTTCATGCCAGCACAACTTTCCCTCTGGTAATCCCAGATTCACGCCCAAGGGTAATCCCAGATTCACGCCCTTTAAGAATGCAGAGTGAGACCCTTGTGTATCCCCCCGCTCCTCCCTTCCAGAATACAGAGTGACCCCTGAATATCCCTCCTCCTTTCTGTGATGCAGAGTGAGACTCCTGAATAACAGAACTTACCTTCGTTGGTGACAGCTTCTGCCTCTGAGGACCCGCCGGCTTTTCAAATCATGAAGGGAACGGCATGTAATGGCTGCCCGTTCAACCAGCGAAAAATCCGCAAGTGTCAGTGGACAGGCCGCAGGCTGCATAATCAGCAAAGGTAAGTACTCTTTACCGTATGCTAATTGTGGTGCTGCTGCCGTGTGGCAGGGGGCTGCACTGAGGTCCTGCCGCCGCCGGTAATATGCAGCGGACCCTTCTTGACATCGCGGGTCGTGGCAGGCCTCTCCCCGCAGCATTTCACCAGGCCCCGCGCCGCAACCCCGAGAGTGCAACTATGTAGTAACTGGTCCCACGGATTGTCAGCACCAAAGTAAATAAATTACTGAGATATTTTTGTGCAGTTATGTAATTTGATGAAGCAATGTGCAAAATGAACCAGTAAATTCATGCCACTGGGGCAGATGTAGGGCAGCCGCCTGTTCCTAGAGGACAGGAATCCTGATTGAAGTTGGTCTGCTTCAAAAACGTTGCTTGGGGTCCCTCCTGATCGAGAATATCGGTCACATTTTGGCACTATTCTCCTTGTTGACAAAGATCTTTGGGGTCCAAACTGCATCCCAGATGTGGACTCCAACATGCCCTACAATTGTCATTTTGCATGTACTGGCTGCTGATCCCTCAATTGACATTTCCCAGCCTGGGGTTGCAAGAATACCCTGTGTCAATGCCCTTGTTTAGGATGGACAAAGGATCTGTCATCCAACAAAGGCCACACACAACTCCAGGCTGGAATTATGGTTGGATGCCCTGGATAGGCCATGGATATTTGGCCCAAGAATTTCAATACAGCAGTGGAGAAAAAGTTTTGCACCATTTTTAAACAAGGCACATAGAAGCTACATTTGCTACATTTTAAAGTGCAAAAGAAAAATACTGCATGCAAAAGAAAGACAGAGAATATTGTGGAGTTACAGCCAGTTTTATTTCCAAGGATGAAAGTGATAAATTCATGCCTGTTGGAGCGGTTGACTTTTCTAGACAACAACCCTATTTTCAGAACAATGTCTATAGGCAGTGCCAACCCACACCAAGTATCCAGGCAATGGAACATTTGATACAATGACTGAAAGAAGTTAGAAGACACACATGACAGGTTGAAACGGGTTCTAGCTAATGCCAGTAAGTGGCATTTCTTGTGGAAGCAGCATACCACCTCATGGGAAAATCTGGTACTGCAGTCATCTTGAGCAGCAGCAAATGTATCCTTTATCAACTGAGCAAGCAAGATATTGGAAGCTCTGGAGATGTCCAGTACTTTCCTTAGCAAGCAATGAATCCCACACCACCTCTGGTATTTTATTCAGCAAATCAGTCACTGAACTTTAATTTTCTCACCTATATTTGATTTGTCTCATTTTGCAATATATTTTGAAGTAGAGTACATATCAGTACAGAAATGAGGTTCAAACAAATTTGCTCTGATTTCAATGAATTTTACATAATACATATTATCCTCTTTCCTGCACACCTTGGTTTCAAGATTCCAGATGTGGGGAAGGGGTGGGATGAAGATTTCACTCTTGCTGGAAAATTCCTGGGAAAACAACCAGTGCTTTTTAGCAGCTGTTTTTATTTTTCAAATAATGCAAATTTATAGGCTTTGTTCAGCGTTTGAAGCTCGCATGACAACTGATAAATAGTTATAAATACCATAAATCAACCAATACCAGATCCCAGGTTACCAGACTGACAGCAAAGATACTGAATGATAAGGGATCATTAAAGCAAGTGATCCCCTGCTCAAAAAGGCTAAGCGTTTTGTTGCACTTGGTCTTCAGGTTGCACATCCAAAGTACCAATAAAGTCAAGTTTCAGTGCAAGCCTGCTGATAATTAGACCAATGTACCTTAAATGTTTTGAAGATCCATTTAATATACCTGTAGGATAATGAGTCATGGTAATGAGAATAACCTATAATCTAAATATTGTAGTTGATGAAATTCTTTTACAATGAATATACTAGAGAACAATTAAAATTCTCATACAAGTCATTGCAAGTGCTCTCAGCTATATGAATACTTAAGGAGTATTGTTTCTTCATCCACTAAGGGTACATAAGAAGAATTCAGGTGCACACTGCTCAGGGTTGTCTGATCATTAGTTTAAAGCAGTGTGAGATTAGAAAGTTACCACTTTAGTCTTAACCCATGGTGACAGTGAGAAATATGTGGTATTGGTTGATCCCTAACAAATACCCAAAACTGCTCCACAGGGCAGAGAATTTGCACTTTATATGGTACAGTGTAGAAAATGCTTTTTAAAAGTTAGATTTCGCTACAGTAAACAGAACTAAAATGAAATATGGTTAAGGCACTTAACACTTCAAATTTTCAGCATGAGATACTAGAATTAATAACCAGATCACTTGTAAAGAGAATACAGTTTGAACTGAAAACAATTACATTTTTATTACTAAATAACTAACATTTACCTTATCTAAAACATTAAATACATTGTATTTTGTATATAAATCTGTACAAACATATGCTCATTTGTTTTTGAGAATGATAACTTGTATCCACAAAACATATACAGGAATCAGGTGTTGTAGCTTTACAGATATTTTAGTAGCAAATATGATTTACAAGGCATACCAGAGCTTATTAAGTAAAAAAACAAACAAAATAGACACACAAAGGAAAAAAAAATCATATGTTTTCTTTACTTGAGATTTTCAATAATTTATCTGTCCTTTGTTTAGCACTGGTCAGACCTGGAGGAGGATACACAGCACATTCATGTTATGTGCAAGAGTTTTGGATTTGAATGCAGATTAATTTACAGGCTTTGGTCTTTAAGAAACTATTTGGACAGCTCATTTGCCATACAGGTGTGTGTGTTAATTTTGTACACACCAATATGCTTTTTAAATTATCTGTTGTTACAATTACGTAGAAAAACTTAACTGTAACTTTAAAAAGAGTCAGTGAGATTATTCAGTAAGTTTTTGGGCCATATTTGTTTCAGATTTGATCCCATTTCCATGCTGCATTAGCTGATCTCAGCAGGGAAAGTAGCAGGAGCTCTGCAATTGGCATCAGTGTCCCTAGGTTTAGCAGGGAAAAGTGGCCAGAGTGTCCACTCCATATCCAGCAACATCAATGATGTGATACCCCATCATTGAATAGCTTGCCAGCACAGAGGTTTAAACATGAAGAAAGACTACCTCAACTATGTATGGGAAAGTCCTTGGAATCAGAGAGCAACATGGAATCAATACCTTAAACAGAAGAACTGAGGGGAGATTTTTTTAAAATTGGTGACAGAAAAATAAGTGAATTTAATTCATGTTCAGGGCAACTGAGGTAAATTTTCAAAGAAAAGTAATAAAATTAAAGTGCATCCATAAGCTAGTAGCATCCTTTAAAAAACTGCCAAGCGATAATTCTTATCAAAATCAAATTCTGAAATACTCAAAATAATATACATCCTGTCTTATTGCAAAGTTGTGTTACTCCCTTCTCGTTACATGAAATTTTCCATTGGATGTTCTCAAACATAATGTGAAGGTTATGACTGATTCAACTTATGAACAGTCTTTAGTAATTTTTGTTTTCTCTGGTTAGAACTTCCCTCTGGCTGTATTCTATAAAGAAATTTCTTAAGTTTTCTTCTAATTTGCTTCTTTATCAACAATTGCAAAGACAGTGCATAGAACATTGACGTAACTCAAGGTGCTAAAGTACATGTAATCAATTCAGCTGAGGACAACAGCAGCAGCAGATACTGCACAACATGTTCCTGCCATCTTATATAAGCAGTGGAAAAGATTACTTGAGACCATGGAAGCATTTTCAAATAGGATGATACCACTTCAGGCACATATTCAGGAATCAAAACTGATTTCAAACTTAAAATCTTTTTTATTCTTCAGAGATTTAGATAGTGGATCACTTTAAGCTAATCTTCTATGTGTAAACCAATGGGTATATTCCTCACTTTGGCAAAATCCAGGAGCCAAAGGCTAAACTTATCTGCTATCATTTTTGCTGTTGGCATGTTACTGATTTTAGACATCAACAATGATTGTTTCGGTTAAGGCCTTATCTGAACTTTTTTAACTTCAGAATTTCACTCCAGAAGTCCTTCACCCGAAAATCTGGAATAAGTATGGTCATTGTATGGAGAACCTCCGAAAGTCACTTACTTCATTTGTTGAATACACAGATATACCCAGATGAGGCCGGGTTGGCAGGGATACATAGTTTCAATATTTAAAGAATAGCAAATGGAAACTGCTGGAACACAGAATGCGATATTGTGAACCTTGTATATATGTGATTGCTAGGTCATAGTGCATGTTTTCTGTTTGGAGGGTGGCTGATTAGCACTGTGTGGCAAGATCCAGCGGGATCCAGCTTATTGTTCTCCTCCAAATTCTAATATAAACAGAATGTTACCTATGTGTTGCATTGAGCAACCATTGTAATGCAGGCTGACCCCAAGAAAACACAATTCCAGCAATTCGTTCATGCTGCTGTTGTGAGATATGCTTAGTTTTTATCTAGGGCTCTAGAAATCCACCTTACTGCCATCTAATCCTAGAATGAAATCTATAAACATTTTTAATGAGGCCAGTAACAGCACAGTTTTTGTCTGTAAGGTTTCTCCTATAGTCTATAACTCAGTCTTACCTCAAATGAAACCTTTCACCTACAGAAATTAAATTTAGTGAAGTTTTACATTAACCAAGAAATGGAGTTTGAAATTCTGAAAAAATCTGACTTTGTAAATAGCTGGCATTACACATGTAAAATTTAATTCGCATCATCTTTATAACGTAATAGCTGACTGGAATTCAAAAGGAATTATTAGGTTAGCAAAAGGAATGATCTATTTTGATAATAAAAGCAAAATATTGCAGATGTTGGAAATCTGAAATAAAACTAAAAAAGTGCTAGAAATACTCTGCTAGACCTGCTGAGTATTTCCAGTCCTTTTTTGGTTTTATATCTATTTTGATATCATTGGCTTGGTAACCATACACATCTCGGCAGCTTTTCCACTAGCAGTGAAAAGTGGATCTTTGTGTTACACAGTTAGCTCCTCCCATACATTTCCAGTTCATGTATCATTACTTTCAGTTGTCCTTCCCTCCCCTTCCAAGTTTATAAACAGGAACCAACAACAACAGAGTTATGACTCAGATAAAGATAACTTTTTCAAATTTGCATTCCTGGCATGGAGATTTATCAACTGTCAGTGTATATCAGGAATTTGAGATTTTCCATCTGTTAAAATTAATGGTTGAAAAAAAAAACTGCCCGAATTCCCAGTAGATGCCCTGTGAGGGGGAAACTATCATCAAGAGTGCATGTTTCTAAAATTATCCTTTAGTTTTTATTACACAATGATATCAGTCATCACCTTTTTCGCTGAAAATTATTACAATTTCTTGAAATATTTTGCTTACATCATCTAAAGAGAGGTGCGAACCCATGCATCTAACAGGCAATTAGAATGCAATGATAGCTGATTTTTGTTTAAAAAAGGAAAATAAACAGAAACTGGCAATAAAAAGAAATACTTGTAGATTTAATTTAGAGATGAGTTCAGAAATTATGCTGTGAGATATTAGCATCAGAATGTTTAATGCACTGGTATGAAATTACTTTGTGTGTTGTTTTAATAGACATTACTCATTTAAAATAAATGAATTAAATGGTGGACAAGATCATTTCATACAAATGTGGTTAGTGGTTCCATGTTAATATTACACATTGTTATTTCTAGGATATGGTTTTCAGTGGAAAATAACTGAAAGCTATAAGCAGGTGGTGACAATACAATCCTATTGGCACATTTTTAGTAATACATGGGAAACTTTAGTCTGATATAGTGCTAATAGCTTGTTGGCTTGCATGAATGCTTTCAAATCACTGTCACATTTAGCCACGACGACAATTAAGTCTCGACAGAGATTTCAAGCAGTAATGTGGCTTATTTTCACTTGTGACACCTGGCATTAAGAGCCATAAAACAGTAGTTTTACCACCCAATTAACACCAATGATGTGTCCAATGCCGTTTTGAAAATGGTCTACCATTGGATGCCCAAAAGCGTCCACCTTTTACAAGCTTATTTCAATATGTAAGTAAGCATCCTGATTGCCTTTTAGGCTGGAAATGGCTGAGCTTATGCTGTGCACGCTCCAAACACTGCCAATGGTGATGAGTATAAGAGGCCAAGCCAAGGTTCAGTGTGAAATCCAGGCCCTACAAAATAGCCTGGGACCCCCTTCCTCAATCATCGCTCCCCCCCACCCTGCCCCCCACCACCTTGATGGCCAGCCTTAATCAGACAAGCTGCCCATTTGGTGCCCTGCAGCTTCTGGCCCAATATGAATGAGGCCAATGCCTCAAAATCATGGCCAGCGCCTCAAAATGATGGGCGCCTTGTCACTGTGGGATTTTGTAGTGGCTGGCATGCCTCAAAAGCCAAAATTGGCTTCAATGATTTTTGTGCCATTAGAAGCTACATTTTGTTATATTATGCTATACCGAAGAATAATTGTCATGTGTAAAGATATCTAGTGGCAGATCAGTAGTACTGCACTATATTTTCTCTATCTCCCTGATCTTTTGGTCCTTGAACATCTAATTATACTTCTTTTGAAAACCTGGATATAGCACGTGCATCAAAATGCACAGGAACTTTTTAAAAATAGAAAACATTTTATTTTAAAAACAGTAGGCTTGTGAGCATTACCTATCCTTACTATTATTTTGTCCTGTTTAAAATAACAAATACTTCATTGTAAAGTGTCATAAGCAACAACTTTTTTTATCTTTTACTAGAAGATATTTATCATTATCTTGGTGTCAATTATTTCAAAGCTATTCAGGATGTCTTTAAGTAACATAATGGCTTCACACTGTCTTATTAGTCGCAACCCATTGTATGCTTCATGCACTTTGTATTGCCTCTGTAATTTTTTCAAATGGAATCATTTTAAATTTAATCAACCATTCATTAAAAGTTATAGACATAACTTATAGATATTGATGCTGGACTGGTGGATTGGTAGAGTCCTAGTGTGTCACTGAACAGTTACTCTCACTTATATAACAAAATTGATAATCCCAAGCAGAATAAACACGTATTTTCCTTAAAATAAATCACCAAGTGCTTCCTTATCCCTTCACAGGTGACAGTGTTCAGATTCTTACTGATGTCCTGCTTCTGTTTCCGGTATACAGTCATTAGGATATTGGGAAACCATGTAGCCTGGTAAACAGATGCATTTATATGATCCGTCTGTGTTCTCACAGTTTGCATTCCTGCAGAGTGGTATGCTGTCACTCAGATCCTCACATTCATTAATATCTGAAATGCAGTAAGGAGGATAAGTAGTTATTTCAAATCACTGAGAAATATTTTGTATGTAAGGTTATAAGAAATTTGAGTAGGAGCAGGCCATGAGGCCCCTCAAGCCTGCTCAATTGAATTAGATCATGGCTGATCTTCTACTTTAACCACTTTCCCACCCTGTCTCCATATCCCGTGATTTCCTGTAGCTATAATGTTTTAGTTATCATGGAGTGACATTTATGTGGGATGCACTTATTTTATTTGTCATTAATTTTCTTCCTTTAGCTCCTGAAATATTGACTGCTTCCTGTGATGAGTATCCTTGGAGAGAGTGTTGCCTGCTATTTGACAGCAAGAACTTAACAGGTCAAGCTTGATCTTGTCCTCACCTCATGCCTATATATGATCAGGAGGAGAAAACCCTGAACCCTCTCTAACCTAGGGATGCTGAAATCAATTTCCTCAACTCGATCAATCCAATGCTGAGATCAGCCAACACTGTATTTCTTTTCAACAATTAATTTGCTGGGTGATGCAGTTAGACAGAGCTTGGTCCTTTGACTTAGAGGATATGGGTTAAAATCTAATCCAGGCAGATAATTAGGGTTTACCCTCACACAGGTAGTTTCTAGATAACCATAACAACAGATATGGCTATCAGCATTACAACATAGGTTTATAATCTTTTTCAGTCATGTACCACCAAAAGTTTTCTTAGGTCTCATTAGCTCAGTACAGGAGCCTCTTAATCGGCCTGGTTTCCTTTCGTTCAGATTTTCACCTTCCGCAAGGGGACCCTTCACCAGAAGAAAACAGCATTCATCCTGTGGGGCAGTGTTAGCAATGAGAGGACTAGTTCTATATGGCAGAAGATAGATCACAAAGCAGAACTGATAAAAACCACTGTAGATGGATGCAGATCACACTCCCAACTGAAGGAGAATAGTTACTGGTCAGAGATAGCAGTGTCAGAAAGAAAGTGGGGAGAAACTATTATACTGAGGCAAAAGTTCACCTACCTACACAAGTCATTTTTGTCATATCAAGTTCAAACCCATCAAAACAATCACAGGTGTATCCTTCCTGCACTCGAACACATTGCCCATTTTCACAGCCGTTCAGAATTCCACACTCTTCTGCTTGTAAGCCTTCAAAGCTACTGGAACGATCTGAGAAAATAAGATCAAAAATATTGAATAGTGTCAAATAACATACCACAGGCATTCCTAGTTAGATTAGACAATACTATCTTTGAACTGACAATACCAGCTCCCACTGAATTCCGACCTGCACTCTGTTGCTGGGTTCTGCTACTGCCTCCCACTAAAGAACCAATGGCTATGCACATTGACCCAATGTGAAGTGACAAGGGCCTAGTTGTTACATTAAAAACATCCGTAGAATATTTGAAATTAAGTAAACATTAACAGATTCAACAATTACAATTGCGTGTTACTTGTTAATTACCTAAGCTTTCTACTTTGAGGCAACTGTCTCCTAACTCTATGGCTGTTACTTCCTCTGTAGTTACCTGTTGCCTGCTTCCTAATCCCAAAACCATATAATCCATTCAGTTTAATACAGCTTGCTTCACACCCTGAAGCTCCTTCCTATCTATATTGTGCTCCGTATTAGCCCAATTTTTCCACCTAAAAAGATGATGGTTTTTGTTTTAACTTTAAACTGTCTCTTTTCAGCATCTATACTTGAACCATGGTTTACCAACTGACACAGAAAAGTTCCTCTTATGAGACACAGGGCTGGAATTTACGTTGGGCGGGCGGGAGCTGGCCACCAACGTAAATGTCAGTGGTGAACCCGCTTCCACCTCGTTTGGGGATCCGTCCCGCATTTTAGGGGTACCCAGGCTTTAATTGTTCCGAGGTGGGGCTTCCACCCGCTTGAGGGAGGAAGTCCCGCCTCATTGAGCTGCCGACCAGTCAGCGGGTCAGTGGGAGTGGTGGCCACTGCTGGGACTGCAGCCCAGCCGACTGCAGAGGAAGACAAGGAGCCGGGATTTAAGGTGAGTTTTGGTTGCCTCGCCAGGGGCTATCGGTCGGGCCCTAGTGAGTCAAGGGTGGCCGTTTGGGGGGAAGGGGGGCATGTTGGTTCCTGGGGGTGGTTAGGAAATCGGGGGCGGCCCACAATTGGGCACCCTGTGCCTGATTATCAGGACCCCCTGGGGCGCTGAGAGGCCACCAACTTTTACCAGGCGGCCTTTCCCGGCTCCAGGACTCCCGCTTGCCACGCGTAAAACCCGTGTGGAGGCGGGCGAAGGCCTTTAAGTGGCCGTTAAGTGGCAACTTAAGGGCCTTGATTGGTCTGGGGCGGGCAGTCTGTTTATCGCCCCCCTCCCCACCCTACGTAAAGGTGGGGGTGGAGGCAGAAGTGGGGCGGGAAGGCCTCCTGGAGCTTCCCACTCCATTTTACGGCACCCCCCCCCCCTCCAACCCGCCACCATCCGGCTCGTTGGGGTAGCGTAAAATTCCAGCCATAATGTTTTCCACCTAATCAAACATGTTTCCACCAAATAAATAAATGAACAAATGACTTATCTTTCTCTGGCAGGGATGTTTTATAAAATAACAATAGAAAAAATAGCAACAAAAGAAGTGCCTTGAATATCATGTTCTTAGAAATAATGCTGATAAAGTTGAAAACAATTCTGGAAAATTTCCATGGAATGTTTCCTCCTTGATACAATCATACCACAGTGTGCAGATTGTATTGAATCAGAGAAAAATACAGCATTCATTTTAACTATCCATAAGATCAGAATACCTCTTTAAATTACCATTTCTTCTCAATGTGAAGTGACATCTAGTGGTAGAAAGAATAAATCACACCAAAATTATTTAAATTGTTCAACAAAGAACTTGGGGGAGAACTAGGGTTTTGGGGGTTGGGGGGGCGGGGGGGGGGGGGGAGGAGGTGCCTGCAGACAGGGAGGGGGTTTTAGAAATTGGGAGTGAAGTTGCAACTGTTTTTCTAAGCATACCAATTTAGCAGGCATTGGTCCCACTGCTAAATGCATTTTTTAGACATCCCAGGCAAAGATGAAAAACAGGAGATTGTTCTTTGAATATGTAAATTAGCGGCCTACTACCCATTAAAGGAAGTAGTCTGAACATTCATCCCCGATGGGAGGGTGGATATCAGGCCTACATTGCTCAGGACTCTTCAATGTCACTCCCAACAATGCCGCAAGCGAAAGGAAATATAGTTAAAAAAATTCTCTTCTGGGGGCCAGAAGAAACAGAACTGTTCCTCCTGGTTCCAAAGACCCTGTCTGGTTCTTACGGTCCCTTCCAGAACACTTCCTTCCCCTGTAGAGACTCTTCTAATCGCCTTCGTCCCCTCTCCCGATCGCCTTCCCTCTTTCCCAATGATCTTCCAATTGCCTTCCCTCCTCTCTCTATCGTCTTCCCCCTTTCTCAATCACCTTCTCCCTCTCTCCCAATCGCCTTCACACCTCTAGATCTTCTCTCTCGATCACCTCCCTTTTTTACCTCCGATAGCCTCCCCCACCCCTAATCCCCTACCCCCTCACCACTCCTAATTGTCTCTCCTCGCCTCCTGATTGTCTTCCCCCTTCCCAGGACCTACCTGGTTCAATACTACAGCTGAGAGATCAATCTCTCAGACAGAATCCCCTCAGTGCTACACAGAAACATCATCCTATATCATGTGCTCAAGTCTCTGCAGCAGGGCTTCAACTGATGACCTTCAGGCTGTCTTGATAATTTTTTCTTTGGCCTCCTTATCTCGAGAGACAATGGGTAAGTGCCTGGAGATGGTCAGTGGTGTGTGGAGCAGCGCCTGGAGTGGCTATAAAGGCCAATTCTAGAGTGACAGGCTCTTCCACAGGTGCTGCAGAAAAATGTGTTTGTCCGGGCTGTTACACAGTTGGCTCTCCCCTTGCGCTTCTGTCTTTTTTCCTGCCAACTGCTAAGTCTCTTCGACTCGCCACACTTTAGCCCCGCCTTTATGGCTGCCCGCCAGCTCTGGCGAACGCTGGCAACTGACTCCCACGACTTGTGATCAATGTCACAGGACTTCATGTCGCATTTGCAGACGTCTTTGAAGCAGAGACATGGACGGCCGGTGGGTCTGATACCAGTGGCGAGCTCGCTGTACATTGTGTCTTTGGGGATCCTGCCATCTTCCATGCGGCTCACATGGCCAAGCCATCGTAAGTGCCGCTGACTCAGTAGTGTGTATAAGCTGGGGATGTTGGCCGCCTCGAGGACTACTGTGTTGGAGATACGGTCCTGCCACCTGATGCCAAGTATTCTCCGGAGGCAGTGAAGATGGAATGAATTGCTCTTGGCTGACATACATTGTCCAGACCACGTTGCCATAGAGCAAGGTACTGAGGACACAGGCTTGATACACTTGGACTTTTGTGTTCCGTGTCAGTGCGCCATTTTCCCACACTCTCTTGGCCAGTCTGGACATAGCAGTGGAAGCCTTTCCCATGTGCTTGTTGATTTCTGCATCTAGAGACAGGTTACTGGTGAGAGTTGAGCCTAGGTAGGTGAACTCTTGAACCACTTCCAGAGCGTGGTCGCCAATATTGATGGATGGAGCATTTCTGACGTCCTGCCCCATGATGTTCGTTTTCTTGAGGCTGATGGTTAGGCCAAATTCATTGCAGGCAGCCGCAAACCTGTCGATGAGACTCTGCAGGCACTCTTCAGTGTGAGATGTTAAAGCAGCATCGTCAGCCAAGAGGAGTTCCCTGATGAGGACTTTCCGTACTTTGGACTTCGCTCTTAGACGGGCAAGGTTGAACAACCTGCCCCCTGATCTTGTGTGGAGGAAAATTCCTTCTTCAGAAGACTTGAACGCATGTGAAAGCAGCAGGGAGAAGAAAATCCCAAAGAGTGTGGGTGCGAGAACACAGCCCTGTTTCACGCCACTCAGGATAGGAAAGGGGTCTGATGAGGTGCCGCCATGTTGAATTGTGCCTTTCATATTGTCATGGAATGAGGTGATGATACTTAGTAGCTTTGGTGGACATCCAATCTTTTCTAGTAGTCTGAAGAGACCACGTCTGCTGACGAGGTAAAGGCTTTGGTGAGATCATGAAAGCAATGTAGAAGGGCATCTGTTGTTTGCGGCATTTCTCCTGTATCTGACGAAGGGAGAACAGCATGTCAATGGTCGATCTGTCTGCACGAAAGCCACACTGTGCCTCAGGGTAGACGCGCTCGGCCAGCTTCTGGAGCCTGTTTAGAGCGACTCGAGCAAAGACTTTCCCCACTATGCTGAGCAGGGAGATTCCACGGTAGTTGTTGCAGTCACCGCGGTCACCTTTGTTTTTATAGAGGGTGATGATATTGGCATCGCGCATGTCCTGAGGTACTGCTCCCTCGTCCCAGCACAGGCATACAGTGGGTATATGTATAGTCTGACATTAACATACAGATGAGGAAGGTTTCTGGTTCAATTCTCAGTTTGAGTTTTGTTAGTTATCTAAGCCAGGGAAGAGGATTGGGGTACTAGTTCAGTTTTTTCAGGAAATATCTATGTGTAGATGTTGATGGAAGATAGGATTTGACTTAGTGGTGTCTGCTCCTCACCACCACCCTCGGTTGCTGGAGCAAGGGCAAGATATAGGGGAATCTAGGGCACTGGGCAAGAGTGTGGCACTGAAGCCATATTATTAGCAATCACCAAATTTGGATTACAACTGTGGCCTCATAAGCCTAGCTTACAGCTTGAGCACAGAATCCTAGCTCCATGCATGCTTACACTCACATTGAGGTGGGTTAAGCACTTCTGACACTTTATATGGATCAGGCCTCTGTGCTCAATTTTTCAGGAGTAGTCATATGATGCACTGAAACATGCTAGATGCCTGCCATTATATGATAAGTTTCGGAGAAATGCCAGCTGCCAGACCTCATGATTGCTGATAGGCATTGTGCACAATTCAGTTTTTGTGGTCTGAGACATATACATCAATGGAATTAAATAGTGGTTTTTAGGGACCTGGATGTGGCCATGTGTACCATCAATGATTCCCTGCACTTTTTGGGAAACTTGCCATTTACCACATATTTGCTGCCTACTTTCCATAGGGAAAGTAGTGATCTTGTTTTCCTAGCAAATAGTAGCAAATAAGAGCGGTGTGACATGTTTGATGTATCACTGCACAGAAGACTCACAGATGCGGTAAATGCTGTTGGTGGTGGCTTGGGAGGTTCCAGCGACACAAATTTTAATACTATGGTCACCATCACAGCATGTCTGAAGGTTGTGCTGTAGGAAGCAGCACTCAGTGACTCCCTCCCATGTGAAGTGTAGACATATCCAAGTTGATGTGCCTGGGTTAGAACTGGCTTCTGGGACGAGGGTAAATAGGTGTGAAACCAGAATTTACTTTCTTTCCCACACATAAGCAGATCTTCCTCCAAATTTGGGCATTATATAGGAAAGCTTGATACAGTGTTCTGCAATCCTAAATACAACAACCTTCCTTGCATTCAAACTGTACACATTCACTTCATCACCTTTCAGACACGATGCTAGGGCAGTGTCGCAGAATGTTGTATTTCTCCGCCTTGCGTTTGCTTTCCCTGACTTTTGGATTGGCATTTCATTCCCTCATACAGTCTTTTAAATGGCTAACAACTATGTAAAAATTATTTTCATTCTTTTAACATTTTCTGCATATCCTGCCCACATGTCAGTATACCCCTTCACAGGGCACTGTGCATAGTGAGCGCATGTGCTACATGAGTTACCAGGGAAGAGTTACAACAATATCACCACACTGTACACTTCTTATGCACTGTGTGATGCTGGCAATGTGACCACTCATATCTCTGTACTAAATTAGCAGAACCAATAAGTGACACTTCTGATAAGGAATAAAGAGACTTTGCTGCGGCAAATTTATTATTAAGGCAGGTATTTGATTTGGAAATATATATATATATTTGGAAATATGGCACCGTTCCTTCATGGCCACTGAGTCAAAGTCCTGGCACTGTGGATGTACCTACACCAATTGGACTTCAGCAGTTCAAGAAGGCAACTCACCACCACCTTCTCAAGACAATTAGGGATGGGCAATCATTTGACCAATTCAGTTATACATATCTTACGTAGCTGAAATGAAACCAGATCACCAAAGGCATGCCATTCATGTTAGGTCAAGTTCAAGTATTCTAATATCACAAAGGAGCATGTCATTACTAAAATAATCATGTACTGTAAAATTGCACCTTCACACAGGTTTTTTTGCCTTTTGGGTAAAAGCCATACATGTCCTTTGTGGATAAAGCAGATGTTATAATATATTTTTATGTCAATAATTTCCCAGAAAAGTCTAATTATAATAAAACATAAACTGAATCACAGCTTACCATTGTCAATGCTACTAAACAATGGGATTCTCGCAGGCTCTTGAGGACGGTACTGTGGAATGCGTGAATATCCTCTAGAACCATACTCAGGTCTAGGTTGTGGATTTCTTGATCCATATGGTTCACCTTGCCGGGGCTCTGTCAGACCATATTGAGCAGTAAGATGAGGATCTCTCAGTTCATACCCTGAGTCAGGTTGTGGATCTCTCTGGCCATATCTTGGTCCAAGATATGGATCTCCCAGTCCATATTCTGGCGCATGCTGAGAATCATAGGGTCCATATGCAGGCTGAAGATAATTGTCATAGGATCCAATTCCACGTTGGAAATCCTGACCATAAGATGGTGTTTCTGGGCCATATTCATAGCCAGGTCTATCACGGAGCCCAGTTGATCCATCGCTAAATATCCTAGGAATATTACAAAGCTGTGCAAAATCATCTATAATGATGTAGAAAGAAAACCAGTAAATTAAAAAAGCAAGAAAGCAAGAAGGCATTAAACTTTTCTACTATAATAACACAAACAATTCAGTGCTGGGGCTGAAATAAAAACAAGAAATGCTGGAAATACTCAGCAGGTCTGGCAGCATCTGTGGAGAGAAAAGCAGAGTTAACGTTTCAGGTCAGTGACCCTTCCTCAGAACTGGCAAAGGTTAGAAATGTAAAATGTTTTAAGCAAGTAAAGCGGAGGTGGGGCAAGAGATAACAAAAGAGGTGTTGATAGGACAGGGTCACAGAGAATAACTGACCAGAAGGTCATGCAGCAAAGGCAAATGGTATGTTAATGGTGCAGTGAAAGACAAAGCATTAGTAAGAGCGGGTGTTAATCGGGGCTGATTGGTTATCAAAATGTTATTTGAGCAACAGGTGAAGCTAGCTCTTTCACGCTGCTACTATGCAGTAGCAACACGTGTGGTGGTCGCCACTAACAGGATGCTGCCGTCAAGTCAAAAAGACGTCCTGCCTATCACACAAATGAGTAATGTGATATATGATTTTCAATGCCAGTGTGATACTAGCTATATAGACCGTACATCCCAAAGACCGGATCGTATCAAACAACATGTCTCTTCTTCTGCTTGCAACGGGCAAGGTACAGGCCGTACCCAACCAACCCGAGTTTGCAAAACACAAAACATAGTGTCCAACATTAGATGTGATTCTGAGATTGGACAACATTTGCTAAATAATCCTCAGTGTGCTAAGAATTACGCTGACGACCAATTTAAGATTGTCAGTAGAGCTTGCAGTGTAGTGCATTTGCGTGTACTGGAAGCTACATATATTAATACACAGGGCCCTGTTCTTTGCAGACAGAAAGAACATGTTCAAACATTGCACCTGTTTCAGCTAAACAAAATAAGTGACAGCCATTTACTGGTTCATTCTTCAGGGCAATACCTTGACCAGTCAGAGTCAAGCTGTCTGGTTTAAATTTCAAACAAAGCTTGGCAGTTAACTGTCAGTCACCGTAAACTGGTGCATTCTCCATGGCAATGCCTCTACCTATCAGAGTTCACTTGCCAACCAATCAGCACTCTCTTCTCATGCAGTATAAAGTTGTTTTCCCTTACGTTGGTATTCTTGCAGATTGTCCTGATGAGTGCAAGACAAAAAGCTTCAACAACATGTCTCTATTTTCAGCAATACTCAAAATGTTATACTTCCATTATGCTATCTCATTATGATAACTTTGATATCAAATGCGTCTGGCTATTGTTTTATTTTTGTGAGCCTTACTTTGAATTAATACATTTTGATACATTAATACATTGGGCTTTTGAGCATAGACTTGCTTCTACCAGGTTCTGTTCTAGTGCAGAGTCCACGTCAGGAGACAAATGGCTTCTATGAGCAGGGCAAGGAAGACTTAAGTTCTTCAACCAATCAAATTGAAGAATCCTCACTGAGAAATGCTCAACATAAAATTGGGCTGAGCAGCGCCCGTTGTTTGGGTGCCAGGGGTGCCGTTCAGGGACCAATATGGCGTTCGATGCGTTCATGCACACTTCTGCCATGAATTGCGATGGACGTCATCTTGGTGAGGGCATTAGTATGCGCATTGCTATTGCCCACTGGATGTTTGCAGAGCAGGCAGTTTGTGACAGCAATCAGTGTGCAACGCTAATTTGAATCTAGCGATGCCTTTTTGGAGCTCAACCCTCTTAACCTTGCACAGCTGAATACACAACAAGCAGCAGGAAGGACCCCCATCAGCATAATTTAAAGGGATCATCGACTACTTACAGGGTAGCTGCTAGTTGATTTCTCTTGGTTGTTACCATGATTGCACAAGTGTTTGGTGCTTTCCATAGTTCTTTCAAGTTGTAAAAGTCTACGAGTGCTGAAGGACTTTTTCCTGACTTCTGCACAAATCAGTTGTTCGCAGACATAGGCCCAGTAATAGACATTCCCCTTGGAATACAGCATGACTGGGAAAATGAACAGGCCATGCAGAGAAGGACAGCTACGAGGAGGGCTGGGGGCAGGGGAGGAAAGGCTTTCACGGTAGGCCATATCTGCCCAGGGTGTTCAGGGAGCAATTCTCAGAAAGAAACAATGGCCGGGATTTTATCTTGGTGATGGGGGTCTCAACATCTGGAAAAAGTGAGTTGAGAACATTGCGTCGCCTCTTCTCCGGAAGGCCCGCCAAATCTAGTGCCAATCAGGCACTTTAGTGGACAGCAGCGGGCCTTCCACAGGATCAAGGACCCCGTCACTGGAAGTCCTGCCCTTGGAGAACAGCCGGCCAATTAGAGGAGCAGCATTGGACCCAGGCCACAGGTAAGTCAGGGCGAAAGGGTTCTCGCGGGGTTGGAGTCGTGGGGGAGGGGGGTGTAGAGGGGTTGCTAGCAAGGGCAGGGGGCTGGCCATCAGTGGCAACCCCCCTTCCTGGTGCCATGTCCCTTGTTCAGGCTGTAAGTGCCTTTTAACAAGGTAACCCCGCCCCTGCCCACCTCCCACCACTCCCCCCCCCTGCCCCCCACGGAGCTGGGAAGCAGCCTGCATGGTTTTTCCTGCTGTGCTTTCCACGTGGTGACAGGGCTGCCCGATGTACGGCTAATTGCGGCGACGGTGGGATAAGGCCCTTAATTGGGGATTACTTGCTAAATCTTGGTGAAGATGGGATGGTGGCGGGGGTCTTCCTTCGATTTTATGCTCTCCCCACCTCCAAACCTGCCACAGGGAAGAGCAGAAAATTCGCCCCAATATGAGAGACATCTGCGCTTCAATAAACAGTTCCTTAGTGAAATCTGTCCCCTGTTGCAGCCACAACTGCAATCTCAGAGCAGGCCACGAAATACATTGCCGGTGGCTGTGAAAGTGGCTGTGACCGTGAACTTTTATGCATTTGAATCCTTCCAGGCTGGACCTGCAGACACTTGCAACATTTCACAGTTTGCTGTCCACTGTTGAGTAAGCGAGATCACTGAGACTCTTTATTGAAAGAAAGCTAACGACATTTCATTCTCGCTTGCCAGGCACCAGCAGTTAGAGTGAGAACACAGCTTTGCTAGGCTCGCAGGCTTCCCCATGGTCCAGGGTGCCACAGAGTGCATGCATATTGCTTTGTGGATGATGCAGGTCAACTCAGCATTATGCTGGAGCCAAAAATGTTTCTACACCCTCAAAGTTGAACTGGTGTGTGACCATAGGTAGTGAATATGCAGGTCAGTCTCTGATATAATTGAAGCAATCATGATGTCTTTATTCTGTGATAGTCTGCTGTGCCATCTGTACTTCAGCTACCATGACAACCAAAGGCTGCATAATAGGCAACAAGGGCTATCTGCTGACGACATGGTTGATGACTCCAGTGCCAGCCCATGCACTTGTGGGCAGCATGTATACAATGAAAGCCATGCTACCAAAGACCATTGGCGTGTTGAAACAATGCTTCTGCTACCTGGATCGCTCTGGACAAGCCCTGCAGTACTGAGCAGAGTGCATGTCAAGATTCGTGGTGGTCTGCTACAGGCTGCACATCTTTGCCATCATGAGGGCACAGCCCTTGCCACCAGCTATTTGGTGAGCAGCTGAGGATCAAGAGCATGAAGTGGAGGAGGAAGGGAGGAAGCAACCTACAAAGTTCCTTCCTGCCTGTGAAGAGCTAATTCAAGTGTTATACCAGTAACCTCAACCCCAAATTTCCATTTGTCAACAATCCCTCACCTTATCTTCCTTCTGTCACTGACCATCACAATGTCTGCTTCCCAAAATTCAAAAACAAAAGCCAGCACAAAATAAACATTTCAAACCGATTTATCTGTGAAATTATGCTATATTGCATATAAATGTAAACGAATCACTTTTGTGCATTCCCTGAGTGCCTGTCTTCCATTAATGCCTTTGCCTGTCCTGGTGCTATCCCAATGGCTGCAGCATGGCTGATGGGAGGCTGTTGACTTTCAGTTGAGGATACTGCAGATGGTCCAGGAGGACGTTCTTGAGCAGCTCTGCACTTAGAAAGCCTGGCTCGACATTGAACCATCTCAGCATGGGCAACTGCAGTCTAGGCAGGCTGACTGACAGACAACAGCAAGATCACTGGCAAAGTGGCAGAGGTGGGAGGCTACCATCCTGAGGAAGGACAACAGGTTTGTGCTTCATGAAGCCATTGCCACTCCACCAGGGCTGTGCCTCAGCAATCCTAGTAATCTGTTGGAAGACAGATTGTAGAACTGTTGTGACACTCTTTGAGACCCTTTAAACACAGTAATCCACAGCCATTATGACCTCGGTCTGAGCTTGCATGGCAGTGAGCTGAACTTGCATGAGAGCAGTTGAGCTTCCAATGCAGCACTCAGAAGTTGGGCGGCTGCTGCTTGTTCTGCAAGGAAAGTTGCAACATTGACCATCAAGACACTGCACAGCTGAATCCACAAATGTGCGAATGGAGCTGGCCACTATTTCCATGCTGGAAAGAATGGGTTCCAAGCTCTGCACAAAGGCATGTGCCAAGTATGTGCTGGACTCCTCCACACTTGATATTGAATGCAAGCTTTCTGGCAGGCTTTCCAATTGACAAAGTATTTTGCTTTGTATACCTATTAGTGTTCTCTTGTAGGCTGTCCTGTCAAAGTCCTCATCAGAGTCCTCTGCAGTGGCGAGCCAGCACCTGCATTATGTCTGCACCTTGACCTGGCTGCAGCACACTTGCACCCGATGTATCACCACATACAGATCCAGCCTCTAATCCATCCTCTACGATATGTCTAGTGTTAGTATCTGAATGACCTGGTGGCTGCAAGTGTGAAATCAAGCGCGGCATTTTTCAGCAGAGGCAGCAGTCCCGCAGCTGGGGCTGAAAGCAGGAGCAACCCCGCTTTGGTAGCCGGCGGGACCCGGGGGCTGTATTTTGTTGGCGGGGCTGCCGTCCCTATTAGGTATAGTAGCTGCTGCCCCTTTTAGGTATAGTGCCAGGCCAATCAGAGGGCCAGCAGCTCGGCAGCCTCAGTAGTGCCACCATTAATGGTGGCCACAGCTGGGGCTGCACCTGCAGGATTAGGGCACATTGATGGCTGGCGCCCTTAAGGAGGGGTAAGTAGGGTTGGGGGTAGCCAGGGCCTGGTAGGCATCCCCAGGGGTAGGGGGCAGGATCTTGGCGAGCAGGCAGCACTATTGCCGGGGGTGGCCATTGCCAACAGAGGGCCCCTCCGTGGGCCAAGGCATGCCCAAAAAAGAGGCCCCAACACCGGAGGCCACTGAGTTTCACTGGACGGTCTCCCCACACGGTGATGGACCCCCCCAGCTGCTGGCAAAATGACCACAGGGAGGGAAGTGACCTTTAATTAGCCACTTAAGTGGCTCAATTGGACTCTCTGTGGGCGGCTCATCTGCTAGCTTTCCTGCCGCTGGCAAAATGGCCTGGCGGCGGGAAGAGGTTGTGCATGCCACCTGATGTTTTCCTGCGCCATTTTTCCAGCCTTCCCACCTATCTGCCTATCCCCAAAGGACTGGTAAAATTCATCCCCAAGTAACAGTGCTTTGTCTTCACTCTTTTGTTGATGTTCCTGCATTGCCTGGCCAGGTTGTACCTCTTGGGTAGCTGAAAGAAAAAAGGCACAAGCATAAAGCTGTGGTGAAGTGGTGGACGAGATGATGTGGGGAAGGGGGATTGGAATAAGAGGTGCATTCTTAAACCATCTGCAGCTTTTACATCAGAAGAGTGTGTGAGACAAGGGGTATGTGCGATGCCATAAGGAGGATAAGGTATGACGATACTATCATCTTCTATATGGCTGGATCTTGTTCTCCCTCAGGTGTTGGGTTCTGTGGTTGGGGTGGGGGGGGGGGCGGTGGTGGGGGCCTGAAGATGGCTCCAAATGAGGCCTGCCATGGACCTCGATGCCATGAGGCCTGGCCCGATCATCCTAGCTCCGGCGCTGCTCCATGGCGGCCCGCCCACTGCTGGGAGACGGAACCATAATTAAAATATTCAAATCAATAAAATGAATGAATTAACATACATTTACCTGCGATCTTGAGGGCCCACCGCAATCATAGGCGTGGTGGCCAGCACTCCCATGCCTTCAAATCCCTATTTGGGGATAAGCGGCGCCACACTGGTGGGGAGGGGAGAGGAGCTAAGGTTTTCAATGCAGGGGGAGACGGGGTCAAAAAAAGGTAATGGGTGTAGGGGATGGTGGGAAGGGTTGAACTGTAAACTTTATGCAGTTTGGGGGGGGCTAAAGGTCAGATGTTAAAGGTGTATTTTGGGGGGGAAGAGCAAATAGTTAATGTAATTATTATTGGGGGGTAGGAAAGGGGTGTTAGAAATGTAAAAATTTAAATTAGACGGCAGGGCTGGCTGCCCTTTAAAAACGGCAACACAGGCAACTGGCGCCATTGCTGGGTACAGACAGCCCACCCCCTCCATGACATTGTGGGGAGGGGGCAGGCCGACCTGGCCATTTAAATAAGCCACTGTGCTTATGATCATGGCGGCTCTTTGGCGTTTTTTGAGCTCGACGCCGAGATTGGCAGCGGGCTCTTAAAATCCAGCCCATAGTTTCAGCCCCATCTTTGGTCATGGTTTCAGCAATGGCTGTTCCAATAATGGCCAACACAACCTCCTCCATGGAGACTAGGAGATGTAGACAGGCTTGTTCCCTTTCAATTAGCCCCTGCTGCTTATAGTTGTGTGCCAGTGCATGTCATGCCATCTGTTTGGACAATGTAGTTGTCATGGCTGAATTGCTGGCAGTGTGTGCAAGCTGTGAGATATGGATGTGAGGCTTGCAACAGTGCTAAGTGCATAAGGGTGAGGTGAAACTATGAATGTTAGGTATGAGTCCTGATTGATAGAGATAGCTGGTAGGTAATAGGGTTGTGGTGAATTCAGCAGTGGTCGAGGCTAGTAATGCAGTTGATAGGATATGGCATTTGAAGATGTATTCACTGAGGTCACTGAACTTCTTGAGGCACTGCATCCAGGCCTTCAGGACTTGATTCCTGATATTGACCTCCATGACAATCTGCACCCACTGCTTTTGATCCTGTTTCTGGACAGCCTCTTGCAGACATAGGCCATCTTTCCTCTTCTCCACCAAGACCTTCAGTGCAGTGTCCAAAGACCTTGGAGCCCAGTCTCTCCCACGTTGTGCCATTCTTCACTATTTCTCAGGATACATTCACTTCCTACACAATTTCCAGCAACTACTTGAGTCACAGTGCAACTCCCTTTTAAGAGGTGCAGGCTGGCTTTAAGCAGTACTGGCTAGTTTTAAGTGATGCTGGGAAGTAGTGATTTTGGGCTCCCTGCAAATGCATGCAGTCAATGAACAGCGCTGGCTGTGCGCATACTTAATATACTGAACAGGCAGCACGGAGTTGGTGCAGTGCCTATGTTTCAATCAACGGCGTGGGTTAATCATGCATCGCAGTCCCTGTATCTGTTTTCGGGGGCTATCCAATTTAGCCCCTGCAGAAATTAAACCAGAAAGTACAGAGCAGGAATTATAAATTTAAATCATGTACAGAAAGCAAAATAAAGATTGGGAAAGAAAGATGGAATTAAGAGAAAGAGAGATAAAAGAGACAGAAAAAGTAAAAAAAAATATTGTTTTATTATGGCAGTTGTGGCTCAGATGGTAACACTCTTGCTTCTGAGTCAGAAAGTTCTAGGTTCAAGTTCCAGTCCAGGTCTGGAGCACAACAATCTAGGCTGACATTCCAGTGCAGTCCTGAGGGAGTGCTGCACTGTCATAGGTGCAACCTTTGGATGAGATGTTAAACCAAGGCCTCATCTGCCTTCTCAGGTTGACATAAAAGATTTCATGGCACTATTTCGAAGAAGAGCAGGGAAATTATCCCCGGTGTGCTGGCCAATACTTATCCCTCAATTAACATCACAAAAACAGCTACGCTGGTCATTATCATGTTCCTGTTTCTGGGAGTTTGCTGTACACAAATTAGCTGTTGTGTTTCCGACATTACAAAAGTGACCAAACCTCACAAGAGTACTTCATTGGCTGCAAAGTGCTTTGAGAGTGGTCATAAAAGCTGCTATATAAATGCAGGTCTTTTTAAAAAAAAAACTCCAACACTAATTCAATTCTGAAGGAATAAGATTCCATACTTGTAAAATTAAATTTTAAGGGCCAAGGAGGTTGTTTGGCAGTAATTATGGTTGATCACACCATTAAAAATTCACTTGTACCTGACTGTACCAGGCCTAACCTTTTCTGCCATGCATAGTGAGTAACCAGTGGGTAAGTACCGCATTTATTTCAATGTTGAGTCTATCAGTGAGGTACTCTTACAGTGCAGCCTGTGGAGGAACTGGGTAACTCAGATCACAACTTCTAGATTTCCACGTTTAACTGATTTAACTGCTTATTCCGGAAGTTGCTGTCTGAATTTCTCCATAATAATGGAATGTACTACCTGAAAGGGTGGTGGAAGCAGATTCAACAGTGTCTTTTAAAAAGATATTGAATAAACATTTAAAGACAAAAAAACAGCATGGATATGGAGAAAGAGCAGGGGAGTGGGACTAATTGGATCGCTCTACCAAAGAGCTGGCACAGGCATGATGGGTTGAGTGGCCTCCTTCTGTGCTGTATCATTCTATTATTCTATGCTATTAGTGAGCGCTAATAGCTTCACAATTATTCTCAATGCAAAATCTGGCTGCTATGTTTGGTGTTGTAATACTACAGTGCCACCAAAGTCAAGATTTACCCCCTAGTGTTTATTTGGCATTTACATACAATATGGGTATTGAATAAGTAAAATCTTACCTGATGTTCTGGAAGGACAAAAGGCACATTGCAGGCCCCAGGCCTCTCCATACAAGCAGCAACACTCAGTGTAGGTTGTTGATCTGGTCCTCAAAGGTTTGCTACAGATATCGTCCTCAGTCACTCCTTGCCAGCATATATCTAGATACGTATCTGCCTCTTCAGAGTCAACTAATGAAGAGAATTAATACCAATGGGGTTATCTTTAAAACAAGTAAAAATCTGTTGTCAGGTTACTGTTGTAAACATAAAAAAAGAGTAAATATTTTGAGGTTCCATGCCACCATTGAGGCCTTCCGTGTGCCACCTGCTGTCAGAAAATTGTGGTGTGCTGCCTGGAATTTTCCATCCAGTGATTTAAATCACAGGCCACATGCTTGTTAAGCCGTATACAGATCACATTCTCCAGCTTGGTGCGAGCTGTGTTCAAGGCAGCCCAATTTTAAAAAGGGGGCCTCAAAAAGGTGTTACACCCCCTATTTGCACAAACAAAGGAACTAGCACCTTCTCCTTTGTTATCTCTTGCCCAACCCCCACCTCACTTGTTTATAATCTGTGACTTTTCTAATATTTGTCAGTTCCGAAGAAGGGTCACTGACCCGAAACGTTAACTCTGCTTCTCTTTCCACAGATGCTGCCAGACCTGCTGAGTGAATCCAGCATTTCTTGTTTTTGTGTCAAAGGTACTAATGCTTGTTTCAGGCACAGGTCCTGGAAGCCTTTTCGATGTCTATACCAACATGGCGAGAGGTGCACACTGGGCTTCATTGAATTTCTAGACCATGATGTCAGCCATGGTATAACTACTGCTAATGTAAAGTAGAAGTCAATCAATCACATGTTGGATATTCCCATTGCGAGATAGGAATAATCTAATGTATCAGCTATAAATTAGAAGGCTTCAATGTAACACAGCTTGTTTACCCCATGCTGGATGGTCTACAATGCTATTCCTTTCAAATATGCTGCAAATTCAAAATCTTATGTCTGCACATATTTCCTGTCTATAAACTATAACTTCCTGTTGTCACAGTGTTGTTACACTTTTGTGTCCACGATTTCTACTGTAAATTCCTATGTCCACATTTATAATGAAGCCTGCCTATGTGGAAGTGTCAGCCATGGCTCAGTTAGAAATCTCTCCTCTGAATCAAAAAGGTGTGGGTTTAAGTCCCAATTCAGAGCACAAAAACCTAGCTAACACTCCAGTGCACTACTGAGGGAGTACTGCACTGTTGGAGATGCTGTCTTTTAGATGACATCTTAAACTGATGCCCTGTCAACTCTCTTGGGTGGAAATAAAAGATCTCATGAGACTATTCCAAAGAATAGCAGGGGAGTTATCTCCGGTATCCTGACCAATATTTATCCCCTCAATCAAAATCACTAAAAACAGATTATCTGGTCATTATCACATTGATGTTTGTTGGAGCTTGCTGGGCACAAATTGGCTGTTGTGTTTCCTACATGAGAATAGTGACTACATCTCAGAAAAAAAGTACTTAATTGGCTGGAAAGCACCCTGGAACTTCCTGAGGATGTGAAAGGTGCTATATAAATGCAAGTTTTTTTTTTCTTTCATGTATCACATTGTAGTTACATCCTTCTGCTAGTTTTGGTGCTGCAGTTCTACATATCTTTGTTCTTCAGCATGAGGAACTCCTAAATTCTACCTATCTACTTCTTTGCTTCCCAAATTCTTGTAAGTTTTGTTATTTAACTATAAATAATAATATAAAATAAAGGTTCTATATAAAAATAGGAACAAAATGTATGATTTTAAGATGAGGTGAGCTTTAGGTCTATGTGTCTTGGTGCATTTAACCCTACTGTCTAACCCCATTTCACCTGATCACTGCATTTGGTTTTGACTCCCTGGGCTGAATTTTCAGGTTCCACCAGGGGCAGGATCAGAAGCAGACTGGGGTCTGCATGCCTGTTTCCCGATGCAGTTCCTGACCCTGGTAAGTTTTACAAGGGTGGGGAAGGGAAACCCTGAGATCCTGCCCAATCCACTAAGAATGCCAATTAATGTTGTTAAAGAGCTCATTAAGGGGCATGTTCTGATTTTGACAAGGGCTGCATTTGCAGTCTGGGGTAAACCAGTTGAATGGAGGCAGACAAACAGTGGGAGACAGTCATGACCACCCCAGGGAATTAGGTGGGCTCCATGAAAGGGTAAATGGCGCAAAGGGGTATTTGGCCTTTGGCACACAGGTGCCATCGGCTCAGTTAGGTTGCGGGGAGAGTGCGAATTAAGTGCTCAGGTAGTGCAGGGGATTGTCAGCCGCCTGGCATCACGAGGGCAGAAGAGCAGGGAACAAGGCTGCCAAATACAACTGGGAGGTTACGTGAGCATAAGGAAAGCAGCAGCAGGGAAGGGGATGCAACTCACAGATTTTGGGTCCAGTGAGGAACAACACCCTCTGCAGGAAATGCAGACGAGAGGAATGAGGGGCAGGAAGGACACTGAGGCCATAGCCTCAACATAGGATTTACCACCGAAGATGGAGCTACCTTGAGATGACCAAGAACCAGTGCACAGGAGACTGCAACTCTCCAAAGAGATGGTCACTGAAATTTCTACCCTCGTCACTGAAGATCTCGCACCTTGCAGCACTACTCGCCATGTCTTGCCAGTAGCTGTCAAAGTCACTGTGGCTTTGAACCTCTTTGCTTCTGAGTCCTTCCAAGGATCAGCTGTGGACCTTGGCTGCATCTCACAAATGGCTGCATGCCACTGTATCTCACTGGTCTCTGATGTCCTGTTTGTGTGAGTTAGACAGTACATGCAATTGCAGACAGACACGGCCTTGCAGGCACAGAGGGCAATGGGTTTTGGCTCCATTGCTGGATTCCCCAGGTGCAGGGTATCACGATTGCACCCATATGGCCATCAAGGTGGCCAGTCAGGTTCATCAGCAGGAAGGGCTTCCACTCCCTCAATGCTCAACTGATCTGCAACCACAACAAGAGCTTCCTCCATGTGTACATTCACTTTCTTGGCAAATATCATGACTCCTTAAGTCTCCGCAAGTCCAGGCTGCCACAACTCTTCACCTCCCAAACTCATGATGATGATGACATCCTGTGAGAGAAGACACCCTCATCCGCCTTGGTGACTACTTCAGCCTTTGTCTGGTGCTTCGGATGGCTGAAGGGGAGCACCAGCTGGGGTGCAACTGGAATCCCCTCCACCCATCCCTGTGCTGTCAGCACCACTGACTGGTTAAGGCTACACAGTGTGGCATGCAAAACTGGAGTCAGTGGGAATCAGGTGGAAAACTCTCCGCTGGTTGGAGTCATACCTAGCACAAAGGAAGATGGTTGTGGTTGTTGGAGGTCAATCATCTCAGTCCCAGGACATCACTGCAGGATTTCCTCAGGGTATTGGCCCAGGCCCAACCATCTTCAGCTGCTTCATCAATGACCTTCCCTCCAGCATAAGATCAGAAGTGGGGAAGTTCGCTGATGATTGCAAAATGTTCAGCACCATTCATGACTCCTCAGAAAGTGAAGCAGCCCATGTCCAGATGCAGCAAGACCTGGACAACATCCAGTCTTGGGCTGATAAGTGGCAAGTAACATTTGCGCCACACAAGTGCCAAGCAATGACGATCTCAAACAAGAGATGACTGCATCTGTGCTGCGGATGATGTGCTTGGTAAGGTGTGATGGTGCCTCTACTGAACTCTGATATTGCTGTGGTTAGCCCAGTGGCAGTGAGGGAGTTGGTCTCATTGCCTCAAAATCTGCAACTGTGAGAGGCACAACAGATCATGAGAACTAGCCTTGGAGAACAGAAGCCCCTGATGTGCTGAGACTTCCCAATGCAACTCAGTCTTTGGTATGCTGTCAGATGGGGTAGAGGGCAATGCACCCCTAAATTAATGCATTCCACTCTCTGATCAGCATCTCCACCATGTATGTCTGTTTTGCCTTGCCTGTCTTCCTCATGGTCTGTGACCCTGGCGATGTCCATGGCTCCCTCCCCCATGGTGGTGATAATTGTAGGTAAGGAACCCCTCCTTTCGTCGAGGCATTATGAGCCTATTTCTCCAATAAGGACAAAAAAGAGAGAAATAGGGCACTGCTGGCCTCTTGAGCCAAGGCCAGCTGCTCCTATTCATTAGAAGTTGCATGTTTCAGTGCTGACAGGTCCTCAGGAGCACTATGGCTCTTAAGCCATTCTGAGCAGTCAGTAAGTGCCCTGAGCACATACTCCTCCCATGTTCAGGAGCAGCATGCATCTTCAGACTCCTCAGCTGGTATACGTGTGGGAGGGTGGATACCCAGAGACATGTACTGAGGATTGGGGGTTGCACTCACCTTGCCAGAGTGTATCAGGTCATTAAACCTCTTCCTACACTGGATCCAGTTTCTACGCATCACATTTCTTCTACTTTGTCAGCTAGCTCCATCCAGGCCTACTTAGTGTGGGTGGATGGCCTCCTCCTGCCACCCTAAGGGAAGGGGACCTCCCTCCCCTCCCTTATGGCCTTGAGGAGGATCTCCAGATCTGCATCTGCGAATTGAGGGGCTGCCCTGCCCTGGGTTCCAGGCCTCTGCCTCTCCTAAGACATTCTATGATTCTATGATGTTCCAAACTGAAGGTGAAGCAGTGAAACAGTGAAACACCATAATGGCTGCTGTGGTCTGTTTAAATTGGGCCCACACTTGAACAGTCCCGCCTCCATTCCCGCTGCTGCTAATTAGCCATGCAACAACATGCAACAACATGGGAGGCAGAATAGTATATTATTTTTAAAAATCGTGCGTTTGGATGCGCATTTCTTGTCCCACAAGCCTTACCTCCTGTCACGATTTCTCTGTCAACATATACCATGGTAAATTGCTGTCAATATTTCCCTCTTCAATTTTGCTGTCAACTGCCACAATGTAACGTTGAGTAAGATGATTTTCCCATTTTACACCATATGAATTTGCTCTGAAAAGATCTGTTGTTTCCTTGAAAAACTGGCAGGCCATGATGTTTCGGGCAGCGTACTCTGCCCGTCGTCTGGAGAAATAACTGGAATGGGGGGAAACAGTGGGTTTGCATGTGGTGGAGAATATTCTTGCTGCAGTTGATTGGCTAACTGTATTCTGTGATAGGTCGGTACATGCTATTGTTCTTGCTGCTGACTGGTCAGCTATTGTGTCACGGGAGTTAGAACATAGAACATAGAACAGTACAGCACAGTACAGACCCTTCGGCCCACGATGTTGTGCCGAACCTTTAACCTACTCTAAGATCAAACTAACTACCTACCCTTCATTCTACTATCATCCATGTACCTATCCAAGAGTCGCTTAAATGCCCCTAATGTATCTGCTTCTACTACCACCGCTGGCAGCGCATTCCACGCACCCACCAATCTCTGTGTAAAGAACCTACCTCTGACATCTCCCCGAAACCTTCCTCCAATCACCTTAAAATTATGCCCCTGATGATAGCCCTTTCCACCCTGGGAAAAAGTCTCTGGCTATCCACTCTATCTATGCCTCTCATCATCTTGTACACCTCTATCAAGTCACCTCTCATCCTTCTTCGCTCCAATGAGAAAAGCCCTAGCTCCCTCAATCTTTCTTCGTAAGACATGCCCTCCAGTCCAGGCAGCATCCTGGTAAATCTCCTCTGCACCCTCTCTAAAGCTTCCACATCCTTCCTATAATGAGGCGACCAGAACTGAACACAATATTTCAAGTGTGGTCGAACCAGGGCCTTATAGAGCTGCAGCATAACCTCGCAGCTCTTAAACTCAATCCCCCTGTTAATGAAAGCCAACACACCATACGTCTTCTTAACAACCCTATCAACTTGGGTGGCAACTTTGAGGGATCTATGGACGTGGACCCCAAGATCCCTCTGTTCCTCCACACTACCAAGAATCCTGTCTTTGAGCCTGTATTCTGCATTCAAATTCGACCTTCCAAAATGAATCACTTCACACTTTTCCAGGTTGAACTCCATCTGCCACTTCTCAGCCCAGCTCTGCATCCTGTCAATGTCCCGTTGCAACCTACAACAGCCTTCCACACTATCCACAACTCCAGCAACCTTCGTGTCATCGGCAAACTTGCTAACCCAGCCTTCCACTTCCTCATCCAAGTCATTTATAAAAATCACAAAGAGCAGAGGTCCCAGAACAGATCCCTGCGGAACACCACTGGTCACCGAGCTCCATGCTGAATACTTTCCATCTACTACCACCCTCTGTCTTCTATGGGCCAGCCAATTTTGTATCCAGACAGCCAACTTCCCCTGTATCCCATGCCTCCTCACTTTCTGAGCCTACCATGGGGAACCTTATCAAACGCCTTGCTAAAATCCATATACACCACATCCACTGCTCTTCCTTCATCAATGTGTTTTGTCACATCTTCAGTTGATACATACTATTGTTCTTGTCGGGTTATGTTGGCTGCAGAGCAGGTGGTGATGTGCCTCTTGAGTAGGGGTAGCCAGATATCACTGATGAGCAGGCCACTGTCTTGGGGATGATGTGGTGTTGATAGATCTCCATAGCCTCCCTGTCGCGTCTTGTATGCCAGTGCGTAATGGACGAGATGAGTTTGGAATTGGACCATTCAATGTGATGGTTATTGAGCTGAGCATGCTTGACAATGGCTGACTTGTCCCATTCACTGTGGTTGAAGCAGGCTTGGTGTTCCTTGAGTTTAGGTTGCCTGTTTCTCTGATTTAGACGAAACTGCAGTTGCATTGTATGCTGTAAATTCTTAGTATGTTGTGTGATGGTTTCTTGTCATTGTGCTAATGAAGGATGGAGTGGAGCTTCTTGGATGACTTATGTCAGACTTCTAGGTCCGCTGACTTGAGTATGCATTTAGTCTGTGCGAGGTGGAGCCGATGTAAGGGAAGCTGACTCTTGTCTTGGTTGAAGTAGTGGTTGCATTGCGAGTAACAGGTGAACGTTGATCTAGTGGGAAGGAAATCCATTGAGTTGAAGTGTAAACTTGATATGGCTCAGTTCTTATTGTAGATGTTTCTTATTTCTAATGGAGTAGGCTCTTCTGATGAGGGTGTTGGAGACCAATCGAAGAGTCGAGGGATGATGAAAAGAATGGCAGTTCAGGTATCTGTCAGTATAAATGGGCTTGCAGTAAACTTGGTATGCTGATATCAGGGATAGGCACCAACATAATGCACCACGGACATTTGACAAAATTACTGACTCAGCCACGGACATGGGGGAAATTAATTTGTATATAAAGTGTATAGCCAACCTAATGCCATTAAAACACAGTCTAATTTAAAATGCGTTTCTTCCTATTTACTGAGTACATGGCATTGTTTTTGCTTACACAAGTAGTCAATGTTTGCCTGCACACTTGATGTAGTAATGTGGAGAGTCCGGATAGATGCCCATCTGTCAGTGTGATCTTGATTTCTTTCTTTCCCCTCTTGCTCTCTCTCTCCCTCTATGTGTAAATCCCCATCCCCCTTCTCTTCCCTCTGTGTCCATCTCTCACCCCTCTCTCTCTCCCCTCTCTGTGTCTATCTCTCTCCCCACTTCTCTTCCCTCTGTGTCCATCTCTCTCTCTCTCCCCCCTCTCTCTTCTCCCTCTCCATCTGTCTTCCCCCTCTCTCTCCCCTCTCCCCCTCCCCCCTCTCTCTCTCCCCTTTTCTTCCTCTCTCTCTATCTCTCCTCTCTGTCCCCCCTCTCTCTCTTCCCCCTCTCCCCCTTTCCCCTCTCTCTCCCCCTCTCTTTCTCACTGTCCCTCTCTTTCTCTCTCTGCCCCTCTCTCTATTCCCCTCTCTCTCTGCCCCCTCTCTCTATCCCTCTTTCCCTCTCCCCTCTCTCTCTATCCCCTCTCTAACCCTCTCTCTTTCTCTCTGCCCTTCTCTCTATCACCCCCCTCTCTATCCCTCTCTCTCTCCCCCCTCTCTCTCTATCCCTCTCTCTCTTTCCCCCTTTCCTACTCTCACCCCTCTCTCTGCCCTTCTCTCTATCCCTCTCTCTCTGCCCCCTCACTATCTCTCTCCCTTTCTCTCTGCCCCTCTCTCTATCCCTCTCTCTCCCCCCTCTCTATCCCTCTCTCTCTGCCCTCCTCTATCCCTCTCCTCTGCCCCTCTCGCTATCCCCTCCTCTTTCTCTCTGCCCCTCTCTCTATCCCTTCTCTCTCTCTCCCCCTCCCTCTCTCTACCTCTGCAGTTGCAGAGTGGGAACTCTCCCCAGAGCTGCTTTGTGATTAGCTCATTTTAAAAAAAATTCACAGCCGTCAGTTTCACAGCTGACAGGTGCTGGGAGCAGAAACAGCAGCTTCTGAACTCAGGACAAGTTTGTGATTTTTGATGAGCTTTTTAAAAAAAAAAATCGGAGCCCATTGGGAAAACCCGAACTTGTCCTGAGTTTCAAAGCCGCTGTCTCTGCTCTAAATACCTGTCAACTGTGAAACTGACGGCTGTGATTTTTTTAAAAGTCAGATTGATTTGGAAAAAAGAAGTCAATGGGAAATTTCTATTCCCTGAAATTACTACTCACAGACTCTAAAATCTTTTACCACAAACACTCGTATCCGTGTACGGACACGTTACCGACCCCTGGCTGGTATGCTGTTATGAGATTTGGTAGCAGAACATCAAGAGATGGTATGTAAAGTTGTTGTTCCATCTCCATGGTGAAATTAATGTTTGGATGTTGGTTATTAAGATATTTCAGAAAACTAAGATCTCTCCTATCATGTTCTGATATGACAGAAGTGTCATTGTCATTTTGGATCCAGAGTTTAGATTGTAGAGTAGTTGACTGAAGTGCTGTTTGAACTCTTCCATGAAAACGTTGGTGACAATTGGTGACAGTGAGGAGTCCACAGTAGCTCAATTTGTTTGTTTGAAATAGGAACCTTGCCATTGAAATGATGTTGAGTTGAGCAACATCAATAGACAATTGGAAATCTGGTCAGGTGACATCGCAGTTCTGTTGGGTAAGGAAGTGTCTTCTTCTATTACGTCAAGGCCTGCCAGTTCTTCTAAGAACTGCTTTTTCAAGGAAACAACTGTTCTTTTTACAGCACATTCACATAGTGCAAAACTGTAAAATCGTCTTACTTATCGTTAATGCTCTCACCGTGAAAACCTTCAAACAACTTTTGCCACAATGTAGTTGCAGACTCTGACAATTGGGTGGCTCTGTGGAGCAAGTTTCTTAAGTTTTTCTTCTAATTCTATCACAATCTTGTCTAGAAGAAAACCTTATGTTCATCAACTGACTGTGGGCAATGCCATAGGCATATCCATGAAGCTTCTTAATGTCTTGAACTGGTTGTTCAAGGGAGTTCAGTTTGTTATATTGTTAAATACAAACAAATTAACTGGTATACGCTGTTACTGTTCTCTTTCAAGTTTCAACTATTGAGATAAAAACAGTACATCTGAGACAAGGAAATAGGCTGTTAAACAATATCAATCCAGAACATTTCGTGACTCCCCGCCCTGCCCTCCTCCTCTACCTGCATCTCTTTTAGAATTACTATACAATGCTAAAGCTTTACTTTTTTGATATAAAATTACAAATCAGTAAGTATCGAAAACATGCATGTTTTAGTCAATCCAAGAGCCACGATTTCAAGCCTTGCAAATAACTTTCATGCTGTGGGCTATGAAGAAATTGTACTTGCTTTGATATTGACTCTGGATTTTATGGTTGAAAATTAATTTTCAGCAGGGAATAGCAAAGCTAGCTGTTTAATTTGAAGACTATTAGCATGTAAATTGTGAATACCATATCTTATGTTCTCTACTTAATTCTGTTAACATAAGTTACATTTTCTGCTTCACCCTGCAACCTCTGAATTACAACTCTTTGTCCACCATGTGTCTACCCAACTAAGACGGCAGACAGACAACCTGTTCCAAATGCTCTGCCGATATTGCTCTAGAACCAGTAATTAAGAGGGATGTGAGAACAGATTGAGCTGTCTCCACAGACTCTATGCTCATGGTAAACAGCTTGATAGAAAATAATTCCTTCCCTGTGGAACTCTGCCTGGTTCCTCTCCACATTTTAAGACCCTAAACTCAGTGTATGGAAAATGCAAAAGCAAACCCAATCAACCCATAACATGGTGTTTTACACATCGCAACATTTTAACTAGTTTTCTCTGACAGCCCAGTGCATGGTGAACCATACAGTTGAGAAAGATTGCAGGTTCAATCTCTGATCTCATCAGGGGTGCTAATTCCAGTCTGAGTTTTGCTGGATAGGAAGGAAAAAAATTAGCCATTGAACCTGTGCCTGCATGGGAACTTTGGGTGAATATAGGACTGGTCTCGTCTGTGATGTTACCTATGGCTGAATGACAGTGAAGATCAAATCAAGAATAGCTATTTGAACAGGATTGTGGAGGGCTGTCAGTGCTGATGGAGGACGGGGGGAATGGGGCAGAGAGGGGGATGGAATCTAAATTTCTAGAAAATTAGATCAAATATACAATTATCAATATATGGTACAAAAAGCATGGGAATTTGTATTTACCCCCTGATTCTGTGCCATTTATACATCTTTTACGGGTTATATCCAGTGTAAGTGGTGGGCTGCAGAAACAATTAAAAGATCCTGGTGTATTGACACACTCTCCATTCACACATGTATTTTCATCCTGACACTCATTGATATCTAAAGAAATAATGACAAGAAAACAAATATGTTATTCCTTTAGATTGATACATCAATATTCACCTATCCTCTACAAGTGATTTAGGCAATGAATTAATTATTCAACTGTTTTCTGGCTGCAAATCTTTTCTTTACTTTGGTAGGATTGAGAGTATAGAGTGCAGATGCAAGCTGTATTGGGTGCCAATAATGTATGTGCAATCTTCAAAATTTAGCTGACCCTTTTCTATAACTTTATCTTCAAAACACACAGAAAATGTGTTATCAAAATGGAATGTTTTAAAAATTGGAGGGCCAATTTAGTGCTTACATGTTCCCAGCAGGGAGCAACACTCATGGAATGCGCTGCAGGTGCACAACCTGTGATTTTCAACTCCTGCAATGAACAGATGGAAAATTATAGGTTGCACACCCATCAGTTAACACCATGTGCCCTTAGTGAGTGCTGCTTCCCATTGGATTATGGAATCAACATTAGTATTTAGCATAGAGTTTATATTACTTAGGGAGCTTGTTTAATTTCAGAGCTTGTCTATGTTAGGAATGCTTAGAAAAGAGGACCACTGTATACTTTACTGCATGCTCATTGGACACACTGAGTTTTAAATAAACATACATTTGTAGGCACATATCACTATAATCATGCTAATAGTTCAAACTTACCAACGCATTCCAGCCTCACGTTGTCATAGTAAAACCCTGTGTCACAATAGCAGGCATAGTCACCTATAGTATTTACACAATGCCCGTTCTTGCAGATTTCTGATCCAAACATTGCACATTCATCTGCATCTGCAGGTGGGAAAAAGCACACCATTTTAGAGGCATTGATCTAAATTTTCCAGTTCTGATGAAGTTCAGACCAGAATGGCTAGTAATGAGTACAAAGCTGTCCAGAGGTGTAAATCAGCCAAGAAAGTGTTATAGCCAAAGTATTTCATCAAAAGTGTGACAGCAAGTTTGCGATATCAGAAAGTAAATGTTACAAGAGTCTGACCGGCCAGTGAAGGGGTTGGGCATGGTAAGTAAATTTCGTCACACGTTCTGCAATAATTTCTCATTTTGGGCCCGGTGTGAGCTTTAAGTGGAGTAGGGGGTACAATTCTGAGTTTGGGCTTATTGTTTGGCAAAGTGAAAGCAGCCGGCTATGATATAACTAATCTGCAAATGCTTGATGTTGACATTGAGTGCCCAGGAATGTGAAATTATTCCATTTTCCGGTACTAATATTGTTACATGCATGTGAACAGAACTTCACCAAAAAGAGCAATCGCTGACAAATCAAACCACTTGTGCTATTTTAAGACTCACCTCCATAGTTTTGTGATCCAAAGCTAAAAGAATCAATCTGAAATGGAATAAATCCTTTGCCATCTGGACAAATTTCATTATATTCATCTGAATTAAAGAAAGAGAATAATTACTAATGATTCAAATGCAGTTTTGACTTACTATAATTCTAGCCTTTGAAAATACATAAATGATCTGAATAATGACATGATCAGGTACCAAGATAATTGACTTCTTCATTGGCCTGTTATTACATTAACACAGCAGTGCGGGAAACGTGTTGGCTGGCTCTGGGTGCCCCCTAACCTTTAGGATTTCTCTCTGTCAAGCTATTTGAATAAAATGGGTCTAAATACTATGGGATATCTGAGGGCACCTGCTAGGTGTGAGGATATGGACACTTTCCTTAACTTAATTAATTCGTTTGTACCAAGCAATTATAAGAAAAGTGACGTTTGCAAATTTGGTGGGTACTTATTCTGACATCTAATGTCAATTTCATGCAGGTATACAGTACATGGGTGGGGGGGGGGGTGGGGGGGGGGGGTGGTGGGGTGGTGCCAGAGGTAGAACTAGAGGGAATTCAGCTGAACTGTGTCATCTTACCAGTCCCATCTCCTTCTCTGTTGTCAGCTGCATAAGGGTAGACGCAAGACTTGCCTGTTGTACCCAAGGAAACATGGGCACATCCAGAAAGGGTTAGTGACTGAAATGAAATGGGTCGCATCCTAATATATGCCCCAACAAACCTCTACCTATGTGTCCCAACAACATCCTCAGTGTGCCAAACATTGTGAGGAAATTTTGGGTTTATGAATCCAAATAATAAGCAGCATATTTCACAAGTGGCAATGAATTATGGGCCCTATTGGGGAGATGGTGACATAGTTGTAATGTCACTGGATTAATAATCCAGAGGCCCAAGCTAATGCTCTGGGTTCAAATCCCAACATGGCAGCTGGTGAAATTTAAATTCAATTAATTAATTAACTCAATTAATTAATAAAAATCTGGAATTGAACGCTAGTCTCAGTAATGGTGCCATGAAACTACCATTGATTGTTGCAAAAATCCATCAATGTCCTTTAGGGAAGGAAATCTGCTGTCCTTACCTGGTCTGGCCTACATGTGACTCCAGACCCACAGCAATGTAGTTTACTCTTAACTGCTCTGTCAAGGACAATTAGGGATGGGCAACAAATGCTGGCCTTGCCAGTGACACACACATCCCATGAAAGAATAATAATTAAAAAACAAATAAAATTCCTGGAGCTGGACAATAAAGGTGCATTTATACACTGGCAGCCTGGGATATGGACCTGACACAGCTCTGCTGGGATTTTGCCCCATTGGATTGGAAATTCTTCCCTTTAAGCCCTTTTTAAAGGCCTCAGTGGAACACACACTAGTTATCACCTGGTGTGAGTCCCTTTGAGGCCTTCTGAAAACCCCAATCCTTCACTAGAAGAAGATAATCAATCTTGGACCTTCTCCAGCTGAAGTGGCTTCAGGAGAATCCAGAATCTAAAACATCTCCATGGAGCACTCTGCTTTTGCAGAAGGTTTAGGCTAGGGTGACTGTTGCTGATATACCACATCAAGGGCCTAGTATTACTGATTGTTTCACAGGAAGGACAGCCTATAAAATAAGCTGGAAACTCATCTGTGCTAGGTGGTCATCCCTGGAGGCTCACATTCCACATTTTACAACCATTTTGTTTGGTGGCTCAGTTTAGGAAGAAATTTGTTTTTTATTCATTCATGGGATGTTAGTGTGACTGGCAAGGACAGCCTTCATTGCATATCCCTAATTGCCCTTGAGAAGGTGAGCCACCGTCTTGAATACAACTGAATGGCTGGTTGGCCATTTCAGAGGGCAATTAAGAGCCAGACTGGGTAAGGACAGTAGATTTCCTTCACTAAAGGGCATTAGTGAATCAGATGGGTTTTACAACAAAAACAACTTGTATTTATATAGCGCATTTAATGTAATAAAACATAAGGTACTTCACAGGGGCATTATAAAACAAAATATGACACCGAGTCACATAAGGAGATTTTAGGGCTGATAACCGAAAGCTTGGTCAAAGCTGTAGGTTTTGAGGAGTGTCGCAAAGGAGGAAAGCAAGGTAGAGAGACAGAGAGGTTTAGGAAGGGAATTCCATAGCTTAAGGCTCAGCAGTTGAACACACAATCGCCAATCATGAAGTCATTAAAATCGGGGATGCTCAAGAGGCATCTTCTTTTCAAAATAGGCAAGATATAGATTTTTATTTCCAATTCCTTTAGAAATGTTGATCAATGCTTCACAAATCTCATACCTTCTCTATTTTAGCCTTTGAGATAAAACTGTCCACCATTAGGAATTTACTGGTTTGACCCTTCTTACCCTGTCTAGTACTTAAATCAAAATTGTTTACTCGGATTGTTGTTATTTATTGAATGTTTTTCTTGATGAATGCTAGGAGGAATAATGATTTATTATATTAAATATCTTGTGCTTATCCTTGATTTCAGTACTGTTTGCTTCTTCTAAGGTGCTTGTCTCTTATCTCACTGTCCTCATTTTTATTATTACAGTACTGATTAACTTTCTTACTGTCATGTTGTGTCTGCAGCTATGCTTTTCTGCCAGCTCCCTCTTTACCCACTGATCACGTGTAACACGTATCTGCATGTTCATAAGTTTGTGCCCTTACACTGTCACTTTTCTCCCTGCAGGGTTTGTACAGGTCATTCTTCCTCCTTATTTCACTTTTAATTAATTTGTTAATACATTTGGGATTGCTCTTGCTCAGTCTACACTTTCTAACACTGGGTAATTATCATCCTGCACCCTCAGCAGTCTGCTTTTATAAGTATTTCATTTGCCCTTTGCTGAAGTATTGTTGAACACAGCCATCCAATCAAATTATGTAAGATCTTCCTTCATTTCAGTTAGCCTTCAAAACATCTGTACCTCGCTCCTGAGCCTTCAGAGATCACGTTGAACTTGATCATTTTGTGACCACTATCCTCATAAGAGTGGCCCTTCTTCCATTTCCTGTGTGTTATCTGGGATAATTTACCATTATCAAGTTATGATGTGCACTGCTCCTTGCAGCTATCCTGGTTATGGATCATGAAACAGTCATGTATTACACTTGCTAACTCAGACTCTGAACCATTTTGCTATTCCAATTTATATTTGATTGATTGAAAAAATTTCATTAAAATAACATTCCTGTTTTCACATGCCTTTCTTCCCGCCAAGAGCAAACTGTCTTTTTATTGGATCTTATGACTTTTAGCATACATATTGTTAGTTTAGTTTTTTTCATAGTAAAGGTATCCAATGAAAATAGCTAATTTTGTGGCTTTCCATTTACTATGTGATCAACTTCTTTAACCTCCCTAAACCACCTCCTTTCCTGATTACTCTGTACCCCTCTACAGTGTATTCTTCTGGGGTAAGTCATGTTCTGATATTCCTACTACTCTATAGTTCCCTATCAACTAACAGCCTTTAGTTCAAGCATTTTATTCTTAATGCTTTCATGTATAAACACCTCCTTGAGATTTGCTTCCTCTTTCGGTCCCCAGTGCCTGTTTGTTACTGCTGTCTGGTTGTTCTTTTTGTATCTCTTACTAAAGCCCTGCTAGTTGTTGCATATGCTGAAAAATGTGTGTACTATGCAACAAAACTAAACAGTTTCCACATTCAAAATTATGAAGAGTTTTTCAAAATGATAGGTTTTGATAGAGTTAATAAGGAGAAACAGTTAACCCTGACAGGAAGGTCAGTAACCAGACGGCACAGATTTAAGATAATTGGCAAATGAACCAGAGGGGAAATTCAGAGACTTTTTTAATGCAGCAAGTTATTACTATTATGATCAGGAATGCACTGCCTGAAAGAATGGTGGAAGCAGCATCAATAGTAACTTTCAAAAGAACATTGGATAAATACTTGAAGGGGAAATAATTGGAGGGAAAGTGCAGGGGAGTGGGACTAATGGAATAGCTCTTTCAAAGAGCTGCACAGATTCGATAGGCCAGATGATCTTTTTCCATGCTGTATGACTATGATTAGGCCAGAATTAGAGTAGTGCAGGTATCTTGGACGGTTGTTGGGATGAAGAAGGTTACAGAGGTGGGAATGGGAGAGGCCAAGGAGGTGTTGCTTAACCAGGAGCCAGTGTAGATCAGATAGCATAGAGATGATGGATAACTGGGATTTGGTGCGAGTTAGAACATGGGCAGCAGGATCATTATTCCTGATACAAGCTTTCTAGTCCAGATTTAGTTAATTAATTCATATTACATTCCCCAACTCCCTTGGTGGGATTTGAAGTCTTGACTCCAGATCATTAGTCCAGACCTTTGGATTACTAGTCTAGTAACATAACCACTATGCTACCGGACCCAACAATTTGATTTTATGCATACACTTTTCAAATATTTTTGTCAAAAGCTTTTAAAGAAGTCAGGTGAAAATGTTCGGATAGCATTGCTACCAGACTTGATTGGAGCTCATATTCAATTTTACACTGACAAATTAAGTACTATTACAAGTAACACATCGAGCAGGAACAGCTGCATTGTATCAGAGGACTTCTACATTAGATGGAACACAGCCAAAATACAGAAATTTTAAACAATGAATGTTGGAAGAATTCTAAAAGTAACTATAATACATTTTTTTTTATTAAAGAACCTTTAATGACAACTTTGCAGCGAAAAGTAACTAAAAAATCTACTTTCAATTGTAATTTGCAGTTAAATCATATTGAACAGAAATTGCAACGTGGTATTTCAAAAGAGAAAGCAAAAATACGAGTCTTGTCTTCTGTCAAAACATTTATTAGCTGTTGTCATAAATCTGATGCAATGTAGCATCTTTTGTCCGATACCAAATTCAATATATTTTACTCTATCCAATTACTATTGCTTTCAGAAATCACCCATTATTTTCTAGAGCATCTGTTAACTCATCCTTTTATTAATATTAAAATATTAAAATCTTTCAGTGCCAAACTCCTTTTGGGGGGAACATTTCATCATTAACATTCTTCAATAAAAGCTTTATTATGATTTTCTTTGCACATGTTCATAAAATTATTCAGTTGGTGAAAGGAATCTCAGTTCAAAAAATAAAAAAATCATGAAAACAGATTGTGTTAGTATCCATTTTGTAAATAAACCCCCATTTTATCACAAACTTTAAAGTATTGCAGTAGAATATAACCCCTCCTGTTAACAGTGTCGTCTTTGACCATATCAAAGCAGTCTGATAATGAGTGTGAGGATAATAAGGCAGCATTTAGCACTCCCCTTACAGCTACTCATTTCTCCTAATTTGTTGTTAGAATTGTGGCTAGTGGCTTAAACTGGGAAGTTGCTTTAAGTAGTGCACATTTCTCAACTGAGTAATCTGTAAGTACAAACCCTGGGAATGGTTTTACCTGTGCTGATCATGGGACATGGGTGAACTTCACAGTTGTCACCCCAACCAACTCCAACAGTACAGCAGCATTCCTCTTTTGTGATGTTTCGTGATAGCAAATTATCACAGAAGTTCTCATCATTCAGGTTATAGTAGCATTCCTTCAAATCTCCCTTTGCAGGTGCTGGCATCATAGACAACTCTGACATTGTCGCCACTCCTGGTGCTTGTTCTACTGTTTTGGACAGCAAAAGATGTAAAGTATAATTATTCAGGATTAGACCAAGCACTAAGTATATTGCTCAGTTATGCAGTACCATCACTGAATTCCCCACGATCAACATCCTTGCGGGGGGGGGGGGGTCACCATTGACCAGAAACTGAACTGGACCAGCCATATAAATACTGTGGCTACAAAAGCAGGTCAGAGGCTGGGAATACTGTGGCGAGTAACTCACCTCCTAACTCTCCAATATCTGTCCGCCATCTACAAGGCACAAGTCAGGAGTGGGTGCAGCTCCAACAACACTCAGGAAGCTCAACACCATCCAGAACAAAGCAGCCTGCTTGATTGGCACCCCATCCACTACCATCAACATTCACTCCCTTCATCACCAATGCACAGTGGCAGCAGTGTGTACCCCCTACAAGACACACAGCAGAAACTCACCAAGGCTCCTTCAACAGCACCTTCCAAACTCATGACCTCTACCACCTAGAAGGACGAGGGTAGCAGATGCACAGGAACACCACCACCTGCAAGTTCCCCTCCAAGCCACACACCATCCTGACTTGGAACTCTATTGCTGTTCCTCCACTGTTGCTGGGTCAAAATTCTGGAACTCCCTTCCTAACAACACTGTTGGTGTACCTACACCCTAAGGTTTGCAGTGGTTAAAGATGGCAGCTTAGCACCACTTTTTCAAGGATAATTACGGATGGGCAATAAATGTTGGCCTAGCCAGCGATGCTCACATCCCATGAATGAATAAATAAAAAAATGACCTGTAGCCATTTGTTATCAATGGGAATCCCATGCTAGTTACCCTCAAGGTTACTGCTGCACTCAAATTTCTTTCTTCAGCGGCTCCTTCCAGGGATCCACGGGTGACATTTGTGGCACCTCGCAGTCTGCGACCCACAGGTGCATTAAAGAGGTGACCAATGCCCTTTTTGACATGACAATGATTTAATCTACTTACCTGTAGATGAGGATAGCCAGGCAGTAAGGTCTGCGGCCTTCGGCATCATTGCTGTTTTCCCTAGAGTGCAAGGAGTGATAGACTGTACGCATGTGGCCAAAAGAGCTCCCTGGGACCAGCCTGTTGTCTTTGTCAATTACAAAGGCTTCCACTCTTTAAATGCACAGCTGGTTTGCGATCAAAGGAGAATAATCATGGATGTTTGTGCACGTTTCCCAGGGAGCTGTCATGACTCCTACATTTTGAGGAACTCACAGTTGGCAGCAGTTTTCGAGGAACAAGTCGAAGTAGACAGATGGATCCTGGGTGTCAAGAGTTACCCACTTTGTACATGGTTGATAACACCTGCATGCCATCCCCAAAGCACTGCTGAAGAGAGGTACAATGCTGCATATGCATCCACCAGAGCCATTATTGAACACACCACTGGCATGCTGAAATTGCGATTCCATTGCCTTGACCAAACTGGAGGGGTTCTTCAATACACGCCACAGAGGGTGTCACTAATAATCATTATCTGCTTTGTCTTGCACAACCTTGCAATTAGATGCGGCAACATTCTGTAGGTGGAGGAATTAAAGGAACACCAGTCCTCCTCAGATGAGGATGACTATGAAGAGAGTGAGGAGGAGGACAACAATGTCAACGATGCCATCATCGATGTGACGGCCATGGAGAGACATGCAAGGGACATCAGGGAGACCTCATTTATACACGCATCAGCCAACAATAAGCCACAACGTCAAGGAGCGTTGGAGGAGAAACATAACAATTCCCCACAGAAATTCCCTTTTTCACAAGGTCTTATTCATCTCTGCATCCTTAACGAAGCGTTGCTGTACTTTCATGTGACTGGCATTTGAAATCATTTATGGGCTATGATGAATGCGACTACACACCACTGCAAGCAGCATTAAGTTATGACCATAGAAAACAGAAGTAAGGCATGACAGTATTGGAAAAATTTATCAATCATCAATAGTTTTAGTTTTGGTTGCAGCAGCTTGGACGGAAGCAGAGGTACGGAGTGAACTTACAGCTGGGAGGTCAATTTCAGTGTAAGTTAAAAGTTAATTCCCTTTTGTTTTCGGAGGACCAGGGGACTGCTGGGTAAGTGAAAACTATATATTTGGGCGGTTTAAAATCAATTTCTTTTAGTTTTGGTTGCAGCAGCTTGGACAGAAACAGAGGTACGGAGCGAACTTACAGCTAGGAGGTCAATTTCAGTGTAAGTTAAAAGTTAATTCCCTTTTGTTTTCGGAGGACCAGGGCACTGCTGGGTAAGTGAAAACTATATATTTGGGCGGTTTAAAATCAATTTCTTTTAGTTTTGGTTGCAGCAGCTTGGACAGAAGCAGAGGTACGGAGCGAACTTACAGCTGGGAGGTCAATTTCAGTGTAAGTTAAAAGTTAATTCCCTTTTGTTTTCGGAGGACCAGGGGACTGCTGGGTAAGTGAAAACTATATATTTGGGCGGTTTAAAATCAATTTCTTTTAGTTTTGGTTGCAGCAGCTTGGACAGAAGCAGAGGTACGGAGCGAACTTACAGCTGGGAGGTCAATTTCAGTGTAAGTTAAAAGTTAATTCCCTTTTGTTTTCGGAGGACCAGGGCACTGCTGGGTAAGTGAAAACTATATATATGGGCGGTTTAAAATCAATTTCTTTTAGTTTTGGTTGCAGCAGCTTGGACAGAAGCAGAGGTACGGAGCGAACTTACAGCTGGGAGGTCAATTTTAGTGTAAGTTAAAAGTTAATTCCCTTTTGTTTTCGGAGGATCAGGGGACTGCTGAGGAAGTGAAAACTATATATTTGGGTGGTGGCTGTACCCGAGACACTACACATGTAGTGTCTCCCACCCACCCTCCTCTTCCAACCAAAAAAAAAGGACTCTGGTGTGTTGATAAGGTAAGCTTTTTATTTAACAAGTTCTGTCCGTCGGATTGCTAAGCTAACAAGTTTTGACTTTTTTTTGGGGGGGTTTTTCAGTAGATTTGTTGGGAATTTAGAATAGTGGGAATGGAGGTTAAGGCAGTTGTATGTTCTTCCTGCAGAATGTGGGAGGTAAGGGTCGCCAAGAGTGTCCCTGCTGACTGCATCTGCGGGAAGTGCACCCAACTCCAGCTCCTCGAGAACCGCGTTAGGGAACTGGAGCTGGAGCTGGATGAACTTCGGATCATTCGGGAGGCGGAGGGGGTTATTGAGAGGAGTTATGGGGAGGTAGTCACACCTCAGGTAAAAGAAGTAGGTAGATGGGTTACCGTCAGGGGAAGGAGAGGGAACCAGCAGGTAGTGCAGGGATCCCCTGTGGCCGTTTCCCTCAACAACAGGTATACCGTTTTGGATACTGTTGCGGGGGACGACTTACCAGGGGTAAGCAATGGGGTACAGGTCTCTGGCACAGAGTCTGTCCCTGTTGCTCAGAAGGGAAGGGGGAAGAGGAGCAGAGCATTAGTCATTGGGGACTCCATAGTTAGGGGAACAGATAGGAGGTTCTGTGGGAACGAGAGAGACTCACGGTTGGTGTGTTGCCTCCCAGGTGCCAGGGTTCGTGATGTCTCGGATCGTGTTTTTGCGATCCTTAAGGGGGAGGGGGAGCAGCCCCAAGTCGTGGTCCACATAGGCACTAACGACATAGGTAGAAAGAGAGATGGGGATTTAAGACAGAAATTCAGGGAGCTAGGGTGGAAGCTTAGAGCGAGAACAAACAGAGTTGTTATCTCTGGGTTGTTGCCCGTGCCACGTGATAGCGAAGCGAGGAATAGGGAGAGAGAGGATTTGAACACGTGGCTGCAGGGATGGTGTAGGAGGGAGGGTTTTGGTTTCCTGGATAATTGGGGCCCTTTCTGGGGTAGGTGGGACCTCTACAAACAGGATGGTCTTCACCTGAACCAGAGGGGTACCAATATCCTGGGGGGGAGATTTGCTCGTGCTCTTCGGGGGGGTTTAAACTAATTCAGCAGGGGAATGGGAACCTAAATTGTAGTTCCAGTGTACAGGATGTTGAGAGTAGTGAGGTCAGGGATAAGGTTACAAGGACGCAAGAGGGCACTGGCAAGCAAGAACTTGGTTTAAAGTGTGTCTACTTCAACGCCAGGAGCATCTGGAATAAGGTGGGTGAGCTTGCAGCATGGGTTGGTACCTGGGATCTCGATGTAGTGGCCATTTCGGAGACATGGGTAGAGCAGGGGCAGCAATGGATGTTGCAGGTTCCGGGATTTAAATGTTTCAGTAAGAACAGAGAAGATGGTAAAAGAGGAGGGGGTGTGGCATTGTTTATCAAGGAGAGTATTACAGCGGCTGAAAGGACGTTTGAGGACTCATCTACTGAGGTAGTATGGGCCGAGGTTAGAAACAGGAGAGGAGAGGTCACCCTGTTGGGAGTCTTCTATAGTCCTCCGAACAGTTCCAGAGATGTAGAGGAAAGGATAGCGAAGATGATTCTCGACAGGGGCGAGAGTAACAGGGTAGTTGCTATGGGGGACTTTAACTTTCCAAATATTGACTGGAAATACTATAGTTCGAGTACTTTAGAATGGTCAGTTTTTGTCCAGTGTGTGCAGGAGGGTTTTCTAACACAGTATGTAGACAGGCCAACCAGGGGCGATGCCACATTGGATTTGGTACTGGGTAATGAACCCGGCCAGGTGTTAGATTTAGATGTAGGTGAGCACTTTGGTGATAGTGATCACAATTCGGTTAGGTTTACCTTAGCGATGGGCAGGGACAGGTATATACCGCAGGGCAAGAATTATAGCTGGGGGAAAGGAAATGATGATGCGATTAGGCAAGATTTAGGATGCGTAGGATGGGGAAGGAAACTGCAGGGGATGGGCACAATCGAAGTGTGGAGCTAATTCAAGGAGCAGCTACTGCGTGTCCTTGATAAGTATGTACCTGTCAGGCAGGGAGGAAGTTGTCGAGCGAGGGAGCCGTGGTTTACTAAAGAAGTTGAAGCGCTTGTCAAGAGGAAGAAGAAGGCTTATGTTAGGATGAGACGTGAAGGCTCAGTTAGCGCGCTTGAGAGTTACAAGCAAGCCAGGAAGGATCTAAAGGGAGAGCTAAGAAGAGCAAGGAGAGGACACGAGAAGTCATTGGCGGATAGGATCAAGGAAAACCCTAAGGCTTTCTATAGGTATATCAGGAATAAAAGAATGACTAGAGTTAGATTAGGGCCAATCAAGGATAGTAGTGGGAAGTTGTGTGTGGAATCAGAGGAGATAGGGGAAGCATTAAATGAATATTTTTCGTCAGCATTTACAGTAGAGAAAGAAAATGTTGTCGAGGTGAATACTGAGATTCAGACTACTAGGCTAGATGGGATTGAGGTTCACAAGGAGGAGGTGTTAGCAATTTTGGAAAGTGTGAAAATAGATAAGTCCCCTGGGCCAGATGGGATTTATCCTAGGATTCTCTGGGAAGCCAGGGAGGAGATTGCACAACCTTTGTCCTTGATCTTTGTCGTCATTGTCGACAGGAATAGTGCCGGAAGACTGGAGGATAGCAAATGTTGTCCCCTTGTTCAAGAAGGGGAGTAGAGACAGCCCTGGTAATTATAGACCTGTGAGCCTTACTTCGGTTGTGGGTAAAATGTTGGAAAAGGTTATAAGAGACAGGATTTATAATCATCTTGAAAAGAATAAGTTCATTAGCGATAGTCAGCACGGTTTTGTGAAGGGTAGGTCGTGCCTCACAAACCTTATTGAGTTTTTCGAGAAGGTGACCAAACAGGTGGATGAGGGTAAAGCAGTGGATGTGGTGCATATGGATTTCAGTAAGGCGTTTGATAAGGTTCCCCACGGTAGGCTACTGCAGAAAATACGGAAGTATGGGGCTGAAGGTGATTTAGAGCTTTGGATCAGAAATTGGCTAGCTGAAAGAAGACAGAGGGTGGTGGTTGATGGCAAATGTTCATCCTGGAGTTTAGTTACTAGTGGTGTACCGCAAGGATCTGTTTTGGGGCCACTGCTGTTTGTCATTTTTATAAATGACCTGGAAGAGGGTGTAGAAGGGTGGGTTAGTAAATTTGCGGATGACACGAAGGTCGGTGGAGTTGTGGATAGTGCCGAAGGATGTTGTAGGGTGCAGAGGGACATAGATAGGCTGCAGAGTTGGGCTGAGAGATGGCAAATGGAGTTTAATGCGGAAAGGTGGGAGGTGATTCACTTTGGAAGGAGTAACAGGAATGCAGAGTACTGGGCTAATGGGAAGATTCTTGGTAGTGTAGATGAACAGAGAGATCTTGGTGTCCAGGTACATAAATCCCTGAAAGTTGCTACCCAGGTTAATAGGGCTGTTAAGAAGGCATATGGTGTGTTAGCTTTTATTAGTAGGGGGATCGAGTTTCGGAGCCACGAGGTCATTCTGCAGCTGTACAAAACTCTGGTGAGACCGCACCTGGAGTATTGCGTGCAGTTCTGGTCACCGCATTATAGGAAGGATGTGGAAGCTTTGGAAAGGGTGCAGAGGAGATTTACTAGGATGTTGCCTGGTATGGAGGGAAGGTCTTACGAGGAAAGGCTGAGGGACTTGAGGTTGTTTTCGTTGGAGAGAAGGAGGAGGAGAGGTGACTTAATAGAGACATATAAGATAATCAGAGGGTTAGATAGGGTGAATAGTGAGAGTCTTTTTCCTCGGATGGTGATGGCAAACACGAGGGGACATAGCTTTAAGTTGAGGGGTGATAGATATAGGACAGATGTTAGAGTTAGTTTATTTACTCAGAGTAGTAGGGGCGTGGAACGCCCTGCCTGCAACAGCAGTAGACTCGCCAACTTTAAGGGCATTTAAGTGGTCATTGGATAGACATATGGATGAAAATGGAATAGTGTAAGTCAGATGGTTTCACAGGTCGGCGCAACATCGAGGGCCGAAGGGCCTGTATTGCGCTGTAATGTTCTAATTCTAAAAAAGGAATACAGCAATCATTGAAGATAGAAGGCTCAAATTCCAATGAGATATGGATACTGGACATTTCCTGAGATGCTTTGCAAGCATTATTGAATTCCTGCCATCGACCTCCCAAAAATATTATTTGCATCCATCAGTAACCAAGCAATTACCGAGAGTGGATCAAACTTTGCATGAAATAAAAATGTATTAATAAATCTTTGCAATCATGATAATTTGTACAGCACCTGTGCCGCCTTCCTGATCAAAACTCTTTCAATTTCCTTTTTCTCCCACTATGTCTAGGTGCTATCCCGACATTAGCAGCTGTGGTGGAGGCAGTCTGCTCAGTGTGCTGCCCCGTTGCTGTGGATGATCATGGCGGGCATCCTCTGGAAGAACGGGCGTTGATGGTTCCATCCTTCTGGGGTCTGCAGCAATGGCGTTTGAGCATTCCCTGTCTGCTCACCTGCTGGAGGTAAAGGGGTCATTGTCAGGGGGGAGCACAAAACGCTTCTTACCCGGGGGTATCCTGAGAGGAAGGCCCTGGGGCAGCTGGCATGCACTCCTCCTCCATCTGTGTGCACGATGGCACCTGCCTGTCTCCCTGAGGGGAAGGAGCACCTGGAGGGAGGTGCAGGTTCCTCGACCGCTCTCATTTAGACTCTGCTGCATGGAGTCCACGGCAGCAGCGATGGAGTGCAGGTCAAGTCGCATAAGGCTCAAGTGCTCAACCAGATTCGCCACGACGTTTGCCAGACACTTTTGTGAGGAAGCTATAAACTCAAATCCTAGGACATGGCAGATGTCGGCTTGCATGGACTTCTCCAGGTTATGTACAAAGCCACACATGATCTCAGGCATTTCCGACATATTTTCCACATGGCTTTGCTGCATATCCAGCAGACTTCTCGTAGCATAAGAGGATCATCATGAGCAGGAGCCTGGTCCCCAGCAGTTCTTCAACTGTCAGGGGACCTGGCTGGCACATGCTCCCTCAGCTGCTGGGATGCATCTGTGTGTGACCACTAGCTTGCAACCCAGATTCTAATCTTAAAGCCCACCATGGGCTGTGTGGATGTATCTGTGCTGGTGGTGGTGGAGGATGCGACAGTGATGGTGCACCTTCTGGGGCATTGGCTTCTTCTGCCTCTCCAGAGGAAGATTATTGCGCCATGTGGCATTCTGTGACTCGAGTACAGGCACCTGCAGTGGAGACACAAACAGAGGCGCTTTAAGCATGTGCTTCACATGAGTTCACACAATTTCCTTTAGTTTCCACATTGACTGCGAGAGCAGAGATGACACTTCATCCTTACGCCATGTGGCTCCTGCCTTGCCATCTCCACTCGCCCTGTGATAATGATAATGATAGGCAGAGAACTCAAGGGCCAGAATCAAACAGGGCCACAGTGAAAAATAGTGGGAAGGGGACAAGTAATGTTAAAAAGACAAGCCTTAAGGCTTTGTGCCTTAACGCTCGGAGCATTCGCAATAAAGTGGATGAATTAATCACGCAAATCGATGTAAACGGTATGATATAGTCGGGATTACAGAGACATGGCTGCAAGGTGACCAGGGATGGGAAGTGAACATCCAGGGATATTCCGTATTTAGGAAGGACAGACAAAAAGCAAAAGGCGGTGGAGTTGCATTGCTGGTTAAAGAGGAAATTAACACAATAGTGAGGAAAGATATTAGCTTTGACAATGTGGAATCTGTATGGGTTGAGCTGAGAAACACTAAGGGGCAAAAAATGTTAGTGGGGGTTGTATATAGACCCCCAAACTGTAGTGGTGATGTTGGGAATGGCATTAAACAGGAAATTAGAGATGCATGCGATAGAGGAACATCTGTAATTATGGATGACTTTTATCTGCATATAGATTGGGCAAATCAAATTAGTCACAATACCGTAGGGGAGGAATTCTTGGAGTGTATACGGGATGGTTTTCTGGACCAATACATTGAGGAACCAACTAGAGAACAGGTCATCCTAGACTGGGTATTGTGTAATGAGAGAGGAATAATTGACAATCTAGTGGTGCGAGACCCCTTGGGGACGAGCGATAATATGATAGAATTCTTCATCAAGATGGAGAGTGACGTAGTTGATTCTGAGACTAGGGTCCTGAATCTTAATAAAGGAAGCTACGAAGGTACGAGGCGTGAGTTGGCCATGACTGATTGGGAAACGTTACTTAAAGGGATGATGGTGGATAGGCAATGGCAAACATTTAAAGAGCGCATGGATGAACTGCAACAATTGTTTATCCCTGTCTGGCGAAAAAGTAAAACGGGAAAGGTAGCCAAACCATGGCTTACAAGGGAAATTAGAGATAGCATTAGATCCAAGGAAGAGGCATATACAGTTGCCAGGAGAAACAACAGACCTGAGGATTGGGAGCAGTTTAGAATTCAGCAAAGGGGGACCAAGGGATTGATTAAGAAGGGGAAAACAGAGTACGGGAGCAAACTTGCGGGGAACATAAAAACTGACTGTAAAAGTTTCTATAGGTATGTGAAGAGAAAGAGATTGGTGAAGACAAATGTAGGTCCCTTACAGTCAGAAACAGGGGAATTTATTATGGGGAATAAAGAAACAGCTGACCAACTAAATGCATACTTTGGTTCTGTCTCCACAAAGGAGGACACAAATATCATCCCAGAAATGTTGGGGAACACAGGGCTTAGTGAGAGAGAAGAACTGAAAGAAATCAGTATTAGTAGAGAAATGGTGTTGTGGAAATTGATGGGATTGAAGGCCGATAAATCCCCAGGGCCTGATGGTATGCATCCCAGAGTACTTAAGGAAGTGGCCATAGAAATAGTGGATGTATTGGTGGTCATCTTCCAAGATTCTATAGACTCTGGAACAGTTTCTACAGATTGGAGGGTAGCTAATGTTACCCCACTATTTAAAAAGGGAGGTAGAGAGAAAGCAGAGAATTATAGACTAGTCAGCCTGACGTCGGTAGTGGGGAAAATTCTAGAGTCCATTATCAAAGATTTTATAACAGAGCACTTAGGGAACTGTGGTAGAATTGGGCAGAGTCAGCATGGATTTACGAAAGGGAAATCCTGCTTGGCAAATCTACTGGAATTCTTTGAGGATGTAACTAGTAGAGTTGATGAGGGGGAGCCGGTGGATGTAGTTTATTTGGACTTTCAGAAGGCTTTCAACAAAGTCCCACAGAAGAGATTGGCATGTAAAATTAAAGCGGATAGGATTGGGGGTAGTGTATTGCGATGGATAGAAAATTGGTTGGCGGACAGGAAACAAAGAGTAGGGATAAATGGGTCTTTTTCCGAATGGCAGGCAGTGACTAGTGGGGTACCGCAGCGATCAGTGCTAGGATCCCAGCTATTCACAATATACATTAATGATTTAGATGAGGGAACTAAATGTAATATCTCCAAATTTGCAGATGACACCAAACTGGGTGGGAGGGTGAATTAAAAACAAGGACTGCTGGAACCACTCAGCAGGTCTGGCAGCATCTGTGGAAAGAGAAGCAGAGTTAACGTTTTGGGTCAGTGACCCTTCTTCGGAGCTAGTTCCGAAGAAGGGTCACTGACCCGAAACGTTAACTCTGCTTCTCTTTCCACAGATGCTGCCAGACCTGCTGAGTGGTTCCAGCATTTCTTGTTTTTATTTCAGATTTCCAGCATCCGCAGTATTTTGCTTTTATTTGGGTGGGAGGGTGAGTTGTGAGGAGGATGCAGACAGGCTTCAGGGTGATTTGGACAAGTTGAGTGAGTAGGCAAATGCATGGCAGATGCAGTATAATGTGGATAAATGTGAGGTTATCCACTTTGGTAGCAAAAACAGGAAGGCAGATTATTATCTGAATGTCTATAAATTGAGAGGGGAATATGCAGCGAGACCTGGGTGTTCTCATATACCAGTCACTGAAGGTAAGCATGCAGGTGCAAAACACGGTAAAAAAGGCAAATGGTATGTTGGCCTTCATAGCGAGATGATTCAAGTACAGGAGCAGGGATGTCTTGCTGCAATTATACAGGGCCTTGGTGAGGCCATACCTGGAATATTGTGTGCAGTTTTGGTCTCCTTATCTGAGGAAGAATGTTCTTGCTATAGAGGGAGTGCAGCGAAGGTTTACCAGACTGATTCCTGGGATGGGACTGACATATGAGGAGAGATTGAGTCGGTTAGGGTTATATTTGCTGGAGTTCAGAAGAGTGAGGGGGGATCTCATAGAAACCTATATAATTTTAACAGGACTTGACAGGGTAGATGCAGGAAGGATGTTCCCAATGGTGGGGGATCCAGAACCAGGGGTCATAGTCTAAGGATACGGGGTAAACCTTTCAGGACTGAGATGAGGAGAAATTTCTTTACCCAGAGAGTGGTGAGCCTGTGGAATTCGCTACCACAGAAAGCAGTTGAGGCCAAAACATTGTATGTTTTCAAGAAGAAGTTAGATATAGCTCTTGGGTCTAAAGGGATCAAAAGGTATGGGGCGAAAGCGGGAACAGGCTACTGAGTTGGATGATCAGCCATGATCATAATGAATGACGGAGCAGGCTCGAAGGGCTGAATGGCCGACACCTGCTCCGATTTTCTATGTTTCTATGTTTCGTCTCTCGTGATCTCTGACACCTCATGGGCAGCAGCCTTATGTCAGGGACCCCTCCTCCCATCTTAGCACGCTCACGCAGGTTGTTACTTCGTTTATCCTGCAGCAGACAGTGCTAGTTTAATGACATGGCAAATGATGCATCACAACCCTTGCATACATGCATCAACATCACTCATTCTGCATTGGCTTTCGCACAACACACCCAATCACATAAACAATGCCAAATTTCATCATTTAGTGACTGGCACCAAGACTGCTCATGCATTTCACTGCATTCCTTGCATACTCTCTGCCTTAAAGACACAGAGCCATGGAAGAAAATAATGGAGCAGCTTCGCCAGGACCACTACTTATCCTCGCTGATCTGATTAAGTCATTGATTTGCTTGCGGCACTGCACCCACGTTCTATGAGTGACCCCACGGTTCGAGACTTCCTCTGCTACCTCCATCCAGACGATCTTGGTGAGGCGGGAGGATGTTCTGACTCCATCTGCGGTGAAGAGAACCTCCCACCTTTCCCTGACAGCCTGGAGGAGACCCTGCAGGGAGGCAGCACTGAACTGTGGGGTGGGACATTGCCTGCTGGCTGACGTGAGATTCACTTTTGCTGTAGGGAAAATAAATGATTTGAAGTTGGTGGTGACGTTCGCAAAATAAGGGAGGCAAGAACATTATGATTTAAGTAAAAGCTTCAATCTAAGTTGGTCTGAAGATACTTACATGAAAGGAAGGCTGCTGATCCTTGAGGCTGCAAGCATAGAATGTTTTATATCTGTGGCAATCATGGTGCTTGGGGCAGTGATGGTCGGTTCCACCATTGAAAGGCCACCCCGCCCCATGATCCCATCGCCGCATGGCTACTTTAAATACAAAATTGCGTGGGAAACGGGATTTGTGGCGGAAGAGGAAGTTACAACAACTTCCGGTCCCGCCTTCAGGAACGCCGTGGCACTCATAATATTCCACTCAAGGATTCCAATTTCACTCAAAAGTGAGCAATACTGTCAATAAATATTCCCCATGCTTTTGAGTCTCCATGAAGACTGTAACATAAACAGTGTTAGCTTTTCTGACTCCTGACCTTACTCTGACTATTCCAATCATTGAATGGGAGTCACAGAGGGAATGGTGGCAGATCAGAGCTAGAGTCATGAGGCTCCCACAATATTAATGCCAGACCAGGTTTAGGAGTGCAATTACCTGTAGTCAATGCAGGCAACCTGAAAGAGTAGAAGACAGGTGTTCAGGAATTACAGATGAGCAGGACCAGGCTGCATTACTTGCTATATCAAAGTTAAACTCAATGCACTTTAATGATCCAGACAAAGAACATGCTGAAGTCTCCATATATAAAACTGTGTAGAGGATTATAACCAACTTCTGGAGTTCACAGGTTAGTATACTGGTCAGATGTCAGATGACATTCAACGCACAGAAATGTGGGGTGATACATTTCTGGGAGGAAGAATAGAGAGATAGCATGTACGTTAAATGGTAAAACTTTAAAAGAAGTAGGGACGGAGCGACTTAGGGAATCAGTACGTAAATCTTTAAAGTGGGAGGATAAGTTGATTAAGCTGTTAAGAAGCATATGGGATCCAAGGTTTTATAAATAGGGAATAAGTACTAAAGCAGAAAGGTAATGCTATAACTATATAAACCAATAGTTTGGCTACAATTAGAATACAGTGCCCAGTTTTACATTAGGAAGAATATCAGGTCATAGAGAAGTTATTGAAGAGATTTACTAAGCTGATCTGGTAACTAGAGGGCGCAAAACTAAGATTACCAGAAGTACAAAGGTTACAAAAGTAAGAGGTTAAGAGAATTTATTTTATGCAGAGAGATGTTAGGTTGTAGAATATCATACCCAAACTATACTGAAAGCATTATCCTTAAGAGTTTCTAAAACAGAATTGAATAATCAATTTTTTTAAAAAAAGGTAAGGGAAAAGCTAGAGCAACAGGACTAAAAGATGTCTTCTTCAGAACGCGAACACAGGCACGATGGGCCAAATGGCATCCTTCTGTGCTATAAAATTCTGATTTTATGATAAAGGTGGTCAATATCAAAGTTTGATACATTAAGGCTCTGCTATATCGACAACCCCGCAGTGCTATTCTAAATGGGAAACAACTTAGAGACTAGCCATCTGTTTGCTGCAAAGTTGGGATGGGGGTGGAAAGACTTCTAAAAATAAGAAGTAAGTAGTAATTTTTTTTGGTATACAGTGAGAAATTGCTTACACCATACATTTAAAATTAGTTAACACTTTTCTTGGTCTTTCTTTGCTTTTGAAACTTCAGTCATATATTCATATAAAGGATATTATATTTATTTATTGCACACATTAGCAAAGAACAATTTGGTTACCTAAAACCTAAGCATTTCTCAAAGTGTAGCAGTCATGGAATAAATAAATAATCTAGATTTGCTTGTGTGGTGAGTTAGCACACTGCTCTTTCCCTTCCCTTCAAAACGCAATCCATCAGAGTCAGCATGGTTTTATCAAGGGTAAATCATGTTTGACTAATTTGCTAGAGTTCTTCGAAGCTGTAACAAGCAAAGTGAATAATGGGGATCCTGTAGATGTAGTTTATGTGGACTTCCAGAAGGCATTTGATAAGGTGCCGCACAAAAGGTTAATACACAAGGTAAGTTCACATGGGGTTAGGGGCAATTTATTGGCTTGGATAGAGGATTGGCTAACCAACAGAAAACAGAGAGTCGGGATAAATGGGTCTTTTTCTGGTTGGCAAGATGTAACTAGTGGGGTGCCACAGGGTTCGGTCCTCGGGCCCCAACTATTTACAATCTCTATAAATGACTTGGATGCAGGGATAGAAGGTACTATAGCCAAATTTGCAGATGACACTAAAATAGATGGGACAGTAAGTTGCAATAAAGAAATAAGACATCTACAAATGGATAGGGATAGATTCGATAAATGGGCCAAAATTTGGCAGATGGATTTTAACATGGATAAGTGTGAGGTTATCCATTTTGGTCGGAAGACTAGAAAGGCAAATTATTATCTAAATGGAGAGAAACTTCAGAGTGCTTCGGTGCAGAGGGATCTGGGTGTCCTTGTGCATGAATCGCAGAAAACTAGTTTTCAGGTACAGCAGGTGATAAGGAAAGCAAATGGAATTTTGGCATTTATTGCTAAAGGAATAGAATATAAAAGCAGGGGAAGTGTTACTGCAACTGTACAAGGCATTGGTGAGACCGCACCTGGAGTACTGCTTACAGTTTTGGTCCCCTTACTTGAGAAAGGATGTAGTTGCATTGGAGGCAGTTCAGGGGAGGTTCACTAGATTGATTCCAGAGATGGGGGGACTTGTCTTATGAAGAGAGATTGAGCAGTTTCGGCCTTTACACTCTGGAATTTAGAAGAATGAGAGGAGATCTAATTGAGGTATGTAAGATGATTAAGGGGATTGACAAAGTAGACATAGAGAGGATGTTTCCTCTTGTGGGGCAATCTAGAATGAGAGGTCACTGTTTTAGGATAAGGGGTAGCAGATTTAAAACAGAGATGAGGAGAAATTACTTCTCAAAGGGTCGTGAATCTATGGAATTCACTACCCCAGAGTGCGGTGGATGCCGGGACATTGGGTAAATTTAAGGAGGAGATAGACAGATTTTTAATTAGAAATGGGTTGAAGGGTTATGGAGAATGGGCAGGAAAGTGGAGTTGAGGCCAAAATAAGATCAGCCATGATCGTATTGAATGGCAGAGCAGGCTCGAGGGCCTGCTCCTAGTTCTTATGTTCTTAGGTTCCCAGATTTTGGCTTAAATTCAGCCTCTTGGGATAAATGACTCCTTTAAAGGATCCTACATGAAATGAAATGAGCTTGGGTATTCTCAATCCAGTTTCAAGTGGAAAATTGTTCATATATTAGCACTGGTAAACTCACAAAGGCCACATAGAAAATGGAAAACATACACTGTTCCAGTGGGAGCAATTGCATTGAAGTTGGAGTTATGACATATCAGTCTATAAATTGCTATGTGCAACATTAACATACGAATGCTCACTACCTTTGTATAGCATTACTTTGTTACTTTAATGACGGCACTAATCAATTTATTTTAAAGCAGGCAGCACTTCTTTAAAGTAGCAAAGTACTGCCACAGCAACATGTTAAGTTTTTGTATGCTAATACTGTATTCTAATTCTGCATGCTGTAATTTCTAGGCTATTGTTAGACAGAGTAGATCTTGCCTGTGCTATGTGGAAGAACCATTCCTTGCTCTGTATTTACATCACTGAGTTTGATAAACACAAATATTTACCAAAACAATAAAAATGTAAACAATGGTTTTGTTTCCATGGGTTAGTTTGTTTTCCTTGCAGTTGATTATGTAGCTATTAAATATCACAGAAAGTCACTAGGTGGCAGAATTGCCCTTTGCAAGAAAATAGTTTACAATTTTTACCCCAAAAATATACTTTAGTCGTAAAATTTGTAAAGGTACATTACAATACAATTCAAGTGTGACAGTACATTGAGCAAAATACATTATGTGACACTCTAGGGTGTCTCACTTCACTTACAATGCAGATTACAAACAGATGATACATTTGCTGGTATCTTCCAACTTTCAAAGGAGGCATTCTGCTTGTGTTCCTCCTGATGCTCAACTTAGTTCCTATGAATCACCTCAGTTTGATCTTCTATGGAAAGCATCTTTTCCTTCCCTCATTAGAACCAAGTGTATATCCTTGGCCCATTCTTTATCTCACCTATATATTGCATTCCAGTGACATTATTTGGAAACATAGGGTATTTTCCATGTGTATTGATATGAGATATTTTGCTGGACTTTGAGACATTTATGTAGTATGCACCATTCTAGAGTCATAGAGAGATACAACACTGAAACAGGCCCTTTGGCCCACCAAGTCTGTGCCAACCAACAACCACCCAAGGGCGGCACAGTGGCGCAGTGGTTAGCACCGCAGCCTCACAGCTCCAGCGACCCGGGTTCAATTCTGGGTACTGCCTGTGTGGAGTTTGCAAGTTCTCCCTGTGTCTGCGTGGGTTTTCTCCGGGTGCTCCGGTTTCCTCCCACAAACCAAAAAGACTTGCAGGTTGGTAGGTAAATTGGCCATTATAAATTGTCCCTAGTAGAGGTAGGTGGTAGTGAAATATAGGGACAGGTGGGGATGTGGTAGGAATATGGGATTAGTGTAGGATTAGTATAAATGGGTGGCTGATGGTCGGCACAGACTCGGTGGGCCGAAGGGCCTGTTTCAGTGCTGTATCTCTAAACTAAACTAAACACCCATTTATACTAATCCTACATTAATCCCATATTCCCTACCACTTCCCCACCATTCTCCTACCACCTACCTACACTAGGGGCAATTTACAATGGCCAATTTACCTATCAACTGCAAGTCTTTGGCTGTGGGAGGAAACCAGAGCACCCAGTGAAAACCCAAACGGTCATAGGGAGAACTTGCAAACTCCGCACAGGCAGTACACAGAACTGAACTTGGGTCACTGGAGCTGTGAGGCTGCAGTGCTAACCACTGCGCCACTGTGCTGCCCGAATGTTGATACCTAACTTTACCTCTCTGCTACAATCCTTAGCTCCAAGTCCACTGGCTGGTAGCCTACTTCCAATTCCACACCTGCCTATATCTTTACCTTATACCATGCTCATCACATCAAGGTTTGATTTTCTCAACATTTTCCTTGTCTGCCTCGCAAGCTCCATCATCTGCTTTTTCAATTCTGGTCAACTATTTGCGCTGTCTATTCCTTTACTCAAAATTTGGTGATAGAGCTTTCAGCCATTTCATGTCCTTGTACTCTGGAATTCTCTTCCTAAACTCTTCTGCTGCATGATCTCTTCTTCTGCTTTCAATACGTTTCTCAAAACACACAGAATACCAGTATCAGCTCAGTTATTATCACTCCCATTTTTCACTCGGTGTCCTCCTAGCTTCTCATAAAATACCTGAGAATGTTGTTATAATTGAATCACTCTTGTAGTCTCGCTAACTAATTGGAGATTTTAAAAAACGTTTTGTTAATTAAATTTGTCCTCTGCTTAAATTACCATTTTTGGAACTTCAGTATTATTTTATTCTTCTGCTTATTAGCCTGGCAGTACTGTAAAGGGCTTTGTTTTCAGGAACCAACCTATCCCTATCTCTGTTTATTCTAATAGCTCCAAACACAATACTTGCATTGCATCTATTTCCTACAGTTTCCTTTCTTGGAAAAATATCCTGCACCAAATCACCATCTTGTCTTGTTTGGCAGTATAAGTCAGTAAAGTGGAGAACTCTTAGAGAATTATTTGCTGTTTATCCCTGGTTTAACTGCTGCTTTCACTCTTCTGATCTTTCTGTCTGGACCAGTGAAGTAATTGGTGTTATTCTAACTAGCATGGGAGGTTTCTATCACAATTGGTGCTGTAACTTGGTTCAATCAAGTCTGTTCCTTAGTTGTTTTGTAAAATAGCTGGCATCTTCATTAGTCCAAAGCACCCTGAGCCAACTTCATCTCAATTCATAACTTCTGTAAATCCACGATTGCAACTGTTAATTGCAGCTTTGTTGAAAAGAAACATTAACTGCCATCTTTCCATCCCTTTAATAGTCATTCACACTGGTCTTTTAACTTCTGTTATTCCCCTTTTCCAGTCCTCTTCTGTCCTGATGGCAGCATTTCTAATTCTACTAAAGAAAAAACTGTCTGGCACATTTTTCTTCTCCAAGTTTCTTCATAAGTCAGTCACTTGTGCTTCAGTTGATCCTGCCACCACTGTTCCTATCTCTTCCGCTTATCACTCCCTTGCTAATGATTCCATTCTACATTCAACAACTTCTTTCAGCTTGCATGGCCTCAGTACTTTCAAAAGGTTATTTTGATGAAAGAGTGAAAACAGGCAATAAATGGGTGCAGTGCTAATAAGACACACTTGTTTGAAAGTCTGGATTTAGCACACAATTTTAGTCCTAATTGCTGATTCCATAATTTGAACTTGCCTATAGGTGCTAAAACAGACACCTGCAGGTTTAGCACTCAAGTGCTGATTAGGTGCAATTTTCATGGAACTGTATATTTGGGCTCCACGCACCCACTTCCACAGAAGGTGTGGAATGGGCTGGCTGACCCACAGTGGCAGGTTTCAGGATGGCTCAGGAACCCAGTGAAATGGTGCACAGGTTCTCTGAAGTAGCACTGGAGGGCCTGGTGAAGGAGGTCCAGAGGAGGCGGGATGTCCCGTAGCTACAGGAGAGGTGGAGTCCACCTTGTTCTCCTGCCCTTCTTCCTCTCTCCTGCAGCAGCTGGTGCTGCTCTGCCCAGCCTCATCTCCTTCTCCCATTTGTTCGTCAGATCAAAGGGAATCCCTAGCAAGATGCTAGAATAAATGTTCTTTGGTCGCTGAAATCTCATAAAGTGTCCCAGAAAGCCTCCTGATGTGTTTCAACAGTCCTCTTTAATCCTCCAGTGGTAAGTAAACAGTGAAAGGTGATATTCCTTTAATTAATGTTCAGCAGCAACTAGTTTATTCCCCATCAGCTGGTTGCTGTTAGGCGAGGGCATTACTTCAAACATTAGCCACAAAAAATGCCATGCAGCCTCATTAATGAGTACTAGCAAGCAATTTAAGTGGAAATCAGCTGCTCAAAGATCCTCTGGGTAGCTGTTCATAGTGCAAGCTTCAACTCCCTTACCAAGATGGTATCTTGTGCTAAATGAGGGCTAAACTGGCATTTCAGCTCAATCCAAAATTGGCCAGTCAAAGGCTCTTCAGTGCCTGAATGAGCTATCAAAAATTGCCTGCACAATCTCCTCACTTTAGTGCAGTGCTTAAATCACAACATTTTGATCTCCTCTATGCCCCTCAGTGAACTGATACAAACCTTGGGCAAGAATTTCCAACACTCAGCGGTTTTGTGGGATTTTGATACTTCTGCCTATCCACATGATGTGGCCACTAAATTGCTCAACTTTGGGGCACCTTCATCTCCCAACTTGCATCAGTTGGGAAGCATCTCAAAGAATGTAGTAGATTATAAGCTAGAGCAAGTAGGTAGCAGGCTCAAAGGGAAAGTATGTTGGTAAGACAGCTTTTCAGTTCTATCCCTCTAGAAATGAAACCCCTCACCACTCCCTGCCCCCCCACCCTGGCAGCTGACTAACACTGAAAGAAGACTTGCGTTCAAGAAGGTAAGCCATAAGGTAGGGAAGCCTAGGGCAGGGGAAACGCCTCCTGACCTACAAGGAAACCATTGCAAAAATTAATTTACTCACCATGTTGGCTCTCTTGTGGGTTATGATTTTAACCTCTTGCATGCCCCATTTGAAGACCTTTTTAATCAAGAATCCATTGTTGACGAGAGCATTTTCAACTCCATTCCACAACATCCAGTTAGAGACGAGCTTGGAACTCTGCCAACGCCTATGGAGGTGATGAAAGCCATCACACAAATGAACAACAACAAAGCAGCAGGAGGTGATGGAATCCCCACTGAAATCTTTAAGCATAGAGGAGAGGAACTAACATTACAGCTCCATGCCCTCATCCTACAGATCTGGAATGAAGAGTAAGTTCTGAATAATCTCAAGGATGCTATGATTGTGACAATCTTCAAGAAAGGGGACAAACCCAATTGTGGAAAGTACAGACGCATCTCTCTGCTCTCCATTGCAGGAGAGATCATTACAAGAACCCTTCTGAACCGACTCATTACACTTGTTGAAGAGCTACTCCCCGAATCTCTATGTGGGCTTAGGCTATCAAGAGGCACAGCTGACATGATTTTCACAGCTCGCCAACTACAAGAAAAATGTTGCAGACAACATCAATCTCTCTACACAGCATTTTTTGACTTGACAAAGGCCTTCGACTCTGTAAATCGTGAGGCATTCTGGAAGATCCTGTTGAAGTAAGGATGTCCTCCAAAACTCGACACCATCCTTCGCTTGCTTCATGATGATATGCGAGTGGTGATCCTTAGCAACGGATTCATTACAGACCCCTTTGAGGTTAAGACAGGAGTTAAACAAGGTTGTGTCATCGCCCAAACCCTTTTTTTTGATCTTCCTAGCAGCCATGCTCCATCTGACTAGAGATGAGCTCCCTGCTGGAGTGCATCTTATTTATCAAATGGACAGTAAATTATTTAATCTCAGGCGACTCCAATCAAAAATTAATACCATCCTGACTTCAGTCATTGAGCTCCAATATGCTGATGATGCTGCAGTAAGTGCTGTGTCGGAAACAGATCTTCAGAGAATCATCGACGTATTTACTGAGGCAAATGAGAAGATTAGACTTGCACTCAACATTCAGAAGACCAAAGTCCTCCATCAGCAAGCTCCAAATGCACACGCCCCCGCCCATATGTTGTCACCTGGTCCATTTTAACTGCCCACTTGACTGGGTGGTTAAGATTAAAATTGCCTCTATTGAAACTTTTTACCTTTTTCACTCTTTCCTTCAGGCTTTAGATCTTTAGACCTAAAAAATCTTGGTGCACCCTAGTCAATACCTCCTGATTAACCTCATTTTCTTCTTCATTATTTTCAATCTTAGTGTCATCCTGAAATATGGGCCTTTGCTTTCAACTAGATTTTTCAATTTAAAAAAAAGTGATTTAACTGGTGACTGTAAATATAGTAAAGTATAGCCTCTGTTTGTATGTTGGTTATAAGTAACTATGTAATTGACATTTTGTACATTATTACGAAACTGCTCTTTGTTCAATAAACGCTTATACAGACACTAGAAAGGAAGAATTTTCACTTTTGTATTCCGGACACATGCCAGGAACACATAGAGGGAAATTATTCATGTCGAGCCCATAACTTACCACCCAAATGAATGGAAAATCATATGCTGGGATGCACAACTGCCTGAACTTTATGAATTGCAGGCGCGTTGGGCCGAAGGGCCTGTTTCTGTGCTGTAAAACTCTATGACTCTATTCTAGTTGCAATTGCAATTACTTTTGGTTACAAAATCGTTCAGGTTAATTGGCTTTGCCATGGGTTTTACTGCTTCAAGCACCATTTCAATAATAAGCAATGGTGTATTTAATGACATGTACTTGATAACTTTTTATTATTTCTATAGAGCGCAGATGTTAGCTGTGGGATGTTTTATTTTGTACAGAGGGAGGGCTGCTCTGTATGAGATGTATGAGAAGAGATTGAGTCGGTTAGGATTATATTCGCTGGAGTTCAGAAGAGTGAGCGGGATCTCCTAGAAACCTATCAAATTCTAACAGGACTTGACAGGGTAGATGCAGGAAGGATGTTCATGATAGTGTGGGAATCCAGAACCAGGGGTCATAGTCTAAGGATACGGGGTAAACCTTTCAGGACTGAGATGAGGAGAAATTACTTCATCCAGAGAGCAGTGAGCCTGTGGAATTCGCTACCACTGAAAGCAGTTGAGGCCAAAACATTGTATGTTTTCAAGAAGGAGTTAGATATAGCTGTTGGGCAAAAGGGATCAAAGGATATGGGGAGAAAGCGGGAACAGGTTACTGAGTTGGATGATCAACAATGATTATAATGAATGGCAGAGCAGGCTTGAAGGGCCGAATGGCTCCTATTTTCTATGTTAGTTTAATATCTTAAATGAAAGATGGCACCTCTGATGAGAGAACTAGGGGAAAGGAAGTGACAAGCAGAAATGAAAAAAAAAGAAAACTAAGGGCTGGATTTTATTCCCAACCAACGTCGGGTTCCGTGGCAGGAGGAGGAGTGGGGGGTGTGTGGCTGTTAAATTGGAGCACCAGCGGCCGCCATGGAACCCGACGCCGGGATTGCCGGGCTTGATCTTCTTGGTGGCAGGGAAACTCCGTGGCCGCCCCTCCACTGCTCTGCGACAGGACCCAAGGTAGCATATTTAAATTACATATTTGCATGAATTAAAATGCAAACTACAGTGATTTTACCTTCAGTTCCTGATCCTCAGCACAACATGAAGCACTCACGCGCCTTCACTTTCCTGCCAGGGAAAGCTGGCGCCACCGAGGTGGGGAAGGGGTGAACTCTACACACTGATGGGTGGCGGTGGCGAATGGGTGAACTCTGCACTAGGGTGCGGGGGAAGGGGAGAACTTTGCAGTCTGATGGGGGTGGGGCAGGAAGGGGTGAACTCTGCACTCTGATGGGTAGGGGTGGAAGGGGTGAGCTCTGTGTCATGGTGCACTGTTTGCAGGGCTAGCAGCCTTTTAAAAATGAGGCCAACATCTGCTCCTTCAACAGGTGATGGCGTGAATGGCATTGCCCAGGCCGCCACGTGATTGAGGGACACGGCTTCCATCAATATGTAAAGTGGCTGCCCGTCGTGTAATTGCAGTGGTGTGGGTCCCATGGGGGATGGCCATCATGTTCCGCGCAAATACAAAATCCAGCCTTAAGGTGTGAGCTTGAGTCTGCAAGCTACAGATGGAACAGCCCCACATATGATCCCTTATTTGAAGGCTACTGATGTCAAGATACTGTTGCATGATGGATATGAGGATGGGTGGATCTCTGTGCCACTCCACGCCACCATCCCTGTGGGTTAACGTTGCAGCATGCCGATAAAGAGGTGCAGCCAATTTTAAGCCACAAGTGACTTTTACTGTCACTCAATGTACCAGCTCCATGTTACATGTTCATTTCAAACGTCCTTGCAGCAAATGGTACAGCATTGCATTTCGCTGTTTGACCTAGATCCTCATAACACAGTTCCCTATGGCCATTGCTAGCTAGGTGTGCTAAGGCTAGCAGAAATGCTCAGTGGGTGCCACCAATCAGGTTACACTGACTGTTGACCATGTTCACATACCTTTCTTTCATGCAGTGCCATTGGAAACATGATATATTGTGATTGGGGTGCCTCTGTGTAAGCTTTCAACATTATGGCTAGTCAAACCAGGGGCGACGCCACATTGGATTTGGTACTGGGAAATGAACCCGGCCAGGTGTTAGATTTAGATGTAGGTGAGCACTTTGGCGATAGTGATCACAATTCGGTTAGGTTTACCTTAGCGATGGGCAGGGACAGGTATATACCGCAGGGCAAGAATTATAACTGGGGGAAAAGAAATTATGATGCGATTAGGCAAGATTTAGGATGCGTAGGATGGGGAAGGAAACTGCAGGGGATGGGAACAATCGAAATGTGGAGATTATTCAAGGAGCAGCTACTGCGTGTCCTTGATAAGTATGTACCTGTGAGGCAGGGAGGAAGTTGTCGTGCGAGGGAGCCGTGGTTTACTAAAGAAGTTGAAGCGCTTGTCAAGAGGAAGAAGAAGGCTTATGTTAGGATGAGACGTGAAGGCTCAGTTAGGGCGCTTGAGAGCTACAAGCTAGCCAGGAAGGATCTAAAGGGAGAGCTAAGAAGAGCGAGGAGAGGACACGAGAAGTCATTGGTGGATCGGATCAGGGAAAACCCTAAGGCTTTCTATAGGTATATCAGGAATAAAAGAATGACTAGAGTTAGATTAGGGCCAATCAAGGATAGTAGTGGGAAGTTGTGTGTGGAATCAGAGGAGATAGGGGAAGTGTTAAATGAATATTTTGCGTCAGTATTTACAGTAGAGAAAGAAAATGTTGTTGAGAATACTGAGATTCAGGCTACGAGGCTAGATGGGATTGAGGTTCACAAGGAGGAGGTGTTAGCAATTTTGGAAAGTGTGAAAATAGATAAGTCCCCTGGGCCAGATGGGATTTATCCTAGGATTCTCTGGGAAGCCAGGGAGGAGATTGCAGAGCCTTTGTCCTTGATCTTTATGTCGTCATTGTCGACAGGAATAGTGCCGGAAGACTGGAGGATTGCAAATGTTGTCCCCTTGTTCAAGAAGGGGAGTAGAGACAGCCCTGGTAATTATAGACCTGTGAGTCTTACTTCGGTTGTGGGTAAAATGTTGGAAAAGGTTATGAGAGACAGGATTTATAATCATCTTGAAAAGAATAAGTACATTAGAGATAGTCAGCACGGTTTTGTGACGGGTAGGTCGTGCCTCACAAACCTTATTGAGTTTTTCGAGAAGGTGACCAAACAGGTGGATGAGGGTAAAGCAGTGGATGTGGTGTATATGGATTTCAGTAAGTCGTTTGATAAGGTTCCCCATGGTAGGCTATTGCAGGAAATACGGAAGTATGGGGTTGAAGGTGATTTAGAGCTTTGGATCAGAAATTGGCTAGCTGAAAGAAGACAGAGGGTGGTGGTTGATGGCAAATGTTCATCCTGGAGTTTAGTTACTAGTGGTGTACCGCAAGGATCTGTTTTGGGGCCACTGCTGTTTGTCATTTTTATAAATGACCTGGAAGAGGGTGTAGAAGGGTGGGTTAGTAAATTTGCAGATGACACTAAGGTCGGTGGAGTTGTGGATAGTGCCGAAGGATGTTGTCGGGTACAGAGAGACATAGATAGGCTGCAGAGCTGGGCTGAGAGATGGCAAATGGAGTTTAATGCAGAAAAGTGTGAGGTGATTCACTTTGGAAGGAGTAACAGGAATGCAGAGTACTGGGCTAATGGGAAGATTCTTGGTAGTGTAGATGAACAGAGAGATCTTGGTGTCCAGGTGCATAAATCCCTGAAGGTTGCTAACCAGGTTAATAGGGCTGTTAAGAAGGCATATGGTGTGTTAGCTTTTATTAGTAGGGGGGTCGAGTTTCGGAGCCACGAGGTCATGCTGCAGCTGTACAAAACTCTGGTGAGACCGCACCTGGAGTATTGCGTGCAGTTCTGGTCACCGCATTATAGGAAGGATGTGGAAGCTATGGAAAGGGTGCAGAGGAGATTTACTAGGATGTTGCCTGGTATGGTGGGAAGGTCTTACGAGGAAAGGCTGAGGGACTTGAGGTTGTTTTCGTTGGAGAGAAGGAGGAGGAGAGGTGACTTAATAGAGACATATAAGATAATCAGAGGGTTAGACAGGGTGGATAGTGAGCGTCTTTTTCCTCGGATGGTGATGGCAAACACGAGGGGACATAGCTTTAAGTTGAGGGGTGATAGATATAGGACAGATGTTAGAGTTAGTTTCTTTACTCAGAGAGTAGTAAGGGCGTGGAACGCCCTGCCTGCAGCAGTAGTAGATTCGCCAACTTTAAGGGCATTTAAGTGGACATTGGATAGACACATGGATGAAAATGGAATAGTGTAGGTCAGATGGTTTCACAGGTCGGCGCAACATCGAGGGCCAAAGGGCCTGTACTGCGCTGTAATGTTCTAATTCTAATTCTAATTATCTTAGGTGTACCATCGAGTCATAGGAACAGGAGTAGGCCACTTAGCCCCCTGAGCCTATTCTGCCACAGTTCCTAGTTTCCCACCAATTAGAAAATATTCTGATTTGTATTTCATAGATCCAAAGTGGATGACCTCACATTTTCGCACATTGAGTTAATGAAACAATGACAATGTAACTTCCTGCTCCTGTCCACACAACTTACTGTTCCTGTTAACTTAGTGTCAGCTGCAGACTTGGATGTACAACTCTACTTCTTCATCCAAGTCATCAGTACGTACGGTGAAAAGCTGAGGCCTCAGTACAGATCCCTGGGAACACTGTAGTATTGTTTTCTGATCTGTGATTCCTTCAAGCACCTCTAGTAGCAAGGGCTGGATGAATTTACCCTACTGTACAAATGTTCATACATTTAATGTTATACATTTAATTTTACTAGGCCAGCATAAATACAGCAAACCAAGTAGAAGAGTGTATGTAAGAAATATGGATTAAGTACCAGACAGGAATTTTTTAAATCCATGATGCAATCTCTGGTTTCCAAGCTGCAAACTGCTAAATTGACTGTTGTTTCCACACATTCCAGTTGAACTTACCAATCGTTACACGAGGGTGACACTGGCCTCTTGCTGGATCAAAGTCTTCATTCTCATCCATGCACACACAGAAGAAGGAACCTTCAACATTTTCACAGAGAGCTGTTCCACAAACTCCATTCATCATCTCGCATTCATTAATGTCTAAGAATGAGAAGACAATGAATTTTTGATTAAAAATATCTCTTTAGTATTAGTCATCTGCTTTAGAATAGCAAAATAAAAACAAGCTGGGAAATATTACAATCCTTTAAAGTAATGTGTGCTGGTTGATCTCTAGCAATGAATATTGAGATATGAAACAAATATTCTTTTGAACAATCGATAAAATAAGATTTTCATAGGGTTGCATGCGCACCACTAATTTGTTGCTTAATCACTTTCCTGCTCTTGCTGGATCTTTGCAATCAAGTGCAATGCTTGTGCAGCAATTGTATGCGACTGTAGTGAGAATTCAGTATCGTGAATGAAAAGTAGCATACTTCCTTTGCTATAATGCTCAATTACCGTGGGCAGTAGGAGTGTATCATGTATAATCCTGTAAATACAGAATCATACAGCACAGAAGGAGACCATTGTACCTATCATGTCATACTGGCTCTTTGACAGAGAAATCCAATTAGTCTCAGACCCCTGCTCTTTCCCCATAGCCCTAAAAAATTATCTTTTTCAAGTATATATCAAATTCCCTTTTGAAAGTTACTACTCAATCTGCTTCCACCCCCCTTTCAGGCAGCGCATTCCAGATTATAATAATTCGCTGTGTAAAAAGTTTCCCCCTGGATTTATCACCTATTATCTGCAATTTGTGTCCTCTATGCCCTCCTAAACTGACCCTCTTGCTTGTGGAAACAGCTTCTCCCTAACTGCTCTATCAAAACCCCCTATAATTTTGAACAACTCTATTCTATTTCCCCTTAATGGTGAGATTTTCCCTTGTTATCTATTACGCCGGCAATAACAAACTAAACTAGTCTAAAGCTGGTCTTCAGTGCAACAGTGCACGGAAGCTACTTAACTTAAACAGTAATTTAGCAGGCTTTGATAAATGGTTTTAGCACATTAAAGCTAATGGGATAGGAGGTAATATACAGGGATGGATTAAGGACTGGTTAACAGGCAGAAAGCAGAGAGCAGGAATAAACGGTTCATTCTCACATGGCTGCATTTGCGGACACCGCAACCACTAGGTGCCACAGTACTAGCCTCGTCCACTGAAACTGTCTGCGACGTTCAGGCAGCTGCCAGGATTAAAGATGGCGCTGCTCAATTTAGAATTTAGCACAGAAAAACAAGACAGAAATCTGGTATGATACTGCCATTGAAATTGGGAACGTAAAGCAACTTTCTATAGTCGGTAAAGTTAACATTTACACTGTGAAGTTTATGGAGGAAATAACTCTTAATTGCGCAATCTCCCATTCTCCCAAACCACACATTCACACTCGCTACAGTCTCGCCGTTTCACACCACCCCCCCCACCCCCACAGCCGCTTGCTCCAGACCTTGCCACTGTTCCCCCACTTCCCCTTCCCTTGGCCGACTGTTCCCCGCTCTTCGCTTCCCAAACCACCAACGCCCAACACCCCACACCCCGCCCGCGCCACCCTGCACTCCGGCCGCTTGCTTGCCGCTTCCTCCACCTCGCTTGCCGCTTCCCCCACCCCACCACCCCCACAGACTTTAGCTCCAGGCTGCGCCACTTCCCTGCTCTCAGCCACTCGCTCCCACATTCAATCGTTCCCCATTGCGCCGCCCGAAGAAGCAAGGCGGGCCACAAGGGGTGATGGAGCGACCTAGGAGCAAGTGGCCGAGAGGAGGAAAAGTGACACGGCCGAGTGCTAGCAGCTGGAGGAGGGGGGGAGCGGGGAGCAAGTGGCTGGAGAGCAGCTGTGGGGGTGGGGGAGAGCAAGGAGTGGGGAGCGAGCGGCCAGAGAGCGGGGGGAAGCGGCTGGTTGGGAGGAGGGGGAGAAAGCGTTGCGGCCTGGAGCGACTGGCTGAGTGGGGAGAGTGGCCAGTGGGGCGAGAGAGAGTAGCTGAGTGGGAGGAAGAGGGCGAGGGGAGCGAGTAGCTGATGATGTCTTCCCGCGCATGCACCAATTAGTTCTGGCAAGACATAGGCTGCACGTGCGTAGCATCTCACTGAGCGCAGGCGACCGTTTGCACATGTGCACAGCTTGGAGCATTCTGATGACGTCGGTGGGCCGCTGCGTTTGTCAGGAGTCACTTTGTTCTCACAATGGCAGGCTGTGACTAGTGGGGTACTGCAGGGATCAGTGCTTGGGTCCCAGCTGTTCACAATATATATCAATGATTTGGATGTGGGGACCAAATGTAGTATTTCCAAGTTCACGGATGACACAAAACTAGGTGGGAATGTGTGTTGTGAGGAAGATGCAAAGTGGTTCAAGGGAATTTGGACAGACATAGTGAGTGGGCAAGAACATGGTAGATGGCATATAATGTGAAAAAATGTGAGTATATCTACTTTGGTAGGAGGAATAGATGTGCAGAGCATTTCTTAAATGGTAAGAGATTAGAAAGTGTAAATGTACAAAGGGACCTGGGTGTTCTTGTCAATAAGTAATTGAAAGCTATCATGCAGGTGCAGCAAGCAATTAGGAAGGGTAATGGTATGTTAGCCTTTATTGCAAGAGGATTTGAGTACAGGAGTAGTGAAGTCTTGTTTCAATTGTATAGAACCTTGGTTAGACTGCACTTGGAGTACTGTGTGCAGTTTTGGTCCCTTACCTTAGAAAGGATGTTATTGCCATAGAGGGAGTGCAACGAAGGTTCACCAGAATTGTTCCTGGGATGGCAGGACTGGCAACTTTCAGGCTTCTGACTTTTTAATAAATGCCGGAAAACTCTGAACTTGTCCAAGGTTCAGAGGTGCTGTCTCTGCTCTAAGCAGTTGTCAGCTGTGAAACTGACAGCTGTGATTTTTTTTCAAAACGGACCAACCATGAAATTGCTCTCTTGAGAGTTCCCGCTTTCTGCAATTGTCAGAGAGAGAGAGAGAGAGGGAGTGAGAAAAAGAGGGGGGGGGGGGACAGAAAGAGAGATGGGGACAGGAAGAGAGAGAAAGGGAGGGAGAGAGAGAGAGGGAGGGAGGGGGCAGAGAGAGAGGGGTAGAAAGAGAGAGGGTGACAGGGAGAGAAAGAGGGCAGAGAGAGGGGATGGGGGGAGAGAGCAGAAAGAGAGAGGGGGACAGGGAGAAAGAGAGAGGGGGACAGGGAGAAAGAGAGATGCGCACAGGGAGAGAGAGAGCACAGAGAAAGAGAGAGAGGGGAAGAGAGGAAGGACAGAGAGAGAGGGGGTAGGGAGAGAGGGGGTGACAGGGAGAGTGGGGGAGACAAGGAGAGGAGCTCAGGGGGGAGAGACAGAGTGAGAGAGGGGAAGTACAGGGAGAGAACAAGGGGGGTACAGGGAGAGAGAAAGGGGTTTCAGGGGAGAGAGAGAGAGGGGCTGGAGGCAGAGAGAGAGAGGGGGCAGAGAGAGAGGTGGGCAGAGAGGGAGAGTGGGCAGGGAGAGGGGAGCGACTACAAAGACGGGGGAGATGACACAGATAGGGGGAACACAGAGAGGAGGGAGAGAGAGCGAGAGAGAGGAGCTGGAGAAAGAATCAGACATGGAGAGAGAGATGAGGGAGAGAGTGATCAAGATCACTCCTGACAGATGGACATACTTCACATCACTACAAGTGGGCAGGC